>NC_135717.1:132763499-133963499 GCF_964656455.1 Halichoerus grypus | reverse complement strand
GAATTGCTTGTATAAGATGAGTTCCTAAGGGTTATACCCATTAAGATTATTCATTAATTGTTTCAAAAACAATTGCACCAATTTAAACTTAAATTACATGGCATTATTCTTTTCACCATACCTTGCTAAACTGCTGGCATTACCTTCTATTAGAAAGCAAAATCTCCCAATCATTTTACATGGAAAGAGGATATTTTTGCTGAAGTGTGGCTAAAATTGCCTGTATGTTTACTATAGAGTACTATTTTTACACTTTTGTGAACTATTTTTTCTTTTCCTGTACACATTTATATATTGTTTTCCTTTTTTGTATCAGTCATTAGCTAAAAAAGAAATTACTCTTGGTCTGTTGTATTGGCATGAAGTTATTTCCCCCCAATGGCTGTATCCTTCTTTTTATTTCTTTGTGATTTGCCTTATCCATCTGTTCAGATAGCATCTTTTGAGCACTTAAGTTTTGTTAGGCTCAGTGCTGGGAGCTGAGGATACAGTTTTGAACAAAGATAGACCAATCCCTACTCTCTTGTCGCCTCCAGAGTATATTAGGAAAAACACAAAATTAAACAAGCAGTTATCAAAAACATACGATACAGGAAGCTATTGGCATTCTTTGTAGTCCATCTAACTCAGTTTTGAGGGATCAAGGAAATGCAGTTGGGTGAAGGAATGAGAATGGGTGATGATCAGCAGATGAGACTGGAGTGAGCAGAAGGAGGCAAAGTGGGACTTAGGCCACGTTAAGGAGTTTGGCTTTTTTGGGGGGGGGAGGGGGTGCAGAGGGAGAGAGAGAGAGAATCTCAAGTGGTCTCCATGCTTGATCTCACGACCCTGAGATCATGACCTGAGCTGAAATCAAAAGTCAGATGCTTAACCAACTGAGTTTGGCTTTTATCACAAGGATTAAGGGAGGTAATTTAATGGTTGTTTAGCAGGAGAAAAATAAAATGATGATATTTATTTTAGAAAGATTATTTTGGCTACTATTTGGAGAATAGCCAAAAGGAGAACAAGCCTGGAGACAGATCTGGCGGAGTAACCCAGGTGACAGTCAATGATGTCCTGGATGGGCATTGTGTCTGTGGATACATTCCAGAAATATTTAGGGGATGGAGTCCAAACGACCTGGGGATGAAATGTGGACAGCAAAGGGAGATGGCAGATTCGCAGGCTTCTAGAAGACTTGAGTAACTGAAGGGGGGGGGTGCCATTTTCTGCAGGAACAAGTTGAGCAGAAAGGTTTCAGCTATAGATTTTTAAAGCCATGTTTGCATGTAGCATTCTTGGCAATTTGTTATTATATAAAGATTAATTAATTCCTTGTCATCTTTATTTTAAGTAAATAACATTGAATTTCTTGTGGCCTTAGTTAAATAGAGATTTTTAAGTTACTTTAGGAGAGAATTTCCGGTCAATCTAAATGATACCATAATAAATAATAATCTCATTATTCATTGGGATTCCCCAAACTTATGAGAAACTTCTGGGTCTAATTACATAATTCTAGCAAACCTGAAGTGAGGTTCAAGATTTAGTTGATAATAAACACAAAGATTTTTTTTTTCCGTTTAAAAAAATTTTAATTCCAGTGTAGTTAACATACAGTGTTATATTGTTTCAGGTGTACAATATAGTGATTCAACAGTGCTACACATTACTCAGTGCTCATCATGTGTTCTCTTAATCTCCTTCAGCCATCCCCCACCCACCTCCCCTCTGGTAACCATCGGTTTGTTCTCTATAGTTAAGAGGCTGTTTTTGGCTTGTCTCTTTTTTTCTCTGTTCATTTGTTTTGTTCCTTAAATTCCACATATGAGTGAAATTATATATTTGTCTTTCTCTGACTGACTTATTTCACTTAGCATTATACTGTCTAGATCCATCCATGTTGTTGCAAATGGCAAGACTTCATTCTTTTTTATGACCAAGTAATACTCCAGTGTGTGTGTGTGTGTGTGTGTGTGTGTGTGTGTGTATTCATATATATATATTCATCTATCAATGGACACTTGGGCTGCTTCCATGATTTGGCTATTGTAAATAATGTTGCAATAAACATGGGATACATATATCTTTTTGAATTAGTGTAAGACAAAGATGTTTTAAAGTAACCAGCAATAACTTATTATCTCCAAAGAATACACATAAAGATCCAGAGACAATTTAAAATTTTGCCAGTTTGAAACATCTTCACTATCTTTTACACATAGTAACTCCTAGCAGGTAAATGAATTTATGGCCTATTCTTACACATCTTTAGAATTGGGTGAGAAGTCTGGGGCGCCTGGGTGGCTCAGATGGTTAAGCGTCAGCCTTCAGCTCAGTTCATGATCCCAGGGTCCTGGGATTGAGCCCCACATGGGGCTCCTGGCTCAGCGGGGAGCCTGCTTCTCCCTCTCCGTCTGCCTCTCCCCCCTGCTCATGCTCTCTCTTTCTCTCTGTATCTCTGTGTCTCAAATGAATAAATAAAATCTTAAAAAAAAAAAAAAAAGAATTGGGTGAGAAGTGATATATGGATGTAGGAGATGTTAGCCTCTTTCTTGGAGGGGAGAAAGCTACTTTCCCAGAGGGGATGCTTTTCTCCATTTCCTGGAGGAGGGAAAGTAAGTGCAAACAGCAAAGAGCTTGGGTAATCCTCAAAAGTATGGCTAACAAAATAAGATATAAATGATCTTGGCAAAAGGTCCTGGGACACATAACTTTTATTATAGTTATACACTAGTGTCTTTTGGGCTCACCTACAAGCACTAAAAAAGTTGTTTGCTAAACAGTAGTTGAGAATATTTCTTGTACTTTTTAACTTTCTTAATGGATCATTTGGAAGCTAAATAAATTCCTATTGAGAGTATCACGTTCTCAGGTATACTAGACTCTTGAGCATAATGTATGCTTCTGAAACTCTAAACCCCAACAGTGGTAAAATAGCACACACTCCCTCTTTTTCTCTCTCTGTAATCAGGTAGTCTTGAGGAATACTGCTACAGTTTAATTTTGTGTCCTGCAAACTTCCGTACCAATTAATAACCTAATGTTACTCAGTCTGTGCTTTCATAAAAGCAAACAAATGGCTTTGGAAAGGACTTAGAGCATGTCAGTGAATGTGGATGAATGGCAGGGTCCTTATTACCTAACCAGAGCCCATAGTAAAACATTTCTCAAAAATATTATTTGGTCTATGCTGTCAAAACTAGAGGAGACTCACATACAACGTATTTGTTTTCCATCACATGGACAGCCCAAATGGCTGGCTGGCTAAAGTAATTATGTGACTTGCACATTCAGTTTGAAGGCTGCTTAATCAAACCAGCAATCATCCCTCTATGATAGGGAATTTAAAGTTGTATTTATTAATCTGATTTCATATGAAGTATGGAATAAATAATGAAATAAACATATGAAGAAATACATACATATATATATATATATATATATATATCAACTTATTTCTAAACCCTAAGGCTCTTTGAGCTAAAGCTCTTCTTTGCTTTCTGTTTACTGCTGAAACACAGCAACAATGGATTTCCCCCCCTTTTTTTTTTTTTTTCAACTTCACTCGATTCAATAGGCAATAGGCAATAAGCCACAGGCAAGACATTCTGCAGGGTATAGTGAAGTCTTCCAACATGGTTCCAAATTGGTTTCCAATATTTGGAACAAAATTTGTCCCTAGTTGTTCCTTGATGATAAGGTAATTGTGAATAGTATTCCCACTTCTTTAGCCAAATGATTTGTTCAATATGTTTCGGCGGATTAGGGTGTGGTGGGGAAGAACTTTGTCTCATGTGCAATTGGCTCTTGTTGAATTAGTTTTCAATTTAGCAATGCAACCAATTTAATCTTTCTGGAATTTTGCAACTTAATATTCCTTCAGGGCCTAAACTGAAAAAGCACACTATTTCGGTGACCTTCTGGAAAGTGAATCTCACCAACTTTGCAGCTGGAATCCTGATAGTATCATTAATATTTTGAAATTTCTGAATTTAAGTATGTGCATCCAAACAATTATCCTCCCAGCCTCCATGTACATTATTTCATAATACTGTAAATTGTAATAAATCCTATGGAAAAGGAGCTTTCAGCATGTCAGGTAGTTCATATAGGGAACGGACATATCGTTGAGAAATACAAGCCTGAGATCATTGTGCACTTGAGAGCTTACGAACTGAACCAAGACAAGACAAAATCTCTCTCTCTCTCTTTTTAGTGAATACTACTGAGAATTCTGGAATCCAAGAGAAAGGATATGTGAAGAAGAGCAAGAAGAGTTTCTTTTTCTATTTTTGGATTAGCAGAACAAAATTTTGAAACACATGAAATTTAATTTTGGCATTGCCTTACTTTCCATACTTCACTCCTGCCATTGGCCTCAATTCTTAGAACTGCTGTACCCCACTAAGTGCTCCACGGCAAACTCTTAACATCTGACCCTCCCCCCATGGCTCTATATGCCATGGTTACCTGCCTCCCATAATCCAGTCAAAACTCCCAAACGAGGGTGCTATTCACCTCAATCCATCATGACAAGGAAAACAATTGGTCAAGCAAATCATACTAAAATGTAATTGGAAAATAGTCACATAACTTACAAAATAGTATTTACACTTTAAAGATGCTTTTCTAACCTAAATGAATCTAGGATTAATGTCATTCCAATGAGGAAACCAGATAGGGTCAGCTCCCCTAAACTGGTTTTATTTTCCAGGTATTTTTTTCTCCTCCTTGTTCCTATAAGGTAGTCAAGAGTTGCAAGTGTTTCTCTTATAATGGCTCCTAAAGCAATAGGAGTGGGTGATTCTGGTTCAGAAAGTAGAATATCAGTGGGATAGTCATTTCTGTGTATGGGTGGAGTATACGGTATGTGTTTTTAAGTATGAAAGCTCTTTGATTATAACAGAGTAAAGAAGAAAGCTGCTTACCAAATTAGAAACCTCTACAAAGAGGTTTAAGCTTAGTTGATTTTTTACACAGATTGTTTATATACTCCAGGCTGCTTATAAATTAATAAAGCATGATACAGTTGATTGGAGCTCAGACATAAAAGCTGGCTCTTTGAAACTGATTCTGTGTGATTCATCCATCCTGTTTCAGTGGGAAAGAGAACGAGCTATGATTCTTTCTTTTCTTTACCCCTTTTCCACTCTGTTGAAAGCTGGGTCATATGTTTAATAATTTTTTAGTTATTTTGAATGACCCAGATGTAATGTCACATCGTATCACGGGATCGCCAAAGTCAGAAAATATTACCTTAAGATCAAAGAATGAGTTCAGCAATGGAATATATGGACCCTGACAATGAATTTAGTTTATCGTAGAAGAATTCTCTTTGTGCATGGTAGCAGTAAAGCAAACTCAACATTATGTATATAAACTGGGCTCCAAGGAGAAAGACTGGAAATCAAGAGATGTGATGGATGGTTATAGAAGAATTGGCTAGCAACCACATTTCTCTCTTCCCACAATATGTAGGTTTTTCTTGGCTTAGAGAAGGAGACTTTGCATGTAGTAGCACCCAGTGCTTTTCAATAATGATAATGGGAAAATCATAAAGGTCAACTTCATTTTTAAAAAAAGATTTATTTTTTATAAAGAGAGAAAGAGAGAGAACTCAAACAGGGGGTAGGAGCAGAGGGAGAGACTCCACACTGAGCACAGAGCCCATCTCAAGGCTTGATCCTGGGACCCTGAGATCATGACCTGAGCCGAAAATCAAGTCAGATGCTTAACTGACTGCACCACCCAGGCGCCTGGTTCTACTTCATTTTATAAGCTTTCTGGGAGTGTTTAAGATTGCTAAAAATTTTTCTTCAAACAAAACACATGACAAACATTAAAGAAAATAGAATGGATGTATGTAGAGTTCCCTATATACTCGCCTTATCCATGAGTGATGTAGTAAATTAAATGTCTCCTATCAAAAATATTTTTCTTCTGGTTTCCTCAGGCCCTGAAAATCTACTGTTAAAGACTTATGGTTTGGGTTAAGCTTTTTGGTTATTCCTATTGACTTCTTTCAAAGACTAAAATGCATTTAAGTGGGAAAATTTGTAAAGGGTTGTGGTTTTAAGGAGCAAATCTAAATTCACTTATTCATTAAGCCAGAAAACAGCTATGGAACATCTCCTGTGTGTCAGGTATACCACCAGCACTGATATAGAAGAGTGAGTAAGGTAGGGATCCTGTCCGCAAGGTGCAGATAGTCTTTTAATTTTTAGCTTTAGCTGCACTAGGATCATGCATGTGCAGTGTCAGTGGAATGAACTTTCTTTGATGATCTATCAGCTTCTCCAAGTCAATATATCTGTGATGAAGCATATCTTTTCCTAATAATTGGCCTTACTTTCCATCTTTCTTAATTTAATCAGTGGTACCACCATCTTCCCAGGCAACAGAACTTTTCCTGACAACTCAACTCCACATTAATCTTTCCCTTCTCAAAATGACTGCATTAAAGTCAAAATCACCCAGACTGACACTTAACTGTTCTCTACTCAATGTGTGATTGATTTGATCCCCAGGTATGTTATAAAATGCTTAAAGGCAAAGATCAGTCTTAGCTTCTTTTATATCCTCTGGACCTGGGGTTCCACAAATGTAGAGCAGATAACAAACCACCTCAGTGATTCTGATTAAGTTGAACCACCACTCTAGATGATTGTATCTCAAATTCTAATGTATTTATGAATCACTTGAGGATTATGTTAAAATGCAGGTTCCAATTTAGTTATTCTGAGAGCCTGCATTTTTAATAAGCTTACAATGAATGCCAATGCTTTAGGGGATGGTTGGAAGGTTAAAGAAAGAAAGTTTATAGTCCCAAATACAGAGTCTGGCCCATGGGGAGATGTTCAACCAATATTTAGTGATTTCCATCAAGAAGACCTTAGTGTGAATTGGTTTATACAACTAACTGAATAAGTGTGTCTGCAGCTGAGAGAAAAATGTCATTAATAAGGAGAGCAAAGGAAGATAAAATTTACCTATTTTACTTACCTATGTAACAATTTTAACTGAAGGCTTATCTGAACCTCCAATTTGACACGTTTGTAAAGTCTCATTTTGTTTTCTAATTTTTCTTATATCTTTCTCCTAAATATTCCTGTATGCGTGAGCAAATACATTAATCTTACTTTGAAAAAAAAGTGTATCTATAGTACGTATCACAATGCTAGTCACTTAACTTGATGTAAGCTTGTTAAAAGGAGTTCCTCTAAGTAGACCCCTTTAGATACAGAAAAAAAGTATCTTTCTCTGTGCAATTTTTAAAGCATAGCACAAAAATTACAGAACTTCTACAGTTTATTTCTTGAAACAGTTGAAAAATGTTCTAAATACTGACTTGGTGGAATGTAGTAGCTGCATGGCAAATGGAAGAGAAGAAATATATATTCCGAAAGAACCAGCTGGTGCAGAGAAGTGCATAATGAATCATTAAGCCTTTTCAGGGATACACGAATGAACTAATGAACATCAGTATCCCAGACTTAATGAATTTTGTATTAAACTGTAACAGTATTATCCCTGTTTTTCTGCTATTTCAGAACTACACTCTCTTAACACAAAACACTGCCATGCCTGGTACATGGTGCACTCACCAAGCAGTCAAAAGCAATTAAATGAATGTTCTGGACAAAGCCAATTTTTATATGTTCCATGCACAATGAAAAAACAAGTTCAAATAAACCTCAAACAAGACTAAAATTTAATAATGAATGGGTTTTATATTTCATGAGACTCTTAAGTACAGACAAGTAACACCTTGGAATAAGTCGTTACTTAAATGATGCTTTTGCCAAGATCCATAAATGTTATGACCTTCTTTGAAATTATGGCAAAAACAATGCTTTTATTAAAATTTTTTTAATCACAAAGAGGAGAAAAGGACAAAAGTAACACAATTTCCCTTCAGTGACTCAGATTTGTGGAAGCCTCTCCAATAATTTCACCTCTAAGTGCTGTGGAACTTGTTCACAAGGGCACGGATGAACATTCAGTTCAGGAACCAGCTGTATAATCCAGAGAAGAAAATGAGTGGACTAACTGATACCCCAGATCAAACCAGAACTGAATGCTTTCCAGGGTTTTAAAGCATCTGGAAAAATCTTTCAACATTGTCTCTTCTTTTGGTCCTATCTTTTCACTTATTTCTTTCCAAGATTGGGCTGGGGGAGCTGAAATGTCATGAGAAAGTTATATTCAACTGAAGTTTATGTAAGTAGAACCAATGCTTTTTCCTACTTGACTTCCATTCCAATGTCGCATACTTAAGGGTTGGTCTTCTAAGGGTGCCAGGATTCCCCTGGACCAAAATAAGCAAACATCCAAGTACTTTGAATTCTCTTCCTCAAAATTATGCTTCATTATCCTGGGATCTTGACAGAATAAAAGACCACTGCTGAGTTCTAAAAGGTTTTCACATTTATCTGGATATGCAGTAATATGGAGGAATTTATCCATTGGATTTACCTTTTTCCATTTGAATTTTACCCTGCAGACTTCCTGACAAATTTGAATTATCATCTGTATAAAGAAGAGGCAATCAAGAGAAAAGTTCCTCCTCTTCTCCCAGAATTCCCCCAATCCACAGCTTAGTCCTGCAGTTTAACGAGGCTTAAGGGAGTTCTGCTACAAGACATTGCTCCCACTAACACGGTCACTGTTAGAAATCACTTTGAATGAAGGCATTGAAGGCCTCTGTGAAAACAAGTTTTATAGCTTTTGTGTGTAAGAGACCCCAAGTGACTTAAGACTGGAGAATTTTCCACTGTGGCTTTCACAAATCCTTGTACCCCCAACCCTCAAGTCTCTTGAATCCCCATCGCTTTTCCTTCCCATCCCCTCTTGCATATGACTTTAACCCCTAATTCTTCCTCCTCACCTCTCTCAATAAAATCCAGACTGCCCAAACAATGACTCTTATTCCACAAGAACAATCCTTGTATTCCCATTTCCGAAACTAGCTGGATTGCAGCCAAACCCTGTCCTGCTAAGTCTAGCTGAATTTCGGCCAACCCTCTCCTGCTAAAGCCATGAAAAATTTTCCGTTGTCTTTCTCCAAGTTAAAATGCTCCTTTGGAGCCTTCCTTCAGAGCCTTATGGTAATGACTCTCCAGTTGATTTTATTCCATAGTTTTGCTGCTCAGATTCAGGCAGGATTGGCCCCTTTGTTGTTCAGCCCAGGCCACTTCGTTAGAGGACCAATTCCTTCTATGGACTAGACCAGTGCCTGGCTCTCTTGGTCTTGAAGCACTGTCTAAGCCTTTATTCTTCATCTTTATTGTCTTGTATACATCTTGTATACATCTCTTGGTTTGATTTTTTTCCACTTGAATAATAGAGGTGTTCATAGTCACAGTGGGGCCATAATGCCAAGGAGATTTTGTTAGTTTGTTCAAGCCACTTGAATATAGGTTTCACACTATAAAGCCAATAGCACTAAACTTTGGAAGCTCTCTGAGTATTCTAGAACTTTACTGGCCACCCTGGGGAACTTGGGATATGATTAAGACAATCCATTTGTATGGCACCTTACCATCAAAGGATTCAAAGATTCCAAATATTTAATGGTCAACAAGTTTTAGCTGATATGAAGAGGCCTCTTAAAGACAAAAATCCTCTAAAAGACAGCAAAATTATAAAATTACTTAAGGACTCCTTAGGAAAAGCTAATAAAAATGTGGATGTCTAAAAATTCAAACTTAAATTCTATTGTCTTTTTTCTCTTCTGCCCCATCCTTGGATTGACTTTCCTCCTGGGCCCCTGTCTCTCAACTTCCTCTTTCCTATGTTTTGTTCCTCCTCCTCATCCTCCTGCACATTCTCTCAACTCCCTTTCCTATTCTCCACTGTCCCTTCCTAAATACAGTCCTCTTACTGAAGAATATCCCTTCATGATATCTTTTAATGCAAATGGAAATGGTCCCACAGCTTTAAACCTTGGTCAAGATCAGAGTTCCATAATGTAGCTAAGAACTTTCTAATCCCTTCTTAGGAAAGACAAAAGTTAAAGAATTTAAGCATTGTCTTAGGAATTTATAGTCAGGGAATCCCTGATCTCTTTCAGTTAGTTCATCTCTTTGTGGTAATCAGAGGTGCTAGACTTGATTTGAAAAGCATGATGGATTGATTACTAAAATGATAGAAAAAAAGTGGGATGAAATTTAATAGCAGGTGGATATAAAAAGTATAAAAATCAGACAAGCTCTCTTAGCAGCTATTCCTGAGGCCTTTCCTGTCAAAACTGATTGGTCAAAAATCCAGTTATGTAAGGAAAACTCATATCCATCCCTAATTTCAGAGACAGCTTAACTACTACCTTCCAGAGCACTCTTTTCTCAGTGGGAGCAAAGATATCACCATCACCCTAACCACCTCCTTGTTGATGGTCTTAAAACTGAAGTGGCAGATTTGGTTAGGAAACAGACAATAGAATGGTAGACAGCCTTCTCTCTGGACTACAAGAGCTTGATGAGTACTTTGAAGATACTTTGGCTCAGAAAAAAAATATATAGATTAAATTAATAACTTCACAATTAAGCAATTAGATAAACCCAAGAACAAAAACATCTCTATAGCCAATCTAAACAAAGATATGTGTGGATATTATAAGGAAAAGAGACACTGGAAAAATGCTTGTTCTGCCTTAAATTAAAAGACAGAATCGAAAATGATAAAGGACCAATTTTTTGTGACAGAATGACTTCCTTTTGAGTAAGTAGATCCTTCAGTTTGTTCAAAATTGCCCTTCGGACAAAAGGGAGGATTTTCCATGCAATTGCAAAAAAACCCAGGATATTCCTTTTTTGTTGATACCAGACCTATACATTCTACCATAAACCCACCTTTCCATCATTCCTTCCTTGGAGTAGCCAAAACATTTCAATGGTAGGAATCTCAGATATTCCTATCACTAATCAACATGCTTTCTGCACAATGATTCCACTCTGGTGGATCTGTTGGAGTGAAATCTACTTTGCAAATGGGGTACCGCTCAAATGTGGGCTGGTCAACCTCTTTCTGAAACTCCATGGAAGAGAAGATTATTTTATTTTGGTACAGATTAACTTCCCAGTACCAGAGACTTTGCCTGGGACAGACTCACCTAATGCCTTCTATAACTTAAAAAAGTGTTCTTCAAAAGCTCTTATGCTTGTGCTCTCCAATTATCATAGACCTTTCCTTCTATTTGTATATGAAGCATCCAAAGACAAGCTTTGAGGGTTCTAACTCAATAGCACAAAGGGCTTCAGACACCCACCACTCATAATAGCCTCTCACTTTACCTTGTAACAAAAATCTACCCTCTTTGTCTTCAGTGGCAACAGCTGCATAGTTAATTGAGGCTTCTATTGATTTAGTTTTAAGATCTCCTCTTAACATTATGGTCCCTCATGTCATTCAGACCTTACTCTTGACAAAAGCAACACTCAATGCTTTCCTACTTCTTGATTGACCTTCTACGAAATCCTTCTCTTCTCACTAACACATATTTCTATCCATTGCTGTAGCCCCTAGACTCTCTTTCCCTCAACTTTCTTTCTCTCCCAGAGGAGGAAAAAAACCTGATGACTGTCATACACTTATTCAGAAATTTTCCTTACCTCACTCTGATCTCGTTGAAGCTCTTTGACAACCCGGATTTAGAAATGCTTATGGATGGAGCCTATTAGGGAACGGAACAAGGAGGTTGTCAAGCTTAGTATGTGATTGCAACTCACTCAAATATTATCCTTTCCCAGGGACCAAATCTCTACAAGTTGCTGAAATTACAGCACTTACTACAGCCTGCCAATTAGGTAGAGATAAGAGAGGAACTATCTATACAGATAGTAAAATATGCTTTTGGGATAGCTCATGATTTTGGTATGCTTTGGAAGTAATGTGGCTTAACTGCATCTGGTATTTCAATTAAACATGGTAGTCACATAAAATTCCTATTAGATGCTTTGTTTTTCCAAAGGAATTGGCTATATTAAGGTTGGGCCCCATAGTAAAAAGCAGACTCAAGAAGAAAGGGTAATGCTTTAGCAGATTACTATACTAAATGAGTCTGCTTTAACACCTTCAGGCTTTCCAACAAGTCTAAGAGTCAAAGCCAAAACTAACTCTTAACCATTGGCATTAGGGCTTGAGTTAATTTTAGTATCAAGCATTTGATTATAAAGAAGTATATTGGAAAAGATTAAATTTTTTCTCCTCCCAGGTAGCTATGGTGGCATCAAGATAGTCTCTTGGTCTGCCTCAAAATACTGAAATGGATTTTCTCAAAAAGTGTTACATGCTGTGACCCATTATGGAAAGGAAAATTTAAAAACCACCATAAATAAACATTGGTGGGGACACATCAATAAGATTTTAGAGGATATCTCTGGTGCATTTCCCATCTGTCAAATCTACTATCTTGAGAAAATTGTAAAGCTGGGGCATAAACACAACCCAAAAACCTTTTGAATCTTTTGAACATCTATTTACAGATGGATTTCATTCAGTCACTCACCTCATGTGGTTATGAGTATGTACTTGCTATTGTGCTTCTATTTCTTGGTCTTCTAGAAGACTTTCATCGCCATAAAGCAACTGCTTTGATAGTAGCAAAGAAACTTTAAGACTTTGTGTTTTCTACTTGGCAATACCCACCTATATTTTGGTGATAGAGGTACCAACTGAGACTTGTAAAACTATCTGAGGAATGAACTTTAGTTGCCGAGGCCAAAGGCTTTATACTTAGTCCTCATGGCCCTAATCTCCATATGAAATGGTCACTGGATGCCCAGTGCATCTAGAGATTTCACCCCCTATCCTAACTTCTCTTTTACGCTCCAACATGGCAAAATACTATAGGGGATTAACTCAGCATACACAAGTTTATAATCAACAGGTCCAAGCAGCTTTTCCGAATGATAATCCACAGGGACTCTTGCATGACCTTCAGACTTGGGTCTTGGATTAAAGAAAAAGACAAGAACATAAGACTATTCTCAAACTTCATTAGAAAGGACCATATCAAGTGTTATTAACTACATATACTGTGGTAAAAGTCCAGGGAATCAATCCTTGGATCCCTGTCTCCCAGTTAAAAAGTTATTATACCTCTACCCCTTGGACTTCTGTGTCAACAGGAGATCTAAAACAGAATCCCTTGGAATCTACCAGAGGGTGACATCACAAAGGTGATAGCTTTTCCAAGACTTTTGGACTTTTGGACCAAGCAACAGGCTGCTGGATGTTGATACCTTCTATCCAAGATCTTCAGCTCAAGACCCCTGCACCCTAAGAGTAATTGACAATATACCTCCTCATCTCTTTCTCCTATTTTTCATAGCCACCTATGAGATTCTTAAGGTTTCTTTCTATAGTCTTTTTTTTTTAATTGAAGTATCTTTTTTTTTTTCCCCCCCAGGGTAAATGAGGAGAATGAAAAGTGTTACACTTCTTTATAGACTCAGGGTGGAGATAGGATTTTTTCTGGGATAATTCCAGATGGGTAGGATCTTGGTTAAGAGGCATTGTCCAAGGCCTTCTCATAATTCTTATGTCCATACTTGTCTCCGCAGTCATTTGCTATATTCTCTTTAGAATTTTAAATGCCTTAGGCACTCACTTGATAAATGATTAAATTGAATTACAAAGGCAGAATTCCCTAGGAGGACAGAGAAAAGAGGTATAATTTTAAGAAAAGCGCTGATGGCAGTCATACCAAAGAATCTGAGACTATAATTGTCTCAAGCAGTATAGATCTAGAGCACTGAATGAGCCAAGACTAGGTTAAATGATGAGACTCAGTCCGCCCATTGACCTAGAGGAGGGACTGTGAGAATTTCCCAGCATCGCCTTCTCATGTGCTGGTCTCCTTCAGGTGTTGCTCCATACCCCTCTTGCCCATGACTTTAATTTCTGTTTATCTTCATCCTTGACAAAATCCACTTTGCCCAAACAATGGCTGCTAATCCACAAAAATAATTTCTTCCCTTCTTGTTTGAACTCTGGATGGGGGAGTGGGAAGGATGGAATAGTGTTTGGAAAAGGGAAAGAGCCCTGGAAAAATGAGTAATGACAAGTAAATGAGGAGGGCAACAATTCAACCACTGATTTGGGGAAACCTAGAAAAATACCACAAATAAACCCAGGCACAGCTCTGCATGAGATTGTAACCATCCTGGAGAATCGTATTTGGGATAGAAACTATATTAGGTAGGATAGAAGCTGTAACATAGAGAACCCAAAAGGCAGTAGCTTATTGAACAAAGAAGTTCTTTTCTCTTTCCATAACAGTCCTGGATTTAACAGTCCAGATTTGGACTTGTTCCTGATCCACGTGGACATTTAGAGGTATGCTATCTTGTTGGTCCATTATCCTTTAGAGCACAGCAGAAGCTGGTCACAGGCACTAGCTTTTAGACTGTAGCAAGGGGAAGAAGATGTACAGTAACAAAGGTCTTGTGCTCCCATTCAGTTGTTGAGAAGATGGTCACATGTTCACGCCTAGCTGCAAGAAGGTCTGAGAAACCTGTACTAGCTGAGCAGTCATGTGCTTCACTGTATATTCTCTCAAGTCTGTAAGTCTCTTTCTGGATTTGATTTCCAAAGGCCTAAGGAGTTATGAGAGCAGAGCAGATTTGTGATATAGATAAAAATGGAATGTCAGGCACAGATAGCTGCCTATGCAGTGTCTATTTCCTTCCCACCCTTTTCTTTTCGTTAAGATTTATTTACTTATTTGAAAGAGAGAGAGAAAGGGAGAGAGTGAGAGAGCATGGGTGGGGGGAGGGGCAGAGGGAGAGGGAGAGAATCTCAAGCAGGCCCTGAGCTGAGCACAGAGCCTGACGTGGAGATTGATCCCCACAACCCGGAGATCATGACCTGAGCTGAAACCAAGAGTCAGACTCTCAACTGACTGACCCACCCAGACCCTCAACCCACTGCCCCTCCACCCTTTTCAAGGGAACTCCAATTCTCTCAACTAACACCACTTGCTGGGCATATTCTCTTGTAGTCCAAGGTGGTCATGTGACACAATCTAGCCAATGAGGTGTAAATGATGCATTTCGGAGAGTCTTTTCCTTTATCCTTCTTTCTACCTATTACACAGTTACATAGATGTGATGCTTGGAGGAGGAGCAACCATCTTAGAACCATAAGACAACCAGAGGATGAAAGCCCAAATGCCAAGGATGGTAGAGCTGAAAGATGGAGACACTCTGGGCCCTTGATGGCTAATTGGGTCATAAAATTAGTTATGTGAGCCAGATAAATCTTTTTGTATTGAAGCCAATATATGGCAGACACTGTAGTATTGCAGTTGACTAGGTTCCTAAGAAATGGGGAGGCAGAGTGAGGAGAGAGAGAGAGAGAGCACGTGTGTGCGTGCACAAGAGAGTGCTTCTTTCCTGCCCCTGACAGCTTTTTGTCTATATATATATATATATATATATGTTTGTTTGTCTGTTTGTTATTTACCTAGCCTGGGGAGAGAAGAGAAGGGAAGAGGAGTGATAAAAGTATAATAAGGAGGAATGATAAAAGCAATGATAGAAGCCTACAATGGTCATTATCTACTTTACCCCACAGATCCACTTCCCACCCTTTATCCTACCTGGTGCCCTGGGTGACTATCCATATGGACACTATGAACAATTCCCTTGCCCTCCATTCTTTCATTGGGTTTGACCAGTAGAACACATTGGCAAGAGATCTGGAGAACAGGAGGAAAAGAAGAATGGGGTATTTCTTCCTTCGCCTTCCCAGCTGTGCTCTTTAACTAAAGGCCACAGCTTTGGTCAAATGACCCTCTCCGCACTGCTCACTTTTTTGGTTCCCGTAGCCACTTCCTCCCCTCATTTATTCTGGCTGGGTGTAGGGTGGTAATGGCTCCCTGTCCCTTCCTTTGTTGCTTTTCCTAACCTCTGCTCACATTTTTGTATACAGTTCCTTCATGAAATCTTAAATTACCCAGTTAGGAAGTGCATTTGATTTCTGCCAAGATCCTGGCTGGTCCATTTCTGCAGAGTGGGGCTCAGAGCCCTGCTTTCGTGATTAGAGTCACATGGAAGCGGCAAGCTCTAGAGGTAGGGACAGGCTTGTAGAACTTCCCAAGCACCAAAGCAGCTCGGTTATATCATGCCATGGTAGGATGAGAAGAACCGGGAGGACAGGAAATAGAGGTATAGAACCAGACAGTCTGAGTTGGAATCCTGGCTCTGACTCTTTCCAGAGAGAGGCAGATGCCATTAACCCTGTGCCTCACTTTCCTCACCTGTAAAGTGGGACAATAATAGTGCCTGTGTCCTAGGATTGCAGTCAGGGTTAAATGAAATATACATGTAAAACAGGGCAGTTCTTGGGACTTTGTAATTAATCAACAAAAATAGCTATAATAACAATTATTATTAAAGACCATATATCAGCAAGATGCTGGTTGCTTCAGAGGATTTCTGTGTGGACAAGTGAAATCAAAGACAAAATGACTTTGTAATGAAGACTTGGACTCTGATATTTGACTGCTGACAGCTATTAAATTTCACCTCTTCCTCTTCCCCTTCTGTACCACATCTGGACAGGCTGATCTTGTCTAGGCCTGAGTGCTCACAAGCCCCTGCTGCAGGGGGACTTACATCCTCAGCCCCAACCCCTCAACACAGTTAAAAACCTACACCAGTCTCCTTTCCTTGCTTTTCCATTTTGGACTTGCTTGAGAGGCCTTCCCTTCCCTCCCAGACATCTCAGTTATGTAAATAATAAGCCTTTTCCTACCTGTCTGGTATATGCGTGATGGCGTCAGTAGCAACATCCAAATCAAACTCTGGGTGGGGGTCCATCTGCGTCTGCAGGTGCCATAACAGGCTTCCCTTCAAAACACGTTGGCACTAAAATCACTGTCCTGCCATCCTATTTCAGACCCACTTTAGGGCCAACTTTGAACTGATGGAACTTATTTTTCTTTCTATAGGGAATGGGCACCTCAAAAATAGAAAACAACTTGAATCACAGAAAATAAATTTCTATTTTTTTCCCCAATTTTGAATTGTAGACTGAAATTTCTTTTTTTTTTTAAGATTTTTTTTTTTTTAATTTATTTATTTGACAGAGAGAGAGACAGCGAGAGAGGGAACACAAGCAGGGGGAGTGGGAGAGGGAGAAGCAGGCTTCCCGCAGAGCGGGGAGCCCGATGCGGGGCTCGATCCCAGGACCCTGGGATCATGACCTGAGCCGAAGGCAGACGCTTAACGACTGAGCCACCCAGGCGCCCCTGTAGACTGAAATTTCTATCTGCTGTATCAGGTGACCTGATGATTTAGTTACAGAGCAAGGAACCATCTTGTCCAGCCTTAGAAGTCTGGCCTGGACCAGTCAAAGTAGAACAAGGGCTGTGAAAAAGGAAAGACCCCATAGTGCCTCCAGTTTGAGCACAGATTCTGAACTGTGCTGCTTTGCTCCCACTTCCTTCTCTTGACCTCCAAATTGATGACCACTACCTGCTCACCTCTTACATCTTTGCCGGGCCCTTCTGGTTAGTGCATCCATCCATTCTTCCTTAGCCACCAGCAGTCTCCTTTCTCCCCACCCTAATGTCCTATTTCTCTTTTTTGGTAAGTTTAAGTTATGGAAGTATTGTAACATATGCATGACCCATATGGATAGCCCTTTTCTGGGTATGGCTTAGCCCAGAGGACAGCCAAACCTTTGTGGATAGACATAAGAACCACTAAAGGAACTTTTTAAAAAATTGCAGATACTGGGAGCCTATCCCAGATCTGTGAAGTGATCATTTGCTTCAGGGACAGGCAGGGATGGGAAGAGATAGGTTAGGAATCTGTATGTTTAAAGAAGTTCCCCAGCTGATTCCAATGATGAATCAGATATAGAGCATATTGAACAGATAAATTTTGTGACACTGGATTATTTTAACCCCTAGAATATCATGACACAGGAACATTTGAACCCAATGATATTCTGATCCCTTCATTTGCTGTTGCTGTGCAATCAGCATGGGTGGTTGGTACAGAATACACAAATTGATTGGAAATATGTTAAAGAATTATTAGGTCGTAATAAGAGAAACTCCAGACAGCAGAATAACTTTGACATAGCTTTGAAGGGAACTTTCTTACAGTTTTCTCATGTATTAGCTAAAAAAAAATCCAAACTATCAGTCCTTTATCCAGTTCATACTAAATATTACTGTCAGGAATGATCAGCACAAAACAAAGGACAACAATTGAAACTGCACATGGTAAAATTTGTTAGAGATGAAAATCTGATGACAAATCATGTCTCGATGCTCACATTGAAACATGCAAATATTGAACAGAGAAAAATTAGACTTGGCAAAAGTAATCAACACTAAATAAAACTGCCAACAACTAAATTGGCACAGGTTGAAACTTACTATTGCCTAAAAATTGAGGTAAGAATCCAATTTTTTTACTAAGTTAAGTGTGAATAATTTGACCTGAGACAATTGGACTTGGTACAAATAATGACCATAAAAGAACTCATGCAATTGCAGAAACTATAATCAAGAAAAATTTGATATGAACAGCAAGGGGAAAAAAAAAACATGTTGAATAACATTTTCATTTAAACCTTATGTGGGAAATAACTGATTCCAATGAAAAGAACTTCAGTAAATTAAAAATCAAAAGGGAAAAAACAGAAATATCTTAATGCCTTGGAATACAAATTTTATCAAGGAATTAAAGTAGCTTAATAGAAATTAGCTCTAAAAAATACTTTCCTAATTAATGAGTATTCATCCATGTAAGCATAATTTTGATGAAAAGGTTTCTACTCCTAAACACAGAAGTTAAAAGATTCTCAGATCTGAAAGTCAACGGGATCTAAATAGATGGGTTAAAACAAAAGACTCAAAACTTCCTGCATCCAATTATTTATTGTGAGTGTCAAGAAAGGAGTGATTAGAAAAAGTCTGGAACTTTTTGGGTAAACCCAAGGAGGGCAAGCATTCATGGAATCCCACAACACAGCTTCAGGTTTCTGGGCATCCAAATGGCAGATTAAGGGAAGATATACCTGGGAGAAAAAGCACGGAAGACAAATCCTTTAAAATTTTTCTTATGCCTCTCTGTTCTTACTTAGCTTCTTACTGGAGGAATTGAGCCATAATTCATAATTCTTGAAGTCGACAGAAATAGTCATCCTTCAAAATGCAAACCCCACTATAATAAAAAAGATAAAAAAATAAGTGTTGGGAAGGATGTGGAGAAATTAGAACACT
Source organism: Halichoerus grypus (assembly GCF_964656455.1). NCBI lineage: Eukaryota > Metazoa > Chordata > Mammalia > Carnivora > Phocidae > Halichoerus > Halichoerus grypus. Next base: position 133,944,271 of record NC_135717.1, on the reverse strand, counting down.
CTAACTCTACACTGATAAGATTGTAAAATGGCATAGCCACTTTAGAAAACAGCCTGGCAGTTCTTAAAAAAAAAAGATAACACACAGGTTACCATATGACCCAGCAGTTTCATTTCTAAGTATACACCCGAGAAAAATAAAAACATGTGTTCACATAAAAGCTGGTTCACAAATGTTTACAGCAGCATTATTCATAATAAGCAAAAATGGAAACAGTCCACGTGTCTATCACTTGATGAATGGATAAACAAGTTTGTGGTATATCCATACAATGGAATATTGTTGGGCTTTCCAAAGAGGTAAAATACTGATGCCTGCTACAATATGGGTGAAACTTGGAAACATTATGCTAAGTGAAAGGCCCTATATAGTATGATTCCATACTGTTCAATTAGCCAACATATATAGTACATGTCCAGAAAAGGCAAATCTATAGAGAAAGGAAGTAGGTTAGTGGTTGCTTAGGGCTGAAAGGGGCTAAAGAGGAAATGAGAAGGAAATGCTAATGAGTGCACATTTCTTTTTAAATTTATTTTTATTTTACTTTAAAAAAAGATTTATTTATTTATTTGAGAGAGAGAGGGAGAGTGGGGAGGAGGGGCAGAAGGAGAGGGAGAGAGTCTTAAGCAGGCTCCACACTGAGCATGGAGCCCAATGCGGGACTCGACTTCATGACCCCAAAGTCATGACCTGAGCCAAAACCAAGAGTTGGACGCTTAACCAACTGTGCCACCCAGGTGCTCCTGAGCACACATTTTTTTGGGGGGGATGATAAAATGTTCCAAAATTGACCATGGTGATGGTTGCACAACTCTGTGAACGTACTAAAAACCACTGACGTGTATATTTTAAATTGGTGAATGGTGTAATATGTAAATTATATCTCAAGAAAGCCTGTATTAAAAATGCAAATCTCCATGAATGAAGTCACATCCAAAGCCTTAAGAGGTCAGTTCTTATCTCTGGGTGTGTTTCCTCCTCTGTGTAATGGAAATGATAATAATACCTGATAAAGATGTTGAAGGAATTAATGAAGTAAATGTATGTGAGAATGCCTACACACCATACGACATATATGGTAGAAACAGCTAAATGGGAAACAAGATCTGTGCTTTTCCTTCCATGGCATAGAATCAGCACAAGGAAACAGTTGCCCAAGCAGAGACTACAGTTTCCATGGCTCTTTGCACCCAGTTATACCATGATCTAGTTCGGACCAATGGTATGTGAGCAGAAGTGATGTGTGCGGTCAAGGTAGTTAAGCAGCTGGTATCTATTTCTCCCCGTTTCCTCTCCTGCCTGGTTGCTGAGCAAATGATAGGGCATGTGGAGCCATAATCTGGGAGATGCCTGGGTCCTTAAAAACCCTCTTATGGAAAACCCACCAGCCAGCTGCATATAACACATTGGGTTGATAGTTTCAGTGAAGAATAAGGTTCTATTTGGTTAAAATGTTTTAGTTACAGCAGCCAGTGTTTACCTTCACTAATACAAAAATTTAAGTAGGCCCTCAATAAATTTTTGACAAAAATTAAGACATTTTTAGACATGTTAGTACCTTTGGAGTTTAAAAATGAAAGCCAGTAGAGACTGAGATAAGGAAAATACAGAAATCTGAAAAGTGAAGGACAGGAATGGGTGGGGGAAGCATGTTACTGACTCAATCCCACACAAAATCTTATTGTTTATTCCACCACTCATTGCTCAGTTTTTCTCAAGGGATTGATGCACTTCATTGAATCTCATGGTCATGGAGCAAGGACCACATTAATTCTGAGTTCTCTACACCATTTGCCAGCCCTAGTCTCTCTAGTGAGCCTATATTCTTAAGGAGGGAGACAGACAATAAAAGTAAGTAAATCATATGATATGTTGGATGGTGATAATTGCCATGGAAATAAACAAGGGAGTGTGGGAGCTCAGGAGTGGTGTTCAGTTTTAAATAAGATGGTCAAGGAATATGTTATATGGAAGGTGACATCAGAGCAAAGTCTCAAATATAGTGAAGGAACAAACCATGATCCCAGACAGAGAGACTAGCAGTATAAAGACCCCGAGATAGGAACATGCCAGGTGTGTTCAAGGAACAGAGAGAAGGTGAATGTGGTTGGGGAAGGGTAGGCAAGGCGAAGAATGACAGAAAAGAAGTCAGAGAAATAAAGGGTTTGGATCAGATTGTATGGAAGCCTGGGGACCGGACAAAGAGCATAATGGGGGATCTGGAAGAGTTCAAGACCAGAGATAATTGGCTACTGTTACTGACTTCAGTAGTGAATGCCAGTACAATGCCCCAAAGACAGACAGGTTCATTTTCACCTTAGCAGGTATCAGTTCAGGCACTAGCCAGCAACCTTACAGGAGGAACCAGCAAGAACTCAGATGGTGAATGGGATCCAAGATGTCCCATTCCCCACCCCCTGCTGCCATGAAGTCACATTAGTACCTGTGTACCCCAAGATGACATAGTCTGTAGGAGCAAGAGAGAAGGAGAAAGCTTTAAAGACTGAGCATTTACCAGACACAATCTGGAAGAGACTAAATTTATAAGGATAAGAAACTAAAGATGCTACATTTTCTTTGCACATCTTAGTTCTACTGGATTAGTTTTATGGTGTTCCATAGGTCTCTTAAGCTCTGTTTGCTTTCCTTCAATCTTTTTTCTTTCTGTTCCTCATACTTGATAATTTCCATTGTTCTAATCTTCAGATTCACTGATACTTTCTTCTGCCTGTTCAGATCTGCCTTTGAGTCCCTGTAGTGCCCCCCCACTTTTTTTTCTCACTTCAGTTATTGTACTTTTCAGCTCCAGACTTTTTGTTGTTGTTGTTCTTTTTAGACTTTCTATCAATTGATATTTCCATTTTGTTCACATATCATTTTCTTGACTTTCTCCCCATCTTATTTTAGTTCTTTGAGCATTTGTAAGATAGGAGCTTTAAAGTCTTTGTCTAGGAGATCTGCTATTAAGTCAATAGGGAGAGTGTTGATTTATTGATTTTTTCCTTTAAATGAGCCACACTTTCCTATTATTTGTATGCTTTGTGCTTTTTTATTGTACGTGGACATACTGGGGAACTCTGGAAATCAGATCCTCACTCTTCCCCAGGGTTTTAGTATTGTCTTTGTTTTTGCTTTGTTTGTTTGTTTTTGATTGTTATAGGGTGTCTATATGATGAGGATCAAACTGAGGTGTAAACCTAAGGTCTTCTACAGTTTTTCTGAGCTTTTTCTTGAGCATGTGCAGTCACTTTCTAATTTTCTCCAAATATGCAGGTGTTTCTGAATGTCATAGACTTTAATGTCTGGCTCCTGTAAGGAGAAAAAGTGAAAAGTGAAGGCCTGGTTCTTTAAATACCCTAGAAGTCACTTTAGCTGGCAGGGGAGGGGCTTGCAACAACAATGGCCACCCACCTCTTTGTCTGTACTTCTGTGATCAGAAGCAGCAATCAGTGAGCTGAGCACAGATTTCCAATGTTTAGAGGACAGCATCTTTTTTGCTTAGCCTGGCTCCAGCCCAGTTTGAGCAGGCTCCAGGAACACTGGCAGAGCTGCCTGCGTAGGACCGAGGGTGGAGGAGGGTTAGTTACTAGGCTAAGAACTGAAATTGACTAAAATTAACTGCAATTTACCATCCAAGTGGAAACTGCAAGCCTTCAATAGACTTCAGAGTTCCAAAATAGTTACATCAGAGAGATTCTGCCAATGCAACTGTTATCTGGGTGGAGAGAAAGATCCCTGGTGCTTCCTACTCTGCCTTCTTTCCGGAGTCCTCTATTAGTGAATAGAATCTTATGTGTTGCATGGTATGTTAAATTTTATGTGTCGTTTTAGTCAGGATTCTTGAGAGAAGCAGAACCAATAGGATATGTATATAAAGAGACTTATTATAAGGAATTGGCTCATGTGATTATGGAGGTTGGTAAGTTTCAAGATCTGTAGGGTGAGCTGGTGAAGCTGGAGACCAAGAGAACAAATGGATGGTGTAGTTCCAGTCTGAAGGCTGGTTGACTCAAGACTCAGGAAAAGCAAATATTTAAGTTCAACTTCAAAGGCGGGAAAAAGCCAAGGTACCAGTATGAAGGCCTTCAGGAAGGACGAATCCTTTCTTACTCAGTGGAGAGTCAGATATTTTGTTGTATTCAGGCTGTCAACTGATTGGATGAGGCCCACTCACATTATGGAGAACAATCTGCTTTGCTCAGTCTACCAATTTAAATGTTAATCTCGCCCAAAAACACCCTCATAGAAACAACAAATAATATTTGCCCAAATATCTGGGTATCCCATGGCCCAGTCAAGTTGACACATAAAATTAGCCTTCACACTTCTAATATAGAAATTATATCTGGAAATAACTAGATGTTGGTCCCTTTAGGGAAGGTTGATAAAAACCTAGCGGCTGCATCTTCTCAGTGTGTTACTCAAATATCTGTTGAATATGCCGAGTATACTACAAGCCCAGCCCTGGACAAAAAATAGGCAGTTTATGATTTTGGTGATGATGATGATGAAGTGTAAGTCATTTAAACACTTGACAGTTATATTTATGGAGCGAGACATTTCCTTTAATGCTATTTTATAGGCAAAAGGGAAAAATCTGCAAACATATTTTGGATAACATACACATTTGTCAGGGTCTTGAGTTACTCCATGTTTGGAGTGTGGGAGTACTTTACATTAACATGGAACATTCACACTTTATATAAGCAGGACCAGGGGAAGGTTCAAGATATCTGGAAAACAGACTTTGTGTAAAGATGTTCATATTGGAATGATGAGTCTATCCCAATTTCCTCAGGGAGGAGTTTAGTAAACAAGGCTGATTCAAAGGCAGCCTCTGACATTGTGAAAATTCTTTCAACTGTGGACCTTATTGTTGTGGGAAAATGGGACAGTAAAATCAAGAGTGAATGGCATCTCATATTTTTACTACCTGATTTGGAACTCAAACACTGCTTTCAATGCCAGACCGGTTAACAATGCCTGGACTTGAGAGGGGAGCTGTGGATAGAAATATTAATCAAATTTGCTTTGAGGAAAGCTATCCACCTGGAGCACAAAACATCTGGGAACTTTGTCATGGGTCATTCTGGTCAGTAAAGTAAGGGCCAGGTGCTTGGGACATTAGTATTTTGGCAACTACTCTCTCTCCCTTTCCTCCTAATCCAACTCACAGAGTCCTATCTTAGAGTTGAAAGCATATTTGCACTGGCTAGTTTCTCTCCCTTCCAATTCAGAATGTGGGGGCTCATTAGGTCTGGCTGGGCCACATATCTCACCAGGCAGGATAGAGCTGATTTCAAAATGCTGTGAGTGAACATCTTTGGGAATCTTTCTACTTGATCTTTCGAATAGAGCCATCCTTCTTTTCTCAGTCATACATATGCCATTGGTGCAAGTGGTTTCATTCTTTCTTTTACAAGTGTCATTTAAAAATGCAGATGACTCACTCATTTCATGGACTTCTTCATTCAACAAATATTTGTTGGTAATTAGGCACTGTGACAGGCATTGGAGATAAAGGTGATCAAAAACAAGGAAGGACCCAGTCCTTATGGAGCTTATAGTTTAGCGATTTTATTAGTAACTTTCATAATAGTTTAATTATTATTTAGATCTTTTATACTGATATAATCTATCAACAAAAAGAAAACATAAAAGAAATAAAATTTAAGATTCCTCCTCTGCTATCTTCTTTTGGCTTCTTCTATTTTAACAAATTCCTTTTATATTGTCCTATGCCTATTCTTTCACCTTAGTTTCAATCATGGTGTATATTTTGCATTAACTTTTAATGTGTGAATGATCTTAGCAGACTTCTCCATGAATGCTACATCACAAGCATTTTCCCTATCACTATCTGCAAAATTATCATTTCTGTAAATACAGATAGCTTACCATATAATTTGCTTAATTATTCTTTTATTTGAGGACATTCAGTTGTATACAATTTATTAATATATAACATTGTGATAGTTTCTTTTTTCTTCTCTTAAACTTTACCTTAGAAACTAAAGAGCTGAAATTCTATAAATTGGAGCGATGAGATGCTTTTCTTCTGTGTTGAACAAGATGAGAAATAGATGACATACTTTTGGGTCTCTCAGTTTATCTTAGAATTCCAGATGACTAGAAGTGGGAAGCACAAAAACCAACCAAACATTTTGTCACCAGATGCATGATGTAAAGACGTCTTTCTCTTCTTTTTATTAAAAATAAAAAATAGAGGGAAATATTTCTATGTATACACATTCACAGGATTACATACATATGAGAAAAGAAACATTGAAACCACTGACAGGGTTTTAAAATGTATTTTTCTAGGCTTTTACTACACTTAAGTTATCATATTTTTATGTCAGCCTACTGAATTCTGAAGTGTGGGATCATCATCAAAATGACCATAATCTCTTGTAATATAGAAAGAATTATTTTTGCCCATTCTTATGATAGATCCATCATTGGTGACATTCCTTCCCTTGTCAACCATAGACTGCTTCCTTCTTGTAAAAATAAGCGTGGGCTTACTGGAAGTAACGTTTGTGTCCTTTTACTTTTCTTGGTTTGATTTTCCAAAGGGTTATGGATGGGGAGGAGGGGACTGATATTCCTACTGGGAGTCCTCATGTGGCTATCATGGGAATGTCTCTAATGAAGGACAAGTCGGATCTAATGAAGAGCAGGATACAGTAAAGCAGTTAAGTCGAGTCTCACATGCTTCTTCTGGATTTCAATTATTCCGGGCAGTCTAGTAGATTCTGAATTACCAGCAGCTGCTAACTTGCTTACTTTCTTGTCTGCCACAGCTGCCACCAGCTGTTCTCTCTTTCTTACCCCATATCCAGATGCAAACAGCTGTTCTCCCTTTCTTTACAACTGTCAACAGTGGCTCATTTTGCCCCAAGCACATGGACACCTGCAGCAAGAGGAATTGTAGTTTTCAGTTGTGGCCAGATACTGGACAGCTTTTGAAAGGCTGAATGGAGGAAGGGAAAGAGGGAATGAGAGGTGGTTTGATGTAGAAAGAGCCTGTGTTGTCAGACTAAAAGGGGGATGGGATGCTTCTGGTTGTTTTTCAGGGGCTGAGTAAGACAGTGAAAACAGATACCCATACTTCTTCCTTACTGTGACATTCACTTTGAAAAGCAGAGAATCATCACTAATAAATAAATCCCAGGAAACTGAGCATCAGAGAAGAAATTATGATGGTGCTTTAAGGGTTTGGTCTTCATTCAATTATTTAAGAGGTATTTATGGACACTTCTGTCAAGCACTATTCTAGACACAGAGTAGGTGTTAAATAAATGGGTATGCATTTATGAATACATACTCATACTTATCGGTCTAGTCTCAATGATATTGAAAGAGAACATTTTATTTTTGCTATTTTTAACATTTTAAATGAATTTTTTCTGTTGAAATCAGCCTCTCCTCTACCCCAACCCCCCATCCTTGGGATTGGGGACTTTCGGATTATCTCCTTGACCAAGAAATACTCCTGGTTCTCAGGTCTCTCTCTCTTTGAAGGGACTAGAGAGAGGAAAGTAGAAATGGAGAGGAAGGGCATTCACATTTATTAAGCACTTAATGTGTCCCCAGTACTGCGCATCATCCTTTATATAGGTTATCTCATTTCATCTTCATCAGAAACTTAGGAAATCCATATTATTATTTCCACACAGCTGATAAGGAAACTGAAGTTGGAAGCGTGCAGTTACTATGGCTACAAAGCCAGGGAACAATGGAGCTAGGACTGGACAGACTCTTCCACTCCAGAGCATGAGCTCTTTTCACAACAGCCTGCTATTCAGAGAATATTAATGCGAGTAGTAGAGGATACCGATAGTGATAATTGGGTTCAATGCTGTGATTGTAGAGGTAGGGGTCTAATCCATCCAAAGGCTCCATCTTCAACTGGAAATTGGTCCAAACTTCATTCACCATTTTAAGCTGCAGAGCACTGTCTAAATGCTGAAATGAAAGATGAGATACTGAGGACTCGTAGATAAAGTTGTTGTCACAGAAATAATCTCTACCTCCCCAGGATGTTTTCGGTTAACAGTGGGTTTTGGAAGAATATTTGACCAAAGTCAGGGAGGACCCTCATTTCACACCCTAACTCCATCCATTAGTATCCAAAACAATGTTAGTGATTATCCTTTGGGATACTGAGTGGGAAAAAGCTGGCTAAGGCTCTAAGGAAACTTCCTCTGGTTTAGGGAGCCATTAGGAAAAGCTCCTTATTCTTGTAAAAATTTTCCTGAACTTTCAGGGCCGGGTTTCTGCAGCTGGCCAAGAGTCAGCCTCAGTTAGGATCCTGCCAAATTGGGCATCAACAGCTCATTTGGCTTGGAAAAAAAAAAAAAAGAAATGAGAAACAACTGACGTTTGTATACTTGAAATTATGAGCTGTTTCTCTAACAAAGAGACCAAACACTTTCGGCTTGTTTTACAGTAAACATACACATGGAACAATCTGGTTGGTGAGCAGCGGGCTGTGCATATGTAGGACATATGTGGACACACATGGATGCATCAACTCACATATGTTCACTTAAAAGGACACTGTCAAGTCGTTTTATGACTTTTTTTGTTCTCTGGGCTCCATTGTTTATAAAATCTTCTTAGAAGCTTAAAAATACAATTTCTTTCCCTACTGATTTTTGTTCTTTTTTTTTTAAACAAGTATTTTGAATGACACTCAAATAAATGTGACTGGTTTTATTTAATACCAAGTCCTACTTAAACATATACAGCAATACAATGTCCAGTCAGAAACAAAGTACTAACAGTGAGTCAATTCCTTATGAAGAGAGAAATAATCATGTTCTGCCCTTAGAGTAGACATTCCAGGACTGAATAGTACTCACAAGATTATTTTCTGGCACCCCAGTGCTTTTATGTATGTATTTATGCATGCATGTATGTTTGTATGTATTTTTAAACTATGAAACGCTTTACAAATTTGCATGTCATCCTTGTGCAGAGGCCATGTGATCTTCTCTGTATTGTTCTAATTTTAGCATATGTGCTGCCGAATTGAGCACCCAAATGCTTTTAGTGTTAGAAATCAAATATAGGTAATAGTGACCATGATAAAACCTATTTTTCTCTTTTCTTTAATGTTTTAGCAATATTTTTTCTAGCCTCTTTACTAAGCAAAAATCCCATTAAAATATCCTTGCTTTGGGAAAAAGCTGTGAAGAATCAGGTGAAAATGGCTAAAAAAATAACTTGGAAAGGTGCTTGAGATCACAGCCAACCAGGAAAACAAAAAGTAAATTAATGATAAGTTGTCACTTTATATCCATCAAGCAGCAAAAGAAAAAAGCAACAATACACATTGCTAGTGGAGATGTGAGGAAAAGGGCACTGTCATGCACATTTTGCTGGTGGGAATAGGGATTTTAAAGAGCTTTCTTTGGACGTAAATTTAACAACATTTCCTAAAATTGAAAGTATATGTTTACCCTTCAATCCAGCATTTCCCTGTTGGGGAATTTAACTCATGGAGACAGGAGCTGTACCATACAGGATATAAACACAGGATTTCTACAGCAGGATTGTTTATTGTGGCAAAAAAAAAAGAAAAAAACCAACAAAAAAATTGAAACCAAACGAATACCGTTTAATAAGGGACAGTTGTTGAATAAATTAATGTATGTCTATACCATGGAATATTACATAACAACATCCCCAAAAAGTGAATTGGAGCAATACTAGTTGCTTAGAAGGATTACCACAAGATACTGTTGAGGGAGGAAAGCAAGATGTGTAGAAGAGTACATTTTATGAGTCCATTTTCTAAATCATTAATCAAAAAAACTTTTATAGGCATACATTTCTCTCTCTAGATATCTCTTTTGTCTATACACACATTTGTATAAGGTTAGATGGTGATGGATGTATTCTAGGCTGTTAAGATGGATTGTCTAGAAGGGGTGGGAGGAATTATGGTGGTGGTAGGTAAGGTTACATAAGAAAAGTGTGGTTGAAAGAGGTGGTCACATTTATATAAATGATATGTGTATATGCATACAAAGGAATTTTTGAAATAATAAGAGATCATTAGAATAAAACATTCTCATCTAGTTTCCAGGATTTCCATAGATTGAGATAAAGGAGGATGTGAAAGTTCTGGAAGAAGTCAGATAATCATGGAAGAAATTGAACTTGAGGGTTGGCTAGACCTTTTAAGAGTCCAAGGTTTCCAGTTTAAGATCAAGAATGGCAGGTTGCATTTCAATCATTTCAGGGTACTGGTGCCACCAAGTGGTGTCTGGAGCAATTGTTGGTGTCATTTTATTACCCTCCCGGTGAAGGAAACTCTTGGCTTACCTGTGCCTTGCATCAAGCGGTCTGTGGAGGGCTCCAGCTCTCCTTGGAATGAAGCACACCCCTGTGAGCCTGGCACTGACGCAAACAGGAAGTATGAGAAGAGATAGGGAGCAAATGGCTTTTGCCCTAGAGTCTGAGCTCCCTTGGTTTTTCCTATTATCAGGTGCTCTGCTATGCCTGCCATTTACCTGTCAAGTCCCTTAAGGTGTATTTAATATTTTCTAACTACTTAGACTAGTATTACAACCTATCTATCTGACTTCTTTAATGGCCTGGTCTCTTATATAGGCTTTCTCTTTTTATTTCCACCATCCTAGCTTGGCCTCTTGTTATTTCTTTCCTAGTGCCATAAAAATGTTTTCTTGGGCTTTCTCTCCTCGATGTCTGTCTGGTCCATTCCAGCCCAAACCCACTTCTGTACTACACTTCCTGAAGTTATGGTCATTTAACAACACTATTCCAAACCTTGAATTATTTCTCCCTGCCCACCATCAAATTCTGACACCAGAGCACAAGCTTTTAATAGGGTGACCGTATGTCTCAGTTTGCCTGGGATGGTCCCAGGTTACTTCTGTTGTCCCAATGTAATTGTTGTGACTTTATTCACTCTCAGAAGTGCTCTGGTTTGGATAATAGATTATATAGACATACTAGCTCTTAACTGCTTGGTTCTCCTGCCTGTAATACGTACAATAAGTAAGCTAACAGAAGAATGTCTAAAGTTTGTGGCAGATGGAGGAATCAGATCTGGGTAGAGAGCATATCTTTTTTCTTCAAATGTTAAAAAGCTAAATATAAATTACTTGGTATTTATTACCTTATTTAAAATTTATCTTCTTTGTCATTTCAGTGACAAGTAGAATTTTTTGCTTGAACTCGAGGAAGAAAATCTATGTTTGTAGTTTTCGTGTAGCTCTCTTGGCTTTTCACAGACTCTCAAGAGTGGTTCCATTTGGGGCCTGATGAATGTCACGTTCATAATTTGTTACCCAATGTGAAGAATATTCAGCTGAGTAATGATAAAGAAATTCTAAAAATTTTGAGGAGGTAGAAGCACCAATTCTGTGAACCCTTTTAGCACAAGAGGACATAGCTTAGTCGTCAGCAGTTAGCAGAGGGCTTGAGCATTAATGCTATTGAGAAGAATTTTGAGCAGCCTCTGACAGCTTGTGGAACTGAAATGTGGGCCCTGCATTCTGGTTTAGGTTATCTTCTACTTCTGCTTGCTGTGTTTGGGTTGTAATAATAGGTTGAATATATACTGTTTAAGGAAATGCATTGCCCTTCACTCACCATCACTAGGAATATACTGTGAGTTTTTTTTTTTTTTTTTGCAGTAGAACAGATTTTTTTTAAAGATTTTATGTATTTGTCAGAGAGGGAGAGAGAGAGAGCAGAAGCGGGGGGAGCGGCAGCCAGAGGGAGAAGCAGGCTCCCCGCTGAGCAGGGAACCCGATGTGGGACTAGATCCCAGGACTCTGGGATCATGACCTGATCCGAAGGTCGACGCCCAACTGACTGAGCCATCCAGGCAAACCGAAGTAGAACAGATTTTGAGCTCAGCCACCCATTTTCTCTTACCCAGTCCTTTTCATAACCACTTAAATACATTTTCAAGACAACTAGAGTTTGGGGTCTTGAAAAGGATTTTGCGTGTGAGAACTAGACCTATACAGGCTTGGAGCTGTGATCTCATGAACCCCAGGCACTCCCCAAATGACTAATTAATAGTCATTTAATGCCCATATACCTCCAGTCACAAGCAGCCCTTTTTCCTTATGGTCTAGATTTGAGCCATTCTAAAGTCCAGAAAGTTGGAGATCAATTTAAGCTATTCTTTAACTAGCTGAGAGTCATTCATTCATCATCATCCATTTATCTACCATGTGCCCCGCCAGGTTCTGGGCATACAATGAAGAACTGGTATGACTTCCGGGAGGGGAACTTTCCAGCAAAAACACATACACGCAAATCCTCACATGCTCACGCATGCACAGGCGCACGCACGTGCAAACACAAGGCAACTTCAGCTTCTCATGTTAATGGACAGTGAGAAACCTCCCTCTTAGCTTCTTTTCTGATGCAGCTTATTTTAGGATGCTTTTTCCTGATTACACCATCAGGAGCAGAATCAGGCTTTAGACATGATGACACATCTACAGGTACCTGGCACTCTGTCATCCATCGGCTTTCCTTTGTACATTTCTCCTTTTTTCGCCAGAGTGTGTGTGTTTAATGGATCTGTGTAATTTAGATACAAGGGCAAGGTGTTTATGCCTCATGTTTGTAAATGTGCTCCAGACTGTGAGTTCTTCCAGGTCAGGGACTGTATATTTAATATAGAGACTCTGCTTCTGACCCCCTGTATTTGAATCCCAGCTCTGTCACTTTATAGCTTTGTGACCTTGGACAAATGATGTAACCTCTCTGTGCCTCAAATTATTTCTCTGTATAGTCTACATCTTGGGTTTTAAACAGCTTTATTAAAATATAATTGAGATATCATAAAATTCCCCCATTTAATGTGTACAAGTCAGTGTTTTCTAGTATATTTACAGTTGGCAAAACCAGTCCCACAATCTAATTTTAGAACATCTTTATTGCCCCCCCAAAGAAACACTGAACCCATAAACAATCACTCCCCATGCCAGCCTACCAGTTTTTATGAGGATTGAGTGAATGACTATATGAAAAGCACTCAGAATATAATCTGGCACCTAGTAACTGCAATGTAAATAATGGCCATTATATTCATATTATTATTAGCAATACTGTTGCTACTCTGTGCCCTCAGCCAGTACAGTGCCTGATACTTACTAGTTTCTTGCTGAATAAATGAAATGGTGGGAGAAAGTGGAAGACACCATTATTTCTTAAGCATTTTAGGTAATGATGAGAAAAATGCCCTGTATTTTGTGTATGGTACAGACATGATCAAAGGTGCCACAGAATCCGTGTTAGAGCCCAATACTTTCGTGAAGAAAGATATTTTAAAAATAGGCTTTTTTGACAGTAGCTTGACAGGATGGTGTTGATGATTAAATAAAATTAGTCCAAGTCCTGAATGCTGATAAGTAGACTTGTGACCCAAGGAAAGATACCAATGCTGAGCCTCTTTCCAGTTAACCTGTAAGATGAAATTGGATTCGCTGAATGATTTCTAAATTTACTCCTCTTTCTAACATCCTCTGATACTGTCTGCCAATAAGTGTCATGAGAATTTTATATATCCTTTGTATCCTAGACACAAAACCATTGACATTCATTTTATGGTCTCACTTGTTACAGTTCCACAGTGTCTTGTGTTCCCAAAGAGAACATAAGCATGGATCATCTCCATCCTTACATCCTCCATTGGCTTCCCTCTGCCTATAGGATAAAGTTCAAACCCCTTGACAAAGGATGCAGGACTGTCATGGGTCTCTTTTTGCCTGTGGAATATCTACCCTCAGTTCTCCTGGGCACCATATAATTGATATTAGTTTGGGGATCTAATCAGATCTCAGTGCCTGCAGGCTTTGTAGGACTGCTGTTCAAGGAGCTCTCTGCTCTCCTGGCCAAGATAGCCAATTTTTTCCTGGAAATTTTCAATAAAGAGAAGGAAAGATTGAAAGTAGTTGGAAGTGGTTTGTTTCAAGCTGTTGCCGACAGGTATTGTAGATTAAAGCACTCCAAGTTGCTTTTGCAACTGTTACCTGGATCCCTTCAGCTCTCCTGGATTCTTTCAAAGACATGGCTTGTTCAGTGTTTCCTTTGCTTCTGTATTCTTTTAGTTGTCTTCCCCTTTACCCTGTTCTCTTTGGTGTAAGTTGGCAAAATTTTGTTTCTCCTGACTGAAGAAAACTGCTAACCAAACAAAACTAACAAAATTCTTTTATGATCTGGCCTGTCTGATTTGCCAGATCCCATCTTCTGATTTAGGTTCTGAAAATGGAACATACTTTCTCATGGCCTTCTGTCAGAAGAATCTTTCTTATCTGCCTAATGAATTCCTGTTCCTTCAGTGGTGGGCATAGGCACCTCTTTGGTAAGGCCCTCCCTGGCCTCTTTCCAGGCGGTTAGAGGCTCTTCCCTCTCTGATCTTATTGCATTCCGTATATATGTAGCAATATTAAGAGCTGACTGTTATTCTTTTCTTATTTTTGGAGAGAATATTGAAGGGAACAAAAATGTGCCACCTCAAAATATGCCACTTTGGCATATTGATTATTTTGAATTAAAGTTACTTAAGAAAGAGCTGGTGCAGGAAGGACACTCTGACTCTCCTTTGTCCCCCTGGAAATAGGAAATAAATCTCTCATGTGAAGGTATCCTTCCTATACCAGGAGGGTAGAAGGCATCCTTATCACCAGAGATAGGGAATTCAAGGCCAAGAAGGCAATAGAAACAAACTTCGTTACTTCTTCATTAGTTTGCTACCCCACACCCGAACTCCTTTGTTTTGTCAAATCTTGAATAATTGTTTCTTTGTCTAAACGACATAAAAGCTGCCTGCTTTGGCAGCTTTTTTGACTCACCTATCTTTGGGGCTCCAGTGCATACAATATTGAATTTATGTTTCTCCTGTTAATCTGTATTATGTCAATTTAATGATTAGGTCAGCCAGAGAACTCACAAGGGAAGAAGGGGAAGGCTTTCTTCCCCTACAACATAGGATTAATGTGATTTGCTTCCCCTGCCCGCTCCTTTCCCCTCAACCATGGCCTATATTAGAGTGATAACTACTGGGGCGCCTGGGTGGCTCAGCCGGTTAAGTGTCTGCCTTCGGCTCAGGTCATGATCCCAGGGTCCTCCCTGCTCAGCGGGGAGTCTGCTTCTCCCTCTCCTTCTGCCTGACGCTCCCCCTGCTTGTGCTCTCTCTCTCTCTCTGTCAAATAAATAAATAAATAAAATCTTAAAAAAAAAAATGGCAACTACATGGCATAGGTTTTGTTGCTGAAATGTTTCTTCGATTTGCCCTGATTTTTTCCGTCCCAGAGAAACAGCCTCTGAATTGCTGACCTTGCTTATTGCCTCCTATTGTTTTTTCCAGTCCTTCCTCTACCGGGATTGACTAGTTACTGTAGTAAAACCAACTCTATCTACTCACTTGTTAAAATACTTGTACTACCTCTCCCTTACTTTCTGGGTGGAGCCCCTTGCCCATAAATGGATAGTCACAGTCTGGTTTCTGTTGGGACTTTAAGGAAGATTCTATAGCTATTTTTTTTCAATGTGAGGATGTCATGGATGTTAAGGTACCCTTTTGATTTAATGCAGCCTTTTCAAGGAGAAATTATAAAGGAAAAGGCAGGTTTCTTCTGTTTTTGAAAACAAGTATGCTAAAATGTATTTTGATATCATGGTAGCTAGTATGTGGTTAGAATTTCCCCAAATTGAAGTCTTCCAGGTCAGCTGGAGGCCCCTTTTAGTTGTTGTGAGCAAATGCCTAACCAGAGATCTCTAGAAATGACTTTTTTTTTTTTCTCTCAGCTAGTTTGGTTGTTATTTGCAGGAAAGAAAAACAGGCAAATCTTCCTTATTCTGTGGAAAACATTTAATTGGTTTAACTCCTTATGTAAGCATAAGAATATAAAAATCATTTTCCTAATGGAAAGGTGTAACTAGCTCTTTTATATTTTGATGTGTTTAAGCCCAGATCTAGGAAACTTCCTCCAGCCTGGGGGAGAAGGTGGTGTTGGGCAGGGTCCTGGATGCTTTCTGTGGGAAAGGAAGGAGCAGTGCTCTGGCAAATGACATTGCAGGTCACCAGAAAGCAAGCAGGAGATCATCTAGGACGGTGGGACCCGCGCTCCGGCTGCTACCACAGGACAGGTGAGGACGAAGGGGTCCTTTCTCAGCAGAACCTTAGAGGGCGGCTCTTACAGTCCCCAGAACCTACATCCAAAGAAGTCCAAATCCAGAGAGTTCTATTTTTAGGAAATCAGGACCCATCTTGACCCCAGAACATTCATTTCCATATTTCACTTTTTATTCATCATCTCTAGCAAAAAGAGATATTTTAAGTCTTGAATACTAATTTGAGTTGAACATATTATAAGTCCCCTCATCTCTACCTCTCCCCATCCTTAAAAAAAAAAAAAAAAGGCCAATAACCAAATTGATGGCTTCTTTAAAGTCTTACACTTCTGCTGTTAGTATAAGCTGGAGTTTATACTCCCAGCATGGTGAGTCTGTCATAGTAAGTTGGGTTTTGGGTTAAAAACTAAGTTTTTTCTTGGCTCATAGCTACCTCTAGCCTTAAATAGGGTGGCAGATCCTTCATACAAAGGACATCTGAGTGCAACTTCCAAGTGTAGGGATTCCTTTACTGGGCTTCATCGCATATGACATAGTAAGGACGGTGCAACCTCCACTCTGCATCTAAGGGGAGAGGCGAGGTGAGAGGTCTCTTACAGACCTAACCAAAGGCACGCAGCTATAATGGGACCACAACTAAGAAAAAAAATCCAACAGAGTAAATTGTTTTTCTCTCCCTTTAGATTTTAGGAGAAAGAGGCAAACGGCCATAGCATAACATTACAACAGAGATTTATTTAAATTTTAAAAAACAAGCAAATAACTTTGAAAGTACAATTTATATGTGTCTCCCCTCACCCAGAAGGAGAGTTACCAAAAATAGAACAGTGCCCGGAACATTATAGTAATCAATTATAATTTCTTAAGTGAATAAGTCTTGTTCTCTTTATTCATTTAGCTGCCTCCCCTACACCTTCTCAATCTTTTAGCTTCACTATTTTTTCTAATGTCCAGAATCTTAATGTTAATCATAATGGCTAACACTTACAAACTCACATAGGATTAGTACTGTTAACTGAGCTATGTGTACACACATACATGTGTGTATGTGTGTTTATACATATATGTTTCCATACAATAACCCTAAGAGCTTAACAATTAGGTACTGTTATTATTCTGATTTTAAAGACAGAGGAATGAGGCATAGAAAGGATTTAAAAAAAAACCTTGCAAGGCCATATAGCTGGTAGGTGACAGGATTCAACTCTAGACATTGTCACTGCTGGGTCCTCAGTTAACAAGACAAATCCCTAAATATGTTCCTCCAGGCTTGCTGACTGAAGCAGGAAAGTGAGGTCTCTCAAGTCTCTCAAGTAAAGGGGATTGTTGTAGAACCTCAGTTTACCAGAAAGCCAATTACAATGAGCTCGATTCTGACTTTGCAAGGCTTTCAAGTAGAGATCAGCAGAATATGTCTCTTAGAGAGAGTGCCATGATTGGAAGCCTGTTCCATGCCAGATGCTGTCCTGAGCCCTCTTACAGATAGCATGTCTGGGTAGAATTCCTACTGATGTTTTACAGGTGAGAACGCTGAAGCTTGGGAAGTGGACATCACTTGCCTGAGGTGACGCTGTTGTTAGACAGCTGAGCTGGAACTCAAATCTGGGCCCATCTGACTCTAATGTGTATTTTACCCCAGGTGTTATCCCCTATTTTTTTAGGCATTTCTAATTCATCTGTCTTTCCAACACTGTGAGGGGCAATATGGTAACTGATGTGTATTCTAATGAGCTGAATGTTCCACAGAGAATTTCTGAAGCTTTGTTCTCACCACAAAATATTAGTGAAGCAAATGGTAGAAATTCTTGCCAAACTCAAATTGGGATTATTCCTCTTATGTATTTTTCTTGCACATGGTTGATTAACCATTAAAACCATTACGTTTGTATTGAATAACCAATGTATTCCGGTTACAAATGTGGGGGAAAAAATATAAGCAAAAGAATCTGCTAGGCAGTGAGCTCAGTATATCATTATACTGCAGATTTCACTATGGGTTATTCTGAATGAAAATGGATATATCTGAAATTATCAGTAAACCTTGGCTTTCTTACTAGAGTTCATTTGACCTTTTAGCTTAATGTTAGCCATTATTTATTAACAGAGGAAGAATGCCTCAAACATTTCTATGTTTGTGAGCATCATGAAGTTTAAGGTTCTGGTTGCCAAGCACTTTGAATTGAACAGGAGCCCAGTAAATGCTAGGGAATGAATGACAAGGATTCACTTAGCCTGAACTAAGAAACTGGCAAAGTTTAAGTGCTTCCTGCTTGTTGACCTTCTTTCTCCTTCTTGAATGCCTGATCATCCCTAGTCCCTACCTGCTGTTGCTGTTTGCTCCAAGCCCTGAGTAAGATAACCTGATCAACACTAACCCTGCTGACTTATTGAGGTTTTATTTTTTTTGGTAAGTATTTACAATTTCCAAAGGAGGTTAAAGATAAGACTGAGTGTACTGGGTAGAACTTTACTATCCGCAATGAGCAGGAGGCCTCCCAGGCCAGTTAAACCGGTTTGGGGAGCTGGTGACTCTTGATGGACCAGATGAGCTCTTTAACATGAGAGAACACTGCATTTCATTTGCAGGTAACAGCGTGGTCTTGCCTTTACTGTGCCTGGGCTCTTGCCTTTATCTTTCCTCTGGTCTCCTGGAGATTCTGTGCCAGCGGCAGGATCAGAGATCAGAGTACCTGCCATCTGGCTTAGGACTTGTTGCATTCCACTGTTTCTCTTTCTCTCCGTGCCACATGTGAGATTTTTTTTTTTTTCACTGTCACTGTATTTACTTGGCTCAGTGTGCCTGATCCATGGACGCAATCACCGTACATTAGGGAGGGTTATCAGTGCTGAGGACAATTAACAATCGCACAATAGGACCCAAACAAACGTCTCAACAGAGTCCAAATGAAAAACCTGTATGACTTCCTAACATTCATTGTGGAAATTGGCAAACTAAAGGTCTGGGGCCAAATTCGAGCCAACACTTGCTCTTGTACCCTCAGGAGCTAAGAATGGTTTTTTCATTTTTAAATAATTGAAATAAAAATCAAAAGAAGAATCATATTTTGTGATATGTAAGAATTATATGAAATTCACATATCAGCGACCACAAATAACGTTTCCCTGGTATACAGCTATACTCATTCATTTACATATTGGCTATGCCTACTTTGGTATACTAAAGTCAGAATTGAGTAGCTTCAACAGTGCCTTGCAAATCCTAAAGTATTTATTATCTGGCCCTTTATAGGAAAAGTTTGTTGAAGCCTGATTTAATCACTCATCTGGCATCAACCAAGAGGGCTGCCTGGAAACCACCGTGCAGCCGACCCATGCCATTTTCCCCTTGCAGCCATTTGTGTTCCCAGGAAGCTTTGCCAGCTTGATTAATTGCATCAGTCGATAGTAATCCTGGACAATCAAGCTCATATTTGCCTGTGCAGCTGAGCTGTCTAGGTTGCGTTAGTAATGGTTGTGTGTTACCAGTGCCTTAAATGGAAACAATAAGATAGAAATAGAAGGAGATGTAACTCCCAGTTAACATTATTAGTTTTATAATATGATTTTTCTGCCTTGTATACATTTCCGTAACTGAGTTTTAAAACCATAAGGGAAGAAAACAGGAAGACAAACATAGTTCTTACCCATTTGGAAAATGTGAACAAATGAAGGCCCAGAGAAGTTAAACAAGCTTCCTAACATCCCATAGCTACTGATGGTAAAACCAGGACTAGAAACCAGGCATCCTGACACCTCATTGCACTATGCTGTTTCCGGTTAATGAAACTGCCATATGTACAAGATTGTGAAGACTACCCTTATAGATTTCAGACTGGGGCTCTTCTTTTTACTCATTTCCCTGAAAAAGCAATGTAAGGGCATTTAGCTAATTTATATTAGGCCTAATCTATCCACTTTTTTTCATTAGCAGGTAATGAAACTAACAGGATCCTGGGGGAATTTTTTTTCTAACTTTTTCACTTGAGAAGATGGGATTGTTGCTAGATGAAGCTTGGAACTGCTATTGAATTCATCTATGGCCCTGAGATTCTCATGGCCCATCAGTGGATCACAGATGCATACACTTCGGTTGTATACAGACCCGCCCCCCCCCCAGACAAGACCTTCTTACAATATAGCATATACTGAGGCGGTGGTACACCTGTAATTAGAGGGGCCGTGTACATACACTTTGCCAGCAGTTGTTTGGCAGTGTGAGTTAGAATGAATAGCTTTTGACACTGGAGTTTTTGCACTGCTAGGTTTTTTATAACTATAACCATACCTCCTGGAGGTGATGAATTTCCACTCTTCTGAATATGTCTTTGCCCAACAAAGAGACATGTGTTGGCAAAGTTGCGTCCTAGGCAACTCCAAAGGAACCATAGTGCTTTAGAGAAGAATGCAAAGCTTATGATCTTAGCTAGCATTTCTTTATATATGGAAATCCACAGGAAAAAAGAGGACCAGATGTGTGAAATTAAAGAGAATTAAAGGATTAATGGTGTACATCTAAAATGTGTGTAAATTTAGTGTCAGTATTTCCTTTAATTGATTTCCAGGGCTTAGTCTTGGCAGTTCTATTTTATTGATGGTGATTCTATGTGCATCGTATGGATGAACATCTGATTAGTTTATTAAAGCAGAGTGTATTTATGTTCATCTTAACAGCTAAAATGTTTTAATTTGTTCTTTGACTTTTGTCCATATGTCTTCTTTTCTTGTGGAAAACAGTTTGTTGGATTGTAACCAGTTTGAAATACAGTGTAGTGAAGTCAGATTTTTCAAAAAATGGGAAACAGGGTGCTCTTTACCCCTTCTAATTTGGGGAATATCTACTTCTTGGCCCAATGATGTCATGATAGATAATAGGTGTAAGATTCATCACTGCATTTCATTTACTAAAGCCAGCAGGGTAAATGGATACTTTTTGCCTCTGCCCTGACTCCTGTCCCAGGGTAACTGATTTATGCTGATAATAACACAACCATTATGTTGATTAGTTGTGCAAAAAAAAAAAAAAAGAATGACCAGGGCAAACCCTTATGAAAAAAAACAAACCCCTTTTTCTTTCCTCCTTTCCTCAGTTCCTTCCATCCATTCATTCTCTCTCCCTTTCTTCCTTCCTTTTTAACTGTTAATAGCTTGTTTGTTTTCCCTATAAAGAGTACACTAATGTTGTTCATTTACTCTTATACTCACCTGGGAGAAACAACAATTAACTTTGAACATGGCGACAGGTGGCTGAGCAGACTTTTTGCAGATCTGGTTAATTAAGTCTAGACTGGAAATGGAACAAAAAGGAATACTCAGTAGTATTAATGTGAGAGGAGAGACCTGCATCGCAGCTGTTCTCACTAAGCTCATTGAAGATATTTTAAATGAAACAAACTGTTGGCTTTGATGAAACTGTAACACATGATGTAGCATGAAATGGGAGAAGAGTGCAAGTCTCCGAAAGTCACACAAGTGATGAGATTTTTAAATTTGTGTGCTTCCCTTGGGTGTGACGGCCTCATATTTGGAATGTTTTGCATAATTACGAATGTGGAACTGTTTTGTACTCTAAAGTCTGTTGTGGGTTTAGCTGGTATCTGTGTGCAACTTCATTCTTTTTTATTTTCTAACAAGATAAACTTAGTTTCTAGAATCTTCCTTGTGGAAAGAAAAAGGTCTGTTAATGTAGGCATAACTCTCTGAAGATGGCTCGTATAGCATAGATACACATTCTCTGTTTTTTGATGTCCTTAACATATCTGGATTTGGTATCTACATCAAGATAGCCTTAGTAAGAAAATAGAGTTTTATACGATTTTAAGAGAAATGAATTATTCTTTTCTAACTCCTGAGGGCATGGTTTATTATTAAAATGGCCCCGTGCTACCAGTCCTTCTGTCTGCTCCAGCTGAAATAAATAAACAAGGGCCCTTTCAACAGCCAAAGAATAAGATGTGAGGAAAGTCAAAACCATAATTAAACAGTTCAGGTAATGGAAATTTCTCACGAAGCTTTTTTTTTTTTTTTGAAGAGGGAGTGCCCAAGGACAGCTTTCACATTAATTCTACTTCAAAAACATGTCAAGGTCAGGATAATTTTCCGAGGCAAATTTTCCATAGAAAATAGTATTGTTTCCTGGTTCATCGTGAGAAAAGATGGTCCTTTGAATCTTGCAGTACAGGGAAACTCATGGTTAGCATGACTGCTTTTGCAGGAAAGAAATGAAGTTGTTCAGGGGAATGCCTTTGTCTTTTAAAAGGACCAGGCACATCTGTTTGCAGCATCCACATGGGATTATTAAACCTTGTGTTGTACAACATAAGTCTTATGAAGGAATAACTGTTGTATGATCTTATATTTGTATGTAATTAACATCCGTGGTCTGTTCTTATATTATAAAAACCAATAAGCTGGTTTAACCTATCAATTCCTGCATTTAAATCATATGGAAAACAGCATGCACTTTGTGTATCTCTATATATTATACACCTATGATTTCCTAAATGGGTATGGTCAAATGGTCTCTTTTTTAAAAATAAAAAAATATTGGGGAGGTGGGAGGTGGGATGGGGCACCTGGGTGATGGACATTGGGGAGAGTATGTGTTGTAATGAGCACTGGGTATTATATAAGACTGATGAATCACAGACCTGTACCCCTGAAACAAATAATACATTATATGTTAATTAATTACATGTAAATAAATAAATAAATAAATAAAAAATATTTACCTATCACCATCACCTCCGGGCCATGTGCAGAAGAGCAGCAGGCAAGAGGAACACGGCCCCTCCCAGTGTTATTCCCAGCTACAGTATTCAAAGTGTGGCTCAAAAGCTGGTTCTGTTGGTGCACTTTCTCCCAAATCATCTGGCCCCACAGTCTCAAGCATGTCACTTAGCCATTCTGAATCTCCATTTTCTTTTCCATAAACAAGGATCATGGGGCGCCTGGGTGGCTCAGTGATTAAGCATCTGCCTTCGGCTCAGGTCATGGTCCCAGGGTCCTGGGATCGAGCCCCGCATCAGGCTCCCTGCTCCACGGGAAGCCTGCTTCTGCCTCTCCCACTCCCCCTGCTTGTGTTCCCTCTCTCACTGTGTCTTTCTCTGTCAAATAAATAAATAAAATCTTTTTAAAAAAGGATCACAATATCTAACTCATAGTGTTATCGTCAGATTTGATAAAGTGACATGTAAGTAGTTTCTGGCAAACACATACAGATGTGTACACCCAATAGACACCTACACATGGTCATCTCCAAACTCTAAAGAATTCAGGAAAGATCTTTATCACAGGAGGGGTTGTTTACATAACGTCATAGTGGATGCCGGTTGTATTAAGGACTTGCAGGAAAAGTACTGGGCAGCAAAGAGGAGAAGGCATCTATGCCACATCTTCCACTGGACCTTTGTGCAGGTTCAAGCCCTTTCTTTAGCTCCTGGACCAAGGGAGGCAGCAGCACCTGATACTCTAGGACTCTGGAGGCAGAATGAGTTGGGTTTGCATTCTGGACTGTCACTTCAAATTCCTTAAGGTGGAGCTAGTATCCTACTTCTGTTCTAGGGTAGCTCTTACAAAAGTAATGGAAGTTAATGAATGGAAACATGGACATGGATGTGAAAAGCTCAGCACAGTGTCTGACACATTGTATATTCTCTAGCAAGCTTAGTTATTTATGTCTGAAATGCAAACAGGAATGGCTTATAAGAAAAGACACATTAAGGTGAAAAAAACTGAAATTGAAGAGGATGGAGGCAATTGATTACATATTACATGTTGCTCCACTCATTAGGGCTATGATTTATCATATGGAAGATGTGACCCTACAGGACATTGTTGATGGCATCCCGGATTGATGCGGCACTAAGAAATGCATAGAAAATGTAATGTGATGAACTTATTGTTGAACTGCAGCCCTTAAGTGGAGAGTTTCCAAGGGCTGAGCTGATAGCTACCACAAGATACTGCTGTTGACTTCGTCTCCTTGAGAGATGCAAATAGGAAAAAAAAATCTTAATTATTAGAGAATACCAAAGCCCTCTTTGCTATGCTAGCAGCAAAGTCCTTCCTGAAGGGATATTTTCAGTAAGTAGATGCCTATCAGTGAGGAAGAGGTGTGTGTGTGTGTGTGTGTGTGTGTGTGTGTGTGTGTGTGTACACGGGTCCAAGCCCACATTTGCTGTTGCAGGAATGACTTGAAAAGGAGCAAGTGAATCAATCAGGGATCAGGGAGTGCGTTGACCCCATGAAATTTAAAAACAAAAATAGTGGAGACTGATTTTGAAAACCAGGCATAGTATTCTGAATGTCTAGTAAGACTCACATGCCGTAATTCACTGGGTTTTGAGAAGTCAGGATTAGAATGTTGTGTATTCCGTTCTCCTTGCTGCCAAGATCACTTCATTTTGGTTTTCTCCAAGTGCCCTTGGCCCTGCTTGACTGGAGTTTCAGAAGAAGAGGTGTCCCCTCTCCTGGGCAAAGGCTGTGCTATCTGGGTCAGTTCTTCGCCCCTGTCAAGGCCAGGACCCTGTTCTCTCATTGTTTCCTCTCTCCTCTGTATTTTCAACCTCTCTTGATCTTCTGACCCTGCTGTTATCCCTGGCATACATGCTCAAGCCTCTCATAGATAGTTAAAACACACAAAACCAGTGTCCTTCTTTACCTACCTCTTTGTCTTTTACCTTTCCTTTCTCAGCAAATTCATCCAAAAATCGTGCATGCTCATCTCTCCATTCTTAACTCGTATTCACTTTTAAAAAATTTAGTCTCTATTTTTACCAAAATATAAAATTTGATAAAAGTTTCAGTTTAAATGGTCAATACCCTTTCATTTTCTTTATCTTTGTATTCCTCATAGCCCTTAAAACATTCTACTCCTTGATTTTTCCATTGTCGACAATACCCGTCGATCATTTCTGTTCTATGAAACATGAGGATTTCTCTCTTCCTAACACCGTCCTTCACACATATACTTCCAAGAACTCCCTTTCCTGTATAGTTATCTTTTAATTTTGGTGTCACATGACTGTAACTGTTAAATGTCATTCCTAGGAGAATCACATGATAGTCTTTCCTTTGCCACACACCTTTTTTCTATTTCCTGGAGTTAACAATTTTTCTTTCCTTCATTTGCTTATTCTTCTCTGTATTTATTTACCCCCTCCCCAGTTGTCTAAAACTGCTCTCGTTGTGTTCCAACACATCAGGGAGTCTATCCATCTTACCTTTTGCAGACTTCTCTCCTGGAGCCTTCTGACCTGCTCGGGTTTGGGCTGGCTGTGACCCACACGGGGCACGCAGCTGGCCTTCAGGAATCTCTCTCTATCACTCAGAACTTCCTCTGCGTCGCCCTTGAGGGGGATTTCCCATCTCCACACCCTCATTTTGGTAGAACACTCCCAGTAATTTCCAGGGAAAGGATGCATGGGGGGTGGAGGGGTGTAAATATTTTGGGTACTCGCATGTCTAAAAATGTGTGTAATCTATCATCATGCTTAATTGGTAGTGTGGCTGTGTATAGAATTCTGAGTCAGAAATCACTTTCTTGGGGTGCCTGGGTGGCTCAGTCGTTAAGCGTCTGCCTTCGGCTCAGGTCACGATCCCAGTGTCCTGGGATCGAGCCCCGCATCGGGCTCCCTGCTCCGCGGGAAGCCTGCTTCTCCCTCTCCCACTCCCCATGCTTGTGTTCCCTCTCTCACTGTCTTTAAGAAAAAAAAAAAAATCTCACAATGTTGAAGCTAAGAAACCCAAAGCCATGCTAATTCCTTATCTTTTGCATGTGGCTTAATCTTATTTATATTTCAATTAAAAATTTTTTTTCTCTCTAGTTGCTTTTTAGGAACATAGATTTGTCCACAGTATTCTGCAGTTTCTCAGGATGTGCCTGACATGGATATATTTGTACTTGGGGTATTTTTTTCTGGGCACTCTAAGGTTGCTTTCAATGTAGGAAATTTTTTTTTTAAAGATTTCATTTATTTATTTGAGAGAGAAATAGAGCAAGCATGAGTGGGGGGAGGGGCAGAGGGAGAGGGAGAAGCAGACTCCCTGCTGAGCAGGGAACCCTGCTGATCCCAGGACCCTGAAGTCATGACCTGAGCTGAAGGCAGAAGCCCAACCGACTGAGCCACCCAGGCACCCTGTCAATGTAGGAAATGTTCTTTAATTTATTTGATGATTTTCTTTCCTCTGTTGTCTCTATTCATTCTTTTCCAAAACATCTACTATTTGAATGTTGGGCTTCTTTGATCAATTCTCCAATTTTCTTTTCTCTCTTATTTATCTCTTCATCTTTTGCTCTACTTTATAGGAGATTTCCTGAATATCTTCTTACCTTTTTCCTATTTTGTTTTGGCAAACATTTTTATTTTTTCCTGTTCTTCGATGGTTCCCTCTATTTATAACATTCTGTTCCTATTTCAAGGGCATTCCACTTTCTGACTATATTAATGGTAGTTTTTTAAGGTTTTCACTTCCCTGCATCGTTGGTTATTTGTTGTTTGTCTTGTTTTCTGTCTTTCATATTAGAGGTTTTCTTTAGTTGTCGGGGGATTCTTGACTGTCTGTTCATGTTTAAGGTAGCAGCACTAAAAAACTGATAGGAAATTCTAAATTCTCGGAAAGGAGGGTACATTCTGATTGTGGACCATGGGCGCGGTGGTGGAGAGCAGGTTGGCCTGCTTCTTTGGAGAATCCCCCATGTCAGTATTTTTAAGGTCTCTTCTCTTAGGCTGGCTAGAGTCTCTGAAGAAGATTCTTTTAGTCTGAAGATTACTCATTATTTCTATCCCCACTGTGTTCTGTATAAACCTTTATAATAAACCCCCTCGCACCTTCCGCACATTGACATCATTTGTTTGCACATAAATTTTAAGCTTTTTGAGGATAGGAACCATGTATGATTCACATCTCGGTCTCCAGAGATTAGCATTCCGTCTGGCATACAGAAATATTTCAATATACATTTGTGGATGAATAGATATGGGAATAACAGTGGAAAGCATATGTGCCATTTGCACTGTAGGGGAAGATTTTTATACAGCCGAAAAACTTCAATGCTTCAATGGAAAACTCTGCTTTGGTTAGAGCATTCCCTTCTGGGTTACCTAG
This sequence comes from Halichoerus grypus, assembly GCF_964656455.1. Lineage (NCBI taxonomy): Eukaryota > Metazoa > Chordata > Mammalia > Carnivora > Phocidae > Halichoerus > Halichoerus grypus. The sequence goes on along the minus strand of NC_135717.1, from coordinate 133,917,028 downwards.
TTCTGATTTTATGGAAGCTCTGGGCCTTTTATTGCCTTTGAGCTACTCTACAATCCTGTAAATTGTAGATAATTGATAGTCATGAATAATAATTCTTGTTTTGGGCATGCAGATAAATTCAGCACAGTAGAGATTCAATGGACTTTTCTCCCTCACTGTGGAAGTAGCTAACTAAGCCTCCATTTGCACATTCATTTCAATATTCTTGACCTACGGATTGTCTTTGGAGTCTTCTTTAAATCACTTATAACTTCTTATCAACTCCTTCATTATTGATGAATTAAATAAAATCTTTAACACATATTCATTTGATATCTGTGTGGGCATTATGACTTTATCTTTTTTTAAAAAAAATCCTTTCACCGTGCCCCAAACCTGTCTAATGATGATCTTGGATATTTTAAAATATTTTGTGAGATGGTCTGAATAAAACACATCCTAAGATGATCTGAAACCATCCTTCCTATGGGACATCAAGATTATCACTGAAGATTAATCGAACACATTAGTCATACAGGGCCAAGTTTGAAGCCTTTTGTCCAATGGGAGGCCTGACTTCAGGACCTCTGTGCTAAAACTTACACAACTTTCTGACAGCTTTTCTCATCCCGTGAGGCAGAGAACAAAGACAATTTTTTTTTTAAGTATGTAGAGAATCATATGGGGCCCTTATGGGGCTCTGGGCATATGGAATCAGAGATGTGGGAATAGTCTTGAGGATTATAGAAAGGAAGATTTGGCAGAATAATAAAGAAAGGAAAACTACGTCTTGAACACCCTTTCAATCTTTATCAAATTGTAACTATTACAAAGATTATTTAACCATAAAGGAGCCCACCTTAATTGGATCCACTGACTTCTGGGAAATGCAACATACAAATTATGAAACACTACTAAAGGAAAGCAGGTCAATTTAGGACTGGCCATACAGAAAACTCTAATTTAGACTAATTGAAGAAAAGAATCAGAGTTAATGGCATACCTTATTTATGGCAAACTTTGACAAGAAATGTAAGTTTACAGAGGTCAAGTGTTACAGAGTAAGAGCTTAACTTGGCTTGCTTTAATGAGAAAATTCAAGTCATTTGTAATCAGCACATTAATTGTATGCAAATGCATGTGGTTAAATCTGCCCAGAAACAACAGGTTTCCTTAATTAAATTGAGCATTTTTGCCTCACATTTTGATTACGTTCTTTATTTCCTTCACAGAACAAATGCAAAATCCCTAATTATCAGCATATGAATTAGTGAGGTTTTGTCATAATACAGAAATCCAGATGAAGGACTAATCAAGGAAAGGAGAGGAAAAAGATGCTAAATTTCTCATTAGATTTTTCTCTATGCTTTACAAATTTTTCGATATATTTCCTTCTGGATTAAAGATGTAACTAGTGATGTATATTGCTTGAGTGTCTGCTAGAGTTTGAGAGACCTCTCAGTGATCCGTAGGCTTTTATAGGTGGCTACCGGGCATATACAGTCAACAGCCATAGCAACAACAAGAAGGATCACTTGCTGAGAATTTACAAAGGCCAGTTCTGTGCCAAGCAGAACTCTTACAGGAGCGTCCATCTTGTGAGTGAAGCAAAATACCTTTTTCCTCTCTCTGATTAATTATTTCACCCACACTCTTTGTATAGCTGGCTCCTTATTTTTCGTATCAACTAACTCATTACCTCCCCAGAGGTTTCTTTATGGTAGGTTCTTACGGTCCTTGATGCTCTTGACACCCATCTTTTTCTTCATAGCACTCATCATCATTTGTAAGTACAAATTGATTTGTTAGTTTATTTGCTTTATGTTTTTGCCCTGCTAGATTGTGAACTTTACCAGGGCTGAGACTATATTTGCTCTATTAACTATCATATACCCAAAATCTAGTACTTAATGGGCACTTAAAAAATATTTGTTGACTAGACAAAAGAACAAAGGTCTCTGAGCTGGTAAGAAGCAGATTCTTACTTTTCAGCTCAGGACTCTGTGAAGACAAAACCCCTGCTTTTGCCAAGAGCTTTTGGCTTCCACCTCCCTCTCTTTGGATAGCTCATCATCTCCACCCCACTCCCTACCCTTTTTTTTTTGCCGGTTTACTTCACAGTCTCTCTGATGGAGATTTCTTGTCTTCCTTGCAAGTTGAGCTGCCTTGTATGTTACTGTTTCTGGAAAAAAAGTTGTGAACCTTTCATTCTTGAAAACGTTGTGTTATTCTGATGTCAGTGGACACTGTTTTCAACCTGCTGTCTGTTAGCTTAATTGGAACCTGCTCTCATCGTGGGAGGGCTGGGTTGTGCAAGGTGACTTCATGATGAGCAATGCTAACATGAAAGCACTCAAAGGATGTCAAATAGGAAAGCCGGAGAAGGATTTTAGTTAAGAGATAAAAGGGATTAAAAAGAGGGATGTTGACAAGTCAGAATGCAGTTTTTGGTTTTGCTTTGCTACTTTCACATTAGGTTAAAATATTATAGCATGTTTAATAAAAGGAAACACTGGGTTTTGTGCCAAAACAAGTAGAAAGTCAAAAAAATATCTCTAATTATGGTGATCATGAGAAAAAGTTGGTGAGTTGGGGAATAGTTGTTTCATTGATAAAAGATGGTTGTTTTTAAAAATCATACCTTCTTATCTCCTTAGAAATCCCTTAGGGAAAACAAAAATAAAAACGTTTATTCTTTCATTCATTCAGTATACACTAGACACAGTTCATGGTATGACAGACACAAAGTTGAACAAATATAGACCTTGGTTACCTGCATGCTAGTAGAGAGAAAATACAAATAGACAACTGAATCGAATAGAGAATGCTTAAATTGAATTATGGGGGAAAAGTGCTCTAAGAATTCAGGAGAAGGAAGAGATCTATTTAAAAAAAAAGTCTTATGCGAGAGGTATCATTTGAATTAAGAATTGAACAGATCTGATTGTATCATTGAAGTTGTTGAGATGGGGAGAGCACTTGAGACAGGAAGAATGGGAGGAATAAAAGGATAGAGCTGGTAAAAACAGGAAAAAGGCAAAAAGTCCATATTGGTTGGCATAAGTGGTACCTGTTGGGAAATCTTAGGAATATAAGATTAGAAGGGGAGAAAGGGTGATTGGTGTTGAAGGGCCTTGAATGCTCTGCTAAGGAGTTTATATTAAATATTTATATTAAAGTTATTTTTGTTAAACATAAGGAACTTTTTAAAATTGAATTCTTATTCTGACTGTCCACCATGAGAGATGAAAGATTATTTTGGGAGAAAATTCTTCATGGGTCTCACATTTCTGCACACCTTCTGAGCAAAGACATTAAAACGTTTGTTTCAAATATATTTTCAAGAATGTCCTTGGAAGATAGAGGCAGAGGGAAGATTTTAAGGGAGATTGAAATTTGAGAGATTGGAGTTTCTTAAACTCAGAGTTCGTCAGTGTGATATAAACTCACTATGTACTCAGCATCCATCTGGGCTGCTGGGCATTTCCACCATGGGACACAGGGAACCAAAAAACATGATATAAACATGAAGCTCATAGAACTTGCTGTGCTGTGACTTATAAAGTCATTTGTCTCTGGCCTGGGAGTCTCATGTCTTTTGACAGCAACCATTAAACTGTAACAACTTAACTTGTTATTTTGAAAGTGGAGTAATATCTCATAGCCTTCCAAGTTCTTGACAGACTAAAATCCTGAAGTTCCAGGAGACAGTTATTATAACAATAAAAAATAAGGCACAATAAGGTATTGGTAGTGGACTGAATCTAAAGTTTTCCAGAGATAGAATTAACAAAATGTGTCTGTAAACTGAGAAAACAATTCATCAAGAATAATGGTTTTTGAGCCTCAGTTTCCCATGGGATGATGCTTATCTCATTAAAAACAAATAAGATTAAGAGAATGAAAAAGCACACCACGGAATGGGAGAAAATATTTGTGAAACATCTATCTGATAAAAAAAACTGAGCTCCAAAAACTTAGCAATAGGAAAATAATCCAATTAAAAACTGGGCAAAAGATCTGAAAACATCTTACAGAAGAAGATATATGGATGGTAAATAAGCATATGAAAAATACTCAAATCATATATCATTAGGGAATTGCATCTTAAGCCAAGAATAAGATATCACTACACACCTATTAAAATGACCCAAATCCTCCCATTGCTGGAAGGATGTGGAGAATCAGGACCTCTAATTCATTGCTAGTGGGAATGTAAAACAGTGCAGCCACTTTGGAAGACAGTTTGGCAGTTTCTTACAAAACTGGCCACAAACCATACAATCGCTGAATAGCCAAAGCAGTCTTGAGAAAGAAGAACAAAGCTGGAGGCATCACAATCCCAGATTTCAAGATCTACTACAAAGCTGTAGTAATCAAAATAGTATGGTTACTGGCAAAAGATAGACACCTAAATCAGTGACACAGAATAGAGAGCCCAGAAATAAACCCACACTTGTATGGTCAATTAATTTACAACAAAGGAGGCAAGAATATACAATGGGGAGAAGACAGTCTCTTCAATAAATAGTATTGAGAAAACTGGACAATTACATGCAAAATAAGGAGGTTGGATCGCTTTCTTACACCATACACAAAAACAAACTCAAAATGTTTTAAAGACCTAAATGTGAGACCTGAAACCGTAAAAATCCTTAAAGAAAATGTAGGCAGTAATCTCTTAGATATCAACCTTAGCAACATTTTCCTGGACAGTGTCCTCAGGCAAGGGAAACAAAAGCAAAGATAAAACTATTGTGACTATACTAAAATAAAAAGTTTTTGCACAGAGAAGGAAACCATCAACAAAATAAAAAGGCCACCTACTGAAGAAGAGAATATTTGCAAAAGATACACCCGACAAGGAGTTAATACCTAAAATATATAAAGAATGTATAAAACTCAACACCAAAAAATAAACAATCCCATTAAAAAATGGGCAGAGGACCTGAGTAAACATTTTTCCAGAGAAGACGTACAGATGGCCAACAGACACGTGAAAAAATGCTCAATATCACTAATCATCAGAGAAATGCAAATCAAAGCCACAATGAGATGTCACCTTATCCAAGACAAATAACAAGTGTTGGCCAGGATGTGGAGAAAAGGGAACACTTGTGCTCTGTTAGTGGGAATATAAATCAGTGCAACCACTGTGGGAAATAGTATGGAGGTTCCTCAAAAAATTAAAAATAGAAATACCATATGATCCAGTAATTCCATTACTGTGTGTTTACCCAAAGAAAATGATAACACTAATTAGAAAAGATATATGCACCCCTATGTTTGTTGCAGCATTATTTACAATAGCTAAGATATAGAAGCAACCTAAGTGTTCATTGGTAGATGAAGGGATCATGATAATGTGGTATACATATATATACACACAATGTGATACACACACAGTGGAATATTACTCAGCCATAAAAAAGAATGAGATCTTGCCATTTGGGGTAGACCATGTGGGTGGACTAGAGGGTATTTTGCTGAGTAAAGTAAGTCAGACAGAGAAAGACAAATACCATAGGATTTCACTTATATGTGGACTATAATACAAAACAAAATAAGCAAAAACCAAAAATGCAATCATAAATACAGAGAACAAACTGGTGATTGCCAGAGAGGAAGGGGCTTGGGGAGGTGGGTGAAATAGGTGGAGGGAATTAAGAGGTACAAACTTCCAGTTATAAAATATATAAATTGGGGGATAAAAATTATGGCATTTGGAACATAGTCAATAAGACTGTCATCATGTGGTGACAGATGGTGACTATACTTCAGTGAGCATAGATAGCATAAGTGTCGTATTGTTGCATCACTGTGTTGTACACCCGAAACTAACATAATGCTGTATGTCAACTATATTTCAATTAAAAAAAATAACAACAAAAAAGAACTTGCCATAGCCAACTCAACCTTTAGCAACCAGCACCCAGATCAACAGCCCCCCTCAACATCGAGGCAAGACCCTCCACCAGCAAAAAGACTTGGACCTGCTGAAAGCTCAGATAATTGTTAGCATCTTTTAGCAATAATTTTTAAATTAAGGTATGCATGTTGACTTTTTAGACATAGTACTAGTGCACTTAATAGACTCCAGCATAGTGTAAGTATAACTTTTATATGCACTGGGAAACAAAAAAAATTCATTTGACTTGCTTTATTACAATATTCCCTTTATTGTGGTGGTCTGGAACCAAACCCACAATATCTACGAGGTATGCCTGTATATAAATTCTGGCTGTAAATTTGGGGGTTTCCACATTCCCTCCTCACTTTTGATAATTTGCTAGAATGAGTCACAAAACTTAGGAAAGTGCTTTATTTATTATTATTGGTTTATTATAAAAGATACACATTAGGAACAGCCAAATGGAGGACACATAGGAGAAAGTGTGGTGGGTGGGGGGGTTGCCATGCAGAACTTCCACGCCCTCTCTAGGTATGCCACCCTCCCAGCATGTCAGTGTGTTCACCAACTTGGAAACTCTCTGAATACCATTGCTTAGGGATTATTATGGAGTTTTCATTACTTAGGCAAGATTGATTAAGTCACCGGCCATTGGTAATCAACTTAATCTCCAGCCCCTCTCCCCTCCCTGGAGGCCAAGGCGTGGGGCTGAAAGTTGCAATTAAGCCTTGGTCTTTCTTTTTTTTTTTTTTTTTTTTTTAAGATTTTATTTATTTATTTGACAGAGAGAGACACAGTGAGAAAGGGAACACAAGCAGGGGGAGTGGGAGAGGGAGAAGCAGGCTCCCTGCCGAGCAAGGAGCCCGATGCGGGGCTCGATCCCAGAACCCTGGGATCGTGACCTGAGCCGAAGGCCGGCGCTTAACGACTGAGCCACCCAGGCGCCCCAAGCCTTGGTCTTTCTGGCAATCATCCAATTTCCAGAAGTTGTTTAGGGACCCCTAGCTACCAATCACCTCATTAGCATACAAATGACATTATTATTCCTCCTGAGATTCCAAGGGTTTTAGGAGCTTGTATGCCAGGAACCCTCAAGAAGGGACAAAGACCAAATATATATTTCTTATTATGCCACAGTACACACTGTATGATTCCAAGTATGTGACTTTCTGAAGAAGGCAAAACTACACAGTAAAAAAAAACAGTGGTTGCCAGGAGTTGGAGTGGAGGGAGAGAGGGACGAGTGGGTGAAGCACAGGGGACTTTTAGTGCAACGAAACTGTTCTGTATGGTGCTGTAATGGTGGGTGCATGTCATTATACATTTGTCAATACCCATAAAATGTACAACACCAAGAATGAACCCTAATGGGAACTATGGACTTTAGTTATGAATAATGTATTAATATTGGCCCATCAATTGTAACAAGTGCACCCTACTAATGCAAGATATTGATAAGGAAGAAGCTGTGTGGGGGCAGGGGAGGGAGTATAGAAGAACTCTACTTTGTGCTCAATTTCTATAAACCTGCAACTGCTCTAAAAAAATGAAGCCTATTAATTAAAAAAAGAAATAAAGAGGAAGATGATGATTGGGAGAACAAATTAGTTTAAATTGATGGTTTTGAGATTGAGGTCCTGAGATACATAAAGATATCAGTATGGTACATGAAGCAATTAAACTAGTCAGGGGGAAAGATTGACCCGCGAAGGAAGGCCAACAAAATGCTGGGTAAAACAGCAACAAAATTGGTAACAGTAATTTATCCTGGTGGTGAGAATAGAGGGACCATCACATTCAGAAAACAGCTTGTATCTGGCTGAACCACCTCTCGAAAGATGAAAGACCTAGGGCTCAAGCCCCCAGCATCCTGGAGAGGAACGAGCCCTCTCCCTGTGGTCATCATTAGCTTCCAGCTTCCGTAGAATCCACTTTATTTTTCTTCTGGAGAGTAATCTAACGTGTACCGAACTGGTCTTTATTCTCTGAGAAAAGCACTGAATTCAAAATATGGCGCAAGGTAGCCTTGTCTCAGAGTAGATGCTCATAGAACATTGTTCTTTTATATATATCTGCCTGCTTACATCATATCCTGATGTAATTATGCTCCCTTTCCCTATCCTGAAAAATTTCCTAAATATTTGATTGGTCCCTGATCTCTGACTTCCCCTTACGTATTTAGACTCTGTCTCTACCCAGCAGGCGATTATACCTTTCAGGTTCTTCTCTGATAAGACCCAAAGCAGATCTTAACCACCATCGCCAGCCTGTCTGCTGAGATCTGTTCAGTTATCTGTCTCCTTGGCTTTGAATTGTAACTCAAATTTTTAAAAAAAATTTTTATTTATTTATGAGCGAGAGAGAGAGAGAGCAGGGGGAGAAGCAGAGGGAGACGGAGAAGCAGACTCTGCTGAGCGTGGAGCCTGACACAGGGTTCCATCTCAGGACCCTGAGACCATGATCTGAGCTGGAACCAAGAGTCGGACGCTTAACTGACTAAGCCATCCAGGCGCCCGGAAACTTAAAATTAAATTAAAAATTTAATTTTCTGGATAGCTAATGCATTGGTATAGTTCAAAAATCAGAAGAAAATAAAAAGATATACCATGAGAAGTGCTCTGCATTTATGATTTCCTACAGACTTTTATAGAATCAATGAAAAGCTTAATTCTATGTGATAAAACATCATAATTTTAATGGTACATATGGTAAGAAACCCTCCAATTTAATTTACATGGGAACATATTTTCACATCCCTCTGAAATTCCCAGTGGACAGTGGAACTATATGAGCCCACGTTACTCTGGCTTCCACATTCTGAGTGCTTCCCTTGAAACTTGAAATAATGGTCTAAAGGAAATGATTTTGCTTTTATACTTCTCATTCCTTCTTCAACCCTTTCTATTTGGACTCTGTCTTTACTATGTGACTAAGACCGGTCTTCTCTCGAAGGCAGCAGTAATCTCCATGCTGCCCAAACCAGTGGTGAGGGAAGTTCTCATCTTTCCAGACCTCTCAACAGCACTTGACATCTGTCCCATCTCTCCTTATGACATTTTCTTTTTCTCACTTCCTGGACACCACTCTGCTAGTTTTCCTCTAGGTCACTTTTCACTGATTCTTAGTCCTGTGTACTTACTCCTTCATTAGACTTTAAATATTGGTATGCTGCAGGAATTGGGCCAGGCTTCTGATGTTATCTATGCATGCCCTCTCCTTAGTTAATCTTACCAGTACTTTGGCTTTAAATATTGTCCATGTGGCAGAGATGCCCAAGTTTATATCCAGCTCTGACTTGCCCTCGGAATTCCAGATTCATATTCTCAGTTGCCTACCTAACGTCCCCATGTGGATATTTAACAGGCATCTCAAATCTGAGATGTTCAAAACGGAACTTCTTCTTCTTCCCGGTTTTCTCCATCTTCATGGCATCACTATCCACCAAGTTATTCACATTAAAATCTTCATAGCATCCATATTCCTCTTTTTCTCTCTCCCTCAAAGTTCATCTCCCTTCTACAGCATATCTTGAATCCAATTTCTTCTCTTCCTTTACACTGCTATCACCCTCAATCAGCCACCATCATCTTCTGCCTGGATCACTGCATCGTGTTGCTTTAAATAAGAAATTAATCTTCTTGCAGTTTTGGAGGTTAGAAGTCTGAGATCAAGGAGTCAGCAGTGCTGATTTCTCCTGAGGTCTCTCTTCTTGGCTTGTAGGAGGCTGTCCTCTCTTTGTGTCTTCACATGGTCTTTCCTCGGTGTGTGTCTGTGTCCTAATTTCCTCTTATTATAAGGACATTAATCATATTGGATGAAAGCCCACCTAATGACTTCATTTTACCTTCATTGTCCCTTTAAAGGCTTTATGTCCAAATATAGCCATGTCCTATTTATTTATTTATTATCTTATTGTGATTAAAAAAAATTATTATTGAAGACAGGCATAATATTATAAAGCAGATCTCTAGAGCTTATTTAATCTTCACTGAAACTTTATGCCTGTTGATAAATAACTCCCCATATCCCCTTATCCCCCAGACCCTTGTAACCACCATTCTGGTTTCTAATTTATGAATTTGACCATTTTATTGTATTTTTTAAAAAGATATACCTATTTATTTGAGAGAGAGCACACAAGTAGGGAGGAGCAGAAGGAGAGGAGAGAATCCCAAGTAAACCTCCCCCCTCCCACTGAACATGAAGCTGGCACGCCCAATCCCACAACCCTGAGGCCATGACCTGAGCCAAAATCAAGAGTTGGATGCTTAACCGACTGAGTCCCCCAGGCACCCTGAATGTGACTATTTTAGATACCTCATCTAAGTGGAATCATGCAGTACTGGCTTGTCTTTCCGTGTCTGGCTTATTTCACTTAGCATAATGTCTTCAAGTCCATCCATGTTGTCACATTGTGCACAGTTTCCTTTTTTTTTTAAAGCTGAATAATATTTCATTTTATGTTTATATCACATTTTCATATATATATTCATTTGCTGATCAAAATTTAGGTTGTTTCCTCATCTTAGTTAATGTGGATAGTGCTTCAATGAACATGGGAGGGCAGATATCTCAGTGAAAACCTGATTTCAATTCATTTGGATATATGCCCAGAAGTGGGATGGTTGGATCATATAGTAGGTCTATTTTTAGTTTTTTGAAGAACCCCCATACTATTTTCCATAGCCGGTGAACCATTTTTGCATTCCCAGTAAGTGTGTAAATGTTCTAGTTTTTCCACATCCTTCCTTGTTGTTTTGGGTTTTTTTTTTTTTTTTTTATAGTAACTGTCCTGACAGGTATAATCTCATTGTGGTTTTGATTTACATTTCCCTTGTGATTAGTGACCCTATGCATTTTTTCATATACCTGTTGGCCATTTGTATGTCTTCTTTGGAAAAATGTCTACTCAATTCCTTAACACATTTTTAAATTGGGTCTAAGCTCCAAGACAGGTAGGATCAGAGTCAATCAGCTGGGGAGGCCCCTCAAAAAAGTTGGAGCACTGGATGGACAAACCAACCCTTCCTTTACCCTGGGAGAAGCTGGGAGGGAGGTCTCTTTTTGACCATGTGGTATGGAACCAGGGGAAGTGACTCCAGGAAGAGGTGTCCTGAATCTCCGTATTGGCTTCAATACATCTGTTTCTGTGATTGGCCAGCATTCAAGAGCCTTTCACTTAGTTTCTAGATTTCCCATAAAGGGCATTTGTTCATGAATTGCTTAACTGGTCTGTTTGTGGACAAAAGGATGGTCCAGGGCTTCCTACTCTGACATCTTGCTGATGTCACTAATACAGTCTTATTCTAACATATTGGGGATGAGGACTTCAACATAAATTTGGGGGGGCACCATTCAGCCTATAACACCTTACACTTCCAGTAACACTTAAATATATCTGTTCTCTTTTCCCTATCTCACAGCAATCTATAGGACCTGATCTGAAGAGCTTCCTCTGATCTCATCTCTAACCATGCTCTCCATAACTCTTTATGCTACATACACATCAGCCTTTTTTCTCCAGAATGCCAAGTTTGTGCTCCCATTAGGGTCTTTGCACTATCTGTTGTCTTTGTCTGGAATTCTCTTACCCTACATCTTAGCATGGCTTTTGCCTTTTTCTCATGCAGGACTCTGTTTACAGCATATTCATTTTTACTAATAAGGATATCACTCGAGAGCTTACTTTGCATGAGGCAAATGTTGATAGAAACAACAGAGTTGTTTCTCCAACATAGAGTTTGGAGCTAGACTGCCTGGGTTCACATCCAGGCTTTATTACAAACTACGGGAATTCGGGAAAGTTGTTTAACTTTTCTGTGCCTCAATTATTTTCCCCTCAAGAGACCATTTATTTTTATTCCAAACAATCTCAAACCTACAGAAAAGTTGCAAGAATGGAAAGAATTCCCACATATCCTTGCCCAGAGACCCCAATCATGTTGGTTGATTTCGCCAGTAACGTCTTTTATGTAGCAACGGACCTAATTTAGGATCCTATTTCCCCAAGTTGCCTTGTCTCTCTCCAGCCTCTTTGAATATGGAATAATTCCTCTGTCTTTCCTAACTTTCTTTGTCTTAGCATTTAAATGACTTAGGCCAGTTGTTTTGTAGAATACCCTTGATTTGGTGCTTCCTTGTGATTTGACCCAGGCCAGGACTCAGTTTGAATGTCAAGTCCTCGGGGTTCCATCTGATGAAAAGTAGTTGCCTCAGTTACTCTGCCACACAGGATCCTGCTGTTTTTCTCTTCCTGGTGTTTTCTTGCATACTTATTTGTATATTTGTGTGTTTGTTGTCTCACGTTGGTGGAATATAAAGTTCATAAGAGCAGCATGGACTTTATTTTTCTTTTGCAATGTTGTGTCCTCGCACACGTGCTGATTGTAATCTGCCAGCCCCTGTGCGAGGCAGTAGGAATGTAATGGGGAACACAAATAGGTGCTCCTTGTTATTACAAAAAATAAATTAGGAAGGATAGTTAGATAACTTGCTATTTAGACATTCGTTCAATAAATATTTATTGAACACCTACTATATTCTGAGCCCAAGGGATATGACAGTGAACAACACAGAAAATGCTCCCAGGCTCCTGAAATTTACATTCCAGAAAGGAAGCAGACAATAATACAAATAAATCAATATGTAATACAGTGAGTGGAGATGATGAACCATCTAGCTCTTGTAGATGAAGAGGATTCCAGAGGAAGAAGAGGTAGTGGGAAGGCCATGAGTTGGGGATACACTTGGCAAGTCCGAGGATCTGCAAGGAATCCACTGCGGCTGGAGCAGCATGAGTGAGGGAGACAGAGGGAGGAGATGAGGCCAGTGAGGCAGCCAAGGACCCATCTTGTGTGGCTTTGGATTTCATTCTAATTGTGATGGGAATCCATTAGAGGGTTCAAAGCATGGGAGTGACATAATCTTTTACTGCACAGAGAATTGCTTTATGAACCATTTCCTTCCCAGAAAGCTCCTGAGGGGATTGGCTGAGAATCTGTGATTCTCAAAAAACTTGAAATCGCTGGCTGATACTGCTTATACATCAGGCCCTGAACTGGTAGCTAGAAATCCTGGAATGTGTTCCCAGATTTGCACATTCCTTTTTGAGGGGCCTCGGCACGGCCAGTCTTCCTGGCTTTACAGTACCTCTTCACACTCAAGGATTCAAGAAAGCGTGAAGAGTGAAGAGGAAAGAGAGCAGAGCACTTACGGGAATTCTCTGGCTATCTGAAGCCTCAACTATGAATATGGTATAAATAAATTAGTATGCAGAGAGAGTCTGGGTCCATTGCACAATTAAAAAAAAAAGTCAGTGAGTGCCCCTTTAGGATATTTTCTTAAGGCTTAATGATTTGTGTAGGCTAAATTAGAGGTCAACATGATTCTGCATAAAGCAAAACAAATCCTCAGCTTTCTCTTACCCATAGACACTTGAATGACCCCAAGAGTAGCTTGTTTAACATTTTTTTGACTTCCTCACATGATTGGCTTATGGACGGAGCATTTTCTGAATCAATCAGTGTGTTAATAGTAAAGTAATCACTGGGAAAGTTTAAGGAAGGATGCTTTAATACCTGAGTATAAATGAAGAAAGGAACTAGAAGAGAATTCTAGGAGAAATGGTGTATTCCATTTCTGCAAAGATTACATTTAGATATTATATTCTTAAATATGTGTTCTTTTATTTGCTATGGATTGAAATTGGGGTGATCCATTTATACGGGATGATAGCGAAGAAAATGCAGCCAGACCCTCTTGTTTCAGGAACAATGGTGTAGGTGTTTCAGCCATGGGTTTTCTGATTCTCTCAGCTTCTTTTGCCTTCTTGCAGTAAGGGAAAATCAAGTTTTCAAGTGCTCAGGGAAAATCTAAATAGGACTCTCTGTGGTTTAAAAAAAAAAAAAAATTCAAGACAGAGTCTGAGTTGTTTTCTACCTGAGCTTAATTTGGGATACATTTTGTTGCTTCTTATAAAGGTGTGAAATGGAAGTTTGGGATTTCCTCATAAATGACCTTCTACAGTGACTTTCTGTTATTTTATTTTCTCCTGGGAACCAGAATAGCCATGCAATACATTCCCACTGTGTGAGGTTGAATAAACCTTTCTAATTTAGAATCAGTCACTTGTGAGATCCTAATTAGCATTATGAGTAAAATGTCTATGTTTATTTCTGACCAGTCATGGGATAAGCCTGTGTTAAATTCAGTGTAACATTTTGTTGGCTCCTTCAGTTTGAGAAGCTTGCGTCTGATATAAGCATTAAACATCCCCACCCTCTCATTTTTTCTTTTTCTTTTTTTAAATTCTGTGTTGGTGGCCTCTACTCATTTCCCTGCCTCTTAATCACTGTTACCTCAGAGCCTAATCATGCCTGGCAGCGAATGTGTACCTTGTGAACCAACCAAACAAAGGACTGATTCAGAGAGAACTCAGGGAAAAGCAGGTTGGCATTTACACTTTAAACTTAAAAAGCAAACAGCCAGGCAAATATGCAGCACAAAAATAGAGTATCCAGTGATCCTGGGCTGGTGATTACAAAGCTCTGTTTTGTATTCTTCATTCTCCTGTTGAGTATTCTAGTCTGTATGTGGGCACACGTCCCGATTTGGAGAGAAGGAAAATAAGATTGATCTCTGCGAGATCAACTAGGAAAATCTATAGGCTTGGACCAAGAGAGCCATCATTTTCAGGTGAGAAATTTTAGAAATACCTAAAATGCAATTCAAGGGGCGCCTGGGTGGCTCAGTCGTTAAGCATCTGCCTTCGGCTCAGGTCATGATCCCAGGGTCCTGGGACCGAGCCCCACATCGGGCTCCCTGCTCAGCGGGAAGCCTGCTTCTCCCTCTCCCACTCCCCCTGCTTGTGTTCCTGCTCTCACTATCTCTCTCTGTCAAATAAATAAAATCTTAAAAATAAATAAATAAATAAAATGCAATTCAAATGCCATCTTGGAAGCAGGACTGAATGGTAATTATGGTCCGGTAAGTGGATACACAATGGTCACATCTCCTTGCCTGGGGATAGACTGTGATCACAGAGAAAGCACAGACTGAACAGGGTACAGAGAGGGCCACCTGGAGGAAAAGGAATTTGTGATTTGTCATAGCAATATTCACGGAGAGGCTGCTGCCGCCACCAAGAGTGTCATTTGGTGGGTTCGGCTGTTAGATCCGTGACATGGTTCTAGACTCACCAGACTATCAAATCTCATCAGTGCATCCACTGACTCCTTTACTGAATTTACCCTCCAAGAAACCATCTGTGTATGCTCTGGCTTCTGCTGCTTTCTTACAGGGAGATGAATTTCTGATCAGCCACTATCTACTGCTGGATGGCTTCATGGGTATGTTTCTCATGATAATCTAAGAAATTGACATTCTGGCTCCTGTGAGATCATCTAAAGTGTCCTAAGAAGTAGATCATTTCAGGAAAGGTTGGAAAAGCTGAGCTTCAGGGGCTGCCCAGCCAAGGACCTGACCCTGGACCCCACCCAGATGCTGGCCTCTTTTCATCTTGCTGCACGCATGAAAGAAGTAAAAACACTGCAGTGAGGTCTAACAAGAATTCATGGGCATCTCTAATCCATCATGGTCAAAAGCTGCATTTTTTAGTCACTGTACCATTTTGCCTCAGTCTTCACTAATAAACACTTAAAAATAGATTTTGGTGTGGCGCCTGGGGAGCTCAGTTGGTTAAACGTCCGACTCTTGATTTTGGCTCAGGTCATGATCTCGGGGTCCTGGGATCAAGCCCTGTATCGGGCTCTGCGCTCAGTGGGGAGTCTGCTTGAGGATTCTCTCTCTCTCTCCCTCTCTCTCTGCCCCTCCCCGTGCTCACATTCTCGCTCTCTCTCAAATAAATAAATAAATCTTTTTAAAAAATTGATTTTAGTGATGATCTAAAGTCTATTTTCTGATGCATATTTTCATATTTTTATTTTTGTAACCTATATGGTTAGTGACTTTATGTCTAGGGGTACAAATCATGACCATTTTAGAGTAAAAATATCTGTAAGAGAGGAAGAATATTGGATATCCATTGTTCATGAGCACTGTCTTGCTACTTCACGAAGACAATTCCAAGTCACATTTTATTTCTGAGCTGGAATTAATACTATAAATAGGTATCATTGTTTCAAAATGTCCTGCAAAGGAAGGAGACAGATCATTCTCACACCAGATGCTTCCCATCCCCAGTGGGAACATGCAAGAGGTTTTTATGAGCTAGGCTCCGTAAGCACACGGGATAGGAAGCATAGAGCGTTATGCTCAACTGAAAGCAGAAGAAAAATGTTGGTCTTGGGAATGCTGGAACTGGACAAGAGGACAAGAGCCAAGGCTTTGCTCCTGTAAAAGGAATCATAAAACCTGTAAATGAGCAACCTCCATTTTTGGAAAATAAGAAAAAAGGTTTTTCAAAATGAGAAATGCTAAAGAGTACCAGAACTTTCTCTTCACTCTAATTGCTTAAAATGTATGACCTCTTATCTTCATGTACTTACACACCCACACCTAAGTGGTCATAAGGAAGAGAAACTTCAACATCATTTTTCTTGCTACTGCTATCAGCCTTTGAGGAAATGAATATCCATAATGCCATTAAAAACCCCTTAGAGTGTACGGTGACAGTGATAATGGGAGAATATATAAGATAAAATAGCATAAATCTTTTCTCTAAAACACATGACGAGGGGCGCCTGGGTGGCTCAGTCGGTTAAGTGTCTGCCTTTGGCTCAGGTCACAGGTCATGATCCCAGGGTCCTGGGATCGAATCCCGTGTGGGGCTCCCTGCTCAGTGGGGAGTCTGCTTCTCCCTCTCCCTCTGCCTCCTCCCCCCCCCCGCCCCTGGCCACCATGCATGTGCTCTCTCTCTCGCTCTGCTCTCTCTCTCAAATAAATAAATAAATAAATAAAATCTTTAAAATAAAACAAAACACATGACTTGATTTTTCAGTACCTACTCCAATGACAAATATATTGGGTAACTAGATTTTGGAAACAAAAATACAAAGGGGAAGTCATCTCCCTTTCTGGAGTGCAAACTTCAGGAGATCAGGAGCATTTTCTGTTTGTTCATTGCCTTATCCCCAGGGCTCAGAATATAGTAGGTGTTCAATAAGTATTTGTTGAATGAATGGCTAAGAGGCAAGTTATCTGAATATGCTATCAAATTTATCTTTAAATAATAATAAAGAGCATCTGTTTATATTCACATTGTAGTGGGAAGATAACTTCCTCTTTATATTTTTGTTTCCAAAGTCTAGCTACCCAATATATCTGTATGTATATTGTATACAATTTCCCATGAGGACTGGATTTTTATCTTGTTCTGTAAACCGCTGTGTCCCCAGCACCTGTGTAGGACAGTGCCTAGGATACTGTATGCACTCAATACATTTGTTGAATGAATTGTTGCGTATATCTTGTAGAGGGAAACATGATATCATGGTGAAAATGAACCTCCTTTCTATGTCTGCTTTCTCGTTCAAGTCCCAAATGTATGCCTGATTTGCTTGATGACCTAGAGAAAATGCTGCATTTTATATAGGGTACCTGATGGTTTTATTCATGCCTTTTTTCCTACTCTGAACACAAGGAATCCCTCTCTCTTTTCTCCCTGCCAGTGTCCCCATATTGCTATCAAAACCTAGTTTACTATGACCGCCTTGTGGAGTATTTTCATGATTAACTGGATTTGAATCCTCATCTAGTGTTAGTTACCCTGTGCATTTACTATGAGTGATAACAACTGGCACAATGGCAGCATTAGGAAAACGTTATCTGATTTATTAGACTTTTCTTCAGCTCTTCTCTTCAGTTGTCATTTCTTGTGATATCCTACCCTCCATTGCCTCTCATTCCTGGCCTGGCATTTCGCTGGGTCTAAGATATATTACTGACACTCTCCAGCCCCTCCCTACCTCTGCCCCGCCCCCCCCACTGTTAAATACCTGATACAGAACAACTTCTCAAGATCTAAGGTGGTAACTGACTCATCTTATAATCATATTACACAACTCAAGACATAGTTGGTGCAAGTGGACAGAATACTGATCTGATCATCATGAGACCTCCTGTCTAGAGCTAAAGAGTTCTGCCATTAGCCAGTTTTGTGGACTTGGGCTACTCAATCTCTTTGGGCTTCACTTTTTTTTTATGTGTAAAATGTGGATGTTTGTCTAGATCAGCATTTCTATAAGTAAGTGCTGTAACACCGGTTCAAGGATATGTCTTTCAAAAATACTTTCTGGGGTCACATTCATTTGGGAATTGCTGTGTATTTAGAATAGAATATCAGCGGTTTAGGATTCTGACAAATCCTGAAATAAAGAAACTATTTTTCTTTATTTGGTAATTGATCTTTTGAGAGGGGTGAAGGGTAACATGTTGGTAGTTCCCTAGAACTCTGACACGGCACAGAGTCATAAAATCCCAGGATGTATTCTGGTCCTGTGAATCAATTTCATGCATATGGAGCCTAGGAGTAGAGGCTGCCCAGGAAGAGAGGAATGGGAGAAAGTTCTGGGAGGTGGGTAGAGGCTTGCCTACCCTGTGCTATCAGTGTCATTCTAAGAAGTCTGGAATGTATCCTGTAGGTGATAGGAAACCATCCTTAGATTGGTTTTTTAATCAGGGGAATTACATAGTCAATAAGTATTTGTGAAGAGAATTATGGAACGAAAAAGAAAATTCTGGAGTGTTAAGGCAGATGGAGGGGGAAGAGACTGGCAGGGAAACTAATTAAGATTCTGGTGGAATGAGAGATGATAACAGGTTGGATAATGACAGTAGTTAAACGAGAGATGGAGGAACCAGATTTGAAGGAAATTTAGGAGCTCAGCGGACTGTGAGAAGTGACTGGATACCGGGCAGGAAAGAAAGAGGAATACAAAGGGACTCCACATTATTAACTTGGGTAAATGTTGTGTGATTATAAAATTTACTGGGATAGGAATTCAGAGGAGTGAACTGTTTCATATTGGTTTCGAATTGGACTGTGGAATCTTCTATGAAGAGGAATTTTTCTATAAAACCCATCCGTTGATTTTTGTGTTTCAGGGTTCCTTAACGATTTAACTAAATACCATATTTTTTTTAAAAAAATGTATTCTAAACTGAAATTTAGTAAGTACTCAATACATTCTTGTCCACAAAACAACATTTTTATCTATATATTTCTTTTGATTTTTACCTCTAACTGATAATCATTTCTAGGACTTCAAATCCATTTGGTTTTTCACTCAATCAAAACCACTTTATTCTTTCAGCTTTGGATAATCCTATCCACATTAATATCTCAGTAGAAGTTTGTGAGATTATTTCCATTTTCTAGAGGAAACAACATAGAACACCAACAATTTTCATTATTTAAATATTAAGCCATTATTTTTGCACTAATCCTAAATTTGGCCTTCACACTAAATATGATTGATGCCAATACAATAAAAATACATTGTGTTTATAGTCAGAGAGTGGGATTGTTTCAAGAGCACCTTTGTATGTCAGTGAAAAGTAGAAAAATATTCTTTTAACTGACCCAGTTTCTTAGAGGTCCACGCTTGCTTATTGTATAGAACTTAACAAAGATTTTAAAGAATTATTTTCCCCAACAACATTTTGAAGTATAGGGTTCTTTTCTTTAGGGAGAAAAGAACTCTCTTTTAGACACAGGATGTAGAAACTAGCATGACCCAAATTGTTTATACAAAAGCAGTCCACACCTCCCTGATTAGGTCAGAGAATTTTGCCTTTTACCTGCCACAGCTGCCTTCTATTAGCACTAGAAACAAATTGTACAATCTATGGTCACTGAACTATGACCACCTTCTCATTTTGAATTTTTTGTCTAAGAGGACCAGGAATCCACAAACTGAATTGGTGGAGAGGAGCTGTTGCTGGATGTAACTTACCAGGGGAAGGGAAGTTCGGTGCCCGCCTTAACAATAAACTGAGCTATCAACATGGCTACACATTATAAAATGAACACAATGAGGCCGTCAGAGAGTGGCTTCTGAGAATTTTATTTTTTTCCCCTTTACACTGTAAAGAAATAAAGATAAACGCTGAATGGTCTTGTAATAGGCAGGGCAGCCTCTCACTCCTCACTTCCCCTATCTATGCTGCATTCATAGCAGCTTCGTGGACTTATTTTGAAATAAATTTAGAAGCTTTGGAAGGCAGGTCCATGTCACGGTGGTTCCCACCCCTCTGGGGTTCAGGATGAAAGGTGACAGGGGGTAAGCCTTCAGATTTTACACATTTCTAAACGCATTTTATTGCCCCTGGGAGAAATTTTGCATTGTTGAGAAAATGCAATGCAAAATGAGTTGAGACACAATGTCCCTTTATCTCAGAGCAAAACAGTCTTGCTTTCCTGTAGTGGAAACGGAGGGCAGGGAAGTCAAGTTGTGGTTTCTGAAATCCAACAACCCAGTATCGCTGTGCCACTCTCTCTCCGATCCAGCGCCACTCCTTAACTTGATATCTGTTTACTTTAGAGGAGGCAGTTTTTAAGAAAGGATCATAAATATCCTGGCCCAGTGCCCCAGGAGCCATGACAAGCAAAAGAACATACTCGCCTAGTGATAGCCCTTGTGATATTTAAATGTGTGGTTAATTTTTTATCCACTTTAATAACTGGATTATTCCCCTCTACCCCTCCTTTGCTTTCTATTTCTGCTCCGAAGCCTTGGACACAGAAATCTCTGCAGGCAAATTACTCCAGAGAATATTGCAGGACAGTCCTACAAGGAACAGTTACATTCACGGCATCTGGATTCCTGATCCTTTTCCGACATGGCAGGTGTGAGTGGCTGTATAAAATATTCTATGTTTATCTTCAACTTCTTGTTCTGGGTAAGTGTTTTGTTTTTTTTCTAATTATCAATTTTAGGCAAGAAAGGGGACCTTGATACAAATACCATAAACGAGAACAGACTCTGCACTAGAGAAATAGGAGGAGGAGGAAAATGTATTTTCCATTTACTTGTTTGGATTTGTTTGTTCTTTCTTTGGTTATGTCAGTAATTGAAAATGAGCCAATGACTCAAGAAAGTGGACTTCAGGATCTGTGAGGATAAACATTTCATAAATGTTTTGATATTGTTGCAAAACAATCACAGAGGAAAAAAAATACCCCTTAATTAAAGGACAACTATTCTTAGTTGTATATCATGCAGGCCTCCCTAGTTTAAGGACCTTGTGGGAAAAATTTGGTCTGATTCCACCGGAGCCCAGCCCCTGAATCCTAATCTTTACATTTGGGTCTGAAACAGGTGAATGGTGGGGTGTCAGATGAGAAAGATGAGGAAAGGATCATTTTCAGAGACCCAAAGAAGAAACAGTGGGTCATAAAAAACTTGAGAGGGAAACAATACAATTATTTAATCATGGAAAAATGAAACTTAGTAAACTAGGTTTAAAAAGTTAGTTATTTTGATGTGTCATCACCCCACCTCTTAATCAACAGGGTTGGTATTTTAGCAGGTCGTATGGGTTTTTTGGAAAGCCTATTGACATAAGACAGTAAATAAATTGATAAGTAGCATTAAATATTAGAAAATGGAAAAATAAGATATGGAAGGCAAAAGGTAAAAGGCAGGCTGGGATGTTGGACAATTGACATCATTTTCAGTAATATAGGGTGCAATTAAAGATTGTTCAGAAGTAAATCAGTAGAAATAGCTCAAAGTCCTTACGTGAAAAAATCATTTTGTATGCTGGATTTAAAAAATGGCTCCTGGGGGCGCCTGGGTGGCTCAGTCGTTAAGCGTCTGTCTTGGGCTCAGGTCATGATCCCAAGGCCCTGGGATCTAGCCCTGCATCGGGCTCCCTGCTCGGTGGGAAGCCTGCTTCTCCCTCTCCCACTCCCCCTGCTTGTGTTCCTGCTCTCGGCTGTGGGCTGTGTCTCTCTCTGTCAAATAAATAAATAAATAAAATCTTTAAAAAAAAAAAAAAAGAAATGGCTTATGCAGCATAGGCAGGAGAGAGTTCTGGTTTTGTTTTTTACCTGGTTACCTTAACCAGGCAGCTGGTATCTCTATGTTGGTAAACTTCTCTCCTGTTAAAACAAGGATGTACCTAATTAAGCTTAACTATAGGAATACAGTCTTGTTGTACAGAACGACTTTCCATTCAGTGTCAGCAGCCCTAATGAGTACAGATGAAATATTGGTGAAGTAAATGAGTATGTAAATAAATAAAATAAAATAAAGAAGATCTGTCCCTTTACTTCCTCTTTTCCCTAGAAAAACAGGCTGCTTTTGCAAATATTAAGTATAGGTCATGAATATATGCCAGTTTTTTAAAGTTAGTCCTGATAAATTTCTTCGCTTGAAATATTTAAAATTGGGGGCGCCTGGGTGGCTCAGTCATTAGGTGTCTGCCTTTGGCCCGGGTCATGATCCCAGGGTCCTGGGATCGAGCCCCACATCGGGCTCCCGGCTCAGCGGGAAGCCTGCTTCTCCCTCTCCCACTCCCCCTGCTTGTGTTCCCTCTCTCGCTGTCTCTCTGTCAAATAAATAAACAAAAATATTTTAAAAAATATTTAAAATTGGTTAAACCTTGAGAGTAGAATATAAACAAAGGAATGCCTATGTACTTTGATTGATTTTGTTTGTAGCTTTTTGTTATGGAGAATTTTGAACATTCACAGAATAGAAAAGGGTGATCAACCCCATCATTGAGCCCCAACAGTGAGGATATCAAGGCAATTCTGTGCGCATGCTCTCATTCACTTTCTCCACTCTATATCAATTTGAAGCAAATCCCAGATACATCATTTCATCTGTAAATATTTTAGTATATGTCTCTAAAAGAGAAGTAATTCTTTTTAAAAAATATAACCATAATGTCATTATCACACTAAAAACTTAATAAGACTTCCTGAATTGATTATCAAATATCCATCTAGGGATATTTCAGAATCTAAATAAGGTTCACGCCTTGCTATTGGTTGATATATCCTGTATGTCAATTTTCATCTTTAGGTTCTCCTTCCATCTTCATCTCTTTTTTCCCCCTTGAAATTTTATGTATTGATGTGTGTTGTCAGTCTTACCACATTTTCCCCAGTCTGGTGTTTGCTATTTGCACACCTGTGGTATAGTTTATCATGTTCCCCTGTCCTCCGTATTATCTCTAATCTAGTGATCGCATTTGTCAGCTTGAAGAGATTCAGATTGTTTTTTTGGGGGGAGCACAACTACTTTAGAAGTGATATTGAGTTCTTTCATCAGGAGGCACATACTGTCTGACCGTGTCACTTTTTGTGATGTTAGTTGCCACTCAAGAACCTAAGAAACAGTCCATTAAGAGTTCCAAATTGGTGATATTCTATTTCCATCACCTTTTGTTCATGTATGAGCTGGAATACTTTAAATAAAGAGAAACCCAGCATTTATTGATTGGTTACCAGTAGTACCCAGTTTTTATTAAAAAAAAAAAAAAAGGAAGCATAAATGCTTCTTACTTTTTACTTAACTGATTTCAAAATGATGAGTTAATTTTCTGGTATCATGCAACAGTAATAAACAAGCATTGCTTATCCTTTTCTTTGTTGATATGCAATTTATTTTATCTTTGGCCATTGGGGAGCATCTTCAAGTTGGCTCCTGAGTCCTTTTGACATGATCTTAATAGCATAACTTCTTCCCCATTGGTATGACAAGATGTTCCAGGCTTATTTCCCTAGTTCCTGTTGTATAAAAACAGCATACAAAGTGCATTCACAAAGATTGTGAATACATTAGAAGTCAGTGTTTCATTAAGGAGCTACCCAGGAATTTGAAATCTGAATTTTAAGCTGAAATGACAAAGAGAGATTAGGCAAGGGGCATGTTATAGGTTCAGGATTATATATTTAAGATTAGAGATCTGTACCGTGCTGTACCCAGATATTGTCACTGCTTTCCCCGGATTCTCTGATTATTTTATGGTCTCCATTATCTCTTTGTTTTTCTGATAATGAAGACAAAGTCTTTCTGATGCATTAGATTTCAGTTAGATATTTCTAACTTCCCTGGGGTAAAAGGCCTTTTTCTTCCCAACCGCATATCAGTGTGACCTACAATCTCTGTATGACACATCTCGAAATGGAGTCTTTGAATAAGAGCAATGGCGGTAAAGAACAGTGATGACTTTTCAGCCAACAGGTGACATCAATAGTTTCATTCAAAATTTAGACAGCAGGAGTCCCTGAGGTTAGGGAACCACTACTATTTCTACTCTCCCCTCTGTCCCAACCCAGAGCTCTCCATTGGAATTTTATGATCCTTCATAGGAAATTAGCAATTTGTCACATTCCTAAAGTTTACTTAAGCAACAAGTTTAACAGTCCCACTGATGTGGTTTTCTTATAGATATCCATGGCCTTATGTGTTCAAATGCATTCTTTCTGGTGTAACTTGCAAAACTAAGCCTTTGCAAAGTTGGGCCAGATGTTGAAATATCTCTGAGATATGCATATGGTCATGTAAGCTAAACATACCAGTTTCTTTTGGGAGAGAACTTGAGATATGTCACATAAATACGTGGCAATTTCCATTTGTCAGAATTAGCAATTGAAGAAAAACATGTGAAAGTGGAAATCGTTCTTAATCACTGAGGCTAGCGTTTGATGTGAGTCACAGTGAAATTGGAGGTGCTGTAGAGAATGGATAAATTCCAGGTACAAAATCTATTCTCCAAGTCTTGTGTCAGAACAGATGAGCTGCCCGTTTCCTTATGCTCCTCTCAGATAGATTAAGCTGGGGAGTATTGCAGATGCTGGGGTATGGTAGTTGTTCTGGGTGAGCACTGGACACAGAGCCTTCGGCTGGCCCAGGGATGCAGTGGAACCGCCCGGAGAGGCGGAGAGCTAGCTACCGAGAGGCCAGCCCTGTGGGAAGGAAGGAAAGCGGAGTGAGGTCACATGACCGATCCCAAATGCGGTAAGGCGAGAAGGAGGAGAGGGTTGTAAAAGCCGAATGTATCAGCAACTGCAGGATGCCGTGCCTGAAGCCCTTTGAAGAGAGCAGAAGGAAGTCACAACTTGGAGAGAGTCCAGGAACCAGAATTTTGATGTTCCTCCTTGTATTTTATGCCGTGCCTGGGTCGCCTGGGTCGCCTGGGTGGCTGGGCCGAGAGCAATGAAGAGAGTCAAGGCAGACATAACTGAGATAGGGGAAGCTGAAAAAAATATCAGGCCCAGTGATACTTCATCGTGTCGGTTGATGAAATCTCCCAGGATAGAGACCTATGACAGTAATGTGTGAACTTGGTAAATACAGTGGTTTCCTGCCACTATGCAGTCCGCGTGGAACTGTAACCATGACAAAAGGCATCTAAGCCCAGGGGTTGAGAGTTCAGGCTGAACCTCCCTCCACTCCTTCCTCACTAGCTGTGTGACCTTGGGGAAATGTGTTGATCTCTCTGTGCTTTAGAGTTCCTCGTCTTTAAAATTGGGGTAGTAGCAATATCTACTTCACAGAGTTGTTGGGAAGGTTAAATGAATTAAGGCATAGAAAAGAATTCAGAATAATGTTAAAGAAATGCTTAAGAAACAGACATTTCCACCAACATTGTATGACATTTTTATGAGACAAAAATATGAAACTACAGTGCATAGTGAGAAATCAGTTCCAATATTGAATTCTGAAATAGAGGAGGAAATAAGATGACAAGAAATATGATGGAGACAGAAATTCTTCTAGCACAGATGAGGGGAATGGAAAGAAGGAAAGCGTATTTTGTAAGCAGACAGACTTGAGATCCAAATCCTGACTTCACTCCATATTGCTCTGTGGCCGGAAACATGTTCCTTGACTTTTCTGTGCCCCAGTCTCTGTATTTGTAAAATGAGGATGATAATTTTATCCAGCAGAGTTAATTATGAAGATGAAATAAAATGCTTTCTGAAAGCCTATAACCAAGGACTCACATGCAATAATAGTTCAATTAATGCAATTTCCCCCAATTCCAACCATCATATTGCTTTTTAGTTTAAAAGTATTAGAGTCCGGTGTGGTAATATTTTATACGTAATTGGCTTTAAAAACTGAAATATAATTTTAGCCCTACTCCAGCCCTCCTCTGGCCTCATGGGTCAAGGAATCTGTGGGGCTAGAGAACTGTGTTCACCCTGAGCCTGGCCTCCACGCTGTGGGACTTGAGACCCCCAATTTCCCTGCCCAAATGGCTCCAAACCTGTTTCCAGGGTCTGCCCAGACCCTTCTCCATGGTATGATCAAGGGGGCACTGTTTGCCGGAATGGGAGCAGGTTGGACCAGGGCTGGCTTGCAGGCTGACAGATCCACAGCCATTCCTGTTTTGTCCCTCAGAGTTCAGGACAGAGCCTGGAGTGAGGGCCAGTGGGCAGGCTGGCTCTCCCCAGGCCACCCCCCTGCTGATAGCAGACTCCAGACTGGGAGGAGTCAGAGAATTCAAAAGCAAATCTTGTCCTCCAGGTCATTAAGTGGGCACATTTGTCAAGGTCGGACGATAGGAAACATTTTCTATATGTTTATTACCATGACTGATAACTTCTCACTATAGAGACCTGTGGTCTGCGGACTGTTTGTTCTTTGTGTCCTTGCCCAGGCCCTGCAAATGTATGTACAGTCTGCAGCTTGTACTTTTGACCCAAAGTGATAAAAACATTCCTGAATTTGCATCTTTTTTTTTTTTTTTTAATTTGAGAGAGCGAGAGGGCACGAGTGGGGGAAGGGGCAGAGGGAGAAGGAGAAGCAGACTCCCCACTGAACAGGGAGCTGGACATGAGGCTCCATCCCGGGACCTTGAGATCATGACCTGAGCCGAAGGCAGATGTTGAATCGACTGAGTCACCCAGGCGCCCCCTGAATTTGCATCCATTTTATGATTCAGAAACATTAGGATGCTAATCAAATGCTGAACATCCAACTCTCTTTCCCTAATTTGAAGTTATGTACATTTTAGTGATTTTATCCTTTAGTGCAGCAAAGATAACCTGAAGCACGTTTACCCAGACCCTATTTATGTCAGAAAGAAATGCGGTTGATTTCTTTCTCCTAAATTTAGAGCTACTTAAAATTAGAATTTGCAGCAGTTGTACTGGTTTGGCTTACTTACTGGGCTCAGAAGACACACGTGAAGGCAACTATGGAGACACTTCGCTGTGTGCTTACCACTCACTGATACAAGGAATCAGTCACTTGGGGCTGAAAAACCATGAGGGCAGAGCCTGCTGAGAATTGAAGTTTTTAATTAACTCCACTGGTGTAGAGCATCAGAAAAGCAGATAGTGTGTGAGTGCTAGGAGGCCAGGTCAGGAAATCAGCTGCATTAGGTCATGCCTGCAGAGAGAAGGCCCAGCAAGCTCTCCTCCAACCGGTCTGAGAATCACCGTCATGTCGTTGAGTGAGGCAAAGCACAGACCCTACTCTCCATGAATCATACATCAGAATGGGTCTCATCTTATTCAAGGTGAATAAGATGAGAGAAAATCCAGCCCAAGTCCTAATAAAGACTGCTGAACAAGTGACAGGGAACGTCACTGAAACCTCAGAGGACAAGCACACATCCCTGAAAGAAACATTCCAACATCATGGAGCGAGGATCTGGGAATTGGCATCCACAGTGCAATGGCAGAAAACAACTCCCTATGAAACAGAGGATGGAGACCAGGAGAGAAGAAGAAGCTAACTGGGAAAGCACAGAATGGGATGAAAAGAAAAATGGGTAAACTAAAGAAGTACCTCATATAAACCAGAAACCAAATGATAGAGTTAAAATCCACTCCAGAAACATTAAATGGAGACCGTGAGATAGAATCCCAAATTGAGAAAACCTCCCAGAGGAAAATTAAAAAAGAGATAAGTGAGGTGAAAGAAGGTAGAGCAGAGAATGGAAAACCAGAACAGTTTGTATTCCTGAAGGAGAGGACACAATAAATGGAAAAAAAAAAAAGATAATTTAATATAAAAAACAATTCTCACAGGCAACAATGGTGTGCTCTGCTTCATCTTACCACAATGCCATGGAACTAGACTTTCAAATAAATGTTTATTAAAAAAAGAAACTTGAAAATCAACAACAGTAGTATGGTCCTAAATTGTTAGGGCTCTTGGAATCCTTCCTTCCTGCATTCATGGCCGGAGGTGTTGTGGGGTTATCATAAAAACAAATCTTGGAGTTATCCAGGTTATGCATTTGGATATTTTCTTATTCTTTTATTTTTTATTATTTTTTTATTTTTTATTTTTTTGAAGATTTTATTTATTTATTTGACAGAGAGACACAGCGAGAGAGGGAACACAAGCAAGGGGAGCGGGAGAGGGAGAAGCAGGCTCTCCGCGGAGCAGGGAGCCCGATGCGGGGCTTGATCCCAAGACCCTGGGACCATGACCTGAGCCGAAGGCAGACGCTTAACGACTGAGCCACCCAGGCGCCCCTTATTCTTTTACAACCTTTCAGGAACAGTACAGGAAACTTTCCCTTAAGCTTATCGAAAAAGTGTCCATTCTGGGCCAATAATGGTAGAGCTCACGATCCACACTTCCCCCTAGCAGAGTGCTACGCACTTTCTTCCATTTTCAACACCCTTCAAATACACCGTGATAAAATCAAAGGATAGAATTGAGAGGGTGGGAGTAGGGATGATTGGCGGACACCGTATCCAAGAAGAGGACAAATCAGCTGGTTCTATACCTTTTATCTTTGCTCTAGATGGTGCTTCCCTTTTTCTTCCTGACACTTTATAGTTGTCAACTTGTGCCCTGTCTTAGACTGCTTGGGCTGCCCTAACAAAATACCCTGGGCTTGGTGGGTTGAACAACAGAAATTTATTTTCTCCTAGTTCTGGAGGCTGGAAGTCCAAGATCAAGGCGCCAGTCAATTTGGTTTCTGGTGAGAGCTCTCTTCCTGGCTTGCAGATGGTTGTCTTCTTGCTGTGTCCTCACATGGTTTTTGTTCCATGCATTGTGCAGAAAGAGAGAGAGAGAGAGATCTCTTCCTCTGTTATAAGGTCATCAATCATATTGGATTAGGACCCCACCCTGATGACCTCATTTAATCTTAATTACCTCCTAAAAGCCCAAACTCAAAATACAGTCAAACTGCAGGGTGGGGCTTTGACTTGTAAATTTAGTGGGGATATAATTCAGTCCATAGCATGCTCATAAGCAAACATCAAAATTATTGCCTAATTTCTTAGAATGTTGGCTCAGACCAACTGCATCCTAATTCCATAAAAAGAAAGATATCTTATAGGAGCTGACTGATAACCACAATGACTGCCTTCAAGGAGGAACCGGAAGGTAAGCCTTGGGGACAGTAGGCCAGGTCAGTTCTGCAGTGTCCACTGTCTGCTGAGTTGGTGGCCCAAAGTATCAACTCATTTCCTTTTACAACCTGGTCAACAGAAAGTAGGACAGAGCTAGATACTTATATCTTAATTTATACTCTCAATTATTTAAACAGTATAAGAAGGCTGGGCGACAAGGACCTAAAGCCAAACTGGAAAAGGGCTCTGAGAACCATTATGATAGCCAATCTGGTAACAATTGAGATAAAATAGGTTAATATCAATCATGACTCTAGAATTATTATTCTTGATAGAAAATCCATTTACTTTTAAAGTCAGTATAACATTTAATAATTTTATATTATTAAGACTGATTTTTATACTAAATTCTTCATTAAGATGAGAATGGCATATTCTAAACATGCATTTCTTTTGTTTTTAAGATGAAGTTGGAAGAAAAGATAGATAGGGATTGAAATGAGAGTTTATCCAACTTGAAAATTTCTAAGAAAATTTCCCGAATTGTAAAGATTGAAATTGGGCAAAGTATTCTTGACTTCTAAAATAATTGGATATTCTTTCTTTTTTTTTCCCTTCCTTTTTTTCTTTCTTTCTTTCTTTCTTTCTTTCTTTCTTTCTTTCTTTCTTTCTTTCTTTCTTTCTTTCTTTCTTTCTTTCTTCCTTCCTTCCTTCCTTCCTTCCTTTCTTTCTTTCTTTCTTTCTTTCTTTCTTTCTTTCTCTTTCTTTCTTTCTTTCTTTCTTTCTTTCTTTCTTTCTTTCTTTCTTTCTTTCTTTCCCTTCCTTCCTTCCATTTTTAGAGAGAAAGAGAGAGCATGTGAGCAGGGTGAACTGAAATCAAGAGTCGGGACGCTTAACCAACTGAGCCACCCAGGCGCCCTTCTTTCTTTTTCTTTTTAAAAATTAATTTTTAATTACTTAAAAATAATTTTAAAATAAATTGAATTTTTCTAGAGCAGTTTTAAGTGTACAGCCAAATGGAGAAGAAGGTACAGAAATTTCCCATATACCCTACCCCCACACATACATAGCTTATCCCGTTATCTATATCACTCACCAGAGCAGTACATGTATTTCAATTGATGAACCTCCTTTGACATATCATAACCACCCAAAGACCATAGTTTTCATTAGGTTTCACTCTTGGTTTTGTACATTCTATGGGTTTGGACACGTGTATAATGACATTGACATGTATCCAGAATTATAATATTGTATAGAGTATTTTCACTGCCTAAAAATCGTCTGTGCTCTATCTATTCATTCTGTATCCCCTCTGGCAACCCCTGATCTTTTAAGATCTAAAACTAATCCATAGTTTGGCCTCTTCCAGATTGTCATTGAGTCATAATCATACAGTATGTAGGCTTTTCAGATTGGCTTCTTTTACTTAGTAATATGCATTTAAGGTTCTTCCATGTCTTTTCATGGTGTGATAGCTCATTTTTTTTTTTTAGTGCTGAATAATGTTCCCTTGTCTAGATGTACCATAGTTTATTTATCCATCCATTCACCTACTGGAGGAAATCTTGGCTGCTTCCAAGTTTTAGCAATTGTGAATAAAGCTGCTATAAATATCCTTGTGCAGGTTTTGTGTGGACATAAATTTAGATAAATACCAAGGAGCGTGATTGCTGGATGATAGGGTAAGAGTATGTTGGGTTTTGTAAGAAACTGCCAAACTGTCTTCGAAGGTGGCTGTACCATTTTGCATTTCTGTGAGCACTGAATGAGAGTTCCTGTTGCTCCACATCCTTGTCAGCATTTGGGGTTGTCAGTGTTTCAGATTTTGGCCATTTCGATAGGTGTGTAATAGTGTGTCGTGGGTTTGATACTCCTTCTTTTAAAGTTAGTGTTACAGATGACACTTGGTGGCTGAGACTAAAAGTTATTTGAAGGGAAAATATGGTTGATTTCATTGAAGTCAATGAAATATGACTTTGAAGTCAATGAAATATGACATTGAAGTCAATGAAATCAATGACTTGATATCTGAAAGGATTGAAAAGGTAAACTAAAGTCACACAGAGACGAACAAAAAAGTTAAGGGTTTAAAAAACCACAGCCTTAGTCTCTAGGAGTTTCTACAGTTTTCTCACTGATAGTCTCATAAATAAATATTGGATAAGGATAATAATCATAATAGCTATTTGGATAATTAATGCTATGTTCAGTTAAAGCTAAAAGCCAGAGCTACTATTAAGACAATCAATGTAAATATACTTGAGAAGAAAAAGAAAATACCAGTGAACAAATTAAATAACAAACAAAAATCCAACTGCTGTAAATTCTGAAAATCTCTGGGGGTCTCATTATCATTCAACATAAATCCTTACAGACTTATTTATTAACACAGAACTACTAAAATGAGCATTTATCTCCATCTGCAAGTGAAATTAGGATTTAGTGGAAAGGGAGAAAAACTGAGGGTTTTCAGGCTCTAAAGCTGTCTTTACAATGGTTTGTATTTTATGGTATATGCCAGTGTGTGCTTATAAGATAATTAAATTGTATAGGTTATTTTGGTGATTTGAGAAAAAGCTTTGGTTTTCCATTGCCTTCGTTATTTTGTAAGAGTTGAAGCATGTCGAGGGGCAGGATTGGATTAGGAGTAGTGCTGGATTTTCATGACGGGACTGTTATCTCTCGGGGTTCTAGCTCCTTTACCTGAGATGAAGGGTTTGAACCTAGATAACTTTTTTGAAATCTTTTAGGCAACACGGATATTCTCTGATTTTTCAGCTGCTCATGGTACTCCCTATTCCTTAACAAGCCTTTGACTCTACATGCACGGCAGACTTAATGAGAAGCCGTTAAAAGTGAGCCGGCCGTTTTGAGATGGCAGGCATATCGCTCAACCAAGCACAACAACAATGATACGACAAGGTCAGTGGGCTTCTGAGGACTCAGGAATTTCTCTGTCAGAGCACCTCACGGCCGGAACAGTCTAGAAAATCTTGCAAGGGCTGCTGTGTCTGCTGTTATCAAACTTGTTCTCAACATCTCTCTTTAATAATAGATCTTTTATTTATTTTTTTTTTTGAGGCTATAACATATATATATCTGAAATGAAACAAAACAAAATCAAATCCTGAAAGACAAGGGTTTTCCTTACACAAAAGTAAAATGTGTTTCACATTTTATGTGCTGGCCTTGGTCCAAATTAAATAATCTGGGAAAGTCATTAAATGCATTTAAGAGTTTAAATACTGTTGCCCATTGTTCCTCCTCTCTGGGTAAGCTTTACGACCTAAAAGAGCTTATTTTTAAAAGAGTTTATTTGGGTACAAAAAGTGTTGTAAACCCTTGTTGCTTACCTGCAGATTTTGTCCGATGTACTACTGTTCCCTGTCTATCCCAACTTCTTGCTTCTAGAATCTTGAAGGAATGTTTGATAATTAGTTTTTTTCTTCCTGTTTGGTCCAAGACAGCTTCTGAGACAAACCCAGGGGTCTAGTAAAGGTATTTTGTCTTTAAACTGTTGTGACTTATCTTTCATATATTTTAATCTAGCAAAAACACAGAGTTAGCATTGAAACATGAAAAATCATTGTTCCCCTCCCCCGTAGTGGTGATGACTTCTTGTCTGTAGACCCATGAATGGACTGTGGACGGGAAACACAATTATTCTTAACAAATTTACCAATTTTAGTGAAATGCTTTAGCAGTTACCTACACATGAATATGCCAGATTTACATCTTTTAGGTGGTAATGTATAATAAATGGTAAGCCATGGTGACCAGATGTCCAGGGATGTGTTCAGAGTCACAGTTTGTCTCTGTTGTCCTCTAACATTTTTTTTTTTTTCTTTCTGCAGCTATGTGGCATCTTGATCCTGGGAGCAGCAATTTGGATACGAGTTAGCGACGCTGGTCAAGAGGTAAATAAATAGATAGAAGTTTCTCTGCTCCCAAAGTAGTTTATTTCTCTTATAGTGATGAAAGTAATGACAATAATAATATAAATATTTCCATAGCCTTTTCCTTAACTGCCCGATGTAGTCCTTTGTGCTGGTATATGATTTTATAATTTAATTCAATTTAATTAATCAGAATTACTCACTATGTGCCTGGCACTGTGCTAGGCATGGATCAATCCTTCTGGAGAATGGAGAGGTGTTATTTCAAAGATAGGAAGATTGCCATGAACGTGGAGGTCGGAAGGGGCTAGAGTGGAAATCCAGCTCCTTCGTTATTGGCAGAAGGCCGGCCTGAA
This sequence comes from Halichoerus grypus, assembly GCF_964656455.1. Classification (NCBI taxonomy): domain Eukaryota; kingdom Metazoa; phylum Chordata; class Mammalia; order Carnivora; family Phocidae; genus Halichoerus; species Halichoerus grypus. The sequence goes on along the minus strand of NC_135717.1, from coordinate 133,883,641 downwards.
ATGTAGCTGGAGGATACGGGCTACCATTCCTCCACACCAATGTCTCTAGTACGAGGTACTGACCGTCGTTCGGCTGATCCCAAGGTGGGAGGGTGGTCCAAAAGTAAAGAAGATGAGAAGTTCTCTTGGAGAAGAAGAATTTGAATCTGTGTTTTAAAGGCAACAAGGTACAAAGATGGTCGGTAATTACCTGTGCCAACCGGCGTCGAGGGTGACTCCTCAGAACGGTAAGAGGCTGGTCCCGCTAGGGTGACTCAGCCATTGGCTGGGGGTGTCCAGCCTCTTGCTATCTAGATAAGATTAGCACGAGCCCCTTCACCACGCTCCATTCCACGCCCTGCGGCAAAGCTCTCACCAAGATGTCACAGGTCAGGACGAAGTTTAGTTCAGAGAGTTAATTCTGGCTCCAGTGTTTGGATCGCACGCGTGCGTGCTGTTTCTGTTCTGCACCACATACACGTTTGCGGACATGAAAGAGTGCCTGAGGGAAAAAAGGGGAAGGCGCGGGCTTCTCCTTTGGTTTTACCCAACGCAATAGCTGGCATCATTTCCTGGCTCCCCTGCTTCCATTCTACTCTCCCCCTTCTTCTCTGGGGCACTCCACCCCCCAAATTATTATTCTTAACCGCATGCACGGCACTTCCCTTATTCTCTGTGGTCTGGGCCCTTGCCACTATTCAGGATCCCATCTTCCACTGCTAGAGCCTTTTCAAGATATTTATTTGCCCAAATAAAGTTTCTGCCTCTAAGAGGAATTTTGATCCTTATTTGATAATTATTAAGATATATTAAGCCAGCAATTAAAGTAATGTATTTTCTACAAAAACTTATTATGCCGTGATGAAGCTAAATGCCTTTGGAGACAGCCTTGTTGTAAGAAAGATTAAAAGCAAATTAACATCTATTCTGATTCCTTTCCTCAACTGGGTGGCTTTTCTGCCTCTTCCTCCCTTCATGCCTGCCTGCCTTCTTTCCTTCTTTCTTCCCTCCCTCCCCTTTCTCCCTCCCTCCCTCTCTCTCTCCCTTCCTCCCTCCCTCCCTCCTTTCCTTCTCTGTCTCCTCTTCTCTTTTTAAAATCGGCTTTCTACCCTTGGAGAACCCAAGGAATCACAGTAGCCGTTACCAGCTTCCTCATTGTGCGCCTACCCACGGTGACGACATTGGGTGGGGGACAGGTGTGGCAACTAGTTGGTAACATCCTAGCCCATCTGGATTTCATTTCTGGTTTTGTACCGATAAATGTTAACTGTGACTTCCTGGTGGCCTTGGGCTCTGGGTTTGAACTCAAGACGGGTATTTGAAGATGTGCTGAATCTCTGGTGTCTAGAAGCTGATGTCTGACTTTCGGACGCATAATTAAGCATAGAGATTAAACAGCCACCTATTCAGAGGGTGCTTTGGCCTTTTTAAGATATGTGTGCAGCCTGTCTTTTATTTTATTTTATTTCTGGTTGATATGGGAACATTTTCTTTCCCCCAAGTGCTTCTGGTAAACAACTTTGGTGTTTAGTCTGTTAAGAAATTCTACACATTGAACGTATTAAAGGAAAATTGTTGTCCTTGAGAGGGTGGGGCTCCACATCTGGGGACACGGAATGAACTCACAGAGTGAGGAAGCATCTTCGGGTGCATTTTGACTCTTGTGCTCTGTCAGCCTCGAGCCCTGGATGAAAGTCTGGATCTGCTAGGACACCCCTAACCAGCTTGACTTCTGTGAAATTGGCTTGATTTATCTTTATCTGAAGTCAGTGACAAAGAATCGAGACTGCAAAGAACTGAATTTTAGTAGTGGAGAAACAGAGGCAACAGTTTTAGAGGGAAAAGCATTGAGCATGAGTGCAAAAAGAAAGAATGTCAGGGGGGCGCCTGGGTGGCTCAGTTGGTTAAGCAACTGCCTTCGGCTCAGGTCATGATCCTGGAGTCCTGGGATCGAGTCCCACGTCGGGCTCCCTGCTCAGCAGGAGGTCTGCTTCTCCCTCTGACCCTCTTCCCTCTCGTGCTCTCTGTCTCTCATTCTCTCTCTCTCAAATAAATAAATAAAATCTTTAAAAAAAAAAAAAAAAGAAAGAATGTCAGGGCGGTCTTTGTGCACAACTTTTAGCATATCTCTTTGTGCTGAAAGGGTCTCTCATTAGGACACTTTGTTTTCCCTCAGGGAAACTCAGTGCCCCGAGGCAAAGCCTTTGGCGCAGCCATTCTAGTCTCAGGAGATCTCTTAGAATGCACAGAACACCCTGAGCCCTCTCCCTCAAGGTTCAGCCATTAGAAATTCTCCCTTTGTCTTAACACACACAGACACTGTTCATCCAAGACAGCTTTTAAAACTCTGCTGTCCCTTTCCTGGAGCAAACACCTGAACTCAGATTTCCATTTCTTGCCTGTTGGGCTGGGCTTGGAACAGCAACCACCCAGGCATCCAACACACTGCTTTCCGGCCAGTCTCTGGCAGGGGATCACGCTGCCCACACCGGTCTTATAGAACTGCCTCATTGCCTGGCTGCACTCTGCAGTCCCCCCTGTCGGTATTTGACCTGTTATTTCTGTGTGGATGGTAAGCCAAGTTCTGACAACTCACACAGTGACTTACCCCTCTCAGACGCCTTCTGGTTTACCCGCACTGGCCACGACCTTCTAGGGCGGTGTTTGATGGTGAGTGGGGAGAGGGGGTTTCCTAACGCTGCTTTTTTTTGTCATTATCTACTTTGACCCAGGTGCCATGCGTGTTTATTAACAAAACCGATTTCTTAGCTCCAATATGAACAAGCAAACAGCAATCAAATAAACAAAAAACCTGAAAAACAAACAAAAAATCTTTAGGACAGAACCAAGCTTTCTAAATATGTAAGTTGAAGCATTATCTGTAAGTATGGACTCTTAGAGACAAAGGAGGCCTCAGCGGTTACAGAGGGTGACCCAGTTTCCTTTATAAATGGGAAACTGGGGCCCCACAGGATTAGTTGACTAGTCCAGGGTTAGAACCTTAGTTTATATATAAGGACCCTGACTAGAGTATAAATCTTTGTTTTAATGCTTTTACAGTTTCAGCACATTCCTTCCTATTGATTGTTGAATGAAGCTTTCCTCTAGGCTATGAGCTGGTTTTTAAAGTCTTTAAAAACGTACACATCATTATTAGTAGTTTTTTTTTTTTTAATGTATTTCCTGTTAAGGGAGCTGATCCACATGCTGTGCAGCGGAATCTAGGAGGCAGAGTCTCTTAGTTAGTGTAACAACGAGTGTTCTCCCTGGAAATAGCCCAGTAGATAGAGATCAGACAAGATGGATGAGGTCCAAGGAGCGCTCATGTACAGCATAGGCATGAGGCTTCACTTTTCGCTTGTGATTTATCTGGAGGACAAGTGGTAAATTGAGGCTAGGGATCACGAAGGTGATGAAGAAGAGTATGTGTATTGCTGGAGAGATGAACTGAATTACGCAGGGAGGGTAGCCCAAGCCCGTATAAGGAGCCCTAGGATGTTTTCCTCAATATCCCGTTGATTAACAGGCAAAATAAAGAGTTTCTGAAGACTCTAAAAACCCTACCTTCTGGGGACAAGGAGATAGAATTATGTGGAATATCAAGATCTAGACTTATTTTCTTAGTTTAAATATATTAGTTTGTTTTGACAAGTGTATAGACCTGTGTGATTACTATTACAATCAACATGCAAAGCATTTTTATCAACCCATAAATGTTTACTCATATCCCTTTGCAGTCGGTTCCTTCTTTCCTTCCTGTCTTACTCAAAGTCAAGCACTGCTCTGATTTCTGAGTTACCTATTCTTGAATGTCATATAAATGGAATCATACAGCAATCACTCTTTTGAATATGGCTTATTTAGCTCACCATAATGTTTTTTTAAGATTCATTCATATTGTTGGGTCTCTTGGTAGTTTGAGGAACTTGCCTTTCTAATTTAAATAATTACATTGCCATAAAAAACACATGCTTTACTATGTGACTCTTACATATAAAACACAAAATATGCAAACCGAAGGTCACATCACGGGTGAAAGTACCTATCCTTCTAAGCTTTTAAAAATAATTGGCATTTTAAAAGCCTATTGCATTTCTTCCATACAGCATCCAATATATCATCTTAGAAAAATATAAGTTGGAAATGTTATTCAGGTAAGTAACACCCCAATAGAATGTAAGTTCCTTGAAAGCAGGGATTTTTTTGCTTCTGTAGATCACTGAAGTATCTCAAGGTGCTAGAATAGGGCCTGGCACATACTAAGTACCCAGTGTATATTTGTTGAACAACCGACATCGAAGAAAGGGATTTTCTGTCATTAATCTCTTTTTTATTTTCAGATTGTCAACTCTGGGGATTTTGCCACTAGCCCCTATATTTCTGTGAACATCTTGATTGCTGTGGGGTCTATCATCATGATTCTGGGTTTCCTGGGATGCTGTGGCGCCGTGAAAGAAAGCCGCTGTATGCTTCTCTTGGTGAGTTCTCCAGACAAAATGCAATACCCAGCCTTCGGACTTCTGAGGATGGTCTGCCATTCCCATTGTCTGTCAAAAGGACTTGCCAAGATTGATGAAACTCTAACTTTCATTTAGGGGAGTTGATTATAGAAGCTAATATTTTTTAGCTTAGATTAGAGGATGCCCTGAGAAATTTTAGTCCTTCCTTCCTTGTTTCTTTCCTTCCTTCCTCCCTCCCTCCCTCCTTCCTCCCTCCCTTTCTCCCTTCCTTCCTTTCTTCCTCCCTTCCTTCCTTCCTCCTTTCCTTCCTTCCTTCCTTCCTTCTTCCCTTCCTCCCTCCCTTTCTCCCTTCCTCCCTTTCTTCCTCCCTTCCTTCCTTCTTCCCTTCCTCCCTCCCTTTCTCCCTTCCTTTCTTTCTTCCTCCCTTCCTTCCTTCTTCCTTTCCTTCCTCCCTTCCTTCCTCCCTTCCTCCCTTCCTTCCTTCCTTCCTTCCTTCTTCCCTTCCTCCCTCCCTTTCTCCCTTCCTCCCTTTCTTCCTCCCTCCCTTCCTTCCTTCCTTCCTTCTTCCCTTCCTCCCTCCCTTTCTCCCTTCCTTCCTTCCTTCCTTCCTTCTTCCCTTCCTCCCTCCCTTTCTCCCTTCCTCCCTTTCTTCCTCCCTTCCTTCCTTCCTTCCTTCCTTCTTCCCTTTCTCCCTTCCTTTCTTTCTTCCTCCCTTCCTCCCTTCCTTCCTTCCTTCCTTCCTTCTTCCCTTCCTCCCTCCCTTTCTCCCTTCCTTTCTTTCTTCCTCCCTTCCTTCCTTCTTCCTTTCCTTCCTCCCTTCCTTCCTCCCTTCCTCCCTCCCTCCCTTTCTTCCTCCCTTCCTCCCTCCCTCCCTTCCTTCCTCCCTTCCTCCCTCCCTCCCTTCCTTCCTTCCTTCCTCCCTTCCTTCCTCCCTTCCTTCCTCCCTTCCTCCCTCCCTCCCTTCCTCCCTCCCTCCCTCCCTTCCTTCCTTCCCTCTTACTGAGTACCTGCTATATATCAGACACTGTGCTAAAAGATACATAGACATTAAGACAATTAGAACCCATTAGGGAAGACTGACAAGCCAACTATTAGCTACAGTGTGAATGGCCCAAGAAGAGGAGGACAAGGGTAGAGGAGAGAACTTTCAAGCTGGAAGCAGAAATGAGAAAGGTGTTTGTGTGGGTGAGGGGGTGATGGGCTTTCCAGCGAGCGAGGCTGGCCGTATGATGCTGGCACGTTTAGGGTATGACAAGGCCTTGGGTATGGCTGGAGTGTGACAGAGGCTGTTTTTAGTAAATGATGGGAGATGGGTCTGAGTATGGATGGCCCAAATCATATTCCACGTTAACAAAATTGTAAGAGGGAGGTAATCAGATTTGTCGCTTAGAAAGCTTCAAGGAAGATGGATTAGGTTGGGATAACCCACAAACATTTACTTTTAACATGTGCAGTAGAAAATAATAAATGGATGTAGAAAAAAATATTAGAAAAAGATCATGACATATTTATTAGATAAAATCTAACACTAGCATTTACAGAGCTCATTTAAGCTTGGTTCTCTCATAAAATAAGTATTGTGTCTGTCCCTGAAAGATATTTTGTAACAGTTTGTTTATTATGAGGGAAGGTAAAGACAGAGCTTAACAGGATTTTAATAGTATCCCTAGTGGTTGCCTTTTGGTCAATAAGGCCTCATTTCTAATTTGGGAGATTTAATTACTCGAGGAGCTTGTTTTAAAGAGAGAAAAACCAATTTATGGGCTGCATTCTTTAAAGTTATAATTTGGTAGGGTGGGAGGATGGGTTAGCCTGGTGATGGGTATTAAGGAGGGCACGTTCTGCATGGAGCACTGGGTGTTATGCACAAACAATGAATCATGGAACACTACATCAAAAACTAATGATGTAATGTATGGTGATTAACATAACAATCAAAAATTTTTTAAAAAGTTATAATTTGGTAGATCTGAGACAGGTTTCAGGAGCGTACATTTATAACGGGATCCCGGGTGATTCTGCTAGCTGTAGAAAACTTGTTTTGAACTCACTCTGAAGTTTGTTTTAAAGTTTGTGCAAGTTTGTGTTTGATAAAGAGAAAGAAGTAGAAAGATAATATTCAGATAATTGCATCTAAATGTTCAAACTTCCCTCCATTCAACATCACATTGATGCCTACAATCCTATCAATAAATTTTTGTTTTAACCACTTGGCTTGGTCAGTGTTTGAAGCAAATGTTTTTGACTACTAATGGCCCCCAAATTGGCTTTTTGAGGCAAAGGGTAGAATAAATGAAGAACGCGGTTATTATTCCAACTGTAATACAATCCCGACTGCAGAAAAAAATGCTAAGCCCAAATGTCCCAAGATGTGACTGAATGCCCTGGGGATAATATGTATTCCATTTCTTTTTTTTTCTTTCAGTTTTTCATAGGCTTGCTTTTGATCCTGCTCCTGCAGGTGGCAGCAGGTATCTTAGGAGCTACTTTCAAATCTGACGTATGTACACACGATATTTGATAATTTTGGAAAAGTCTGAAAAATCAAAATACTACCTTCTGGCATGAATAATTTAACAATGCTTTTCAATTTTCAGTCTGAGCGCGTCCTGAATGAGACTCTCTATGAAAATATAAAGCTCTTAAGTAGAACAGATGAGGAGGCGCAAACATTCCAGAAAGCCCTGATGAAATTTCAAGAAGAGGTAATTGGAACTTATAGGCCATCTGGGTAATTGGGCGTCGGTTTTATGTTTACTTAATTTTTAACAGGTGTATTCCTTAACATAAAAACATGTCTCCATTTTGCAGATTTTGACTGACTATTCTGTCACTGTGCCATAAGAGAAATCCAAGAATATTTCTAACTTTGTTTCCAGCTTCTTATAAAGTTCTGAAGCAGTTTAGAAGGACATGAGATTAAGAAGATATGTTTATGACCAATTAAGCCTCAATTGGACCAAATCAATAGTTGTTTCATATTTACCATTTAGCGGGGTAGTGTGTTTGGGGCATTTGGAAAGTCTCTCTCTCTTTCTCTCTGCCTCCATGTCTGCCCCCCTCTGTCATAAAAATAACTACAGGTATCATTTATTGCTACTTAGTATGTACTAGGCCTTACATTCAGTAGCTCATTTAATTTTTATGACAACTCTTTGAGATGGATAGTATTATCTTTATTATCCCTCTTTTATAGATAAGGAGGTTAGTTCTTGGAGGGGTCTGACAGCTAATGAGTAATGAGATTGGAATTTGAAACCAGTTGTCTGACTAGTTATTTTTTTATAATTGGTATACCAGCCCCTCCCTAATTTACTTATTGAAGTTGCTTCTCTGTCTTTAGGGTAAAGTCAAAACTTGGGCAGGCGTTGAAGGTATTATACTCTCTGGCTCTTACCTAGTATTTTAATATTAGTAAACACTACTCCATAAAAATAAAACAAACAAAAACAAAAACAAAACAAAACAAAACAAAAACCCACCACTCTAGTCCAGTCAGGTTCCTCTACTCAAGATCCCTTGAACAATTCTGTCTTCCTATCTTGGCATCATTCTCTATTGTGGAAAATACTAATACTTTTCTCTTTCTTCCCAAATACTACATGTACCTCAAGACTTGACTACAATATTACTTACTCTGTGAAACTCCTAATCACTCCTTCTTTATTCAGAATTCCCATCGTATGAACTACATGTAGCATTCAGTTCACATGTTAGGGAAATTCTCAGAATCTTAGAGGACAGTTGGACTTTGTAGGTCCTTTAACTTGACTTCTCACTGATTGAAGTATTTTATATTTATGTTCATCCACTCTCTAAACATTGAAGAATTGAAAGTTCATCAGTTTTTGCCCATCCTATCCCATTTATATCTAAGTCTGATGATTAGTATGTTCTTTCTTAATTTGAAACAAAACCTGACTCCCTAGGATTTACATCATTTAGTCCTAGTTCTTCCTTCTGGACTTTCAGAGGAAAAAGAAAATCTACTGATGCTTCAGCACATTGCCACTTTTACTTTGACAATGGCTATCATATGACTTCTAAAAGCTTTGCTTTTTAAGTTGAAACATCCTTAGTTTCTTGAACTATTTATCAGATGACTTTTTTTTTTTTTTCCAGAGCATTCCCCAGTTCCTGTTTGAATAGACTCCAGCTTGTAAAAATTCTGCTTAAAGCATCATTTCCAAGAGCTGAAACCTGATAGGAGTCAGTCTCTGTTTCACTTCCTCTGTGGTGTGCTTTTCCCAGCTTCCCCAATAGCTGCATTTCTTGATCCTCTCTCCTTTAGCATCCTACTCTGGAGCCCAGATCAATCGAGGTTTAAAGCAGGAAGAATTTAAGCAACTCAATTCTTCCCCTGGGTGGGACTGAGCATCCTTGATCCTCCCTGGTGGTTGACCTAAGACAAAATGTACTATAGGTAACCACTGGATCTCTGGACTGAGTCCTGAATCACGCTTGCTGCACATTGTCCCTGATATCCAAGGTCTCAGTACCAACCACGGGGTTCTAAATGTTGTTTATTGTAGCACAGTTCTGAATTACTTCCATTCTTGTACACTAATCCTATGCCTGAAGCTTCCTATGTTCATAGAACTGTAGTTCTTTTTCAATGTCCATTCTGAGTTCCTTCCTTCCTTCCTTCCTTCCTTCCTTCCTTCCTTCCTTCCTTCCTTCCTTCCTTCCTTCCCTCTCTCCCTCCCTTGCTCTCTCCCTCTCTCCCTCTCTCTCTTTCTCTCTTTCTCTCTTCTTCTCTTCCTTTCTTTCTTCCAATGCACGGGGTCAGAGTGGGAGTGACAGGTGGGTGGGGCGCCGGGCTCATTTCTACAGAGCTGAACCATGTGCAGTGAGAAAGCATCCTGTATTATATCCGCTCCTGATGATCCGCTTTGTGCATCCCCCTCCCTCCGTCCCTCCCTTCTTCCTCTCTCCACCAGGGCTTTTCCTTTTTAGTAATGCTTTTTTTGGAAAAAGAATCCTACACCAAACTCTGGCTGGATGACTTGGGGCCCCACCACACATGGATAGAAGTTGTAAATACAAAGTGGTTTTCTCTTTGGATTTCAGAGAATTCCTCCCATGAATTCTCTGCTAACATACTAATGGAATGTGCTCCTCTTGGATTCTTGGTGATGACTCTTTGTCTAGAGGTTGTTGTATTATTCACTGCACAGTACCTTGTTCATCCAGCTGTGATAACACTTTCAACAAATCCTGACCAACTTCTTCCTCGACTTCTTTCATATCTGATCCGGTGACCAGATATCATACCGAGTTTAGCCTTTCTACCTCCTACCGTGTCTTCTGTGTCTAGGCCTCCCTAAGGAATCCTGAGGTATATTGGGTGTCAGATATGGACTGATCTGTGAGTGCATATAATGGGACTTTTAAAAAAATCCGGCTGTCTATATCAATTAATATTATTCAAGATTATTTAGTCAGAGAGCATGAGCAATTAATCATGTCTACCATGGAAACAGGAAAGGAAGTTATTTCAAGATTGCCCTCTTTGCTCATATTGATTGACTTTGGGGCCAAATGAAATCTTTCACTCTTTGTCATATGAATGTCTGCTGAGTCATATATTTGTATAATTAAGGCTTTGAGCCGAAGTGCAAGACTTTATATCTGCTTCCACTGAACTTGTTGGTTTGAGTCCATTGTTTGAACTAACTTTGGAACTTGATTCCATTCCCCAAAGCGTTAATCATCACTGCCAGCTCCGTATCAACTACAGAGCTGAAAAGGTACTTTCCAAATATTTATCTGAATTATTCAGATCAGTGTTGAACAGAGCATAATGGAAAGGCGACAACCACCACAAAATAACAACAACAATAGCTAACACATACTGAGCACTTTCTACAAGCCAGGCACTGGGCTAAGCACTTCATATCTTCACAAGAATTTTCCCATTTTTTTCTTTACAACAAATCTACGACTGACATATACTGTGAGCAACTACTATTATCTGCATTTTACAGATGAAGAAAAACTGTGGCACAGAGAGGTTAAGTAATGGGGGTAATGTGGTCACCCAGCCAGTAAGTGGAAGTTTTCTCAATATCCTGGCATTATAATGCATCTGAGCCTAGAAAACCATGTAGTCTTGGTTCTACTTTCTTCAGCAATTTTTTTCTACCTTTTCTTCATGAAGAGTTGTCTTTCTAATAGATTAAATAGAACAAGATGAGGGACAGTTACTTCTTTCTTTCATCTAATCATATGATGTGCCATATACCCTGAATCATTATGTTTATTGCTTCCTTGTTTTTCCTTCCCAAAACATGACCATAGATTCCTTAAGTGTTTCCCCACATTTCAGTATATTCTGGGCCTTCCTTGACATTATTTTAAGAGTTTCATCCTTCATTTGCATCCCTCCCCCATTTTGCGGATGTCCATGTAAAATTCAGCCTTACGGAAGGCTCACTAATAGGCATCTTCTTTGGCCTTTGAGAGACCTCTCACTCTTTTCCTCCTCTCCTCCAAAAATGATCAAAGATCATGAGATGGAAATTTCATCTTTTAAAACCTCTCATCTCTTTTGAACAAAAGTTCTTTAAAGAGAACTTGATTTTCTCATGAACTCTTTGGAAGCTTCTTTCCCCAAATCTAGGATACATAGATCTGATTCAGCCCCTCTCTTTTATCATTTAAAACTAGGTGAATTTTTCATCTTTTCTCCAACTTCCTCAGACTTGTGCATCTGCAATCCTATTTTTCCTTCATTAATATTAAGACCAAAATGGAAGATTCCTTCATTTTTGCTTCTACATCCAGAGAAGTTGGTGAGGTGATTTACACGACATTTTAGTATAGGAAACATCTTAATAATGGTTTCAGAAAAATAGGATTCAATGTATTGACAATGTTTTTTTTTATCTTCTTTGGTGATTGTTTTTTTATATCTACTTTTCATTAAACAGTTTAAATGCTGTGGTTTGGTCAATGGAGCTGCTGACTGGGGAAATAATTTTCAAAAGAGTTATACATCATGTGAATGTCCAAGTCCGTCAGAGTTTTCTTGTGTGATCTATGAAGGCAAACATGTTTACCAACAGGTGAGAACAAATCAAATTTGACACAGTAAATTGTTCTGTTAATTTTTTTCCACAATGAGTCTTTACAAAAAAAATTAAATTGCAAGCAATTACAATGGGAATAATGATATAAACGTCCCAGGAATTTCCCCCCCACCCCCAAAAAATTTAAAGATAAAAGCAGATATAAAAAAGTGAAAGTATTTCATTTTTTTCTATGAGTCTGATATCATTTAAAGTCAACATTAATAGATCAAAGAAATCCACTGCAAGGAGAAGGAAAGTACAAGCTAACTGATGAAAGTTATCTCATCCTCATTAATAATGATTAATGACTTTAGTCATTATTCTTCTCTATTTTTTCTATTTTAACATAAATCCTAGAAATCTATATTTTCACTTTAGTTTGCAAAATAAAGATTTCTTTTTCTTATCAAAGGTTCCTTTTCTCAAGTAATTGTGTAAGTATAAAGACTTGACCTTTAGGGATTTGGCTCTGGATGTTAAGTGTATCAATCAACTTGCCTAATTATTGCTCCAATTGAGAAGTTGCCTCAGACATTTAAAGTCAATTGAAAAAGCTGGGTTTGTCTTTTATGTACTGTAGATGTCATATTTATGTCACTTGTAGATGTCAATATGTGAATGTTATATTTCTTATTACTGCTTAATTCATCAAATATGACTGACCACCTCCTATGGGCCAGGCCTTTTACCAGCCACTGGAAATCCATTCCTGACAGGCACAAAGTCTGCACTCATGGAGCTGTTGCTCAAATAATGAAGAGAGAAAGAAAACTAGGCAACTTCATTTCAACGAATTATTGGTATTTCTTAGATAGGGACAAGGTATTAACGGGACCCTATCTAACACAGTCTTCAGGGTTCACGGATTTAATATCTGTCCCTTACCACAGGGCTTTACATAAATTGTTCCTTCTGCTTGGGAGGAATGCATAGGAAAATGATAATTGATATTAATGTTTCATTTATTTGCTGTTATTCTTCAGTGCTCACTATGTATCAGACAGGCCCTTGCTAAAATCACACATACTTCTGGACCCTCCAAGAGATTATAATCTAGTTGAGAGAAAGATGCATAAAAGCTATTATATGTCAATGAATTAATTTCTGTAATACCTGAAGATTATTTTCATTTTTTTTTTTTTAAAGATTTTATTTATTTATTTGACAGAGAGAGATACAGAGAGAGAGGGAACACAAGCAGGGGGAGTGGGAGAGGGAGAAGCAGGCTCCCGGCAGAGCAGGGAGCCCAATGCGGGGCTCGATCCCAGGGTCCTGGGATCATGACCTGAGCCGAAGGCAGATGCTTAACGACTGAGCCACCCAGGCGCCCCAAGATTATTTTCATTTTGACATTGGTGTAGTAATGGCTACTGAGGTTAATTATATAGTAGGAAGTAGAAAGTATCTTGGGGGATATCTCTCTCCCGCTGGCTGTCACATTCCTTTTGCTAATCTCATCAAAAATCAGGAGACTCTGTTCTAAAGGAGAATTGCTGTTACTAGTACTTAACATAACTCACGGGGAGAAGTTATCCCAACCAGACTACAGAGCACCCATGTTTTTTATTGTCAAAGTAGTATCATTAAACAGTTTTATTCTTACTTTTTATATTCCTTCCGACCTAGTTTAGTGATGTGATATCTGCGAGGAAAGAGGGGAAATAAATATGGTGTAAATGAATGCAGTTACCACTTAGGATGATGAGGACATTAGTAAATTCAGTTGCAGATTGTTATCTGTTGCCTGTTAAAGATTCCAATTTGAAGATGTTTTTCCGCAGGATAGATTTTTTTATCCTAAAGAGTAATAGACATTCCCTCCAAATTCACACATAATTCAGCAGAAGATAGGCTGATAGCTGCACCAGTTTCCCAAAAGGAGGGTCATAAATTCATAAACTACATCCATCTGCCTTGTGTCATTTGCAAGAAGTCTGGAAAAATAAGAAATCTGGAATGGCCATAATTCACATTTCTTTCCCCCCCACCCTTTTGCCAAGATAACCTGGTTATCTGCAGGGGAAAGGGGGAGAAAACTCCTCAAATATAATGAATGTGACTCAGTAGATAAGATCATTAATCTCATGGTTAACCCTAAATGACATAATAATTTACTCTAATATTTACCACTTTGGATCAGATGTGAATGGAGAAACCCATTACATTCAAGAATGAGAGGGAAAAGACTGTTTTACTCAGCCTTATGGAGAACTTTTATTTTATTAACCATAGCAATATTTTGTTAGCCCTCTGTGCATGTAAGACTATCACAGGGATGATATATTTTCTGGCAATACAGATAATACCACTATTACATTGTGTAGTATTTTTCCATTTTGAAAATTATCCATATAATTTACAATTGTTAGAATTTTTAGGTCTGGTCTGAAATGTTATAAGCTTGAAATTGCATGCTAGTTTGACTATATTTCAACAAATGTGGCAGAGAGGCTACTTTCTAAATTCTCGTTTTTATCTGAAGTAAAGACAAAATAGTGGACATAATAATTTTTTCCTTTTTAAAGTAAAAATAACCCTGATACAAATTATTAAGGGATTTTTTTAAAAACCTTGTTTTAAAAATGAAAATTTGTGCTACAATTAGCTGAAACCCCAACCAGGGAACTCTTTGCTGCAGATTACAAGCCTAAAAATACACAAAGTGATAATAGCTCTAAAATGAATAATTGAAAGTTAGGATAAAGTTATTACGTATACCTAAAGATCCCTAGATTTAGCAATGAGATAGTTGAAGCAAAATTTTACTTCTTGGTGCTTTCTAACATATGAACAAGCCACAATGAACAGCCTTTTGGAGCAGGGTGGAGTGTCACATGGTGGAATGGCAGAGTGGAATGAGCCAATTCCTTTTTGTTGACTGTGTTCCTCTGGAGCAATATAAAAAGTCAACCCAAAATGTGTGTGTGGGGGGAAATCTTAATTAAAATAAGGTCAAAATTTTGATTAAATGTAACTTTTTATGTTTTTTTTTTTTTTTAACAGCCATGCATTTCTTTCATAAAAGAAATAGTTGCAAAACATTTTCTCATGGTTATTGGAATAGCATTTGGACTGGTGGTTGTTGAGGTACAGTATAACCTTGCATTGTTGACTCTTCATTCATTCCCTTGTTTATTCATTAATTAATTCCAACAAATATTTATAGTAAGCCAAATATAAACAAGGTGCTTGAGAAGAACACTGGGTGCCAACTGCCCAAGGCCTAGCATCTTTTTCTAGCAGTCTTCGGTCTGGGGAGAGGATTATAATCTATCAATTCAGCAGGGCTGAAACCATTATTTATGAATAATCTCTCCACTGGGAAACAAAAATTGAATTAACTTCCACAGTTCTTAGTCCCAGATATCCTTTTCCTGTTGAAAACTAGCCCAAGAGTTAAAGTTTCCTGAAGTTAGAAGAAAAAGTACCAAACAAAACCAAAACATGAGCTTTACAATTTCTTATCTCTTTTCCCGATTTTGAAGCAGAAAATAAAAACTCAACTCAAGAGTGTGGGGAGCTCTTTTCCTGCTGTTCCGTCTAGAGAAATCTAACAATTTTTAAAAACTAGAGACATGTGCCTTAAAGACTATGGGCTCACTTGAAGAAGTTTTAAAGGAAATTTGAGATTTATATATTTACTCTCATCATTTTGATTATTGGTGTTGAAAAAAAGTCCCATATAGGATTTTTATCTTGATGGATTTTCTTGACATGACTTTTTTAAGAACCTGAAGATGCTTTCTACATGGCCTAAAATTCTTTGCTAAAAAGATGAAATAAAACTATTTCAGAGAAGCATTTTTGGAATCATTCCAGATCTTGGCTAATTTAGATATCAAGTGAGTCAATTCACTCCTGATCACCTGTCAGGACATTGGCAAGAATCCTAATGACGTGTAAGGTGCTTTCCTGCTTTTTACCCCTGAGGGCAGGTTAGGTCAGATGAGTTAACTTCTGCTTCACTCTCGTAGATTGCTATACAGTGTCCTCCCTGGGATTTCTGGTAGCTTTCTACCTCTTACTTGTGCTACTTTACCGAACAGAGAGGAATTTTAGCTGGGATTGAAGCATTTAGTGTTCTAAGTGGTCTTTTAGGTTACTAGTAGAGTTTGAACAGCAAGTTGGGCTGTTGAGTGTGACTTCCTTGCAGTCCAAATTAATAGGTCTAAGTATGACACATTCTGTGTCAGTAGATACGACTAACTTTCTTTTTGTCTGATATATGATGGACGTCAAATGGCACTATGCACAAGGTCTGTTTCCCTTTTGATTCTGCCTTTTGTAAAATGTCCTTTGCTGCTTTGCCTTGTATTTTGGGTTCATGCAAGTTTAGAAATAATGAGCTAATGGTTGTAGAGATGAGTAAGGAATCACACACAGATGTACTCATACATTTATAAGCATAAAACACATGTACGTATATGTTGGTGGAGTATACTTTAAGTGAATGATTGAAAGATCAGGCTTTGAATGAGGTGTTCAGTGTAAGTGTCAATAGAAGTGTCAAATCCATGTTAGACTTGAATTCAGACAATTGACTATGACTGGCTATAAACCACTGATGCTTTTAAGAAACTTCTTGGAAGCAAATCTGGAGAAAATAAGGACATAATCCACTGGGAAGATCAGTGTCTCTCATATCATAGCCAAAGGCGTTGCCAAGAATCTAAGTACATCTAATGGAAAATAAGATTACAAGAGGAATAGCATTTCAGTATTTTGTGAAATTGGTATATTCCATGTGTTTGTTACGTATTTAGATATTTTACTGGTTGTTCTAAAGACATGTATAGGAAAAGACCTTAGTAGAAAACTTCCATGGAGTAATTTATAGGTATGGAATTCATACAGTAGTATATAGCAAAGAGTTGGTTCAAAGAACTGTTTGCCATTTTGTGTTGTTCACTCCCTCAATCTAAAACCTGCCTTCCCTCTAGGATTTGAAGAGAAAAAAATCATTTTATATTCCCTCTCTTTTAATTCAAAAAGGAGCTTTCAAAATATCTAGTCTATAAAACTATATCCAAAAAATGTGCATTAGTCTGTCTTATAGGCATTAATACTAGTTGCCTAACAGGCCTTTATCCATTCTGTTTCCCAGATTCAAATTCAAGAAAACACAAATATACATAGAGAGAAAAATCCCTCTAATAACTATTTTTGAGAAGGAAATAGAAACAAATATCTTCCTGCAGAAAATATATTCAAACTATTTCCATAGACAAATATCACACACACAAAAAATCACCCTCTGACATTTAGACCTCTGATGATAATCTGCTTAGGCCCAGGCTGGGCCAATAGTTATTTTCAAGGCTCTGTTAAGACCACATCCCTGAGGGATTTTTCTCGGATAGGATGTCAGGCATCTATGCAAAATGCTTTATTTTGTAAGAAAATTTTATCTCTAGGCACTGGAATTCTCATTAGTCAGCATTAAATAACCAGACTATCGTATGTCTCCTTCTTTGACTACACAACTTAACAGCACAAAAAATGAGCAGCCCTTCCACTCCTCATTTTAATTTCAGGGGGAAAAAAAGCCATTGACAATGATCGTCATCACTGTGTAGGATAAGCATTATCTTGACAGGAGGTCCTAGGAACAGAGAGAGAGAGAGGGAAATGAGAATTTTATAACATTTTTTGGACTGCCTCAGAATACGGAAACTCATGCACAATACTTAGCACGTTTATCCCGAGTCTTAGCATACATCACTATGTGATGAATCTCTTCTAATTATTTCTGTTTTTATGAACAGTGGTAAATTATCTTTTCCAATGCAAGAAAGTGTGATATTAACTGTCTACTCTGCTGATGAATGGTGGACTTCTAGTTCAAGGATGTGACAGTGAACGACAGTAGAGAGTTGCCTTATCCCAATATTTTGGCCATTTTCTTTCTTTAATTAATAATTAATTAATTTATTTATTGCCCATTTTCTTTCCTCTTTCCTGATACTTGTCTCCCAGACTGAAGGCTTGGGACCAAGGCAAAAAAAAAAAAAAAAAAAAGAAATTTCAGGGCTTTTCCAGGTCATTCTAAAAGAACATTATGGATGAAACTTACTATTTTTGCAGAGAATTGGTATCTACTGTTTTGTTTTTAAGAAGGAATAAATATTGGGCAGCAGTTCTAGTTTGAAATGCACTTCCAGGAAAGAATTAGTAAGCAGGATGCCTCAGTACAGTAGGAACACTCGGGATGACTCAGCATAAATGGCACGTCACTCCCCTCCTGCCTCTGGTGGGGAGGAAACTTTCCATCTGTAATACACACGGGTCCTTTCCATCATTTCTGCATCGAAGCCACAGCAGGGCCAGGCACTGACTGCAGAGTCAAGTAGGGCACGTTTTGGGGCCCCTCATTCTTGGGAGAACCATTTAACGAGATGGAAATTATGCCCCAGGTTTTCAGCTGTGCTTTTTCACTTCAAAGGAAATTCCTGAATTAAGCTATTCCCCATAGATTTAGAAGCATTTTAAGAAAAAAAAGTGACTTTCTTCATTCCTCTTGGCAATGCCTAAAAATATGGCAGGAGAAATTCTAGACTCCTTGATTTTATGCACATGATCTAAACCAGATGATCATATAACCCTTCCATGGAAGCAGTAGGTATATTTAGCCCCCAGAGGCCTGAGTTCTCCAGAGCTCCAGGGTAGATGCCCCACAGAAGGGTGTGTGTTCGAGAAGGATGGGGTGCTCTGGGGGCAGCCAGTACTGCCCAGACAGGGCCAGTTAGAAGTGGATTGGCTAGCTAAAAACTCTGATTAAAACACAAAAATACTCAGAGAGCTTTCCCAATGCTCTTTTGTCCCACTGGAGGCTCCAGTTTCCCAAGCAGAGAGATGACTTAGATAAATAAGATTAGAACTGTCAGGAGCCAGAATCTTTTCATGTGTAATGTTCTTTCTGTCTATTTATAATGTCTCCAGCATTTTAAATTCCATGTTAATCTTGTTACTTTATTTTCTAGGTACTTGGTCTGGTATTTTCTATGGTCCTGTACTGCCAGATTGGGAGCAAATGAATCTGTGGATGTGCCGAGCTATCATCCATCAAGCCCCTTTAACATTTTGCTTTGGCTTTGTAACTTTGAATATACAAGTGCTGTACACATTAGGAGCGGCTGTCCTATTAAAATGTTTCATTTAGCTATATCACAGGTATCTTCCAGACATACTGAACATATTTAAGATGTGAGTGACACAAGGAAAATGATATGAATGTGATTTTTACTTAAGATAAAAGTAACCTTGTTTATGCTGGTGTATTTCCGTGTCTGATCATTGCGTTCAGGTGGTACTGTGCTTAAAACATTCACCTGGAGCCACCCAGTGGGTTAATCTTCATTGTTAAGTGACAGATAGTGCCATAGTTAGTTAAAGCAGTGGATCTGGGCTTTTCAGAAGCAACACTCTCTTTTGTGTGGTGTATCAACCATTGGTGATAACATTACGTTGAACCTCAAGTTGAAAAAGTTGAGAGTGGCCCGGCTGAAAGAGTCAGCATCTCTTTTCTATTTGTGCTACTGTTTACTAATGTATCTCTTTTTTCTCCTAGCTATTGAGGCAGGGGTGGGGCAAGAAGATCTGAGTGCTGTCTTTTAGTCTTTGAATCTCTGGTACCTCTTTGGATCTTCCTCTGGGACATGGATATAAGTGCTTTTATCTTTCTAGTTCTTACAGGCATTTTTACATTTTACTTTTTATTTAGGTATAATATACACACAATAAAGTGAACAAATCTTAAGACTCCAGCCGTGCAAGCACTTTCCAGATCAAGAGATAGAACATTTTCAGCACACCAGAATGCCCCTTTATTCTGACGTGCGGGAGCTGGCTCAAACCAGCTCTCCAGGGCAGATTGTATATATAACATGTGCTCAGTGACATCACGTTGGTAGCTTGAAATCCACCGTGGTGGGAGGATTGATACCATGGAAATTGGAAAATGCTGTAAAATCAGGATTTTTTTTTCTTTTTTTTGAGAGTTTGTTGGTAATCATTTACCAGTATATCACTGCTCTCGGCAAATACCTCCCCAAAGGTAACCACTCTTCTGATTTCTATGGCCATAGATTCATTTTGCCTATTCCTGAACTTTCCATAAATGAAATAGTAAAGTAAGTAGGTACTCCTTTTACTCAACATTTTGTTTGTGAGATTCGTCTGTTATTGTATGCAACTCTAGTCTGTTCTCGTTGCTCTGTAATATTCCATCGTATATGAATATATTACAATGTATTTACCCACTCTCCCCTTGATGGGTGTTGGGTTTGCTTCCAGTTTGGTGCTAGTATGAATAAAGTTGCTGTAAACATTCTTTTATATCTTTTGGTGCTTATAGGTACTGATTTCTGGTTAGGTATGCAGGGGTGGAATAGCTTTGTATTTGTATATCTAGATTTAATAGGTTCTGTCCAAGAAATTTTCTGAAGCAGTTGTGCTTATCTATACTCATACTAGACAAGTAGGGTAGACTTAATCTCCTCTTCTGAGGAGGAGGAAGGGAAAGAAAGGCAGTCATTATCAAATGGATCAGAGTGGGGAAGGAGTGGGAAACGGGCGGCAGGGCGTGCATAGTGGGCTGGGTTGGGCAACCTAATTCTGTGCTCCCCTGTTGCTGATAAAGATAACTATCCTTTTCTGAGCACCTGTCATCACCTGAGAACTATAGCAGAAACTGTACTTTTATTGTCATATTTCTTCTTACCACATGCTTATGAACTAGATACTATTATCCTCATTTGGCAGGGGAGAAAATAGAGACGTCTGTGAAGTTAGGTAACATGCTTAGAGTAAAGCCATTAGTGATCGGCAGAACTGGGATCCAAACCTTGACAGTTGCCTTCCAAACCTCCCAAACAATTGCCTCCCAAATGGATCATGCTCTATTTGGCTTTCCCATATGTCTATTAATGTACTTGCCATATTTTATTTTAATCACCTGTTCATGTGTTTGTCTCTGTTAGTACACTGCAACTTTTTGAGGGCATTGATTGTTTCTTATTTTGTCTTTATGTCCCTTGTACCTATCACAGTGCTTACCACACAATAGGTGCTCAGTAAATTATAGCTAAAACTAATACTTAGATTTATTGAGAGCATGCTGTGTGCCTAAAAATAATCAAATCACCTTGCATAGAGTAATTCATTTAATCCGGAACAACCCTCTTAGGTTAGTACTATTGTTTGGCCCACTTTACAGACAAGGAAACCAGAGATGAATGGGCTTAACTAACTTTTCTTAGATCGTGCAGCCAGCAACTGCAAGAGTTGTGATTCAGTCTAAGTGACTCGAAACCTGGGCTCCTTATGTCATGTCATTTTGCCCAGTGTTGGGAGAAATAGATAAGGAAATGAATATGGAAGTGCCTTTTGCATAGTGTCAGGCACATATTAGGATATTTTATGGTAAACATTTTTTTTATGGTATCAGTGATATAAAGAGCTGTGTCAGGGTAAGCAGGAAAGCATAAAACTCTCTTAGCTATTTCAAACAACGGAAATACAATGCAGGGAATTGCTGTATTAGTCAGCCAGGGCCGCCGTAACAAAATACAACAGACTCAGTGGCTTAAACAATGAATATTAGAGAGAGAGAGAGAACTCTCCATTGTCTTCTTTCATTAAAACACTAATGCTAGCAGATCAGGGCTCCACCCTTCTGACCTAATTTAACCTTAATTACTTCCAAATAGAGCCACACTCAAGGTTAGGGCTCAAACATATGAATTGTGGAGGGGGAGGGACGGGGGGTGTGTGTGCAAAATTCAGTCCATACCAATTGCTTACACAGATGAAGGAAGAAATAAGCAGCCCAATGGGAAGGCAAGGTAAACCAGAGATTAGCAACTGTGGGGAGTCACTACCACCTTAAGAACTGGAGGGCCAGAGATGGTGTTACCAGATGCCGGGATCCAGAACCACCTGGCAGAAGATGGAACCATGGCAGGGACCGCAGAGAAGGGCTGGTTAGCAAGCATAGGAGCCACGGAGGTGACTCAGCAGCTATCGTCACAACAGAGAAAGGGAGAGGTGCCCTGGATTCTTTCCTCTGGCCCACTCTTTTGCCAGCACCTCCCGTTGGCTGACCTCATCTAGAGACCCAAGAACAAGGGAGCCTGGGAAATGTAGTTTCCTCTGATACAAAGCCAAGCTAAGAATGGCAAGGACTGGATTGAGCAGATGGAGAAGACTGTCATAGCAACTGGACATTTAGAGAGTAAACACAAGAGGCTGAACTTTTTGATTAAAGGGTAGTACAATTGTGCAAAGTATGACTGACATCAAAATTTTCATGAGAAATGGTACAGAATTTCCTGATTTCTTTCTGTTTTGATCAAAGTTCAAAGCATTTTAAGGATAGGGAGGACTTCAGAGCAGTTGTTCCTTACTGGGGGCCATCTGTCCCTCAGGGATTAAGTGGCAATGTCTGAAGACAGTTTGGGTTGTCACAACAGGGGGAGAAGGGGATCATTACTGGCATCTAGTGGGCAGGGGGCCGGGTTGCTGCTAAATATCCCATAATGCACAGGAATGTGCCCCATAACAAAGAATTATCAGTCCGAGCTCCCCACAGTGCTGGAATTGATTGAGAAAAACTGCTTTAGAATCACGTCTGAATAACAAAATATCCTCTTTCCAGGGGACATTAGTAAAGTGCGTGTTACCATGGAAAGTGAACTGGAATGGAGTCAGGAGTCATCCTAGACCAGGCTCCAATAGGTTGCTGACTCTGGGATTTTTGCAAATCACTTAACTTGAAGTTTCCTCCATTGCAATTAAGAAATTTTATCTAGAAGATATTTATCTGCTTGTGATAGTTCATCAGAGTTTTAATTTTGGTCTTTGGTACTGAAGGTGATTATGAGGGAAACTTTTATTCTCTTGTAGTATATTAAAATTAGTTTTAAGAATAAGCTCATACTTTACCTTCATTCCTCCCAGAACAAACCACCATATTCAAAGACATATTAAATTATTTAACAAATATAAAAGAATAAAATAAAAGATAACTGTCGTCAAACTGATTATTCAGTGTAGATGGAAATGTTTCTTCCAGTTAAGAGAAATGTAGGAATTATGTTCGTTATGCTTAAGACTGTACTGTTGCACTAATTTAGATATAGGTAATTATATTAGATTTTGGCAAATGCTTCCCAAATCTGTCCATTTCTCTGCTTCCCTGTTGCCACCATCCTATGTGATCTTTCTTACTGCCTCCTGAAGTAGAAACAAGTAATGGTCTACTCAACATCCTTTGTTTCTTTGTCAACCTTACTGGTATATCTTGATTTGGTTGGTGTATAATGAACCCAACTAAAATATTTTGTTTCCCATCACCTACTGTAGTGAAACTCCTCTTTAACACACCTAGCAAAGACACAAACTAAGAACACACATAATTAGTGAGTGTTTCTCATTTTCCATGGTAGCAGCCTGATCCCATTTTTAATTATTCTTACAATAATGTAAGAGCATCTTTCAAGAGACTGAATTTACTAGACCAAACTTAGAGCATTAAAGTAGGATTTTATCATTTTGATAAAAGATACTGTCTGTCCAGTACCTATAATCTAAATTGACCAAGAGTCACATAATTTGAACTGTGAACAGTTGGAAAAGTGTAACAGGATGACTGTCTTGGGTGATAATGCAAGTCTTTCCCAAACACTTTTCCTTAAGAGCTAGCTCTCTACTAGACAAACACAGCCAGCTGGCAAAGGTGGGATATTGTTCCAGATCGTCTCAAGGTCTGTTTCTGGACTCTTCGTTTGGTTCTATCCTTGGACTGATACCATAACTGTTGAATGTTATAAGCCTTGATATAAAATAGAATAAGCTCTCTTACTTTGTTGTTCTTCTTAAATGTTGTGGTTATTCTTTGCCCTTGCATTTCTGTAGAAATTTTAGAATCAGCTTGCCAATTTACACACACACACACACGCACACACACACACAGAGACCTACTAGAATTTTTATTGAGGTTGTTCTGAATTTATAACTTAGTTTAGGGAGAATTGACATATTTATAATATTAAGTCTCCCCATTCAGTATAGCTATCCACTTATTTAGATTTTCTTTAATTTCTCTTAATAATGTTTTAGAATTTTTCTGTTAGAAACTATTCAATTATTTAAATTAATAAGTAATGTTAGCAAAGTTGTCGGATTTAAGGTCGAGACACACAAAATTGTATAACAATGATAAAAATTACACATTGGGAAATTTTTAAGAAGGTATAATTTATAAAAGAATCATGAAATGTCAAATATGTAGGAATAAATCTAATAAATAATTGGAAGACTTCTAACAGAAAATTCATAAAACATTATTAAAAGAAATTAATGTATACAGAAATACAATTTTTGTGCATTGATCTTCAATCCAATAACCTTGCTAAACTTATTAATTAATTTTAATAATTTACCTGTAGATTATTTTATTTAAGGATTGTCTATGTATACCACTGTGTCATTGGCTTATAATATACGGCTTTGTTTGTTTGTTTCTTTCTTTCTCTTTCTCTTTTTCTTTCTTTCTTTCTTTCTTTTTTTTCAATATTTACACATTTTTATTCCTTCTTAAAAATTTTATTACATTGACTAAACCTCCAGTGGAATGTTAAATAGAAGTGGTATCTTGCATGGGTGTGCAATGTAGATACATAGGCTTTTTACACATTCTAGAATTAAGGTATACTTCTGCTAGTTTTGTAATTAACCAAAATTATGCTAAAATTCAGCATAGCCCTACGGACTTATGTAAAATGAAAAATGAAAAATGAAAAATGAAAAAACCATTTTAAGTAACATTCTTGATCAGATGGCTCATAAGAAAAAACAAAGAGGATGGTTTGAAAGAACAAAGAAATTTGGAGGAAGAGCTTGGATGGAGGAAAATAGGAACTAACGACCTTGGAGTAGCAACAGGGGCCAGCTCCCCAGACAACTATTTTTCCCCAAGGAAGATGGTAGTGGGCATTGGACTAGAAAGAAACACATGGTCCTAGACACATTTATATTTTATATTAGCCGCATCCACATTTGTCATTACATGAGCATTCAACCACTTGCTAAGCAGCTTGAGTAGGAACATGATTTCCAAGTAAAAAGAATCGGGGTTTAAACTCCAGCTCCACCATTGTGTAACCACAGACCAATTGCTTCATCCCTTGAAGCTCAGGTTCTCGCCTGTAAACTGGGGATAATGATTCATACTTATTGGGATCTTTATGAAGACGAAATGAGGTAATACATGTGTGTCATTGGTTATATCAAAAATGTACAATAAATGTTAGTTTTCTGCCCCTTTCTTTTGGTTTAAATTCTTTTTTCTGTTGTGTTCCATACTATTTTCTACATCTTAAGCTGTATTTTTTTATCTTGGTCTTTCTCTCTTTACTGTCTCATCACCACCCCCAAACGTCCACACTATTCAGGCACATAGGACCCTTGAGGAGGAAGTGATAAGGTGGAAAGCAGAATAATCTGCCATGCTTCTAGCTTTTGCATTCAAAAGCTTAACATTTTAAGGCAGATGGGTTATATTCATGAGTTCTGGGCCTCTTTGCCTTCAGATGTGTTTTGTATTTCTTCACAGTGTTTAAAACGTTTTTAATAGCTCCTAGCAGTTAAAAGTTGGGACACTTACTATAAAACTCTGGAAGATCTGCCACAGCTGGATCTGCAATTTCACAAGGAGGAATTTGCTAGAACACTGCAGTGCCTGCCCATTGAGATGAGCTGCTTGAGCTCCAGTTTGGCAGAGCCACCATGGGCCTGCTTCATTCATCTACATACCCTGTCAGCTGTTGTAAGCAGTCAAGTTTGTATGTCCTACCTGGGGACATTTTATGTATTTGGAGTATAGGCAAGTATTTGGGAGAAGCAAGGGGGAGAGATTGGGGCACTGTTGACCCCTCCCCATCTCAGAAGAGGTGTCTCCCAGACCCCAACTGAAGGCAAGAGAGAATGAGAGGAGAAATATATGAGTGTGACTGTGTGTGACTCTGTGTGTACGTGTGTGTGTGAACCTAAGTACGACTTGGCTAAGCATCTGGGGAGGCAACAAGCCCTCAGAGAAGAAATGGCAACATGGTGTATGTAGTAGGCATATAAATGTTCCGAACAGTCTCATGACCAATTTTGGCACCAAAGTAATGGGAAAAATCTTGTCCTCTACCTCAGGTATGGATTTGCCTCTAAAGGGGCCATGAGAACCGAAACAAGGTCTTTCTCATGGTGTTCTGTGTGCAGTTCTGGGGCCTGGTGAGCTATCATCAGATGGCTCCTCCAACATCCCCATGATATGCTGGCACTGAGGCTTCCAGAAACACGCTTAGATTAAGTTTCTACCTCTATACACTCAGCAAATCTCTTTCTATACTCCTCCTCACAGCAGGCACTTAAATAGAATTTGGTTACATTTCTTTCTATTCATTTCTATGAATTGAAAGGACTGACTTCTACTCTTCTTGACCTCTTTGCCCCCAGGTCACCACAACTTTCCTGAAATCTTGTCTTGTAGCTTCCACAATCCTACTGTCGCTGTTTCTCCCTCACTCTATCCTTCTGCTTCCAACTCCCTCATCATTCCTCTAATGGACACAGTCAGACACTCATTGCATGGGCTGCTCTTTCTATGTCGGTTCTATATTCTATTACTTATTATCTTTCTTCTGGACACCTCTTTCATTTGGGACTTTCCCAGGTTTCTAGTCTTATTCTTCTTTTCATTCCACTCCCTTCCTTGCTAATGGTAACTATTTCCACAATTCCTAGCAGACTCCCAGGACTTCAAGATCCATAGCCCTCATCAGGACTGCTCTCCTGAGCCCCTGAGTTGAAATTTTTAGGTGCTAAATAGAGATGGTTTAGACAAAGCTGCTTCTCCTTCTGCCTTTCTGATTTTGGTTATCAGGATTAACAAATACTTAGTCATCCAAGCCAGATAACTCAGAGTCATCTTCAACACCTCCTCTTTACCTACTGTATCTAACTGGTCACTCCATCTTATTGACACCTCTACTGTACCTTCTCTCTTCCTCATCCTTGGTCATGGCCCAGGCTCAGGCCCCCTGCATTTCTCTTTAGGATCATTGCAATAATATTTTGATGTTTTTTTTCTACCTGTATTTTCATTTCAAATCTATTCCCCATGGTGCCACGGGAATATTTCTAAAATGCAGATGTTACCATGTTACATTACTCTCTCCCAAGTTTAGAATTAACTACAAAGCTCTTTGTAAGAACTAATTCCATTTTTCCCTGCACATCTCCAGACACTCTTCCATAAGCACTTCACAAACCTTCAACTTTCTGTTTTCCTCTTATCCTTTTATATCTTTGCCATATTCCTCCTTATGACTAGAATGGCCTTGATATTTATTTGGTTGGATTTTTTCAAAGTCTGGCTCAAATGTGACCTCCTCAATAAAGGTTTTATGGGTCCATGGGGACTGAATTAATTTTTCCATTCATCTGCATTTTCCCATAGTACATTAAACTTAAATATTACTTATCCTAATGTATTGTGGCTAGTTTTTGGTTGCCTCCATTTTATTACAAGCTCCTTGAGTATTCCTGAGCTCTTGAATTGCATTTGTTCCCCAGGCCCTGGCATGGTACCTAGAATATCTTAGAGGCTTAACTGTATGTTGCTGTCATTAATATCACCTGGTCCATTTGAAGAAAGGTATCCATCCTTACTTTATAAAAATCTTTCATTGAATATCAATATTTTTATTAACACTATAATAACAATAGCTAATGTATATAGTGCTTATTATATATTAGGTATTGCTCCAAGGAATTCACATATATTAACTCATTCAATTCTCACAATGACTCTATTATTAAAATTATTATTCTTGTTTTATAAACAGGGAGGTAGGTAAGTTGCCAAAAATTAATGGAGTCAAACTTTAAACCCAGCCTCCCTGGCTCCACAGCTTAGATTCTGAAACCACAACACTATAGTATATCTCTTGGGAAAAAAGCTGATTTGTTTAAGAAACAGAGTTTTAGATTTTTTTTCCAGGGTAGCTGAATTGCTGAGGGTAATACTTGAACATTAGAGTATGTTGACATATTGCCATAAGTCTCCCTTTCCCCACCCTCATACTTTGTGTACACCTCCATCAGAACCTTTATCACGCTATATTTCAAGGCTTTGTTTCCATGTCTACGTCTTTAATCTGGTTGGGAAAAATTTGAGGCAAGAAATGTGTCTTTTGAAACTTAATGTCCTAACCACACATAGCATGGCACCTGACTGATACTTGCTCAACCAATGTTTATTGAATGAAATAATAAGAAATAGTGCTTGCATTTTTAAAGACATTAAAATTGCCACATCCATAAATGAAAGTTGACAAGTCCTATGACTTACAACCAATTAACTTGACTCCCAAGAAATATCTGCAGATTAGAATATCCTGTCCCTTTTAATGAGAGGAGTTTGCTCACTATGACTTTGATATCCTCTATCTATGGGTGGTGATTAAGATCTATAGAATCTGGAATCAGATTTGTCTGGGTGTCTTTACACGACTGCTATGAAATTAAACGAGGCAATACATGCAAAATATTTTGAACATACAGTACAGTTAGTACTCAGTAGATGTTAGCAGCTATAATATCATCATTATTATAAGAATGAATAGACAGCATTGGTATTTAAATATTCACTTATCAAGTTTTGGTTTTGATTATGAAGCTTCTTCGCACTTCAAAGAAAGCTTAAGACCATCAAAGACTTCATCTTCAAAGATCTGACTTTTTGAAATGGATTTTGACACCAGCTCCCCCACAGAATGATAAATCTTCTCAGAATCTCCGTCCAAGATTGCTTTCCAGCAATCATGTTGAGCAGTGAAACCAAAAAGACAGGGAAGGGAGAATGGGCCAGGAACTGAGCCGCATGGAATGAAAGACAGTAAATGAAAAGGGATGTAATCCGGGAATCATCGTGATGTTAAACAGCATGCATCAAGCCAAGTGGAGAGACAGCTCTGTCGGCGTTACCAGCAAGGTGAGACCCTAATAAGTCATGTCTACTTGATGAAATCTGAGCATCAACTGTGGCAAAGCCAAGAGCAATAACTAACCAGGGTGAACACGACATTGCACCTGGATCATGCTATCTCCAAGAGTAATTTGTGACACTATTTCAAGTGATTCCAATAGAACATGTTGTTCTCTGCAGAAATTATGATTTTGGAAAACAGGTTAGGGTTCATGGCAAATTTTGAGATGGAAATAGTCAGGAATGTCATAAACAAGCAAGAAATCATTAATAAGTTCATAACTGGAAGCCATAGTAACTGGCAATTGGACTTCTTTTTTTTAATAACCCCAAAAATGCTTAATATAGAAACAGGCAAGTCAAGAAAACTAAGCCTAATAAGTACTCAGAAATAAAATGAGAATCAAATGTGTATAATCATTAGGATGTGGTGAGTACTTGTTGACTTGGGAAAAGCAGAGTCTCATGGGTCTGGAAGCTGGAGCCATGGCTTGTAAGCCAGGCTGTGGGCCTGGCTCTGTGTGATGCTGGCTAAACTCCCAATACCTTTTTTATCCTTGTTAATTATCCCTCAGTGGCTTAAAATTCTGGACTTTGGAAAGCACTTTCCAAAGATCTAAAGATCTAAAAATCCTTAGATAGAAAGAGCAAATTTCTGATGGAAGAACCAACTTTCTTTCCTGGGAAGCATCCAGCCATAAAACGTCTAAAAATATCTTGGATGGCATATATTTGAGAAATATAAAGCAGAAATTCTATTTTCCCTATGACCCAGATTATTCTCATATGCAATTATCCTATATCTTTACAGTTAAATGGTAGTAATGTGTGTCTGGTGAGAGAACTGAGAAACTTACATTTTTCACTTCAGGGGAGCAGGAAAAAAAAAGGAATAGTGTTGGGATTGTGAGATTTTAAGTCTCCAAAGAAAAATGACTATTCGAATGAGCTTTTCTGAGATGGCCAGATTTAATTGCAATGTTGGATTATCCGTTGTGAAAATAAAATGTTGATAACATAATTAAGATTCCTTAGGTAACTTATCCTAGGACAATGAAAGACCGCGTCATGTACAAGAGGAAACTGGGCAGGGTGCCAATATTTATTGGCTACATCCCAGCTCTGTCAGCCTTGAGGCTAGATACCCCAATTCAGTATCTCAATACCAATACCTGGGTCCCCTTTCTAGAGGTATGTATGTATGTATGTATGTATGTATGTATTTATTTTCGAGATTATGAATTAATTGGCTATTACAACGTGCACCTGCAGCTGAGAACCATACCCTCAGAGGAGTCCAGAGAGAACTGGTTCTTGCTCCCCAGTAGCTCTTTCTCTGGTGCTATTGAATTCCATTAATTTTCTCAGGCATGTTTCCTCGGAGTACCTGCATGATAACAGGATCACCCTGAAACACATCAGGTAATTAAATATTTTCCACCCGTAAGCCTGAGTACAAACATAAATTCAACATTGGGCCTTCCATGGGTTCCATCTTGGCCCTAAATTCAGAGTGGAATTTGAGGCAGCTGATGTAGACCTGCCTTTATAGAGACCGGCTCTAACAATTTTTCACCATTATCTCCCCAGGGTTCTGTAGTGTGCATAATATTCAGCCGTCTTGCATTGAAAGCAGCCAACATTGTTCTTTTTTTCCATTGTCTAATGTGGAATTGTTGTCTTTTCTTTAGACTTGAATCTGTGCTTCAGATGTGCCTGCGGAGTAAGATGCAGTGGCCAGAGTGATAGAGCCTCTGCCATCTGGCTTGGGATGGTCTAGAGGCACCCCCTTTCCTGAGATTGGAACTGTACCTCTGCACCCTACCCCAGGTCTCACCACCCCCATGCCTTTGCTGAGACCTGAGTGGTCCGAAGATCTGTGTGATGCTGCCCACGTATATAGTCCTGCCGCTACAAAACAGCAAATGCCCTGTGGACAGAATGGCCAGGAGCAGCAATCACCTGCCAAGATCAGGCTACGGCAGTCACATTCCAATCACACAAAGTAAAAACCCTCTTGGCTTGCTATGATCCAAGTGAGACTTTATGAATCACCAAGGGGTGGGGGGTCCCCCCTCCCCACACATTCAAGTCCATGGTCCGTGAATCCAAGCCTTGTGAGAATCCTCTTGACAGGTTACTTTGGTCTATCATTCTACTCCCAATTTTATATTTCAGTGTTCAAAGCACATACACCAAACGTTGCATTTGAGGTAATACTCCCTAAACTATAAAATCCTACCCTAGAGTGAGCTACCCAAGAGATATATTGGCTTCCCAAGGGTAAAAAGGAGGAATTAAGCCGGGCAGGCCCAGTTTATGGCAGGCTCCGACTTACCATCAGATAAATCATTCTACCTTCCCTGGGGAGGAGAAGACCACAGGATAGCGAAACCTGGGGAAATTTTTTTTTTTTATTAACATATAATGTATTATTTGTTTCAGAGGTACAGATCTGTGATTCATCAGTCTTACACAATTCACAGCGCTCACCATAGCACATACCCTCCCCAGTGTCCATCATCCAGCCACCCCATCCCTCCCACCCCCCTCTACTCCAGCAACCCTCAGTTTGTTTCCTGAGATTAAGAGTCTCTTACGGTTTGTTTCTCTCTCTGGATTCATCTTGTTTCATTTTTCCCTCCCTTCCCCTATGATCCTCTGTCTTGTTTCTCAAATTCCTCATATCAATGGTGAGATCATATGATAATTGTCTTTCTCTGATTGACTTATTTTGCTTAACATAATATCTTCTAATTCCATCCATGTTGCAAATGACAAGATTTCATTTTTTGATGGCTGCATAATATTCCATTGTGTGTGTGTGTGTGTGTGTGTGTGTGTGTGTGTGTGTGTGTGTATACCACATCTTCTTTATCCATTCATCTGTTGATGGACATCTAGGCTCTTTCCATAGTATGGCTATTGTGGACATTGCTGTTATAAACATTGGGGTGCACGTGCCCCTTTGGATCACTACATTTGTATCTTTGGGGTAAATACCAAGTAGTGGCAATTGTTGGGTCATAGGGTAGTTCTATTTTCAACTTTTTGAGGAACCTCCATACTGTTTTCCAGAGTGGCTGCACCAGCTTGCATTCCCACCAACAGTGTAGGAGGGTTCCCCTTTCTCTGCATCCTCACCAACATCTGTTGTTTCCTGAATTGTTAATTTTAGCCATTCTGACTGGTGTGAGGTGGTATCTCACTGAGGTTATGATTTGTATTTCCCTGATGCCTAGTGATGTTGAGCACTTTTTCATGTATCTGTTGGCCATTTGGATGTCTTCTTTGCAGAAATGTCTGTTCATGTCTTCTGCCCATTTCTTGATTGGATTGGGAACAAATTTTTTTAAAAATTTATTTATTTAGAGAGAGAAAGAGAGAGCATGAGTGGGGGGAGGGGCAGAGGGAGAGGAAGAGGGAGAATCTCAAACTGACTCCCCACTGAGCACAAAGCCCAATTCGGGGCTTGATCCCAGGGCCTGAGATCATGACCTGAGCTGAAACCAAGAGTTGGACACCTAACTGACTGAGGCACCCAAGCGCCCCTGGGGAAAATATTTTTAAAAGGACAATAATACTAGCTTATAGACTGGTACAAAGTTGAATGAAATATGGTTGTAAATAAGATATTTATTGGATAGTAGATTTCAGGTTTCTGCTTCAAATTATACCCAACTAAGATTTTTTATTGAGACTTATTTTTAAAGAATTATTTGGCATTAATTACATACTTGGAGTAAAATGGAGCAAGGCAACTAACTATGGAAATCTCTTATCAACATGGGTTTGGCTTTGATTTTCTATCCTTTTTGCTTTGTTTCAAATTTTATAATTTAAAGCATTTAAAACATACAGATAAGAAAAGGACAAAACAGACTCCTATGACTAAAATACGTTACTTGATTCAGATCTGTCCCATACAAAAAAGAAAAGATATAAATCTTACAGACACAGCTTAAGTCTTATTTTCCTCTGCCTCACACAGCCTCTCTCCTCCTTACCTCCTCCGAAAAAAATACGTTCTTCAGAAGTTAATGTTTAAAATTCTCATATATTTTTTATGCTTTAAATAACCATATAACTTGAGTTATACAATTTTATTTACTTTTTATTTTTATTTAGTTCTTTTAAAACTTTATTTTTTTTTGACACAGAGAGAGAGAGAGAGCAAGAGAGCCCAAGCAGGGGGAGGGGCAGAAGGAGAAGCAGACTCCCTGCTGAGCAGGGAGCCCAACGCAGGCTCAATCCCAGGACCCTGGGATCATGACCTGAGCTGAAGGCAGACGCTTAACCGACTGAGCCACCCAGGTGCCACTTGAGTTTTAAAACTTTAGGTGAATGGTGTCAACCTGCCCACATCTTTTTGTAATTGACTTAAAAAAAAAATTGAACACTGTGATACTGAGACTTGTTCAAAGGGAGCGAATTCATTCTATGAGATGCTGCATTCTTGACCCCAGTTTATTCACCTATCGAGAAACAGCTCATTCATTTCTACTGCTTTGGAATTATCAACAGGCTCTACTCAGCACCCATGTGCATACTCATCTCTCCTGGCACACGTATACTTTAGCTTCTCCAGGGACGATGCCCAAGAATGGCGCTGCAGGGACACGTGGAAATGCCCATCTCCAAACTGACAAACCGCTTTCCAAAATAATCATCTTATTGTCACACCAACCAATATTGATTGTGTGTTTTGACTTTTGGTTGGTTTGTTCTCTGGAATTTTATTATTTAATTTCTTTATTATTTTTTTTCTTTATTATTTAATTTTTTGAGGTCTCAAATGCAGTCGTGTCTCTCCAAGACAGTTTGTGTTTGCTTCTATTAGTTGCCAGGAGATAAAACCAATCTGAGTGGTTTGGGGTTTATCAGACCTTCTTGGTCACAGGAATTCAGACCATAAACCATGTGAGTGATGACTTGTTACAAATCCTTAGGGGAGATTTTGGTTTTTACTTTCACTCAATGGAAAGTTTCACACAGGTGTAGACCTACTGTATAACAGGTTTATTTCCTTTTCATTTTGCTACAGAGGGTAAAAGGCCCTTTGGGTAACCAGCTTTATGCAGAGGGTTTTTGTTAGGTATCCCCTATTAGCTAGGCCCAAGGCTTATCCTCTCTCCTTGCCCCATGCAGACATCAAAGTAGAAGCTCAAGGTCTCCAGGACCTACCTAGCCAAATTCCGTAGGATGAAAGCTGGATGTGGTATACATTGTATCACAGAATTCTAGTATTCCATCATTTTTGGTCCCTGTGTGATTTTTTTTTCTTGCCAGCTTAGCAAAACACTCAAAATGATTTTTAATATTTATTATCTTAGAAATGTAATAATTTAATTCAAAGTATCTACTCTGTAATGTGCCCAAAACAGAGATCACATTTAGGTCTTTGATCTACCTGTAATTTTTTTGTGTGTGTAGAAAGAAGAGAGACACATTTTTCCTTCCCAAATGAATAGCCGGTTGTACCAGCACCATTTAATAATTAAACCATCTTTTCTCCATTGACTTGTAATGTACCTCCATCACATGCTAAATTCCAGTATAGATAGAAATATGTAGATATGTTCCTAAGCATTCTTTTCCATTCATTTAATTTTCTTATCTAACTTGGTAGAGTCTCACTCTGATTTAATTTCTGAATATTTGTAATTGTAAGATTAGTAAAATGTGAATCCTCCCTTTTAAAATTCTTTCTTTGAAATTGTTCTGTCTATTTTTAGGTTTTAATTCTCTTGGATGATTTATAGAATGAACTTGACAATTACAACAAAAGAAAATTTTTAGGCTATTGATTGATCTTGCATTTAACTTACAGATTATTTTGGAAAGACTTGCTATCTTTATGATATGAAATCTTTCCATCTTTCTCTCTCTCTCAATCCATTTTATATCTTTCAATAAAATTCACCAACAAGACATAATGATTCAAAATGTGTTGGCACCTAGGGGCACCTGAGTGGCTCAGTCGGTTGGGAGTCTCTCTTCAGCTCAGGTCATGATCCCAGGGTCCTGGGATCAAGCCCCGTGTTGGGCTTCTTGCTCAGTGGGGAGTCTGCTTCTCCTCTCCCTCTGCCTGCCACTCTGCCTACTTGTGCTCTCTCTCTATCTCGCTGTCAAATAAATAAAAAATAAAAATCTTAAAAAAAAAAAAGTGTTGGCACCTAAATAACAGTGAAAAATTCAGTAGAACTTTAAAAAGAAATAGACAAACCCATTCAAAATTGCATATTTTAAAACATTTTTTCAGTAATTAACAGAAGAAGCTACAAAAAATTTATAGAGAACTCAGGTAACATTATTACTTATCTTGCATTAATTGACATTTATAGAACATCACACCCAACAACTGCAAGATACACATTTTTTTCAGCCCACATGGAACATCGGCCAAAATAGACCATATGATATATAGTAAATATTAATAAAATTTAAAAGACTAAAATCATACTGTAAGTTCTCTCACCATAGTGAAAATCAACTAGAAATCAATAACAACAGCAAAAGTCCTAGAAAATTCCCAAATGTTTGGAAATTAAGCAACATGTTCTAAATGACTCATAATTTTTTTAAAAAAGCAAGATAAAATTAGCAAATGTTTTGAACTAAATGAAAATAAACAATATGACATATCAAAATCGGAGGGGTGCAGCCACAGCAATGTTTTGAGGGACCTTTCATTTTCAAGGAGCTATAAAAAGAGAGCAAATTAAATTCAAAATGTAGAAAGCAAAAAAATACTACAGATAAAAGAAAAAAAACAACAAAATAAAAACCAAATGTTTAATCCTTAAAATCAACAAAGTGAGAAGTTGGTTCTTTGAAAAGATTAATAAAATGGGTAAAGCCCCCCCTACCAGTATTGATCAAGATAAAGTAGAGACAAAGAAAAATTTTCCAACATGAAGAATGAAAAAGAAGATACTATTACTGATCTTCAGACATTAAAAGGACAATAAAGATACCATGGACAACTTTATGCTAATAAAAATTTGACAACTCCGTTTAAAAGGACAAATTCCTTGAGAATCACCACTTATCAAAACTACACAAAAAGAAATAAAACTTATAAATTATTAGAACTAATAAGTAAATTTGCAAGGTTGCTGGATACAACATCAATGAAAAATTGTTTTTCTGTATACTAGCAACAAGCAAATGGAAAATGAAGTGTAGCATCAAAAAACATTAAATACATAGGGTTAAATCTAATGAAAAATGTGTAAAAATACTATGAGGAAAGTTACAGTACAGTTTTGTGAGAAATCAAACAAGTCTTAAATACGTAGTAGGACATACCATGTACATGAATATATCCCTTTGTTTACCGTGAAAAAAAATCAACATTGTAAAATGTCCACTTTTTCCAAATTGATCTATAGATACAAAGCAATCTCAATCAAATTCTCAGCCTTTTTTTAATGGAATTTGGTGACTTGAGTCTAAATTCTGGTGGAAATGTAGTATCTAGAAGAGCCAAGACAACGCTCCTAGAAAAACAAAACCGCATGACTCTTAGATAGTAAGACTTACTATAATAATACAGTAATTAATACAGTGTGGTACTGGCATGAGGACACACAAACTCATGACATAGCATAGAGGCCAAGAACGTACCCATTTATATGAAGTCACCCGATTTGCGGTGACATTCCACAGCAATTCAGTGAGTGAACAGATGCTGTATCAGTGGAGGTCTGTCAGGAGATAGAAACCACACAACTAATTTGAACAAAGAGAATATAATGTAAAGCATTGTTCACGGAGTAACATGTTACGAACTACTAAAAGGGCAACAGAGAATCTAAGTGTAACAACTGCAGAAAGTGAATGCATCTACCATCCCTCGAGTTGAAGGATCAAAGGGAAAAGCTTGAAAAGTTAGAGAAAGTGTTTGTGGGGCTGATTCTCAGCTCTGAGGAGGGCTGATCTCAGCTGCTGCTTATGTTTACAAGTTTTGCAGGGCCAGAGGAGGAACTTGTGGGATGGGTCCCAGGCCTCTGAAAAGGGAGTGTTGTTGCTGCAGGACAGAACATTCTTCTGCCTCAACAGGGGTGAAATATTGGTGGGTGCCACTCATGGAGACCACCAGCCACAGACACCCTTGGGAATAAACCAACAAACTAACAAACAGGAAAACTAAGTTCTCCTTCTCCTCCAGCTTTGAAGCCTCTTTCTAGCAACTTCTACTGGTAGCGTTTAACAGCAAGCCAGCTGGCAAAACAGAAATGTGCTTTGCAAAGTCGCAGGCCCAGCATCACAAAACAGCATACAGCTAGGTGGGTTTGGAGCGAAAGACAGTAACTAGTAAAAAACTGGCACATGGAATGTTTGCAATAAATGGTATTGGAACAACTGTATTTCCATGTGATAAAACATTAACTTTAACCACTATTTCAAACCATATATAAAATTAATTCAAGATGGACCATCGACCTAAATGTGAGAAAAATCAAACTTTTAGAAGACACCAGGCCATTCTGACAGCCTTGAGATAGGCGAAGATTGCTTCAACAGTCATAAAAGCCATTAACTTCAAAAGAAATAATTGATAAAATATGCTTCAATAAATTATGAACTTCTGTTTATAAAAAGCCGTCATTCAAAGAGTGAAAAGGTAAACTACAGGCTGGGAAAAAATATTCAAAATACACATAAATGATGGAACGAAAGCAATGCAATTATAAAAAGGCCAGAATGAGAGGTATAAAACAGTCACTGGCCTATAGAAATCTAGAGATTTCAGCAGCCAGATATTGTCAGTTTCTCCAATTCTGGGAATGGAAACAGCCTTTGATTAGACTTCAATTCAAAGGACTTATATCTAATATATATATATATATATATATATATATATATATATATATATACATAAAGAAGACCCTCGAATCTTTAAAAAGAAGATAGATAATTTAATTTAAAAATAGACAAAGACTTGAAGAGGCAATCCACAAGAAAGACCATCAAAATATCCTGTAAGTATATGCATCTTTAATTATCAAAGAAACTCAGGGAAAAATCACAGTAAGATACCACAATTTACCCACTAGAATTGCTAAAATTAAAGACTGACATTAATAAGCTTTGGTGAGGATGTGAAGCTCTCTTACATTGATAGGTAGTAAAAACTGGAACAATCATTTAGAAAAACTGACAGTTCTGAGAAAAGCTAAACATAGGTATTCTCTATTACACAAAGGTTTCACTCCTGAGTATCTACCTAACACTACAAATCTTATGTGCACCAAACGACATATGCAAGAATGTTGTAGTTACTTTCTTGATAATAGTAAAAAACTGAAAAGAGGTCAGGGATTCTATCTTATTTGTCTGAGTGTTTAAAACATCTTGTAGAGTAAGTAACAAATCACTGGTATTCAATAAATTCAGTAAGTATTTTGGAATATGAGAATAGAAGAGAGACATTAGGAAGACCATCCTATTGGAAAACAAAGACAAATAAAGTCCTCTGTCCCTAGAGCTTATTGTGTTTTTTATTCCTTCCCTTTGCTACCATACATCAAAGCATTATTCAGCTACTTTGGGATTGCAGCCCTTGTGTCTTTCTCCCCTATGGTTTGTTTTCTTGACTTACATTAATCGTGTCTTCTCCAGCCCTGCCTCCTCTCTATGTCCTCTCCCTGTGTTCCCTTGTAAAAATAAATAAATAAAACAAAACAAAAGAAATCCTGAAACACTGAAGTATTTTTTTTTTAAAGATTTTATTTATTTATTTGACAGAGAGAGAGCGAGAGAGGGAACACAAGCAGGGGGAGTGGGAGAGGGAGAAGCAGGCTTCCCGCGGGGCAGGGAGCCCGATGTGGGGCTTGATCCCAGGACCCTGGGATCATGACCTGAGCCAAAGGCAGATGCTTAACGAATGAGCCACCCAGGCGCCCCGACACTGAAGTATTTTTTTCCTCTTTTAAGTATATAAAATGTATATTTCCTAAAATACAAAGTTATATCGTTAGCCAAGTATGTGAACAATGATACCTAGAAACCACAATTTTAAATGAAAGTCTTTTTTGGGATATAATATTCTTGCTGGATTGCATAGATAGAATTTATTTGTTACCACGATGAGCAATTATTTTTCAAGCATAGTCATTTTATAACTGCTTAGAATTACTTCTAAAACTAAGTTACAGGTCAAGTAAAAGTTTCCACAAACTGCTCTACCATGGTTCATTTACTACTATCCTCCAGGAACTTGACCTCCTGAAAGGGGATAAAAGGCTCAGGAAATAAGAATAATTCCATTTATTCCCTTAGAAATCAATGGGTAGCGTCAGATGAAAAGAAAAGCCAGTGTTTTTAAGAATGGAAATATTATGCTCTGACTCACAAAGGAAATCCAAGACTACGGGCATCATCTTGGACATATTTGTGAAATTATAAAGAAATACGCTTCTTTTGTTCTCTCTTACCTTCTCTTTCAGGACCTTTCCCTAG
Source organism: Halichoerus grypus (assembly GCF_964656455.1). NCBI lineage: Eukaryota > Metazoa > Chordata > Mammalia > Carnivora > Phocidae > Halichoerus > Halichoerus grypus. Next base: position 133,844,624 of record NC_135717.1, on the reverse strand, counting down.
CGCCTTCCTGTCCACTACTCCTCTGACCCTCTTCTTACCCTCTAGCCACACACTTGGAGCCTAAGTCTGGGGTTTCAACTTTATGTGTCTTTTTTGCTTTTAAATGACTGCTACTTTAAAAATATATATATTTTAAGGTGTTAGAAAATAAAGCTGAAAGTCCTACAAAATGGAATGAAGACTTGGTGAAACCCAAACAGATGAATGTCTATTATTTTTAGCACCATGCTAGAATAAAGGGACGTGTTTTGGGGGCAAGAGGACATGGCCACATTGCTTCGTTGATATGTGAAATTATATCAAATTTAAATTTCAGTGTTCATGAATAAAGTTTTATTGGAACACAACCACATCCATTTATGAATTGTCTACGGCTGCTCTTTTGCAAAATGGCAGATTTGAATAGGTGCAATAGAGACCATTTAACACACAAAAGCTAAAATAATTACTCCTTGATCTTTTATAGTAAAAAATTGCCAATTCCTGGTGTAGAGCATAAAATGAAGAAATAAACTAGACCATAGGCTACCACATTTACAACCCTCTTTCTAGACCAAAGACAACTTTTCAATCCAGGCAAAAAAATTTTGTGTAAGGCTTAGGTTTAGTACATCTTAATGTCTGAAAACTAATCTAACATTAATATTTTCATGGCTTTTCTTTTTTGGAAGTATAGAACTTCTGGTAATATATTCTCCTTTCAGATCTGATTTATGTGAAAACTTACGGTCATTTTATTGAAAAGTAATTTTCTTTTATTTTAATGAGTTTCATTAAGGATTTACAGTGACAGATGAGGGCTATAAAGATGAATAAAAAATTGGCCCTGCCCTAGAGGAGCTGACAGTTAAGTAGAGAAAGTAGAGAAAGCACATAAATACTGGCTTACAATTTTTTCCCCCAATTTTACTGAGAAATAATGACATCCATCACTGTTTAAGTTTAAGGTGTACAGCATGATGACTTAATTTACATATATTGTGGAATGATTGCCACAGTAGGTTTAGTTAACATTCATCATCTCATATAGATATAATAAAAATAAAGGGAAAAAAATTACTCCTTGTGATATAAAATCTTAGGATCTATTACTCTCTTAAAAACTTTTCTCTATATCATATAGCAGTGTTAACTATAGTCGTCATGTTGTACATGGCGTCCCTAGTATTTGTTATTTTATAACTGAAGGTTTGTACATTTTGACTACCTTCCAAATTCCTCTCCCCCCATCTCATGTCTCTGGTAACCACAAATCTAATCTTTTTTGCTATGAATTTTTTTTTAAGATTCCATATATGAGATCGAATAGTACTTGTCTTTCTCTGCCTATTTTGCTTAGCATAATGCCTTCAAGGTCCACCATATCATCACAAATGATAGAATTTCCCTATTTTTCATGGCCAAATAATATCTATCTATCTATCATTTATATCTCACAAATTTTTATCCATTCATCCTTCAATGGACCCTTAAATTGTTTCCATGTCTTGGCTCCTGTAAATAATGTTACTATAAACATGGGACTGCAGGTGTTTTTTGAGTTAATGTTTTCACTTTATGGTATAATCCTACAAGTGGGATTGCTGGATCATATGGTAGTTCTATTTTTTTTCTTTCTTTTTTTTCTTTAGAGTGGGGGAGGGGCGGAGGGAGAGAGAATCTTAAGCAGGCTCCATGCCCAGTGCAGAGCCCAACGTGGGGCTCAATCTCACAACCCTGAGATCATGACCTGCGCCAAAATCAAGAGTCGGACATTTAACCAACTGAGCCACCCAGGCGCCCTTTTATTTCTTATTTTTTGAGGAAACTCCATACTGTTTTCCATAGTGGCTACACCAGTTGGCTTATAATTTAATAGTATAAGTGTTCTAATACAGGTAAAAAGTTATGCAGAATTTTCCCTCTTCCAATCCCTCTTTCATCTGGCTTTTAGAATGAGCTAACTAAAGATGCAGATATGATCATACTTTCTGGTTTTAATTCTTCAATTCCTACCCTCCTGGTTTCAAGATGAACTCCAAACCCTGAGTAATGGTTTCCTCCTTTCCAAATATTTTTCCTGAATGTCATGCTTTGTAATTCCCCAGAAACTCTACAGTCCCTTGATTGTAAGCCTTTTTCCTTCTTTCCTGTTATTTTCTTTGCCTAGAACAGATCTTTCACCTGCTGGCTGAGAGAGAATTCTTTTTGACCAATTAGAGCAGTCCACGTCCCAGTCTCAGTGATGAGTTGAGAGGTGGGTACAATAGCCAAGCCACTCCCACGTAAGACGAATCTCGGGTTCCTGATGGAGCTGGTAGGTTAAAGGTGCACTTGTTCTGTGGGCGTTGCTAAGCTTTGTAGAACGTAAGTCAAAACTACCTCTGACTTCTTAATTATACACACTGGTTTTTCTTCAGCCAGTTTGAGTTGGATTTCTTTCACTTGAAGCCAAAAGAATTCTCATATAGTTGGCTTCACAAAAAGGTAACATGTAAAGCAGATAGGGAAGAACAAGTATGACTTTTCATGCTAGAACAAGAGGAAAGGCAGTTTTTACATATGTTGGCGCATATATGTATTTCCTTTGTAGAGTGAAAAAAACTTAGAGCTATTTTCATGAGGCTTCTGAATCCCTGCTTAGAAAAGAGAATTATTATATGCTTGGATTTTACAATTCCTATGGATGTTTATCTCTGCAGGAAAAAAAAAGTAAAAGTTTGATTCATGAGTCTGATGATTTTGTAGGAATCTATATTAACAGGAGTATGTCTATTACTTTTGCCTCTTGTGATATCTCTGGCTGATTGGCTTCCAGATACAGTGCTAGGAAACCAAAAAGTTCACACACACACACACACACGCAAAAAAATACAGTGTAAAATGCCCAGGTCTAAAAATCTAACAAACAAAATTTTCACAAGAATATTTAATACTCAACAGTAAGTATATTCCTATATTATATCCCAATTCCATATTATAAATTCATTAAGAAGGAGTAAATAGAAATAGAGAAAACTAATGCCTGATTGAACCCCTAAATTAAAAAAAATCTTTTGTTTGTTGTACTTTTAAGATGATCAGTCTTCTGAAAGGCCTTGGCCCAAGGGACACTGTCACATTTGCAGTGGCAAAATTTGTTAGCAAAGCAATTTTTGGCAAGTAAATGTGTTCTTGTGTAATCTTTAAGATATAATTACAGAATGTCAAAGCTAAAGACATGTCAGCCAGGGGGACTAATGCACACAGGGGTTAATTGATGTTCCAGTTGTGTTACTTTTCTCACAATCACTTAGGCTTTGAGCATTCAATAGCACTTTCCTGTCAACTCCAATACTCTCCATGGCTCCCTACTACTTGAAGATGAAGTCCAAACTCAGCCTGAAAGATTTTCTATAATCAAGCTCCAATACACCTTTGGAGAGTGTCCCCCCACCACCTCCATACACAGTGAGTCAGAGCCAGCTGAGCTAGTCTTCTGGAAATCCCTTCCTCTGTTTCTTTGCTACTGAAATTCTCCCTGCCTAGTACACCCTTTTTGCTCTTATACTCCACTAAAAAATCTACATAAGCGTCAAAATTATCTTTTTAGGGTTATATAAGTGGTTATGTGTCCTTACTAGAACATTTGGAAAATAGAGAAAAGTAGCAAAGAGGAAGCAAAAGTTACCACAATCCCATTATCCAGAGTGAACTAGTCCAAACATTTTCATGCCTTTGCCTCCAGTCCTTGCTTTTATATCTATCTTGCAGTCATTTTTCTCATGCTATATATATAATTTCTTACCCTGGGGTTTTTTTCTTCTAAAAATTATATTATCAGCAATTGCTAGCATCATTTAAGGTAATTTGAAAACTTTATTTCATTGGTTATATCACTGGGCACATCTATTGTAGAAAATGTAGGCCATTCCTAATTTAGGGGCATCCTAATTAAAGAATTCATGAACACTGTGGAAGAATATAATCGAGGGACATGAGCTCTGCGGTCAGATGGATCTGGGCTTGAGTTTGGGGTCTGCCTTTTATAAGTTATGTGATTCTGAGTTTATTGATTCATTCATTATTGAGCAGATACTTATGGAAAGGCGATTACGAGCTGGATATCTGGAGATGGTGAGAGAGCATAAATAAGTCAATTCCTCCTTGAATCTATAGAGGAGTATGACAATAAACAGATAAATGCACAATACTGGTTGGTGATGGGCCATGAAACAGAGGCAACAGAGAGCAAGGTGGGCACCCTCAGCTCGATGAGCTCTAGGTGCGCAGAAATACTCGGATCTTATTCATTTTATATCCCTGTGCCTAGAATAGGAGTCCAGTGAATAATTGTTGAATAATTAATTTACATTAGCAACTAGGACTACTGTTTTAAATATAAGTAAGTTACTAACGAAAGTTATTATTATCTGTCAGTAGATGGCAATGTATGAATTTTCTAGAATAAGTAGGCTTAAATTTAATATAACTTTGCAGTGGAGTTTGCCTCACTGGAAGTGATTTTTCACTTTAAGAGAAAATTAATCGCCTTTCCCAGAAAATTTGTGCCATCAAACCTTGCATTATAAAAACAATGACTCAATGGGAAGTGGGGTTTAGCAGTTACTGTGTTTCTGATTCACAATAAAATTATTTTGTGCATATATGTCAATGACATCAACTTACAAAAATCTCCTTGCCTGTTTTACAAATGCTGGCTAAAATATATGAATTGATGGATCTAAACCATGAAAACCAAACCTAAATGTGCTGCTGGTTGGTCCCCATCTACGCAGGAGCCTTTTAGAGTCTTTCATTCACTCCTAGCCTTGATTTTACTATTTATCTTGAAGCACACTTCAGGATAGCCTCAACTAAAGGAAAAAGAGGGCAATGGTAAATAAAAGATGTTAATAGAGCAGGTTGTGTTTTCCAGGTTTTGTTGTCTCTACTTTTTTCCTATTCTCTAAGTCATGCTCTGACTCTCAGTTGTGATCTGGTTAAGAACACAACATGAATTGGGTTCCTTAATTCATCAGTCTTGGCTTATCCTGTTTGTATGACTCACAAATCCACATCACAGGGAAGATGCTTGCATTATAATTTATGAGAAAGACACAGGACCTTATTTCAATAACCATCTAAACAAGAGAGAGAGCCCATAGCCTTAGTTAGAGACCATAGCTTTCTCCCTGGTTGTGGATGTTAGCACCTGTTTGACAGCCCATAGTAAAATTGCTATTTCTACATGGTGCATATGTGTCTCACCTGGGAAGAGTCATTCCTTGTATTCTTTTTTATCCTCCTATTACTAAGTGAATGCCTAAGCTGGGAAGCAGTCAGTCATGCATAATCAAGCTGAGAAATGTGTGCTGTGCTCTGAAAGTGAGTTCTGTCTAGTAGCAGAAGTCATATGCAGTCTCCTCCGAACATTGGGAGGTCACTAAGTGGGCCGGGGCCAGAGTAATTCATCCAAACATGGCCCAGAGGAATGATGAGTTTTTTAAACACCAGGCATACCAATGCATTGGTTTGAGACAAAGGCAATAAGAAAGCAAGTGTCCAACAGTTTCCATTGTTCTACTCCCTAAACTTGTGGTTTGTTCTGTCCTTGGACTTGATTTAATTTTAACGATGTTCTCCAAGGGGCAGCCAAATGTTATTTTAAAAATATAAATCAGATCATGTCACTTCTCTGCTTAACCTCCACCCCCTACCCCCACCCCCCGTTGCCCATGGCTCTCCATTGCTTAGAATGAAATCCAAAATCCTTCAAGGTTATGCATGACCTAGCTCCTGCATGCTGGCCTCCATCAGCTGTGACCCTTGGTGACTATCTTCCAGCTACTCTGGACATTTTCCTTCTGAATCTCCAGTGCTTAGAATAGTCCCAGGACATAGCTGGTACTCAGTATATATTTGTTGAATGATTGATCAAATGAATGAATGAATGAATGAATGGCCCAGAGCAGCTGTTATCAAATTTGGCTGCACATTTGAATCATCTAGAGAGCTACTAAAAATAAAGATGTCTGAAATACACTCTTAGAGTTTCTGGTTTCATGTCTGCTATGAAGTAGAGTATTGGTATGTTTAAAAAAAATAAAAAAATAAAGAGCACCTCACTTGGTTCTCATGTGCAGGTAGAGTTGAGAAGCCATGACCTGGAGGAAAGGGCCATCATTAATAAACTACGAAAAGGCCTTGCTCAGACCCCTGAGCCTCTCCGTTGTAGCTGTCACTGGCATACAATCCTATGTATTCTCAAAAAGTAAATCTTTTCCTATTTCTTGCTACAAGGTCCTGTTAGATTTCAAATTACTGGCACGTATTGGCTGTTATGACGCAATAAAGCTTGGCTCAATTTTCTTTGCTCTCTGCTAGAATCACTAAGTTAGGTTTCTGGAAATTTCTGACATGGAAAAGGAAGGACCATCTGAAGCTGTTTCACATATTACAGCTTTGCTGATTAAAAATATCTGGGTCTCAGCCAGAGGTGTCATCGTGTTGGCTACACGACTATTGCAAACAAACCCCAGCAGCCAGGCAGATATGAAGTTCAAAGCTTATTTAGACTGGGAACACTTATTAAAGAAAATGTCATTTGTGCTCAGAATAATGGCTTGTAACTCTTCCAGCATTATTTTTCAACTAATCGGATTCGTCTTCTACAGAGCAAATTCCAAGGAGGAAATCTGGAAATTTTAGCCTGGTAGATACAAAGAGACCAGATGGCCGACAGGTACCGAGCTGGTTTTTGTAGTGGGGCACACTGAATGAAAAAGACAAGTCTTTTTAAGATGACAATAAATTTCCCAAATGGTCTGTGTGAAATGTTTAAAGGTTGAAGATAAAGGTTTCGGGTTACGTTGTCCTTAATATGAAAGGGGGATAAATGGAGCCAGGTGGGCTGTGATTTCAGACTTAAGCAGACCTGAATTCTGAAACTGTGAACATTATAGAAGGAACTGGGTGGAGTTTGGAAGCAGTAAATTACTTTAGAGTCTACCCTGGAAGCACAGACACTCTCTACTTAAAATGATCCTTTTGAAGGTAAGACAGTGAGGTCTCAATTAGAAAGGACCAACCCTCAAAAGATTCTATTAACTATTGGAACTGCAAATAAATAGTTTCTTTTCTAGATAGCAGAGCATTGAAATAACATGAATTTTTCTTTCCTTGTTCCCCTCTCGCACTCAAATACTGGATCCACTACAGGTCTACCTCCCGTTAGCCTCCACTCCCAAACTGAAGGGGTTCTTGAAAGTGAACTTTTTTCCCTTAATTTATTTGAGCACAAAACTTGTCCTAAAATGATGTGGGGCTCTTACTAATCTTTATGCATATGTTTCACTGACATGATCTTATGTTTGGGTGTTTCCTCAGACTTCCCCAGGGATGCTACATGGTACTCAGCATAGGAGACCGATTACCTTTTCAAAATTTGAAAAATTTGAATTGCAAAATACATCTGGCTTAGGCTATGAATATACCTACTCAAACTTGTCAATTTGCAAGAATTAAAACACTCATTAGGGTTGGTGGGTCAGTGATGCCATACCAAGTACTTTTGTTTATGTCTTGCCAAAATGTGGCGGTAGCTCTGTCTATTCTCAGGGAAACACACCTCTGAGATAGTGGGAAGAGAGAGAGCTTTCACTGGTTCTTAATTCAAAAAACAGAAGTCAACATCAAGTAACATACTGAAGGTTCTTTTTAGCACTCTAGAGCTGCTAAAAGTGGGATTTAACATGAAGTTTTCACTTTTTAAAAATTATTATTATTCTTTTGGCAGCACTTAAGCCAAGTCCTGAGAGATGATTTTGATCAAGTTTATGTAAATATCACATAGATAAAATAATTGGTCAATTGAACTGGGTCTGGGCTGAGTTTGGATAACCATTCTGACTGATGATACCTAACAGATTTACTTGAACTACATTTGTAAGTTCCTTTTCTATGAAGTATTCAAAGTTGGACAAAATGACTTGACTGCTTTGATCTTGAGTATTGTGATGCCAGACTCCTGTTCATCTTGGATCAGGAGGCATCATCCCCAGTGTGACTGAGGCAGAGCACTAATCCTGTGGTTCTGCATTGCTCAATGTGGAGACATTTTACAGAGCATAGTTTCCCAGGTAACTGAAACCTAGCCTCACTATCTTTCCATTTTAGGGACTTTTGATGAAAATAGTTCTAAAATATATCATGGATTTCCCAAGCAAAATGGATATAATAGATCTTTTGTTGATATCTCAAGGTAACATTAGGAACATTTTCTTTAAAATTTCATTTTTATGAACTAATGACCTCAAGAAATTTTGATATACATAGAGCTGTTTGCACTTATAGCCTGAGCTCCCCCTGGGTCCCATAAGTTAGGGGATTTTCAATAAGGACATCCTAGTCATTTGTGTCGAACTCTGCTGAATCAACAGCCCCCACTTGTCAAGTGACAGGATCTCAGTTCTTTCCCTCAATGGGAGGGTTGTCTTACTTTTCATCACAAGCTGAGCTTCTGTCATTCTTCTGTTCCAGTTGCTCTCGCTTTCCCTCGGGCTGATTGCTGGGGATCTACTCATTGCCTGCACCTGGTTCCACAGGTCTGTTGATTGATTCACCCATTAAAATCATCAGTATTTATTAAGCACCAACTATTTTCCAGGCATTCTTCTATGATCTTGGGCTACATCAGTAAACAAAATAGACAAAACCCCTTCTCTCCTGGAATATTCCACTGGAGGGGTCTCAAGCTCTTACCTTTCTCTCTTTGGCTAGCATCCATCTCTTGGTGTTCTTTATAGCAGAGTTGCTAGGACTCCCGAATTTATAACCTTTCAGTGATGGGATGGAAGGACTTAAGTCCAGCCCTTGTGCTCTACCCCAGGACAACTGCTTCTTTTCTACACATCTGGTCCTCTTTCTGAACCTCCTTTTAAGATGATGGCAAATTCTTATTCAAGGGCCCCATGTAATTTGAATACTGTGGCTGTCCCTCTCTCATTCTATCTAACATGGCTGGTTGCATATTCCAATCTTGAATTAGGCAGAGCCCTTGTTCTTCCCATGACATATTTTTGCACAATGAAAATTTTAGGATTCTGCTAGATACTGGTGGTGATGTCACCTAAATTTGTACAAGGCATGCCTGAGCCTCAACCTGGCATCAATGTTATGCATTCAACAATAAATGTCTCTTCTATCTGTCTATGTCTAGTGGTCCCTTTCTCCTTTTCTAATTGATTACAGGTTGGCAAATCATATTAATGTTGCTAGACTGCTATGTAAAGTAAGGGTAAATAGTCTTAGGGAAGGCTTAAGGATTTTCTTTTAAGAAAAGTATATGAGGTTAGAGTGCTTTAGATCGTTCAGGTATTTGTGGGGTTTTTTGTTTGTTTGTTTTTAACCTCCATTTTATTATTTTATTGTTTTTTCTTCATTTTAATTGAAGTATGGTTGATATACAATATTATATTAATTTCAGGTGTACGACACAGTGTTTTTTGTTTTTTTTTTCTCCGATCTTCCTTCTGGTTCTGATCCTGGTCTTGACAGGTAGCATTTTTGACAAGTAAAGTGATATTGAGTAAAGATTTCTCCTGGTGCATTTCAAAACAATTTCCTGGTATCAGGATTTGAATGAGAGCACAGGATGAGAATTCCAAAGTTTTGGGGTTTTTTGTCTAGGTCCTCTAGTGAGTATGATTCTGGGACAAATCCTGGAGCCCCTCTGTCTTTCCTCCTCTCTTTATATTTAAATTTGGCATGACAACTTTCTTTAGAACTTTCAGGTGTGACCCTTTCTACTTTCTTATTTTAACTTCAAGGGCATCAGATGGTTAATATTCTTCCAAAGTATTGAGGGGAATGCTTTCCTATAAAGAGACCGAGTAGCAAATCTGAGATCTCAGGGGAGTCCTACTGATTTCACATTTTCTGTCTTTTGCATTACTCTCAACAGGGACAAAAATATGTATTCTTACATACATTGTTGAAGTATTAGAAAAATAAAATAATAAACTCTAAAAAACTTGAAAGAAAAATACCGTTATATCCAAGATGGTGACATATTTTTTCATTCTCTGTAAAGTATGCTTTGAAGGCAATGGGGATTTTTCGGCATGTTGGTTCTCCATCCTGTGTGGCATGAGGAGAAACTGGTTTAGATGGTGTAGGAAAAGTAAGTGAACAGAAATGGAGTTCCACTTTAGCCTCACAGACAGAACCATATTTATAAACTTCGCAGGGTTTGTTTTCATATTTGTGTAGCCCTTGACTTTTATTTTCCAGATTCTATGCGAAGAAGCAAAAGGATGGAAGGGGCGAAGTACTGGGGAGGTGGGGGCAGGGGCAAATGCTGTGAGGACGAACTGCTCAAGAAAAAATTTTTAAGCTCAATTATGTAGGCTCACGAGGTTTATATCATTTCGACACGCTTAGAATAAGTATCTAAATTGAAACAGAGCTAGAAATTGTTTGATGTTCATCCATCACTAAATTTAACCTGTTTTTTTGCATTATGCATGTTGTTATGTTGCTTTACCAGTACTTTGTGTCCCTGGGGACAGTTTTTCGTCTTTAGAATTTCTTCTCCTGTGGTTAGGAAAACAAATGTTACTCTGTTGTATGAAGAGTGTGGTGGAATTTAAGGCCCCGTGAATGTGACAGACCAGGGCATGAGAGCCTTTGAAAGAGCATCTTACTCTTCTCATCTGCACTACAAAAACATCTCATTCCATTCATTCAAATGAGACTCCCTCAAAAATCAGTTTCTCAAAATGTGACACATTAGATTGCATTCAATATGATGGCATTAAACACAGAAATGCGTACCGGTAGAAAAAACCAGAATAACTGTGAACTAGCTCCTATTATTTTGGCTAAGTTTACTAACAAGTAAACTGTCTACACCACATCTTTAGCAGAAACTGCATTGCTCTAGCCATCCTCAAAACACTTCTTGTTCAAGAGACATTTGAGCATGGGTTTGAAGACAGGATCCAGTGGGATATATTTGTTATAAACTCCCCAAATCAGACCTCAGGCAGATGTTACATCCTGTCCTCTGGAAGTTTTCTTTTCTGTTTTTTTTTGACTCTCTGTGGTTTGCCCTAGAACCTTGACCTTCAGGCAATGCTGTGAGATCTCTTCCATCTGACCTGTTCTCCCTGTGCAGGTGGAATGATGGAGGGTGGGGAGGCATTGTTTTAAATAATTCAATGGTGTTTCATGTGGTTAATTATTGTTGTCCCTGACTGTTTCTTCTAATATATTTTCATTAACATTTTATTGTAGCCTGAGGCTAGTTAAAAACCCAGGAGACACTTTTATAAACCCACACCCCTTCTCTCCCAGTTTTCCATCTGTACTCACTAACTGGTTCACTGGGGGTCACTTGCAGAACTGCAAATGTTAAAGATTTTAAGGACAGCTGGCTTTATTTTTAATGGAATAGGAACTAAACTTTGATCAATGAAACAACCATAAAAGAAAAAAAAAAACATAGGTGGTTCTTTTGTTAACTAGCTGTTTCAGTGAGGAAATATAAGCAAAATCATGTTGAAATTCTCTTTCTTTTCTAACATAGGAAAAGTGCAAGAAGGGGGACTTTGACCCATGGAAAGTAGAAAATCTTTTCTATCTCCAACACTGGTCAGGTTCATCTGACACATGCAAATGGATAGTCTTAGTAATAAAGCAACATAGGGAACTTGAAAGAAACTGAGCAAGTGAACTGAAGGCTGGCTCAGATAGAAAAGGTACTGGAAGAGCTTTGTATTTAAGGCCCAGAAACTTTCTGATCTAATGGCCTGGTCTCACGTGGTCCCTCTTTCCAAACTCCCGACTCCTTCTCTCCCTCTGCCCCATCCCCTCTTCTCTTAGAGCCCGGTTTCAGCATTAGAACTCTATGTGATGCCTCCGCTATGGATGTGATTGTCCTGACCAGCGAGCACCTGATCTGGTTTCTTTTCTTAAAACTCCTCCCCTGAAATTCACTTGTCAAAGAAACTTTAGTTAGTAGTTTGGATCTTTTTTCCTTTCTCTGTTAATCATAATGTTCAGAATTTTTAATACCAGTAGCTTCACACAGACTTTAATTCCTGCATACATGTTTTACTTGAGAATTTAGCTTTGATCTTCTTTAGGACTATCACTCGACGATTCGTCTGGCTGGAGTGGCTCAGGAAGAAGAGTGGTAAGCTAGCTGCCATGGATGGACAGTCTCCATCGGAAGCCACTCTCTTTCACCTGCTGGCTAGGTTATGGGGCGTGGGGCTGCAGGAGCTGCCCACACAGTCCTAGAAGTTTTTCAGGACCCTGCCACGATATTTGGCCCTCCTTGCCCCTGGGAAGAAATGGACTCTCTCTGAAATGGTTTCATTAGATGGATGACCTGTATTCTTGGTCTTGCTATGTTCAAGCATGCATTTTAGAAGTTGTGAGAACTGATCCTGATTATCACTTTACATCCATTCCTTCCTATGGAGTTCATGATCTCCTCCTTAACCACTTAAGGTTAATGGAAGACTTCGCTGTGATTCACCAATGAACTATGTATTTACTGAGCGCTAATAAATATTTTATTTTTAATACAGAGAATTACAACAGGTGCAGTGGGGCAGGGAAGAAGTGACTCTGAAGTAAAAGTGTACTTTGGCCCTTCCTGCTTCACAAAGTTTACCATCTAATTGGGAAGACGGCTTACTAGAATTTGCTAAAAACTGAACAGGTTGGGGAAGGGAGGGCAGCTCATTTGGCTGGCACGACCCAGAAGTTCTTCATGAAGGAGTTTGGAACTGAAACTAGGCTTTGAAGAATGTGGAGGGTTCCACCAAGAGGAGAGACGTTTGTAAAAGTGTGTTTGTTAGGCACGGCTTCCGTGTGGACACCCCTTTTCCTGTATGTTTCTACTTTATATCCATCCATCCATCCATTGCATTATTGTAGGTTGACTTTGATCCTAGGTTTAGGATAAAAAAAATACATTTTCTTTCACTCTTTTTGATAAACACCAATGAAGAGAATTGATGAAAATAATAAATAATGGAATTGTAGTCCCCAGTTGTATAACAACTGAAGTGAGTGTTTTGCAATCTGTGCTGTCTTAACTTTTTTTATTTAAAAAAGAAGCAGCATGTTTTTATTACAGAAATTTTGGAAAGCACAGAAAATTTACAAAGAGGAAAATAAGAATGCTTATAATCTCTTCAGAGAGATGAATGGAAACATTTTGGTAGATGGCTGGAAGGGTGGCCATGCACAGTTGGGCTGGTTATGCATTTCAGGGCTGCAGGGAACGGCCTTTCATGGGGGACACGGATGTCAACAGAGCCCCCGGAGCATGTGAGGCAGTGGCCCTGATGCCCGTCACTGGGACGCATCCCGCAAACTCATGGAGCCTGACCCTTGTCACTGATTAATGTCAAAATAATTTGTGTATAATAAATAATTATCTCAAATATATTTTTTATTTTTTTAATTTTATTTATTTATTTGAGAGCGAGAGCGAGAGAGTAAGAGAGAGCAGGAGAAGGGGGAAGGTCACAGGGAGAAGCAGGCTCCCCGCTGAGCAGGGAGCCTAAAGCCTGGCTCCACCTGGGATTCCAGGAACATGACCTGAGCCTAAGGCAGACGCTTAACCTACTGAGCCACCCAGGCATCCCTCAAATATATTTTTAACTAGCTAACAGTATTTTATTTTTTTAACATATCACCATTGTGAACAAATTTCCTACTACTTGACGTTTGGGTTTTTTCAATTTTTCAACTTAAATTAATGTCCTAATGATTATTCTTGCAAGATATAGATGTGAATTTTATTGTAATTTGTTGTTTCCTGGATTAAATTCCTAGAATGAGACTTGATGGGAAAAACAGTCTGAACACTGAAAAAAAGTTCTTATTGCACAGTAACATACAAAAATGGTGCAAATCATAAATGTACGGCTTGTCGAAGCAGTTCCTAGAATGAGAGACAGTGTATTGCCAGAAACCCCCAACTTCACCCAAACCCCCAACTTCCCTTTGTACTTCTCTTTAGTCACGACCCTCCGAGGGGAACCACTACCTCGACTTCTAGTACCTTAGACTATTCTGCCAATTTTCGTACTTCGAATAAATGAGCTCATAGAGTGTTCATCATTTATGAGGCTCACTCACATCATGGCATGTAGTTGAGGACTGTTTGTTCCATTGCTCATAGAATTCCATTGCAGAACGACGCCAAAATTTATCCATTCTATTTATTGAAAAACATTTGGATGGTTTCTGGATTCCAACCTCTGCAAATAGCACTGTTAGGAACATTTTAGGGCCTTTCGGTCAGCATAAGTAGGAATTTCTGTTAGGCATAGGTAGGAAGTGGTTGGGTTGTAGGAAGTGCAGGATTCAGCTTTAGAAAACTGCCGAGCCTTTCATTAAAGTGGTTTTATTTATTTACCTTCCCACCAGCAATGCGAGAGTTCTGGTTGCTCCACATCATTGGGATACCTGTATTATCAGTCTGAGCCGTACTTAGTTGTAGTTTTAATTCACATTGTTTTCTGATGGCTAATGTAAGCCCCTTTTCATACGTTTACAGTTACCGGGCATTCGGAAGTCCTCTTTTTTGAACCTATCTATTTAAGTCCTTTGCCCATTTTTTAACGAGTTGTCTGTCTTTCTCCTCTTGGTTTGTAGGAGGGAACTAGACATTTTGTTTAAAGATCCTCTTTAAAACTTTAGGGATAGGCACAAATATTTACTCGGTTGAGCACTAGATAGAAGAAGTGATAATCCCTGGAATTCACACACACGTAAAGAATATCTGCTGTGTGAAGAGAACCAAAAGGATTTATTTTGGACGTGAGAGCATATTTTAATTCTAATACAAAATTTTAAAAATCATGCTTTCTATAAAATTCCCAGTGTCTCGGAGTGCATGAACCAGAGTGCAAAAAATAACAATGTTTATCCTGACATTTTATTTAGAAGCATTTTTAAAAAATCAAATTGTGTGAATGCTTCAGGCTGGCAATAGGAACATAAAATGACAAGGAAACAATTTTAAATTCTCTAAAGAAGAAATGAAGAAAAAATTATTCTAAAAATGTTCGAGTTTCAAAATGTATCTCTATTTAGATGGTGATGATATATCCAGGGATATGTAGCAGATGTTCTGGCCTGGGTCCAAGCCCTGCTTGGAGGTTTGGAATCAAGGAAGACTGTTACATTATGTGTGAAACACCACTTCAGTTCAGAGTCGGCTAGTAAATGGGTTAACACCAACTTCATAGTCTTTTCGGGCTGATTAGCAGGAAAAGCATTCCCAGGTGCAAATATCCACACACTTAAATCACTGTTAAGAAAAAAAGAAGGCATCATATGATCCATCTCTTGGTCTCTTCTAGATGCTGTAGGCTGAATGATTTTATATTTCTAAAATTAGGTGGGTTTCAAGGGCCATAGTATTCTTCTTTCTCGAAGAAGATAATAAATCTATGCCATTTTTACTGACCCTACATTAAATTCTGTGGGTAAAAAAAAAAAAAAGTTGAAGGTGAAAGTTAAGTGGAGTGAAATCTCCCTAGTCCACTTGGGCATTCTTCCAAAAATCTTTACAAATTGTACAACTTTCATCAATTTGGGACTGAACAAACTACCATTGAAGGTTCTGTCCATTACTTTCTTAGCCATGAAAGGAACATTGTCCTGAAATATTAAGCACGACATATGTGTGAGATGGTAAGACTCCACGTCTTTTAGATATTTGGAAAAGTATATTCTGTAGAGATAAGACCAAAGAGGGCTTCGTGAGTATGTGTTCAGTTTTTATGCATCTGGCTTTACTCCCATCCCTTTTTCTTTCTTGTATAGCAGAGAAATTTTTACTGGTTTGTAGAAAGGTCAAAAAAAAAAAAAGAAAGAAAGATATTTTAACTTGATAATAAAAGGCAAATAAGAGGACATATAAACAAGCAATGAAGGAACAAAGGTTTTCCTTTCCATCAAGAATTTCCTGAAGAAGTCACAGATTTCACCCAGGTAATCAATACCTTATTGAGTTCATTTCTCTGAAATCTTGCCTAAGTTCACACAGGAAATTTTTAGATACACACCAAAGCACAAAACTTGGGCCACTATCCATCCTATAGGATAAAAAATTGGGGGTGACTCTCAAAGAAATTTTGGTGAACTTGAACAGTACAGCTGCTCTTTATGGATTTTATCAACCCATGTGATTTCATCAGACATTGCCTTCTTTCTTCTGTGGACTTTTGACCTATGATGATCATCAATTTAAGATCAAGGCTCATGACCCAGCATCATTGCTCTGGGACTTATTATAGAAAGCAAATAAATCAAGAAATGAGGAGCAAGGTCCAAATTAACAAACAGCACCATATAGAAGAGATCAGTGGGGCTTTTATATGAGTTAACTAAGGCTAAGATTACTTTTAAGTGATATGAGTAAATCAGATGTCCTTTATTTTAGGCTCTGTATCAGAACTGAAGTACCATCACCTTTAAGTTTTATAAACAAAGAAGCAAAATATTATAGTACTACATCTTCTTTTTCTGTGAGTGCTCAGTAAACATATTTTTTTTTAAAGATTTTATTTATTTTTTGACAGAGAGAGACACAGCGAGAGAGGGAACACAAGCAGCGGGAGCGGGAGAGGGAGAAGCAGGCTTCCTGCTGAGCAGGGAGCCCGATGTGGGGCTGGATCCCAAGACCCTGGGATCATGACCTGAGCCGAAAGCAGATGCTTAATGACTGAGCCACCCAGGCGCCCCAACATATTTTCAAGATATATTTTTTCATTACATTTTATGGGACAATACTTTAGGTCATAAGACTGGTGTTCGTAAGTGGCTTGTGGAAACAATATCATGACTTCTCATCATGCCTCATGCTTTTCTTGGGCATGAATTTCAATGTCTGCACATGATGGCTATGTGAACAAGAAAGATCAAAAGACCATTATTGACTCTACTTGAAAGAGAACTCTTCAAAACTCTTCAAAAAAATAAAAGTAAAAAAAAAAAAGAAATGAAAAATGATGAGGGAATAGTTTACTTGGAACTTACTGTTTTAATCATGTCTCCTGTCTACTGTGCTCACAGCATGGAGATCTATTCAATTTTTAATCAGGTTTTAAGCACTTTATAAATGTAAACTTTAAGGTAACCACAGAATTAGAGAAGCTAGATTTGACCATAAATATGAGAAAATACTAACTTCAGATCTTCTCTTTGTGCTCAGAAGTTTTCAGGCAATGTTGTCTCTGAAGCATAGAGGTGCCACACTAGAGTTATCCTGTGTGAACATGAATACCTGATTCATGTCATTCTCCTACTCAAAAATATTTGCTTGATTTCTCTTTCTCTTCATGAGTAAGCCCAAACTCCTTAGCCTGACTGACATTCAAGAGCCTCCCTAATCTGTACCTCGATTCATATTTCCTATTATTATATTTTTTTCTTAAAGTATGGTCCTTGGATCACCTATACCAAAATAAAACCAAATGCTTATTAAAATTAACACTCATATGCACTTAGTGCATATACACATACACATATACATATTAGACGCTGAGATCCCATATTCGACATGAGCCCTCCGTACCAACAAACATGATTTGATGTCTCCAACATGCTTTCTTGGGTTTTATCTTTGGGTGCTGGCTCATGACACTCTTGGCACATCTTTTCTGTTTTTCATCAGTCAAGACTCAACTCTGTTCTAACCTCCTCCATGAAATCATCCCTGGGTGGTTTCTTTTGAGCCTTATTTTTTTTTTTATTCATAAAAGTAAATAATATAATAAAATAAAACTAAAGGGGTTATTGTGTGAGATAATGCTATTACTACAACTAAAACCCAAGTCCTATAAGCTCAGAGATGGTACTACTGATGTGATATGAGGTTAGGATCCAGGCTTGGGTGATTTCGAAGAAATATGTGCTTTTGCATGCTGGAAATACAAATGTGTTGAATGATTGAGTTGGTGAATGATACCGTTTCCATCCATTTAACTCCAGCCAGAGAGGCTCCAGACATTTGGACTTGAAGACAATCAGCGAATGCCTTATTTTTTGCCAGATAGGACAAATGGGGACTTTTTTTTTAAGATTTTATTATTTATTTGACAGAGAGAGCACAAGCAGGGTGGAGAGGCAGAGGGAGAGGGAGAAGCAGGCTCCCTGCTCAGCAGGACCCTGGGATCATGACTTGAGTCAAAGGCTGACACTTAACCAACTGAGCCACCCAGGCGCCCCCACATGGAGACTTTTTAAATAATTTTTTTCCCAGAAGGTTAGTATATTAATAAATGCTATAGAAAATATTGGTCTTCCAGATTTTCAGGGGCACATCTCCCTTTTGCATTTTTAACTCAGGACCTATTTCTCCTACCTCTCCACCTGAGTATATTTCGTTGTTTGTGAGTTTATGTAGATTTGTATAGACCTGGGCAAGTATCTGGTCTAGGGGAGAGATCGGTGGAATTCAGATTCTCCTCAAATGCTTCCAGATCTGTCTAGACTACCGAAAGTACAGGGGAATAGGGGGAAAGGTTTGAGATAAAGCTTGCTCTAGAGAGGGTCTACAATAAATCAGGGTCCAATACCAGCAAGCAACGACCAACAATTAACAAGCACATACGTATCCGTTCAGGAAGGGTGAGGACACTGAGACTTAGTTAGCAATGGGCTTGTTTAGGCTGTGGGAAACTCCCTTGTCCCAAGTTTCTTTATTTTTTTTTTTAAGATTTTATTTATTTATTTGAAAGAGATAGAGAGAGAACAGAAGCAGGGGGGCAGCAGAGTGAGAGGGAGAAGCAGGTTTCCCGCAGAGCAGGGAGCCCGATGCGGGGCTCGATTCCAGGACCCTGGGATCATGACCTGAGCCAAAGGCAGCCGCTTAACCGACTGAGCCACCTAGGTTCCCCTCCCTTGTCCCAAGTTTCTAACTCGTTTTATTTACTCCCACAACAGCTTTTTGTTAATGAATGTACGGTTCCGCACTGTTATCTCTGCATCATCTGCTGGCTTACTCCGGTCTCAGACAAAAAGACATTTCGGAAAGTCTTTTTAAATTTCTTTCAACTGGTTCTTTTCAGTGTGCTTCCTTAATAGCTTCGCTTTACTGTTGCTTTAATTTGAAAATGCAAATACAAAACCATTTGGATGACGAAATTTACAAGTGAAATCCTTGGCGTGAAACCTTTCATTCACAGGGAATAAGAAAGACAGGAATCAAACATTTACTTAGCAGCAAATACAGTTTCAAAAATGGGGAAAGGCTACTTGAAGAAGCCACAAACAGAAAGCACCTGAGCACAACCCCTTGGAGTCTGAGACTAGTGACCCTGGATGGTAAATGAATGTTAGAAAATACTCTCGCCAGGGAAAGCTTTGCAATGTCTCTTGCAGGGGGAACAGAGCATTTCTGACAAAAGGCCGCTGCACACCCAGAGGCATGATCAGTTTTCAAATTCTAAGGGTTTGCCTAAGGAGAGAAGGGAGCTGCTAGTCAAGGGAATGGGGCAAGATTGAATTAAATATGGGTGGGAGGTCATGTCAACAGATGATCATATTACGCATCATCAGTTCTTTTGACACAAACATCTTGGGCTCCGAGAACCAGGAAATGTGTGAATTCACTTAATGAGATATAGTGGATGTTGGATGTCCCTATTATAAAACAGAACCTTCAAGCTGATCTGAACCATTCCACTTCTCCTTCCTTTTCCACCTTAAAATTCTCAACGAGTGTGTTGTATTTTTTTTTAATTTCTAGAATTCCTACTGAGTTTTTCTTCAAATCATCTCCTCTCCTTCAGTTTCAGAATCTGATAGATTTGGATTTGATCTTCTTTATGGATTGAATGCTTGTGTCCTCCCCGCCCCAAATTCACATGTTAAAGTTCTAACCCCCAGTGTGGCTGTGTTTGGAGAGGAGACCTTTCAAGGAAGAAATTAAGGTTAAATGAGGTCATAAGAATGGGGCCCTGATCCAATAGGATTCCTGTCCTTATAAGAGGACATACCAGAAATCCTGTGTGAGAAAAGGCCATGTGAGGACACAGCAAGAAGGCAGCCATCTGCAAGCCAGGAAGAGAGCTCTCACCAGAACGCCAATAGGCTAGAACCTTCATCTTGGACTTCTAGCCTCCAAACTGTGAGAAAATAAATTTCTGTCATTGAAGCCACTTGGTCTGTGGCAATTTGGTTATGGCAACCCGAGCTAACTAATACAATCTTGTTTTTTCTTATCATTGTGAGAAAGCTCTTTGAGCCACAGTTTTGTCAACTGAAAATAGTTTAATGACTTCCAACTCCAAGGGAAGTTTAAGGATTAAATGGGAAAAAAATGCATGTAAAAGTTGTTTGTATGTAACATCAACATAACAAATTTTACCTCACCCTTCCCTTCCCTATGGTTGGACGTCTCCAGAAATGAGGACCCATTACACTCTCAGGGGCTGGTTGGAACACCTCTGATTTTTTTCTAATCCCGCCTCCTGATTATGTCATTTGTATTCTTAGTATCTCTTGGCACTATGGGAAGGAGTGTTTGGTGATCAAAAACCAAACCCTCTCTTATCCACCCTACTTCTCAGCCAAATGAAAAAGTACAGGAGTCAGATGGGCATCAAAACATCAGCTACACTGCTGAAGCTGTATCTGCAAAAGCCGCTTGAGATGAGAGCACACATGTTCAGTTGGGTCCACCTAACTGGGTCCCGCATGCAGTAGGAACCCTTTCACCATACGGGGGGGGTCAGAGGCCGCCCCAGAAACAGACCAGAGGGCCCCCCTCTGTGGAGAGATCCAGAGGGAAGACACAAGGGCAGAGATGAGCATGCTCAGTTCTCTCTCCTAGACTTGCGGGTCGGATAAACCATTTCTTCTCTCTTGGTGAGGAAGGAGGGGGGTGTGATGAGGAGGGGGGCGGGTGGGCGGAGGGCTGACAGGGTACTTCAGTACCTTTCACGTCTGGGACGAGAGGTTGCCACGTGGTAACATCAGGAGAAGGGAAAAAGGTTTTCCCTCATTGTAACTTCAGTTATCAAAAATAAAATGTGACTGAAACGTTGAGGGCGATGGGAAGGCCCCGCATGTGCTGACACGTCTTAACATGAGTCATCACAAGAAACCTGAGACTGTCAGGGGGTACACAGAGGCACTCCGCCATGCAGGGTCGGTGTCAGACCTCAGAGAACACAGGCAGCAGGGAGGGAGAGCATAGAGCGGGGAGGAATTAAAAGCAGATTGAGGAGACAGACAGGTAAGAAGATCTGTACACAAGCCAGGTACTCAGGAAAGTCTGGAGGAAACGACCACCACCCCACGGAAGTGAGGGAAAAGACAACAGTGGGGTGGCGATTATTTTTAAAAAGTAAACCAGAAGATGAAAGGGAACCCTTTAAGATGAAAAGCAAAAATGTAAGGAAAGACAATCTTCTGGCTGGAGCAGCTGTTTTTACATATGTGGAAGAGATAATGTAGACATTTCAAGGAAAAATTAAATTAAGGGAAATTTAGCACACGCTAGAAAGAAGCACATCAACAACTAAAAGAAGTTAGGCTAAAAGGAGGTGAAAATTTACGTAAAAATTTGAAATGTTTCCCTTTCATCCTACTCATTATATGCTTCTTCACGGTCAAGGTCATTTGATACACCTCAGCTGTTTAGTGTTGGCAATAGTCAAGTTATGAATTTGTCACCTGATGGTGGGTGTCGGAATGGATGTGCAGAGGTGTTCGTGGTTGCCACGGTTCCTATCATTTCCACTGAATCTTAAGTTGTCGTTAGTTGTAAGATGCATCATTCTTCTGTGTACCACAAAGAAAGGAAAGAGAAATGCTGCCAATTTAAAGTCAGACGTACTAGCAGATCGTACGATGTTTCAAGACCTCAGAAATGGTGAAATGCAAAAAAAGAAAGAAAAAGAAATTGCATTTCAGAATTTATAGAATACAGTTTTTTATTTTGATCTTATTTATTTATTGCATCTCATTTCTGTCTCTTTCTTATAGAATTTAACTCCTTGAATGAAGGCAGGTACTTTGCGTGCTGTGTAATGACTGTTCCTACTTGGGACAGTGTATGCACATAACAGGGAATATTGTTTGATGACTGATAATATGACCATCGTGCATAACCGAATACCCTGATGATCCCCTTGGGAGGTGTCACATTGCAGAATAACAACATCCCTCAGGAATTTAAGCAATTACCAAGTTAAAATAGGAGCAGGTCATGGTTTCTCTTGACGGGCACCAGATGAAAGAATTGGCACATATTTAGAGGCCATGCATGTGAAGATGATGAATCTTCACCAGGAGTGGGTAGAAGCAGGTATGGAGGCCGATGGAGAAGCAACTGAACCGGGGTTCCCGTTACAAGGGTGTGTGCTCCCTGAGCGCAAGATCATTTTTTCCTTTTCTTTGTCTTTCTATGCGCAGGTAGTGAAAGTAGAGTATGTCCTAAGTGCACAGAACAACCATTCCACAGATCACTCTCATCTTACTCTGAATGCATCCTGGTAGGATGTTCTCTTACAAGATGAAGAAAGAATTGACTTATATTTCTGCTATTATTAATTCTTTATATTTATAATACCATCTGTTATTTCTAATAATAATCCTTCGTATTTCCCGGCCCCACTAGAATTATGCTCACATGGCTCCATTTATCCCCTGTGCCATGCTCCTGGATTAGGTAATATGTCACAGAATGGTCTCCAGATTCAAAACGCCCAGCTTCGGGAACCGGTCCACCACCTCTAGGCTGTGAAACATTGGAAACATTACTTGTCTTCTCTGGGGCTTCAGGTTTTTTTGTCATCTTTAAAGTGGGAATAAAACACTAATGTCTCGGGTTGTTATAAAGATTAAGTTAGTGCATATAAACCTTTCACCAAGAGCACATGGCGCATGTGGACTCTGCAATAACCCGGAAGCTTCCAGCTGCCATTGTGGCTCGTCCGTGTCTATGACCTTATTTGATTCTCACCCAACCCTCCACACGAGGAAGAACAGGTTATTCCCATTTCATAGGAACAAAACAGGTTGTAAAAAGTCAGCAGCAATCCCCAAGTTCACGGGTTCTGCCTGGTAAATGTCAGAAGCAGGACCGGAGCCCATATATTGTGGTAGAGCATCCCTGAGACCTTCTGGCATTGAAGAACCACACAGTCTCTTTGGATCTTCCAGTCTTCACCAGGAAAATCGTATCTCTAAGGTTCCTTGCCGCTGTTTTGTTACTGTGTTCACCTGTGAGGTCCTGGGACCCCAAAGAGCCATGTGTTACTTCTGACAGCTGAGAAGTCACTGTGGGGCAGGCTGAGAGGTGCTCTCAACCTAAGCCCATGGGGACCAGATGAGTTTAGTCCTCAGACCTAAGGCTGGGTCCGCCAGTCATCCGTTCTTTGTGAATTATTTCTGAAGTGTAGGCTCATGGTATTGTTATCGTCACAATATATTATTTATTGAGTGCCATCTCTTGATGCGGGGCTGTGTGGAACACACACCAGACAGGCCTTTCCCCCGAGGAAATGGAAATGCAATTCAGATGGTCATGATTCATGAGATAACAATAAAGCTACTCAGGGTGTGCAAACACGGTTTGCAATGAGATCAGCCTTGGAAGGCGCAGCTAACGGAAGTGTTTGATAGGAGAGGAAGGGGGAGAAGCTGCTTGGCACTAAAGCAGCAAAACAGGTTTCCAGGTATAAAAAGCATCATGAAGGTCAGCAGCGAAAGGAATAAAAAGGGGGGAAGTAGAGAGAAAACCAGGATCACGTCAGTCATCAGAAAGGAATAGCGTGGGGAGGAGCAGAGCGAGATTAATGACCCAGTCCAGAGTTGGGTATCTGTGGTTGTCTCCTGATGCCATGGGCTGTTTGTCCTGGGACAGGCTGAAAGGACATGTCCTGCCTTGTTAAGGGAAGTGGCTCCATACGGCTGCCTAGACCAGGCAAGAGTGGAACGTTATATCACATCTGTACTGGTTTTTAATCTCCGTTTGGTTTTGTTTGTTCAAGTTAATGAAAATGATGTGCTATTGTTATATAGTGATGCCAGAAAAAGTTTCACCAGAGACTTCAAAAATGTGTTTGGTACTGTGCCCATTTCATGTGGTTTCACTTTCCCCCGTCTTCTCTCCTCCCTCCCTTCTTCCCTGCCTTCCCCTGAAGCCCTTCTCTGATACTGATGGATTAATATCATGTGACTGGAAGGATTCTTGGAGAGAATTCAGCTAAGCTGGCAAGCCAGCCCCTAAAAGATAAAGCGATGGAAAACTCTAAAGGCGAATGGAGTTAGTATCATTTATAGAAGACATATTTGTAGAATCATCCCATAGAAACACATAATTAATAGCTTCTCAAATTCATAGCTGGAGCTGATGAATTAGGATGAATACACCTCCATCTGGGAATAATTAATAATAATTTATAAACTCCTTAAGGAAGGGAACTATGTCTTCACCTTCCTCAGCCCGTCCTCTGGGTGCCATAGAATCTGTTTTGTCCATCCAGTCTTTCAAAATTTATTAAGTACTAGGTATTGTGCAAAGGCATTGGGAGACACCAAAGAAAAATAAGGCATCCTTGCCCTCATGAAACCTAAAACTTTGGGGAAGAAGGTAAAGCAAGATAGAATGTGATATTTGCCCGCAGTAAGCTAAAATCAAAGAGACATGGGGCTGTTAGGGGGAGTATATGACTCAGGGTTCGCAGTACCAAGTGACAGACATTCTACTCAAACTGGCTTAAAACACAAGCAGGGATTTATTGGCTCAGTCAACTGCAAAGTAAAAGGTATTACTAGATCTAGGCTGATCAAGTGCTCAAATGACCCACCAGGAATCTGTCTTTCTCCACTGTTTTGGCACTATCATTTCTGAGTTGGGATAATCGTAAGAGAGGTTCTGTCCATGTTGTAGCAAAGATAACCATTGGCAGCTCCATATTTATGCTAAACCACCTGAATAACAGAAGCAGAAAAAGAATACCTCTTCCCAGAAATTCCAACAAAACTCCTGGGGCTTCATCTTGTTTGAGCAACTTTGGTAATTGCCTACCCGTGTACTAATCGTTGTTGCCAGACAGATGGAATAGAAGGATTGGTGAGGTTTATATCACGTACTGCTTTCCTGGAGGCCAAAAGGAGGAGTCAGATCCATCCAAATCCCAGAACTCCTGATGAGAGAGGGACATTTTTCCAGATGAAAATCACAGTTATCAGAATAAGAGGGAATGAATGCTGGGTACATAAAAGCAATGGCGCTCTCAAGTGTTGGTGGCGATCTATGAAGGACTACTTGTGACCCCCCAGAGTTGGGTAGGCTTGAAGGGTGGAGATGAGGACTGGAGGTGGAGCAGACATCTCCTCTACAATACTTCCACTTCTATATGAAAAAGTTGAGTCACATTGGCATGACTGGGCAGTGCTTTTCCTAGCTATGCCATGTAATACCACCCTAGAAGGAGACAATAGATTTTATAACAGCTGTCAGTTCCCCATACAAGGAGAAATTTAGTCATGTGTCAGAGGGTGCATGGAGGAGGTGATGATTCAGGGATGTCTGAAGGAAGAGCAGGAATTAAACCAGGAAGGGTGGTAAGATGTACATGTGTTTCAGCTTCGGGCTGGAGAGGCAGTGATCCAGAGAGAAGTCTGTAGGTAAATACGGGCTGGTGAGGAAGAATTTACACCAAAGCATTAACACCGTCACACTAGAGGTTAGGACAGGAAGGAGAAAGGAGGGAGATTATCATTTTTTTCTCTATGTAAGAATACCCTTTAACTTGACACAATGAACTTGCATTACCTTTGTAATATTTTAGCCCCATAAAATAAAGGAAGACATTTGCAGAAAGTAGCATCTAATAGAATTTTAGATCCATAAGAGAACTTGGTCATTTGTAGAAGCTGAGAGAAGCAAAGTAACTTTCTTAAATCTCATCCAAAACAAACAAATACTGGGATTAGAACCCAAGTTATTGCGGGGGGGATGGGTTAGCCTGGTGATGGGTATTAAAGAGGGCACATATTGAAAAAAAAAGGAACCCAAGTTACTGGTTAAAAAGGAATGTATGAGGTTTTATAATTGACCCCAAGCATTGCTCATATTTTCTCCAGGTTTTCTTCGTGTGAATAATTGCTATTTACTGAGCACATATTGAATACCTGGCACTGTACTAGGCCTCAAAAATATAGCAATAAACATGGCATTTGTGGGCTCCTGGTTTCAGCCTAGCTCTAATTCATTCAATAGTGTATGTCAACTATTGAAGGCAATGTAACCAGTATGTAAACTATCTATGTCTTCAGGAGAAAAAGTTCAATCTGACACCATGCAGTTCTGGTTTCCTGGGTTCCAGTGTCTGGGCAACAGCTTTGCTACTCCTGTTTCAATCTCTCTGATGCAATGTGATATGTAAAAAGCATTTCTATTGAGATGGTTGCAACATCCCATGTAGCAACAATTACCTCCCCTTCAATTATCCACCTTTCAGTCACGTTAGGTGACTAATCCTCTATTGACCTTACATTAGAAAAAGGGGAACAAGAAGTTTGGGATTTCCAAGTTAAGTCCTTATGGAGATGTTCTCCCCAAGAGACAAATGTCTGCAGTCATCTCTCATTGGGATGGTTCAACTATTTATTATAAAGAAACAAGTACTGTGGGAGAGATATCAACTTAAACTTTATCATGGTCCATGACTTTGTAAGATACTTACCAAATTTCCCCAGAGTTTTATTTGAAATTCCAAGGAAATAGAAGGCTTCTTCAGGGAAAGGACAGAGAAAGTGAAATGGGATAACAGGGGACTTTATTCAAACACCCTCACTCAAAATAGGCTTATATTTGAGTTGGGTGGAAAAGGTTAGTTTTTTCTGGATCCATTCCTAATTTGATGCTAGGAAAAGATAGATTTTAAAGCAGGTTTTGAGGGGCCAATTTGACTTTAAAATGCTTTAGTTTTCCAGTTGAACATTTCTCCTCCAACATGAGCTAAGGCAGGGTAGTAAATTATACATTACTTGATAGGTCTTTGAACTTTCTAGCTGTAATTTACTGTGATGAAGCAGAAAAGTACAAATCTGTACTTCATTGGTCAGAAGGCTTTTGTATGGTTATTGGTCCAATTTCATAATTTACTTTTATGGTACAAAAGACACACCATGATAATCTGTCTCTCTGATTATTTCTTGGCATCAGCGGAGACTTTTGTTTTCTCAAAAACAATCCTATCAGTCATTTTAAAAAATTTGGCCCTAAATGCAGTTCTGGACCTAAATGCAATTCTGCACATCTGGCTTCCCTTCTCCCAATGAGTTACATCTTCATAGGATTTTATTTTATTTTATTTTTAATATTTGAGAGTAACCTTCAGGTGTGGTTGGCAGTAAGCACGTATGTCTTCATATGTTGGAGAAACAAGAAAAGGTAGGGGGGCAATGAAGTGGTAGTGAGATAGGTCTGTCTGGAACCAATCAATAAATCAATCAATCAATTCCACAAACATTTGTTGATGCTTGCTCATAACAAACCCTGCACCAGGTGCTCGTATTTTTAAAGCGAATAAGATAGGTTTCTCTGCTGAATTGAACTGAAACTCGGGCAAAACCATTATTAGTCTCACAAATACTGATTTGCCAATAATTGTGATCCACACTATGATGAAAAGTCTCAAGGTGTTAGGAGATCACATAACAGAGAAGCCTAATCTTTCTGAGCAGATAGCTCTCAGAGTTAGGATTCCAGATTTAAGATTCCCCATGAAATCCATTCCTATCCATCTAGTCGTCAATTTGCCTTCTTCCCGTGCATATCTGACAGCTCAAACTCACCCAGCACTAAACAGAGCTCTCTACTTTTCTCCTAAAAGCTGCTCTTCCCCCAGTGTTGGCCATGTTAGCACTGCCATTTTCTTTTCTTTTCTTTTTTAAGATTTATTTATTTATTTTATTGAGAGAGGTGGGGGGGAGTAGCAGAGGGAGAGAGAGAGCCTTCAGCAGACTCCCTGCTGAGCACGGAGCCCCAGGTGGGGCTTGATCTTAGGACCCTGTCACGACCTGAGTCAACCATGAGTCCCACGTTTAATCGACTGAGTCACCCAGGCGTCCCAGCATTCCCATTTTCTTGCTTGCTCAGACCCCCAAACCCTGGAAAATTGGCTCTTCTTTTGGTCTCGATCCACATTCATCCCCGTAGGCAATCCTGTTGGGTGTGCATTTAAAATAGCCCTGAGTGGAGCGGATTCTCCATAGGTCTTCCACAGCTGCCTCAGTCCGCATCACCACCCTCTCTCACTCGGGCCATCGCATGAGCTCTCCGACTTCTCTCTCCACCTCCACCCTGCACTGCTTCAGTCTCCTCTGCGGGCAGGAGCCCAAGGGTAGCTTTCCAGCCTCCATCAGATCCTGGGACTCCCCTGTTCAGAACCCTATGTAAAGGCTTCCTATGGCGTTTGAATTCCAGCTGCCTCCCACCGTCCTCCCTTATCTGGCCCCTGCCGCTCTCCCCTTCCCTCACCTGGCCCCAGCTGCCATCGTGTTCCTCTCAAGGTGTAGTGCACACCGCAAGCTCTTCCTTGCAAGCTCTTCCCCTGGGTCCATGCCCGGCTTGCTTCTCCCCTTCACTTAGGTATTTGTTCAAAAGTATCCTTCTCAGAGAGGCCAGGCCTGAGCACCGTAACTAAAACATTCCGCCTCTGCCACTGTCCCTACCTGTCTTTACAGCCCTTCTCTGTACTTGACGTGGTATCCTAGATCCATATCCCTTAGTTTTATGGATCTTTAGGGAGTGGTCCTGATCTCCTTCGCCTATCTTTCTATCTGCGGGATGAATGATTGAAAGCAAGTATTGCTGGTACATGGTAAATGAAGAGAGCACTGGTATGAAATGACGTGGGGAAACAGAGCTTTTTAGAATATGCAGAGCCTAGTCGGCCATCTTAAGAAGTTTGGACTTTTTCCTGGAAGACGTTAAGAAGCCATTAAGATCTTAAGCAGACAGTTATACAAGCTGATTTACATTTTAAAAACTTTCCAATGAAATTGTGAGCTTGAATGTTTTCTTGACCTCAGGAATAGGTCCAATGGACCTGCTACTTATGAAGGCCTTTTTGTTGTTTTGTAAGGTGTATGCTAGCCCTGTCCCTTAATTTTGTCTGACAAGATGAGACTCTTGACTTCTTTCTTTTTTTAAAGTTTTATTTATTTGACAGAGACATCCAAAGAGGGAACACAAGTGGAGGGGAGTGAGAGAGGGAGAAGCAGGCCTCCCACTGAGCAGGGAGCCCGATGCGGGGCTCGATCCCAGGACCCTGGGATCATGACCTGAGCAGAAGGCCGACGCTTAACAGCTGCGCCACCCAGGCGTTGTTACACTAGGCAGCACGGTGCACGTGGAAAAGGCGAGGCACCGACCACTGGATGGCGCTCCGGGGCGTGCACGCGCACTGGGGTTGCGCACCCCGGGGCCCCACGGGGCAGCGAGGCCTGGGACTTGGGTTCACATTGATAGCGTCCTTCAATGCGTCAGCAGCCGTGGCCGCAGCTCCCAGGAGAGAGCAGGGCTGTGCCTGGGGGCAGCAGGGGGACCCAGGTGGAAGGCCGGCTTGCCTGCCATTCTCGTGCCCAGTGTCCTTCCTGTGGCGTCTGCATAGATACTAATTTTCAGGCCTGAAGGCTGAGATAGGCCCTGCTGGTGCTCATAGAAACGAACTCTTCCCTAATACTCCAGAAATCATATACACGGGTTGCCCAATAGAGCGCATCAGGGAGTTGCCCGCACACTTCAGATTTTAGATTCTCTGGTTTTGAAAACTTCTGCAATGTTGCAAAGCAAATAACGTGGCCGCAGACTTAGAAATAGAAATTAAATTTAAAGATTATCATAGTTGTTGGGAAACAACACTTCTCAGATAAAACTTCAGAGGAACCACTTATTAAGAAGAAGACATAAAAAAAATCTTTACCAAGATGCAGCGATAGAACGCATAAAGAGACATTTGGAACTATATACAAGTCATGAAAGCACTTTTGGTTTTTTGTACAAGCCCCCCCCCCCCCCCCCCCCGTTACAAGAAATGTCACATGAACCATTAAAATGCCATTGTATACATTCAGTTAAATTCAGACTTAGGCGAAACTGATTTGTGAGAAGAATTCTATCTTTTTGGAAAATCACCAGAATCATTAGCTCTAGATGTACTAAAATTCATATTTGAAATAATATATCCGAAATGTATCCCCAAGTTGTCACAGTCCATGAATTATTCTTAACAGCTCCAGTAGCCGTGGCATCAGCAAAAGATTTTTCTCAAAATTAAAAATTATCAAATTATTTGTGATATTCCATTTGCCAAGAGTAACTGACATCATTTTCAATTATATCAATGAAAATGAAGTTACTAAAAGTGAAATTTTAATGACCTAATGAATTTTCAGCAGTGTCCAAGCCAGAAAACTTTTAAGATCAATCAGGATACAAAATATTATTTTTTATTTTATTATATAAAATTATGACACCAAAATGATTTTTCTTGCAATTTTTAAGTTTATGCTGGTACTCATATATCACTTTTATCCTTATTATGTTTATAAGCATTAGTATTTTTTTGAGGAAAAACTTTATATTTTTCTTCTTTTAATCGTACTTTGTTCCTCCTTTTTTAACAAGGGGTCTCTCATTTTCCTTTTGCACTAGGCCTGGCAAATCATGTAACCAGGCCTGGATACAAGGCATGAAATGATGAAAAAGAGTTGTCCAAGTGACTGTTCCCCAAGAGGCGTTCAGGATGTTTCCCAGGAAAGAGCGGTGGACAAATACATGATTTGTTTTACGTTTGGGTTCTGTAGCAAAAGATACACTTTCTACCAAACAAGCCTTAAAATCCTTCTTCCTCTTCTTTCTTTTTTTCTTTTTTTTTTTAAGCTTTAAAATACTTCTTACTCTCATTGTGGGCTAAGAACCTATCAAACAATGTAGGCAGCAGGAGAACGTAGAAGATACAAAGAGAGGTTTACACATGCAACGTTGTCAGTAGGATTGTCAACAGCTGATTTCCTTTAGGAATTAGAAACGTCAAAGTCAGTTCCTGACAGTGGAGGGTCTCCCATCCTTCAAAAGAAGTTCCCATTTAGGGAAGAGGTGTCCTTAGGACTGGTTACTTCCAAAATGTTAAAAAGATTGCTTTTACCTTAAGCCTGAGAACAGGTCAAGGGGGATTTTTTGGTGTGTTTTTGTAAAAGAGGGGTGTGTGTGTGTGTGTGTGTGTGTGTGTGTATGTGTGTGTGTGTGTGGTGTCCTCTCTCTGGCCATGGCGGTGACAGTGGGGATGGTGGTGGCGGTGAGGTGACAGCATAGTTGGAAGGCATGACTTGCTTGGGAAGAGGACACTATAGCATGAAGAAACTGATAGACTATATGATAAAAATTGGGCTTTGTTCAAGGGAATTGGATGGTCCTATAATTCTGGAAGCTAAATGCACTACTTTTTTTCAATAATCTTTCTGCTGATAATGTGACATGGAATAAGTAGTTTCCCACAGCATATTTCAATAAGAGTTTACTAAAGAGAACTGTTGATTGATGATGTCCTTTTTGTGAATTGGGAGGTGTGATGAAAATTATCGCTTCCTTACTTTGTGAGGAATTTTCACAGGTCATTTCCCATAGGAAAAATTCCCCCGTGTTTTTGTTCTAAGAAAGCTCCATGACTACCCGGGATGCTTTATGGCTTATATCACTCCCTGTGATGAATTGAGCAAGTGCTTTGAGCAGGCAATCAGAGCAAGAGCACAATGT
The DNA here is from genome assembly GCF_964656455.1 of Halichoerus grypus. NCBI lineage: Eukaryota > Metazoa > Chordata > Mammalia > Carnivora > Phocidae > Halichoerus > Halichoerus grypus. The sequence goes on along the minus strand of NC_135717.1, from coordinate 133,812,847 downwards.
ATGATGATAGATTGTATGATAGATCATACAACCCCAGTGACTACTGATAAACTTTGTTTTGAATGTAACCAAACACTGAATTTAAAAATCCAGGTGTAAGGAATAGGACCTATGTAACAAAGAGGATTTAAGCAAATTTAGGGACATGTTCTAAGAACCTAAAAACACTCAAATTTGCAAAAATTACTAGAGTCCTTCATTTTTCATATACTGCAATAAAGTATAACTGAAAACTATAATGTGATCCCTTCAGAGAGTAATTAAACATTCCATTCTAAACTTCTTTATAATTTTTGCCTAGGAATCATTCACTTTTTTTTTTTTTTTTTTACCAGCTCTAGCAATCGGCTTTCTTTTCAAGACCATGTTCCACAAAACCTTATTACTTCTCAAGAAAGGCTAAGTAAATCATAATGAGTAGTACAGGAGAGACAGATATAAATGCTTGTAAAACTCAGGTAGTTGACATAAATGAAAAAAAGAAGAACCATTTTCAAAAACATTGCAGATTCAGATGACTATTCTTTTGCTATAAGAAATATGATTCAAGTGTGATCATAAAAGGCACCTCACGTTGGTCTCATCTGGGAAATAATAGGGAGTGCTAAGGAGTCCAGTGAATGGAAGACTACATGTTCAGCTAATTCTTGCCACACAGGAATTTTTAAAAGAGGAAGTATAAATAATTTTTCTTTTACTTTTTCCCTAAAAAAAATACATAACTTCTCTCAGTTTTTAAACCTTGGCTAGATTTTTCAATGCCGTGTAGACCAAACAAAATATGTCAGCAAGCTGATTAACTCTAGAAGCAGCCAATTTGTAAACTCCTGAGTACAGCATAATCAAGCCCCGTTGAAATGCTATGCTAGACAGTTTGGTTGACCAGTGTTCTCCAAAGAGGGAGAGGGAAGGAGGAATGGGGAGAGAGAGAGAGACAGAGAGAGGACAGAGGAAGCTCAAAATGTTTTATTAATAGGTGTGAGCAATCATAGAAGTTTCAAGAACTTGGCTATGTTCGACTCACCAGTTACAGCACACCAGCCTTACAACTCATGAGATTCATATTAGTCTCTCAGCACAATTAAAAAATCATGGCAGATCTTCAGGGTAGCTTAAGACCAGCTGAAACTGCATCTATAAAATGCCATGTATCTATTGTATCTTGATTCTATTACTGATCAATTATATTACAAAAAGCAAGGACAAAATTGAACGTTGTTTCTTAGTTTAAAGGACTGGGAGATTCAACTCCTATCAGTGTCAAACTAGAAAATTTCCTCAATGGGGCAATATTTGTTTTAATTTTTACATGAATTATTGGGATTATAGAATAGAGAACAAAAGAATTGTTTTAGTGACCTTTGGAAATGTGGAGAAAAACTCATGCACAATGAGCCTTGACAAAAGCAGTTTTCCTTATTAACTGCCTAGAGCCCTAGAGAATTATTTATCCAGTGCCTACTCTATTATGCACTTACTTTATGGAGCTAAGGGGAGGCTCACAGTGGGCAGAAGTACCCCATGGCTTTTCCATATTTCATTCCTTTTTCTTCCCGTCGAAGGAGTAAATCTCACTGTGATCTCTCTAATGAATGGACAGTTTTCAGTCTGGTAATTAGGCAAGCACCCATCCATTCTGATGACTTTATGATGGCTTGTTTCATTCCAATTTATTAATACATTAAATAGTTAAAATGTATTGAGCCCGTACTATGTTCCTAGATACTTATATATATCATGTTGAACTTGCATTAAAAACATAAAAGATTTATGCTATAATTTCCATTTTCTACGGGAGGGAAGTGAGACTCAGATTAAAAAGTTTATGAAAGCCATGGAGCTCATTAGTGTCTGAGCCATGATTTGAACCCAGGCTTTCCTGATACCAAAATCTGGGTTCTTTTCATTACACTGCATCATCTCTCAATTTACTCAATGTTTTTATTAGGCTCAGTTGTCTGGAAAGGCAGTAAGACACAATCACAGTCTGCTTTTTTGTTTGCTTGTTTTTAAGTTCATTCAACTCTTAGAACACGGACTTGCTTTCTTCCTCTTTGTTTTTACTAATAAAGAATTGGAGGTCCAGAAATATTTTACAAATGGGCAACATCACTAGAGAAAAGTATATTGTGAAGCTTCTCAAGGAAAGAAAGCATCCTGAAGGAGTTCCCATTCATTTAGATGTATGAATTCTGGAAAAGTCCCACGTTTTAACTACCGTCTATTTGCTGATCACACTTGATTTTCTCTCCAGCTCTTGACATCTCCAATGAGCTGTAGAGTCCTAAAATCATTTGTCTGTCTCACATATTCATTAGGATGTATAATAAGGCATTTCAAACATTACAAATCCAAAGCAGAGTTTTCCTTCCCAAGTGAGATCCTCGATTATTCTTCCATTTCCTAGGAAATGGCACAACCATCTGCCAAACATCGAGATGTCATCCTTGAGTCCTCTTTTCCCTCACCTCCCAGCTCTAATACATTAGAAGTCTTGTGATTTTACTTCCAAAATATATCCTGGATCTGTCCATGTCTCTCCATCTTCACCATATCAGGAGAGTCCCCCCACCATTATCTCTTGGCAAGACTGTCACCTTAGCTTGCTAACTGGTTTCCCTACTTTCACTCTTGCAACTTTGTTACCTGTTCTTCATAAGCAGCTGGAGTGATTTTCTTACAATGTAAATCATATCATATGATATCCTTATTCAGAAACTCACAATGCCTACTTCTTTGGTGTCTCTTTCTACTCTCCCCCGGGGCTTCTTATTTTCTAGCTCTATTTGGCTATATTTCAGTTATTTGAAAAAGCCACGTATGTTCTTGCTTACTGTATTTACATTAACTTAGCTGTTATCTCGCTATACACTTAGATTAAAGGCTTACCCATCACTCTCTTCTTACTCTGATTCCTTTAGGGATAACTATAAAGTTATAATGATGATTTTTAAACAGATCTATCATTCATCCCATTTCACAAAAAAATATTTATTGTCAGATACAGAGATGTGTCACACAGACCCCCTTCAAGAAAGGACTCATACCCATCTGCAAGGAGTGTGGTTAGCTGACTATCTTCTGACATCATCTTGCCTCAACTTTCTAGCTGAGGTCATGCTATTCTTGGGGCACTCTAGCCAACAGTGAGCAAGATGATGGTAGTTGAGGTCATGATTTTCTGGGGACAACCCCTAACTAATGACTAAATAAAGCAGTGGGACAGAGACTAGTCATTTATGTCCAATGTGAAGCTACTCTAAAGGGAAATCTTTGCTCTAAATAGACATGCTAGGTTTTCACGTGGCCAATAGTCTTGTCAGTAATAGGGCACGAAATATACTTCCAGATCTATTCAAGTAATTGTTCTGAAAATCAGCATGCTGATTCACCAGGTATTTGGTTCTTGAGGAAAATGTATACTTCATAAATGATAGAAATGTCTCTGACATTATACATAAATGGAAAGAGGGACAATATTTTGAAAATTGTTTCTCAGGCACTGTATTAGTTATCTGTTGCTGTACAATACATTATCCCAACATGTACTGGCTAAAACAATAATAAACATTATGTCATACACGTTATGTGATTCAGAACTTTGGGAGTAGCTTAGCTGGGTGGTCTGGTTCAGGATGTCTCTTGATGTTCCAGTCAAGATGTTGGCCAGGGTTACGGTCATGTGAAACCTCGACTGAGGCTGCCAGACCCACTTCCGGGTTGGTTCACTCACATGGCTGGCATATTGGTGCTGGCTGTTGGCAGGAGGTTTACTGTCCCCACTATATGGACCTTTCTCTAAGGCTGTCTGAGTGTCTTCAATATATGGCAGCCAACTTCCCCCAGAGATCACAGCAAATGATCCAAGAAATCAAGATGGAAGCCATGATGTCTTTTATGACCCCACCTTGAAAGTCTCATACCATCATTTCCACGATATCTTATTGGTTACTCCAGTCAGCCCTATTTATTGTGGGAGGGGGCTGTATAAGTGCAAACACTGGGAGTCATCTTGAAAGCTGACTTCCACAATGACTCATTAATTCATTGATTCATACATTGATCAAATCTCCCTGAGCGTCTAATGTAAAAGTGTCTGGGCTAAGCTCTGGCAATAGCTGCAAAAGAACCAAACAGCTCAAGTTTTACTTTCTTGCAGCTTATATTTTGGTTGGGGTGGGAAAGAACAGAGAATAAATACATGTGCAGTGTGTCAAGAAGTTACACATCTATAAACAAAAAGCTGCTTAAGAGAGAGCAAGTGATAGGAGGGTAGGCCCTATTTTATATGGCTTGTTAGAGAAGGTTTCTGTGATAATTTACCATTTGTGCAGGAACCTAGCTAAAGTTGGGGGTGGAAAAATGAAGCCCAGGTGGCTGGGGTGGGGGCAGAATGTTTCAGGCAGAGGAAACATTCAGTGCAAATGTTGGTAGGAAAATGAATGGAAGAGCAAAACAGCCTCATAAAGATTTCCTCAACTGTAAGTCAGGGTTACTATTAGACTTGAAGTCACCTGTCACCTTTGATTCTCTTCTGTTTTACTCTTTTTAAATCTAAGTTCAACATTTAAAGCCTATCGAATACAGAAGAATTTTCTTACCATAAAACTCACAGCTTATAAATACTATTTTTCATTCTACTCATATTGGCTTAATTGGTCCTTAGGGCAGTCTTCCCAGTGGCTGTTCCAAATCTCTCCACAGTCCTTAAGCTCAAGGTGCCCACTGAGCCTCGATTCCCCTTGGTAGATGATCACTGACTCTCCTCAAAAGATCAGTGCCATCTACCAGACACCATTTCTTTGCCTCAGAATCATGGCTGATACTTTGCTCATAAGTTCATTTTATGTCTTTAAAGGACATCCAGCATCCTTTCCAAATGTACTTCCATCCTTTTCCACCTGTACTTCAGATGTCATCCTTCTGCATGTCTTCCACGAGTTGGCCTTAGACTGTCATTTCCCTCCTACTTCTTTCAAATTTTATTTATTTTTTTGTCACTACTCACTGCTTCTTTCCCTCTGTTGAAAACATTCTACTGACTTCACTATCCTTAGCAAATAACTCTTCCTTCTCCCGTGTTACCCCTAGGCCACCATTTTTAGAGAGGCCAACAGAATCGCCTGATGTGTTAGGTAAAAAGGCAGATTCCTAGTTTTTTTCTCAGATCCACCTCACCAGGTTTTCCAGGGGGTGGGGCCAGGAGATCGTATTTGGGAAAACTCCTCCATGTCTCTCTGATGAGCACCTGTGCTGGAGACCTGCAGGTAGATACTCTGATTTTTCTTCAGACCAGACATTAATTCATTTTTGTATGGCATTCTCCTCAGTCTCTTTCCTGCACTAAAACTAATTTAGCAAAGTACTCAGTGGTATCTCAATATTTAAAGCCAATGGACTTTTTCTCGCTCTGTATCATGTTTGTATTTACTGCATCATCTGATCTTATCAACTGCCATTGCCTTCTCGAAATTTTCTCTGTCAGGTTCTGTCATATGGAAATCACAAGGTTAAGACATTAGAAAATTTTTCTTTAAGTAGTGATTAGTATTATCATTTTAGATCTATAAAACTCCAGAATAAAAAATTAAAAATAAATCGTTGCCAGAATCGAAGCTAATTATTCTTGAATCCCATTGTTCTAAATGTCCTGAAGAACATTTAGGGCACTGCAATTATCTTCGTCTTTATTTCGTTATTCTTCATTCTTAATTGCTTTCTAGAATCCATGTTTAAAAAAAAAAAAAACCTTAACAAAAGTAACATTCCCTTTAGCTTCTACATTGGGAGAATATTGGGCCTAACATCAAGGATACCTCTTTCTACATGGCAGGTCTTACAATAATTAATTGATTTTTTTGTATGAGTTCATAACTGGAAAGTTTAGAACTCTAAAGCATAGTCATTAATTAGAAGCTTTTCTATTTGAAGTCTTGTCATCTTCTGCTTTCTCGAGATGACATTTATTAATTGGGGCAGAGATGACTCTCTATCTACCAAAAACACAGGCTCCCTTTCCATTGCATGGTGTCACCCCAGGAGAGGGCTGCCTTGTCATTGGCAACATCTCCTAGCCTCCAGGGATGGCCTTGGGACATCCTCACCAATGGAATGGAGCATGGAGAGAGTCCTAAAGAGCTCTCAAAGACCCTGAGAGATGACCACCCCACATGATTGAAGAGGCCTGGTTTCCTAACCATCATCCACAATAAGGAACACTCTCATGGGACTGGGACATGAGCAAGAAATAAACTTTTGTTGTGTTAGAATGTTGAAATAGGAATATTTGTTTATTTCAGCAGTAAGCAATCTCATTCAGTCATAATGAATTATTGCCTATATAATCTCTTAGCCATTTGCTGGTGATCTTGTTTTCTTCAATTTTCCAAATGTCTGAACAGAACTATTGATGATTTCCTCTTCCCCACCCACCCCCCATCTTAGGAGGCACAGACAAAAAAAAAAAAAAAAAAATTGGTAAGACAATGAGAGCCCAAGATCTGTGTCCTACTTCCCAATTGTCCAGGGAGTCCCTGGCCAATTTCCCTAATTCCTCTCTCTCTCTCTCCCTCTGAAGTAAAGCCATGTGATGCAATAAAAGTTATAACTGACTGGGGCCAGCAAAATATACGGGACTTCAGAATTGACTCAGTTCTATCACACGTTGCGCTGTGTGACCTTACACAGGTGTACCTGACCTCTCTGGGTCTCAGTTTCTACTATGTGAGGTGAGTTCAAATTGCAAACCTCCAAATTCCTTGACAAATTTAAAAAATGCTTTTAAAAGAAGACTAGACAAATGTAATATATTTTAATCCACTCTTTAGGAGTAACTCAGCTAACCCTTTCTAATAGCATATTTTAAGAAAGGCAGTGCATTTGAAATTGTGAGGAAGAAAATAATAAACATTACTTGGCTCTGGGAAAGTGTATGTGACAAACGGAAAACTGAAACAATTGATACAACAACTATTTGGCCTCTTAGTTGATTAATAAAAAGGACAGGGGAGAGGCTGTGGCAAGAAATAGAACTTACACCCTGAGAAACTGGGTTGGTTTTGACCCTGAACTTGGAACATTCAAATGACTGCAGGTGGAATAAAGGAGGATGGGCTGGGCTGGGACAACTAGCTGTTGGGACATTACTTGCCTGGCACATCCCTTGGAGTGTCACCTAGCCTGGGGTTGTCCATGGGCCTTAGATTCTTTGCAAAGTAGTTCAGATTTTGCACCAGATAAAATCCTTGGAGTGGCTTAAAACCACACAGGCTTCTGTGAATTCTCTGGATGAACCAAGAATTATGGCATTATCCTGCACTGCAGATGAAAGTATGAGTCAAGTACTGTGATTTGGCTCCAAGTGGACCAGTGTTGCCCTCAGACCCAGGCAGAAGGGGCCAAAGGGCAAAACTCCCACTTTAGAGGACACTTCCCCCCACTTCCAAGTGTCCTATGTTGGTCCTCCTCTGTCTGTGTCCCCCACTTCAAAGCAGTCAAAGAAATGTGCCACCCAGAGTTAGTCCTCAGCCTTTCTAGAATGGGCTCTGTATAGTGCAGACCCCAGAATCCCCTGCCCACATGGTTCTGAGCCAGAGCCCAAGCCTTTGAGGGCCTCTTGCCTGGCCTGTCCTCCCACAGACGGCCTGTACTGCCAGTATGTGCTCCCCTGGGCTGAGATTTGGTCAATGGGCGGCTGTTTTCAGGGCTGTGTATGGAGTTTGCACCTACTGGCTGAGGTATCCACAGACATGCTGGTGTGGCCTCTCATGGTATACAAGGAACGGGGTAAGCCACTCCAGGCTGGAGACCAGGTTCTAGCGTGGAACTTTGAGGAGTCTGAGAATTCAAAATTTAAACCTTCCTTTCCAGATCATTTTGAAGGTTTATTTGTCAGGGTAGCAAAAAAGAGCAAGTTTTATCTAACAGACTGTTAGCTTAGTGTCTAACTCTTTTATTATTATTATTATTATTTTTTATTTTATTATGTTATGTTAATCACCTTACATTACATCATTAGTTTTTGATGTAGTGTTCCATGATTCATTGTTTGCGTATAACACCCAGTGCTCCATGCAGAACATGCCCTCTTTAATACCCATCACCAGGCTAACCCATCTCCCCACCCCCTTCCCCTCTAGAACCCTCAGTTTGTGTCTCAAAGTCCGTAGTCTCTCATGGTTCATCTCCCCCTCCGATTTCCCCCCCTTCATTTTTCCCTTCCTGATATCTTCTTCTTTTTTTTTTTAACATATAATGTATTATTTGTACAGGTCTGTGATTCAACAGTCAACTACTATATTGTTGAACATGAGATCTGGATCTTCATTTGGATTCTTGCTCTGGGATCTACAAATTTAAAAGGAACTGAGTGACCAAATCTGCATGAAAGCGCAAGAGAAAGTTGGATGGTATCTTTGCCCCAAAACATTTACCTTGATCTCCTTACCTGCACTAAAGCCCCTGCCCTTCCCTCCAGCAAACTCAGACCAACACAAGATATGTATAACTCATTTATACTGAAAACACCTTTTTGGTGTTTTATGCTTCCTAGAGTCAAATGTTCTGCTAATGGTGTTCAACAAATAACAGTTTTCACATGGGTGATGGCTGATGCCCACTGAGTCAATTTCACTGTGGTTACTTAGACACACTTTCTCTCAAAATAGTAATTCTGTCTAGTGTTCCAGAGATTCACAAACTTCCCATTCATGGGAAATATTCACATCCTAGCTTCAATCCTCAAATTCCTGCCTATCAATTCCATCTTAAACTAGTCAACTCCAATGCAACCGTTCAAGCAAATATTCCTGGGGGGATCCATTTGAGAGATTCTTTTTACACAGCCATTTGAACACCAAGATAGGTTTTAATGGAGATAAAAGTCATCTGGCTTATCTCACAAGTATAAACCTGTTGCTTTAGTTTTCTTTGAGTGTGGGTCTGTTGTATAGGTGCTTTCGTTATAGCCTAGTTAAATATTGTTACCCTATAAATCAGTGCTATGAAACACATCTAATCACTTTGGAAAGATTTGGGGTGGGCTAAAACTGACTGAAAGTTAAGATCCAAAAGGTTTGTTATTTTTCCCTTTGACAATCAATTCTAAGGTCTTTTCTCTTTTATTTATAGAATTGAATAAATGAAAACAGCAAATGGTGTTTGATCCTTTATGGCTCATCCAAGCAACTGGAACTTTCCCCAAGCTCTAGTAAAGTGTTCTGTAGGAGTGGCAAACTCAGCTATGATACGGGCCAGACTGAAGGGATATACGTTAACGGGAGCACATTTGAGCCCCTATTTTACCTCTAGTCATTTATATTCACTTAAAAAAAAAAAAAACGGAAGTGGCAAGCTATACCAGTCAGAACAATTTGCACCCAATGCTTTGGGGGTGATCTACATGATATAATTTATGATTTCTAGAACACCGAGAAAGTTCCTTTGGCCTTAACTAGCTCACTTGTGTGAATGGAACAGTGCTTGAAATTCCAGAGTCATTATTTTAGATTAACCAATCTCTCTTATCATACACTTCAAAAAAAGAGTAAAAGAATGCATCTGTAAAAACAATATTTATATCAAGAATTTTTCCTCAACAAGTGTTTTAGGGCCCTGACGTGGAAGAAGATAGGGTATAGTTGCTACAAAGAAGGGTGAAAGGAGCCTGGGAAATAGAAATAATGTTCTTCTAAAGAAAACTCCCATATTTATTCAGCTATGACCTACCAGGCTTTCTTTAAGAGAGTATCTCATTTGTTTTTCAAACAACACTGGGATTTGGGGATGAGTATTCTTGACCACACGAGGAAACAACCTAGGAGTAAGTAAGTGGCTTGCCAAAGATCACATAGTAATAAGATGCAACCAGGACTCAAATCTAAATTGTTTTGTTCTGAGTATTATGCTCCTTCTACTGAACTTACTCTTTCCTAAGTCGTGTTGTGATATTTGTGATTTTCTCCATTGTGGATGATTATAGCTTCAGTTAACCAGGCACCTTATAAGTATGATAAGCTCTTGGGCTCGGGAGCCATGTGGTTTGGGGATAAGTCTCAATTTCAGCAATTTACTGATTATATAATTTGGGACAAATTCCTTAAGCTCCTTGGATTGTATCTACAAAGAGGGCTAAGAATCCTACCTCACAGGGTTATGGTGAACATGATTTGAGGGACTACATGTAACGTGCTTAGAACAATACCTAACACACAAGAACGTCTCAATAATTCTTATTTATAGCTTAGTAAACTAGAAAGAAAAGTGAGGTGACTTGCCTTAGATTAAGAAAAAGAAACTAGTAAGAAAACTTGTTTACTTTACACCAAGGTTGTTCCTCACTCTGCCATATGGTTAAGATGGCACCTGCCAATCTTTACAAATATCTAATACCCAGGATGGGTCCACCTGTTGCATAGAGCTGAAGTACTTGTGTGCAAGTCTTCATGCACACAAAATAATTTCCAGGTCTCGAAAGCCGCTGCCCGTCCAAAAGCGAGTCTGTGGCCGATGGTCACGGCTGTAAGTGTCTACCTTGGAAGTCTGTTTCCAAGAGATAGCAGTTTTGGGGACAAAGCCTTAACCAGAGCATTGACTGAGTCAAGTACATAAAGGGAACAGATGAGTAAGTGTGGGCAGACACTGGCATTAGGAGATGGTTAGCCAAAGGAAGCAGGCCTCAGTCAAAGGGGACCACCCTTCACCTACTTCATAATGTTTGTCTTAGGTCCAGTGCTGAGTCTGTGGAAACAGCAACCCAGAATTACAGCTGTAAAAGATACCTTTACAACGTGCTTCTTTGTGCAGTGAGGATGTTTCCGTTTTCCACTTTCTAATTTCCATTTTCCAGATGATGAAATTGAAATTTGGAAAAATTAAATTCACAACACAGGGCCACAATGAGTAAGTTGCTAAGACAGTGCTTGAACCTGGAGTCTACTGATGGCCCGCCTTGGGCTCTTTTCATGCCAGGAGCCTGCCTATTAAAAGGCAATTGCTGAGTGCTGTGTACTGGAACAGGAAAGGAAATGGAAATGTGGGATTGGGTATTTGCATGAGTAGTGGATTCTACCCTATCTGTTGATTTTGCTACTTTATAAATCCGTTACCAAAATGGCCTCTGGAACACCCCAGTATGGACTTTGTTTGTGAGTAAATACTATACCTCAAAAATATGCTCCCTAGTAATTATTTCACACAGATTAATATGATAAATTGGTTATAAAAGTTAACTATATCTCAGGAGCCTGAAATTTGACCAAAGCTTCCCAAGATATTTTACTGCATGTTCGTAAAATTTTTTAAGTCCTGCGATTGTGGCTTCTGACTAATTCTTTCTGCAAAGGACAATGAATTAATTAGAGACACTGAGAAGTCTGTTGCTCACAAATCTTTGTAATTTTCTGTGCTATTCTAAGAAATTGCAATCCCAGAAAAATCCAAAGTTCAAATGAGTGAAGTACAAGCCGCATATGCAAGTACAGCGCAAGTCCAAGTGAGGGCAAGTGCAGAGCGAGGAAGAATGTCAGTCTGCATGGAAACAATCAGATTCCTTTCTTCCCTTGAGAGTGGATGCATAATTAAAAATAGGACATAATTACTGTTCTTTTGTATTTGAAAGAAAATTCAGCAAGCAACAGGCAGCTGGAAGAATTAAACCACAGGTGAAGGCAACTTGCAACGTGGGAGGTCACGGCCACATGCGTTCTAGCGCATTGTGAATTAGGCACCAGATGAAGAGCATATTGGAACACATAATATGTAGCAGTGCATTCCTGTAATAAGCAGCGGAAGATATTTTCATCCTTCAGATTATCATTATGTCACTGAAAGGCAAAGATGATTTTAGCAAAAACATTAACGGAATTGTAAACCCCAAACTGAAATGAAGCTTACGAACTTGCTGACCCCTCCCCCAATGGAAAACAACTTTTATTTAAGCATATGTGTATTTTCGTTCATAACTTACCGTCTGCCTACTTCCAGAAAGGATTTGAAGCAACCTAACTCCACTCTAAAGAGAAAGAGCAAACTACAATGCGAGGCCAACTGAAGTTTGGTGTGTGTGTGTGTACAAACTAATAAATGTATCCAGAAGAACTCTAAATCTTTATTTTTTATTTATTTAGTTATTTTTTAGAGGGGGAGCAGAGGGAGAGGGAGAGAATTTTTTTTAAAGATTTATTTATTTGTTTGAGAGAGAGAGAGCAAGCATGAGCAGAGGGAGGGGCAGAAGAAGAGGTAGAGAGAATCTCAAGCAGTCTCCTTGTTGAGTGCAGAGCCCAACAAGGGGCTTGATCTCAAGACCCTGAGATCATGACCTGAGCCAAAGTCAAGAATCAGGAGTCGACACTTAACCAACTGAGCCCCCGGGCACCCCCTAAATCTTTATTTTTTTTAATGAAAGAATAAAAGAGCTGAATAACAATATCAAAATATTTTCTGAATTTAATTCTACAAAACTAATTTTTTTTTCAATCTGTCATAGACCAGGGGTCAAATCACCATTTTTTGTCCTTAGAAGGGCCATTCATGTTTTATTTGTAGCTTTTATTTTTATTTATTTATTTATTTTTAAAAGATTTTATTTATTTATCTGACAGAGAGAGACGCAGCGAGAGCAGGAACACAAGCAGGGGGAGTGGGAGAGGGAGAAGCAGGCTTCCCGCCGAGCAGGGAGCCCGATGTGGGGCTTGATCCCAGGACCCTGGGACCATGACCTGAGCCGAAGGCAGACGCTTAACGACTGAGCCACCCGGGTGCCCCTTATTTGTAGCTTTTAGTTCAGTTATGCTCTGCGACACTGTTAGTGCTCACAAAATTGTGTTTTCCTCCTTTCTCTGACACATTGCTGGACTACTTCTCAGAGTTCCTGTACCTAGGTGGAACAGTGTGCACAGAGTGTGAACAGAAGTGATGTTTGCCACCTCTGAGTGGAGGTATTTGAGAGCAGGTGTGCCTTCCCTAAGCGTCGTCTTGCCCATCCACCAGCTGAATGCTGAAGGCAGTTCCTAGAGGCTCTCCAGCAGTGCTTCTCAAAATGGGCTCCTTGGACCACTAACAGGCACATCACCTGGGAACTTGTTCGAAGTTCATTCTGGGGACACACCTGAGACCTACTAAACCAGAAACTCCGGAGGTGGGGCCGAGCAATGCGTGGATTAACAAGCCCTCCAGAATTCAGGGGATTCTGATGCCCACTAGACTTGGGGACCACTGTGCTAGACTATAACAGGACCAAAGTTTGAAAGAATCTTGGGTCCCTGAAAGACTGCATGGAGCAGAGACTCCTCTCCTGTCCCCCTTCCCACCTCATTGGACTGTATCATAAGACAAATTCCGTATTGCATTAAGCCCCTGGATTTTCAGGTCGCTTTCTCCAGCAGTCAGCTTATCCTGACTAATACTGCTTCTTGTTGCTTCTTCCGTTACTGCTCTTGATGAATGTAATAATGTTCTGCTTTTGTCCTAGCCACCAGAAGTTCTGTCTGGAAGGGTGAAGAAGGAATAAACCAACAAGCTGATAAACATTGTTTTCCCTCAGGTTTTGTTATTTTTCCCTCCTTGAATTTTCTAGACTCTTCCTTCTGCCTCAATAGATTGTTACTTACTGCTCACTCAGTAGGTAGCACTTTGTATGATATGGGAACCATAAGTCCTGTATGGTGACTCTTATAGGACTTCTTGCCCTTCAAGGACCTGAAGTTTCTTAATATGAGACAAGCTTATTAAACACCCAAATTTTGGCATGAAATCACATAGGACACTCTTTATTCCATATAGTTGAAAGTCTTAAATTTTACCCCACTTTTTTCTGGTGAGTTTTCTTTCTTTTGGAGAAATGCTTTTCTCCCATGCTAAACATCGGTACTGAATATGTGATGTAGTTCTAAAATTTTTCTAAGTGGGCATATTAGGCATTTTTAAATTGGTCTTAACATTGTAAGGTTGTGACCCTGAAGCTGTAAGTTGCCACATTGCCTGTCACATGGAAAAATTCTGTCTGTTGTAGGACAGAAAGAGGCAAACACTCCAAGAGAAAGTGTCCGTTCTGAAAACATCCTAGCCCCTGGATCCCGTCATACATGAAGTTGGATCCACATCTCTGTGGTTTGGTTACTTAGGCCAATAAATTTTCTTATTTTGCTTCAGATAGTTTGAGTTGAGTTTTTATTACTGGCTTTCAAAAGCTGCCAGTTGCTATGAATATGGAAATCAATTAGGTCATTCCTGAAAATAAAGGATTACAATAAGCCTTGGGCTGAAGAAGGGAGAAAAGAGAACTAGAAATGTAGGGTGAAGGGAAAAATTGGTTTTTTAAGCATGTCAGGCAGAGATAGTATAGAAAAATATCAATGAATGAAGAAAGTCATCTCAGGAAAGATAGGACAACACTCTCCAGACCTAATCATTTATTTAATAGCTTCATCATCTTTGCCTTTTTCTTATACATCTATGGTATTTTAAAAAAAATATTTTATTTATTCATTTGACAGAGAGAGCACAAGCAGGGGGAGCAGCAGAGGGAGAAGGAGAAGCAGAGCTGGGAGCCTGATGTGGGGCTCAATCCCAAGACCCTAGGATCATGACCTGAGTCGAAGGCCGATGCTTAACTTATTGGGCCACCCAGGCGCCCCACATCTAGGGTATTAAAAAAAAAACAAAACACAACTTTAAAAAATGTAGCCTCTTTCTAAGTAATAATGCCCACAAAATCATGGATCGATTTGAAAGTTTTATATATACAACTGTTAGAATTCTCCAAAGCTCATTTGTGGTTCTCCTGAAGTCATTGTGTGTGCTGCAAATGGTGTGAATGTCACACTTTGGAGAATGCTTAGGTAGAGGATCAAGTCTGCTGCAGGCTGGAGGAGAAGCATTGGTGGGTAGAGGAGAGAGAAAGAGCAACTTCTGCATTCCATGTCTTGAATTTAGCCAGCTTGAGAGTGGCTCTAGTGCCTTCAGTGCTCAGCCTCAGTGCGGGCTACAGTGAGTGCAACAGACAGGAACCCCCAGGACTTATCCAGACTTAATATGGCTGCCATGCACCATGTCAATTATTTAAACATCGAAATGCTTCTGTGATAGCTGGAAAACAGCTACTGCTCTGAGCCCACACAGTGTTCCAACACCCTGCTTACCTTGGCCTCACCTTAGGACTCAGCAAGGAGAGGGGGGCACGCCAGTACAGCAGGAAGCCTCTGGGGCCTTGCAGAGGCCCCGTGGCTAGCTTCTGTTCTGATTGGTTGGTGGCTTTGCCATCTGGTTGTGAAATAATTAAAAAGACCTGAAGATACGCCTCTGTTGCTGTATGGATCATAATGGGTTGCATTTATTGGTTTCTTTGTCTGTTTCTCTTTCCTGATCGTCACTCATTTTTTCCAGTGTCTAATATGAACGGTGTCTTCAAGCTGGAAAGAGGTGGGGAGATGGCCAGGAGCTAGAGCCTACATTACTGGCCGTTTGACTGCCCATTAACTGTGCTATAGAAAGACATTCATACCTGGGCCAGAGGCGATTGAGGGCTGTGCTGAGAGCCTGGATTCTGGAGTTGGTCTGCTTGAGTTTAAATCCTGGTGCTGTTCCTTACAAACCAAGAGCTCTTGGGTAAGTTATTTAACCTCTTAAACTAAATGAGTTTTCTCATTTGTTAACTAAGAATAGTAACAGGACCTACCACATGGTGATGATATGATGATAGAATGACTTAATAGGTATAAAGCATGTGAATGGTGCCTGGCATATATTGTAAGTAATTTATATGTATTAGCTATAATTACTACTGCTCCTTTATGCAGATGTGAGAACAGCGCCAGATAAAAGTCACTCCGTTACTCCAAAGCGGTGTTATGTAAACAATTCTACAGCTTCCCAGTGTAGATGGGCATTCCAAATAAGAGGTTCTGTGCTCAATTTTGGCTTGGAACTAACCAAGATAAAATACAGTTTGCTGCTAGATACATTGATAAGCTAGCATATTCCATAAAACTCGAAGATTTTTTTTAATCAGTTGAAAAAACTGATTTTTACCATCAAATTTCTGTAATTGTTGAGAATACTTTTATGGAAACGCCACACTGAGGATTTTGACCTGAATCCTAATGTAAAAATCCCTGACCCTCTTAACTGGACTGGATCAAAGGAACTACAATATGCTTTTTAAAAAAGTACTCAGTAGGAGAAGCATGTGGGGGGATGGGTGAAATAGATAAAGGAAATTGAGAGTACACTTACCATGATGAGCACTGAGAAATGTATAGAATTATTGAATCATGATATTATACACCTGAAACTAATATAACACTGTATGTCAATTGTACTTGAATAAAGAAAGATCCATCTGATACAGTTTAAAATAAATAAATAAATAATAAGAAGTAAAAAAGTACTCAGTCCTAGAGGAGAGGCCTAGATGGAAACAGGCAAGTAGCCTCTTTCCCCTAAACTCATCTTACATTCTGATGGGAGAAGAGGAAAGGAAATACCCATTCTAATTTAAGAATCCAAAATGCAAGAACCTTTCTCCTTCATGCTCAGAATGGCTCACCAAAGCCTCCTTCTCCTGCTCCCTGACTCCACCCTGGTCCTGCTGGTCCTTCCCATGCCAGAGGTTTCCTCCTACATTGTAGTCCATCCCAGTCCCATCTTCCCTACCTACCAATGGATTTTTGTTTCAATAAGCATTTCAAAGAAAGGCTCAGTTTAAAAACAGCTACATCACATAGATACAAGAAAGCTGACCTTCTTGGCTCATCACACCAAATGCTTCACCTAACTCACTCTGGGAAGCAATGATGTGCTTGACCTTGACCCAACAAATTAGTACCCCTCCTCATGTCTGGAGTCACGAGGAGAGGTAAAAAGCTCATGTGTGCCCTGAAATCTAGAGCAGGGCCCGACACAGTCAACATTCAATATATGCTTGTTGAATTAATGAAAGGATTAAAGATGAATATTTAGGTAAGATATGAGAAGCAAAAGCCACACTTTCTAGTAGTGCTCCTAACAGAGCTGACATTTCACAAATCCTGTCAACATTAAAATCATGAATTTAAAGTTACTTAATCAAATACAATAATTTTTTACTTTAGCTTATAGAGGAATTGTAACCATTTTGCTTTCTCCCTTTTGTCAATCTCCATATGAGGGTTTGACTCTCTCAATTTGTATATGTGCCTGTTTGTCCTAATTTGGTTATGAGATTTGATTGTGTTGACTTATTAGCGTCACCCCTCTGCCTTCAGTAAATTCATGTCCCATTTCTCTCATTTGCTTATCCCTAAAGTTAATGTTATTGATGATCATTTTTTCTTTTAGCCAAAAATTTTTTTTCAGGGTCTGGGGGGTCCAGATAATACCCACAGTGATCTCTGAAGGCAGAGTGCTCAGGTGCACAGAACAAAGAGCATGTCTCCACTTACCTTCACATTCGAATGACAGTTTGACTGATAAAGGATTCCTGAATAAACCCTTCCCTGTCAGTGCTGTGAAGTAATCACCCCATCATCTTCTGGCATTGTGTGTCACAGTAGAGAAGTCTGAGAATTTCCTGACTTGAACTTCTTTTAATATAATCTTACTTTTTATACTTGGAAGCTCGAAAACTTTTTTTGTTTTTCTTAAAACTAAAAGATGTTACCAGATTTTGGTTACTTTACTGTTATTGACTTTGATTAAGAAATAGTAAACCTTTTCAATATCCAATTTCAGTCTTGTTTTGTGTTTTTAATTCTGAAAAGTTTTTTCAATGATATCCTTGAATATCTGTCCTGATGTTTTATCCTACCTTTTCCTTCAGAAATGGATATTAAGTTTTAGTTAGAGTGCTATACTACTTTCCACATCTGTCATCTTCTTTTACATTATTGTTTCTTGTTATGTGTCTTGCGTATGTTCATGGAATCTATCATTTTACTGATATGACTCCCCATAGGAATGCTTATACTTTTTACTGCCACTGCTATCAACCTGAATAGTTCTAGAATTTAGTCTAGTCTATACTTACCATTGCTCTTCTCATCTTGTTGAGAATATCTAAATAGTTCTTACTCAAGCATTTACTTTGAGAGTTCACTTTCTACACTCTTTTATGGTGGGGTATTTTTGTAGTATGTTTGCATTACTCATAATTTCATGTATCTAGGATGTTGGCCTTGGGCAGAGGTTCTGGGAAGAAGATGGAGGTGGGTCAAGATTGACCTTGGTTTAAAGACTCGGGGAAAAAAGCAAAATCTGAAAGGCAGCATTGTATGATGGAGCCCGAGTCAAGATCCAAGGACAAAATCCAAACAAAGCAGCAGTGTGAAGAAGGAAGTCAGAGACCTGGTATAAAGCACTGGGATAGAAAACAAGGTAAATGGATTTGGAATGGAGGAAAGAGGGTTGAGTCTTGAATCTCTGAGACCCTGTAGGGAGCTACTAAAGGTACTGGGCAATTTAGACAAAAGTGGAGTTGAACACCTGTTGTTGAAGCTTATGCTGGAGAGGACTGGGATAGGACCGTGTGGTTTCTGGCACAAGTTCATTCCTGCGATAATATTTGTAGCTCAGTTTGGCTGCCAGTGATGCCAAGATCTTATTGACCACAAAGAGGAATGTTCTCATTTCCATTTGTTTTGGCAATTGCTGAGATTGCTTCTCTCTTGGCTGATTCTACAGGTATTTTAATGAAAAGAAGGAAAGAGTTCTCAGGAGCTTTGATTCATTTCGCCATTTTTGGTCAATTCCCAAATTTTATCTAAAGATGTATATCTTTGTAAGACACAGAAGAAATATGAATATAAAATAAAAGTTCCAATGGCTGTGTATAATATCCTACTAATATACGTCCCCCACACCCACTTCCAGAACAGACTAGAATTAATTTTAGATATCTAGCATTCACGGATGTAGGCTGCTTGCAAAAGGTGGCAAACAGAAGGGTTAGTTGCCCAAGCTTATGTGATATGGCAATATGCCCAGGAGGAACTAGAATAAAATTATTAGGTCACTTTAGACTTTCCAAAGCCTTAACATGATCATCTTTTTGAGAGATGACTGGACAGTTTTGATATTAAGTTTCCAGCATTGATGCCATTTGAAAACTGGCCACTTAAATGAAGCGTATCTTGTCAGGGAACTTTAGAAAAGCTAATGTGTTCGGGTAAAAGTATTGAGATAAGAGTCAAATAAGCTTTCACCAGAATGTGCTTTACTGGGCCAAAAAAATTGCTGTGTAGCCCTGCCCTGAATCAGCAGAGACAACCTCAGGAATTGTGAAACATAACAAACAGAACCCTGAACCACAGCACCTCCTGGATGTCAGAAACAAACCTTCCAGAGCCAGTGCATGTTTTCATTCCAGAGTGCTCCACTAAAGTTCTATTTTACAGTGGATTTTAAAAACACACGAGCAGAGGGGCACCTAGGTGACACAGTCAGTTAAGTATCTGACTCTTGGTTTCGGCTCAGGTCGTGATCTCAGAGTCGTGAGATCAAGCCCCACGTCCAGCTCCCCGCTCAGCGCAGAGTCGGCTTGAGATTCTCTCTCCCTCTCCCTCTGCCCCTCCCATCCATGCTCTCTCTCTCTCTCAAATAAATAAATAAATAAACCTTTTTAAAAACTACATGAGCATTGTTGGTGCACAGCATGTGATGGGCAGCTACTGAATACACACAAAAACAAGTCAAACCAATGAGATATTAGATTAAGACTTTTATCATTAATATACAATAACTGGTCTTTCCAAGCATGGAGGAATGCTTCCTTCATTTCATTTGTAAATTTTACCTTTAAAACTTGTTCTCACTTGGAGACTATTTTTCCTAGCACTCATTTATTCATCCATCCAATATCTTTGGAGTATTTACTATATGCCAGTCCTCATGTGGGTGGGTGGGAAGACAACGAAAAATAAGAATAAGGCAGACTCTGTTCTTGACACTGGCTTGTGAAATCTAGCTCTCTACAGCCCCCCGACTCTCAGCCCCTAAACCCAGGGAGTTCACTGAGCCCTGCCTGGGATCCCCCTCCTGCACGGCAGCCCGGAAACTTTCCTAAGGCAGTAAGCTGGGTGGGCTCACTTGTTTGTCTCCTTTCTCTTAGGATCACTGCCCTTTAATGCTGATGTCCAGTATCTCAAAAACTAATGTGCCATTTATTTTGTTCTTTCCATCTGGGTTGTTTTAGCCAGGAATGTAAGTCCGATCTCATTAGTTCATCTTGGGTGGAAGCTGAGGTCTAGTGTTGATTTTTGAGAGTTCTTTATATACTCTGGACACAAGACCTTTGTCAAATATGTGCTTTGCAAATATTTTCTCCCATTCCATAGTTTGTCTCTTTATTCTCTTAGCAGTTTCTTTTGCAGAGAAAAAGTTTAAAATTGTGATGTTCAGTTTGGTGTCATATCAAAGAACTCTTTTCCTAACCCCAGGTCACAAAAGTTTTCTCCTAGGCATTTGCTACTTTTAATGCTCTTGTTCCTTTCATTCTGTTTCAATTGTGTGCATGACAAAACTTTTTTTGTTGTTGAATTGTGTGATGATATCTTTCTCAAAGCAGACATCCGTTCTGGGCTATAGTCCTCAGGGATTTTGACACACCTGTAATTATTCTGAGTCTCCACTGGATGTCAATACTGCTCAAGGAAAAGCAGTTCAGACAGCATTTTGGGTGCATAAAAACAATCCACGCTTTGAAGAAGCCTTAGAGTGGAATAGTAAAAAAAAAAAAAAAAAAAAAAGAGGCTAGAAGAAGTGAAATCCACAAAGAGGAATACCCCCCCTTCAGTCCTGTAACGGACATCAGGCAGAGGGGTGGAATCTGTAGCACTACTGAACCTCAAACTTGAAAAACTAAATTCTGTTTTCCGCTCTGGCTCTTTGGTTGCTGACGTATGCAAAACCGAAACCACATATTCGCTTGAATTACTTGCCTAATTCTCACAAGGTACTTTATTGAAATGGAATTAGAGATTTAATCTTTACTTGATATCTCTTGTTCACTTCCCAAACATGCACAGATTTCACAGTTATCAGGTAGAAAGAGGTAACTTTGGTAAGAAAATGTCCTGGGCCATTTGGGTTCATATCCAAGGATATAGAACACTCAGGAACAGAAAAAAGGACCTGAAGAGTCAAGTGACCTTTGATCATACTTCGAAACAGGTTTTGCTTCCTAGTCTGTTCAAGGTCTGAAGCAAGATAAGAAAAAATTGGATTTAGTTTGCTTTTCCTTCCTAATAATCTGCCACAAAAATACAATTTGAGGCTTAAACGCTTTAAGAATTGAATTCTAGATACTGCTTTTAGTATCCTCTTTCTGAAGCAGGTAATTATATATTGTATCACTGTGTTCTATTTTTTATAAAATCTTTTCTTTATATAAGATGACCAATTTTGAAAATTAGGAAGAGTAGGACATATACTATTTTGACTATATGTCCTGCAGGTGAGATACAAGATTACAGGACTGATTAGATTCTTTCAGCAAGTGCAAATTTTATGAACTATCTTAAATGTGTTATATGAATGTATTCGATGAAGTGGTTGGTTGACAGAATGTCAACTTATCATCTGGCTAGCATTGTGCTAATATGATTAGCAATAATAAAAATACTGAAAGAAACAACCATATCTAAAGCAGATGGAATTTTTGAGTGAACAATTTAAAAATTTTCTCACATTTAGGGAAAGATACCCAAAATATGGCTTAAGATACGGGGATAGTCTGATTCAAGCAGAATTCTCTCTTAAAGTAAGGTTCTGTTTTAATAAATATTCTATATTCAGATGTGAGTGATAGAGCAGAACTAGGGTTTTTACCTTTTTCTAGGGACTGTGAGTTTTTTGTCATGATCTATTTCCTGTGGGAGCTTAACTTCCCTGTGTAGCTAAATATACAACAAACGTAATATTTGAATTGTGGTTAATGGGTTGTCCTACAAATGTATGCCCCTAACATCTTGTGATTCTCACAATCAGCTGTATATAGCTCGTAGAATTTAACTGTATTCAGTTTCAATTTTCCTATGGTGATAAGATTCTGTTCTAGCATGCATAATTTTTGGCCTATTTCTCCACCACGTACAACATGTCCGATTGTTATAATCACATTCATGCTTTAGCAACTGGCTTAAAGCTTCGCACTCTTATTTATTCACCAGGTCAATAATGTTTGTAAGAAAGGTAAAAAAATCAGCAGTGCTTTTATTTATTAAATTTGCTTATGCTAAATGGAAGATGTAGATTGTCTGCTTATAATTCACGGGGTAGATTTTCCCATAGACTGCTGGCGTAAGATACAGAAAATTATGAAGGTGTAAATCATACTCTGACATGGCTAAAAGCTTTGTTCCAGCTATGGTATTGGCACAAAACTAAAAATATTGGATTTATTTTCCATAAGTGCAGACCCCTGGTTTTCATATCCTTTATCTTAATGCCAAATTATATCACTCGTGTAATTTTTTTCTGTTTTGACATGATCTTGTGTTATGGTCCCATCTTTCAAATTTCCTATTCAAATTATTTTCTGGCTTGTCTTTATCAAACCAGAGGAATTCTAAATCTGGAAGACTGCTGAAAATCTTTTGGATGACCACTTTAATATTTGAAAGTGAAATACAGCCGTTTTACAAGAGTGGAATATTGGAAGCAATGCATTGGAATAAAAACCAAATAATTCAAACAGATTCTTAAATAGCAATCATTAGTCCCAGTGTGTCAAATTAAGTTCGTGCCTCATGAGCGAGTAATTTTTCCATCTTCAATTAATTAAACCAAGTTTTAACTTGGGTGGTATAATAAAAATTTTGCTGTAGTTTTCATTTGTTTGGACAATGAATAACTTTTGGATTATTTGGATTAATGTTTTGGTGTTTCATAATACCAATTTTTCCTGGAGAGAGAGTGAGTGGTGAGGAGAGAATCGATCACTCAATAAAAATAATTGAACAAATTAAAAAAGCCAGATAATTCAAGAACAGACTTTTTCTCAAATATTACTTGCTACTCAAGATTAATTTCATATAACCTCATTTAATAGTGGTGTTTTCCTAGATGACTCAAAGATACCAATTCAAGAAGATTCCACCATCAAAATCCTTTGAGTAGAAAAAAATACAGACAAATATTTCTTTTTTTAGTTTCAATAGCCTTTGTAAACTATGAAGTCTAGAATTTAGGAATTTGTGGTGTTAGGCCCTAAAGAGTCACTTAATAGAATAGCTGAGTCACTATTCCTAGTTTATTCCTAGCATGATGCGAGGCCACAGTAGGTGTTCAGTAAGTCAGTCATGCTAACCAAGTGAATGAATGAATTCTTGAATCCAGTGCATTAATACATAGCGCACCAGGGGCTCTCCTAGGGTGGCAGAGTTAGTTTGGAAGCAAATCGTGGAAATGAAGCAGTAATAAAAGTACCAAGGGTAGAGAATCTGCTGCATCTTTATCCTCAAACTAGTAATTTATATTGAAGGAAAGAATACATGCCCGCAATCTTTTACATCCATTTCCCAAATCCATAAATCCCAAAACCAAAAGTCTTTTCCCTAATTCATTTGAAGGTAAATCCAGACCTAATCTGACAGAGGCTATTTATGTTGTTTATTTATCCCACTTAGTGTAAATATTCACATATTTTGCTGCAGAAATGCTGGTGTTTTTGATTACAGAGTCTTGCTTCTTACCCTGGTGGGAGGTTATATGATATACAATCTATGAACTTTAATACCTTTCTAAAATATATACAATCTTGAGTTCTAAAACATTTTAATGCCAAGGTTTGGGACAAGGGCTTGTGACCCTGTATACAGCCTGTAAATTATTGGGATGCTTCCTGTTTGTTTTCCTGTTTGTCAATCATCTTCTCCTTTCTGATGCACCAACTTGAAACAACTTCCGTGCACAGGAGCCTCTCTGGTAGAGGGTGAATCCTACCCTTTCTGTTCCTTGCTTTACAATGTGAATCGCTGCTTCATTACCAGCCATCAGCCCTCCCTGTGGCTTGGTTCTATGGGACGTGCTGTGTGTGTTTGGTTAGCGTGGGCAAGCCTAGTGCCGCCTGTGGCCTAGAGGAGCATCAACACGTAAGCCGGCTCACTGTGACGTCAGAGACATGATGTCACGTCCATGAGCACACCCACTGAGGGATCGGTGTGTGGATTGTGCAGTTTTCTCCATGGAGCTGTAGCAGAGTAGAACCTATCATTTGGCCTTTACTAGTTTCAGGTATTATCATCTGGCGATCCAGAAAGAGAATCCAGCTGCATATTTATTCTTGACCAAAGAATGGTTCTCCTGTGCCATTGAAGAATGATTACCTGGGTAAGTTGGACTTTTCCACGAAAGCCAGGTCTGATAGCTCAACCCCGTGAGGAACAAATCTCAAGCTAGAATGCCTTCACATCTGACTTTAAGAAACTGACCTAATTGGCCCAGGTTAAGGCTAAATCGGGACAGAGTAGGAGTAAAACTAAAATTAGTTAATTCTGTTCCTCATTAATAGTTCTGGCTATGGAATTGGTGGGGAGGATTAGAGGTGTTTAATGCTCTAACTCTACTAATGATAGCGTGGCATTCAGACTTGGCGACCCAGAGAACTAATATTTAAATCTCAGGAAACAAACTGAGGGTTGCTGGAGTCGGGGGGGGAGGTGGTGGGAGGGATGGGGTGGCTGGGTGATAGACATTAGGGAGGGTATGTGCTATGGTGAGCACTGTGAATTGTGTAAGACTGATGAATCACAGACCTGTACTTCTGAAACAAATAGTACATTATATGTTAAAAAAAAAAAAGATTGTAGGAAGGGAAAAATGAAGGGGGGGAAATCGGAGGGGGAGACAAACCATGAGAGACTATGGACTCTGAAAAACAAACTGAGGGTTCTAGAGGGGAGGGGGTGGGGGGATGGGTTAGCCCGGTGATGGGTATTAAAGAGGGCACGTACTGCATGGAGCACTGGGTGTTATACGCAAACAATGAATCATGGAACACTACATCAAAAACTAATGATGTGATGTATGGTGATTAACATAACATAATAAAATTAAAAATAAAAATAAAAAATAAAGTAAAAACCATAAAAAAAAAACCTACTGTGATAACCCGAACATAGAAGGAAGGGTGTTTGTTGCCTGCACTTGTTTCTTTTTGAGCCTGGATTTTGGAATGTCCAGAGAACACTGGCCCTATCTGGTTCCTCCGAGGACATCTCTCTCCCTCCCTCCCTTACCTGTCCTCCATTACCATCTCCACCCCATCTCTCTCCACATCTAGCTCATCATCCATTGCTCATTGTCCCTCTTCCTTTGACTGTGTGTCTGTCAGTTTATCTGTCTGCTTTTTTCCCATACTGAGAGAGTATGAAAAAGGATGGGAGGGGCGCCTGGGTGGCTCAGTCAGTTGAGCATCTGCTTTCGGCTCAGGTCATTAGTCAGCTCAGACTGCCATAACAAAATGCCATAGACTGGGTGACTTAAGCAATAGAACTGTATTCTCTCACAGTTCTGGAGACTGGAAGTCCAAGATCAGGGTACCAACAGGGTTGGTGTCTGGTGAGAACTCTTTCTTTCGATTGCAGATGGCTGCTTTCTCTGTTTCTTCACATGGTAGGGAGAGAGAGCTCTAGTATCTCTTCCTCTTCCTATAAGGGCACCAGCCCTATCAGATTAGGGTCCCACCCTATAGCCTTACTTAACCTTTTCAGCTCCTCACAGGCCCTATTTCCAAATACAGTCACAGTGGGGATTAAGGCTTCAACATAAGAATTTTGGTGGGACATAAACATTTATTCACGGGGTCCTGGGATCGAGCCCCGTGTTGGGCTCCCTGCTCGGCGGGGAGTCTGCTTCTCCCCCCTGGCTCTCAAATAAATAAATAAAATCTAAAAAAAAAGGATGGGAAAGGAAAGAAATGGGCATTTGCCATCCTTTAGTGAGATTTAGAAATATTACTGAAATTATTATTTATACCATTTATATCCTTATAAAAGTACAGTCTTCATATAGCAGTGATGATAATTCTTATATTTCATTTTGAGACCCTCTTCAACTAGAGATTAGTTTGTATGCTGTGAAAATGTGATGTAATCCATAAAAGCACTTTGAATTCCTTGGGAGATTTCAATTGAATTGCAGGATGCTAATCCTCAATATTAAGATGAAATCTGCTTGTCTATTGACCCTAGAATACATTTTCCTAAATCACCTAGTGTTAAATTTATTGAGCTATCATGCCAGAGAAGGTTCTGAAAGTTTCATTTTAGAAGGGTTCCCATGGGAAATTTTCTCATCAAAATTCTTGCTTTGATATGATAGCTCATGTGACTATTTTACCTATTCAGAAAACAATTAAATGAATAAATCAAACGCCAGGGTCTGTAGAAAGTGATTAAACACATCTGTTCTAATGTTTCTGAATGTTTGTTCTCTGAAGCGTACTGGGGACGGTGCCGAGGCCATCTTTTTGCCTTTCTAAGCACACAGTCAGCAAGAAGCTAGCAGGTGAGATTGAAAAGATGTGCAGTATGACAGCTGGCCTCGGCTCATTCAGTGGCCCCTCTGGAAAGGAAGGTAACTCCCAGCTTCCCACCTTCAAACAAGTGGGAATAATGAGAAGCGTGCTGTTTGGGAAGCTGAGGACCTTGGTGTCCCATGTTCTGGCTCAGGCTATCTGCGCTGTCCTCTTTGTCTTTCACGCATGGCCCCAGAGTGCCCTACGCTGCGTACCAAGGCTTCCGGTCTCCAGATGGCTCAGTGTCCCTAGGCCAGAAGGTACAAGCACAAAAGCACAGAGGTCCCAAGCAAAAGATGTAAGTGGGTGAGGTGGACCAGCAGGCAGCAGCATACAGGGGAGCACGACCCATATACACGGAAAAGGACAGGTTTCTCCCGAGTTCTCAACCGGGCCACGTGCAGCTCCCACGTGGTTAGAGCTTCCATTTTGTCTTTTCAAAAGAAACACTAAAATAGGATAACTTCTGGATGCAATTTTGTACTTTTAAAATATTCTACGGTCATTATTAAAGTTTTCTGGAAAACAGATACAACCTAGCAACAGCCCGGATCTGGCCTAGAAGCTGTCTGGTGCGACTTCTGCACTAAACGAAGCAAAGCCGGGAAGAGACATCTTAACAGTTCACCTGGTCCTCAGTGAGTAATACGTTCCACATTTTAAGGCTGTGGGCATCTGTCTCATTTATTAGGAGCCAGAGGAAAAACCTAGAGACTATTCTAATGCCACATGCAGAATGCATGCAATATAGCACCATGGTCTTGAGCTCTTGACCACTCTTGGTCATTAGAGATCATCACACAATGCGCAAGAGAAAAGAGAGGCTGATCAATTAATGTGGTTTTAGGCTCTCCAGCTATGAGCTCGCTGCAGATGCTATTAACATTGACCCTGCAACTTATACCCTGCTTTAATGAGGAGGCGGTACCAGCTGATGAACTAACCATGAGGAACTCCCCCAAGAGACCACCCACGGAGCAGCTGAATTAAAGCCCCCATAATACAAACCATTGCTTGTGGGAAATGCAAAGTACTTAAGAGATGACTAAAATTTACAATGATTTCAAAATAAATAAAAATAAAGTTCACAATGATTTCAGACCCACTTTAGTCTCTTCCCCCAAAATAGTCTTATTTCAAGTGACTTTCTGTAGCGTGTGATTGTAACAGAGCCATCCCCTTAGACTCTGAACACAATTATAACAGAGTACAACCACAATTAACCCACGGTGAGCTGGATCACCAGAATTTTACGGTGGCACCTCTGGCTTACCTGGATCTTATAGACATAAATCGTGTCTACATGATGCAAAGGAAGGGGTTTATTTATTTATTTTTATTTCTAATTTCTAAAACTTGATTACTAAGTTTTGTGCTAAATGTTAGAAATTCGAAGATTACTCTGACAATACCTGTCATCAAAACCATGAAGTCTCAGAGGGAAGAGAGAAACCTAAGTGACAAACTAAATCTAAGGCTTTCCATGTTAGGGTAACGGTATGCACTGTTCCCTCAGTGGTTCCTGCTGCTTCTACTTCAACATAGATCTAGAATCTACCCACATCTCTCCCTCAACACTGTCCCGGTCTAAGACACTGGATTACTGCCACAAACTCCAACTTACTCTCTGCGCTTCCTTCCTGGCACCACCATCCCCATCCAATTCAGAGCAACCAGGGCAATGAGAAAACAGTAATAAAGCCCTGCAGGTCATTGTCTATCTCTCATCTCATAGCACTGGCCCTCCCCGTCTGGGCTCTGTCACTTTCCACGAGGAGCTAAATGCCTTCCTCACTCAGAACACTGCTGCTTGCTCTTTGCTCCACAGAGACCCTCTCCTCTGGCTTAAGTGTCACCTCCTTTGAAAGACAGTGGTTGCCTTAAATTCTCCACTTTAGACTCCATCTCTGTTTTGCTTTTAATTTTTATTGTAATGTGCACTTATTTTTGTCTGTTTCCTGGAATTTCTTGTCTGTCTCTTCCATTCGATTTCATGAAATCAGCATCTTTGTCTTGGTCTCTTATACCCTCAATATCTAACAGGGTGCTTTGTGTGAACAATAGTCCCTCAATATGTATTCTAAGAATGAAGGAATCATAAGGCCCTATAGGACAAATATAGGGACCAATGAATTCTGTCAAGATCAGAGAAAAGGGAGAGATGATCTGTCATTGTGTTAGTTTCCTAGGACTGCCATAAATAAAGTACCACAAACTGGGTGGCTTAAAACAACAGAAATTTATTCTCTCAGGGCACCAGGCTGGCTCAGTCAGTAGAGCATAAGACTTTTCATCTTGGGGTCATGAGTTCAAGCCCCATGTTGGACATGGAACCTACTTGAAAGAAAGAAAGAAAGAGAGAAAGAAAGGGAGAGAGAGAGGGAGGAAGGGAGGAAAGGAAGGAATGGAGGGAGGGAGGAAGGGAGGGAGGAAGGAAGGAATTTATTCTCTCACTGTTCTGGAAAATGGAAGTCTGAAATCAAGGTGTCTGCAGGATTGGTTCTTCTTTGGGACTGAGAAGAAAAATCTGTTCATGCCTCTCTCCTAGCTTCTGGTATTTGCTGGCAATACTCGCTGTTCCTTGGCTTGTAGATGCATAATTCCTATTTGTACCTCCATCATTGCCTGGCATTCTTTCTGTGTGTCTATGTCCCAATTTTCCTCTTCTTACAAGGGCATCAGTCATTTGATTATGGCTAACCTTAAACCAGTATAATCTTATTTTAACTTGATTATAT
The DNA here is from genome assembly GCF_964656455.1 of Halichoerus grypus. Classification (NCBI taxonomy): domain Eukaryota; kingdom Metazoa; phylum Chordata; class Mammalia; order Carnivora; family Phocidae; genus Halichoerus; species Halichoerus grypus. The sequence continues at coordinate 133,783,621 of NC_135717.1, read as the reverse complement.
TTGCAAAGACCCTATTTCCAAAATAAGTTCATGTTTACAGGTACCAGGGAGTTAGGACTTGAATATATCCTTTGGTGAAACACAGTTCAATCCATGATAGTCATCTATCTGTCAGAGAGTGGGGTCTTAAAAGATGAACAAAAGTCGTAGTATGGGGGCGGCATGTAGAGGAATAAGCAGATGGTACATTTTGCATAAGAAAGACATCAAAGTTGGGGAGGAGTTGGCTGGGGGCAGACTTGAATATCACATGAAAGAGTTTTTATTTTATCCTATTGTTTTAGTCAGCTCAGACTGCCATAACAAGATGCCATAGACTGGGTGACTTAAGCAATAGAACTGTATTCTCTCACAGTTCTGGAGACTGGAAGTCCAAGATCAGGGTACCAACAGGGTTGGTGTCTGGTGAGAACTCTTTCTTTTGATTGCAGATGGCTGCTTTCTCTGTTTCTTCACATGGTAGGGAGAGAGAGCTCTAGTATCTCTTCCTCTCCCTATAAGGGCACCAGCCCTATCAGATTAGGGTCCCACCCTATAGCCTTACTTAACCTTTTCAGCTCCTCACAGGCCCTATTTCCAAATACAGTCACAGTGGGGATTAAGGCTTCAACATAAGAATTTTGGTGGGACATAAACTTCATAGCACCTATTGATCAAGCATCAGTAAACTATGGCCCATGGGATACAATTGAGGCTGTGAAATGAAGCAAACCTGTCCCTGAGAGGACATCTGTATGCTCTGAGTCAACCAGACTTTGGTCAAGTGATATTCTAGAATCTTCTTACTATCTTAGATTGTTCAATGACACGGAGAGAGACATTCAGTTATATTCTTTCTTATGCATGGAGTTCATGAGCCCATTAATCAAATGTTTGAGTCCACTTTCGAGTTCATATATATACACATTTGTCTCATGGATTAGGGGTAAGGATCTCTTAAAGAAGCTGGACTAGAGGAAGAGAGACTCTGAGATCTTTAAGGGACAGTAATCACAAGAGAGGAAGAAGTCTGTCAGAGTAGACCTGACTGAGCCCTGGGGCTTCCGGGTATACGGTGAGGCACATGACTCATTCTCCTTCATGCTACTCCCCTCACACCTGGAGTTTCCCTGTGTTCTAGGAAGAAGGGGCTCTGGTAAGAGAATTAACGAGTCCCCCGGGGCTCAGGCTCTGCTGGGGGCAAACCTCTGTGAGTTAGTCATGGGAAGTGGCAACCTTCCTCCTGCCAGGAGAGGAAGAAGGACATGTGTTTTTGTCCAGAGGAAGTTGTCAGCAGCCGGCACAGTAACCTGTGGAAAGAAGCCCAACTGCAGGCAATTGAAGAGAAAGATGGCAGCGATAGTAATTATATGTACGAAAACCCAAGTCTCATCCCCTAGAATTCTCAGGGAAAGTGACTCACAAGGAGGTTACATGTAGCGTCTTTAGGAATTTGGTGGAATATTCGAAGAGGGAGATCCTGAGGATATTGAACTTCCTGTTAAAAAAAACAAGAGGGGATTCAAAACATGTGTTGTGGTAAATGCGGTTTATTTTTACTCCCCTAAAGGACACTAATATTACATAAGGAGGCAAAGCATGAGGGGAAAAATCATGGATAAGATTCAGTGATAAAGTCTAAATATTCAAAGTTAAATTAGCTACATTTTTTTTCCTTATAAAATGACAGATGCCACAGTACTTATCATCATACATTCACTACTCCTGGCCTCACCTGGGCCTTCGATATTTCCCAGCATTCTCACTGCATTTCTACATTTTACACCCTGACCATTTCAGACTATCTCTCATTTCCTCAAGCCACTGACCACCTTTGTACTCTTTCCTTCTCTTTTCCTTTCCTTTAGGTAACCCTGCCTCGTGTTTATGTCACAAATCAAGGCCATCACAGGGAACTCCTTCACATTCCTGATGCAGTATCTACAAATCCAAGAGCCTGTGTACCTATCCTTCCTCCTCTCTTACTGCAGGTGTCAAAGAGAAACGGCACTTGTTAAAAACAGCAGTAAAGACTTTATTCAAGACTATTGCAATAGGGGGAGAGATTGAACTCAACTCCACTGAAACAAAAGTGGGAGAGTTTTTAAGCACTGGGCTGAGTTGGTGGGAAGGTCCTGGGTTCATTAGGAAAGAGGATGGTCAATATGATTAGACCATCTCTGTCCACTGACTGTCTAACTTACTGAAGTTAAGTTTCCACCCTCCCACACAGACTGGGAGATAGGGGCCCTATCTTCCTTGATAATTACTTTTCAGAAAGATGCCTCCTGGACATGCCTAAGTTGTAGAAAATTTACATCTCAGGGGGTTACAGAAAGTATTTATAACTGCAAGTTTTCTAAAGTAAATATACTAAGAAAAGGGAAGCCAGGAGCCTACAGTTAGGAAGTTTGCTCAAGCTAAGGGGAACTCGAAGGCCCTCTTGTCAGAGGGAAAGAATTCTCCCTCCTTGAGTGCGAACTCCCAACTCCTCTGGTCCCACTGAGTGGTGTCAATTCTTAGATAAATCCTTTTCCTATCTCTTCAGCTGCTATATCACTTCTGGATCCTTCCTGACAGTATTCAAACATTTCAAACAAGTCCAAAAGCAGCCATCTTAAGGCGAACCAAACCAAACCAGCAAAAATCTCATAAACTTCCTCTTCACTTCCACATCACCCTCTGGCTGTGGCTCTTTCTGTCACCATCATAGCCAGACTTTTAGATAGATTGCTTATGCATACTTTCTCTATGTTATTTCTTTCCCACTTTTTCTTCTCTCTCTCTCCTTTTTTCTTCCATATATATGTACAGACTCAGAAGAAAGGATGTGGAAACCGTTCAACAAGTTAAGAGCAATGCTCCAAACGTTGCTTCCACATATTCTATTGATCAAAGCAGTGACAGGGCCTACCTAGACTCAAGCAGGTGAAGAAATGGGCTCTACCTCTTGATGTGGGATAATTCAACTGTTGCATCCATCTTTGGAACATGTTACTGTCACATGTTTTAAAATTTTTAAAAATTTAAAAATGTGATTTTTATCACATTTAAAATTTTTTTAAAAATTTTTTAAATTTTTAAAAATTAAAAAAAATTTTAAAATCACATATTTAAAAAAATTTTCATGTTTTGTCAATTTTTTATCATGTATTTGAGTCTATGGCATGCAAATTTAAAGTGATCTTCTCTCCCTGGTGAATTGTACCACTTATTATCATGAGGGGGTCCTATGTATCTTGTGATGCTTTTTGCTTTTATCTTTTTTTTGATAAATATCAACATTGAAAAAAGGTCGCCTGGTATATTTCACTATTTCTTTACTTTCAATTTTTCTACGTCTATATGTTGAGATGTTCTCTTTTTACCTGACAATCTTTTTAAACTCTATCCTTGAGACAATTGCACTGGTTGTTTAGTGCTATATCTGGGTTTACATCTACCATCTTATTATATATTCTATTTGCCCATAGTTTTTCTGTTTTTTTTTTTTTTTTCTCATTGCTTGCCTTCTTTACAATTAAGATTTTTTTCCCAGTACATTTTCCCCTCAATTAGTTTAGAAGTTATATATCATTTCTATTATTTAGGGATTACCTTTGAAACTGAAGAAAACTAAAGTTTAAGTTTAATCAATAACTTTATCTTTCTCTGGGGTGATAATATTTTTAAAGGTCTTTGAACAGTTCAGCTTACCCTACATTGTTACATGTAACTGTTTTTGTGTAATTTAATTTTTGCGTTTAACCTTATAAGAGTGTGTTGTTGTAAACAGTTGATATTCATTTAAGTTTACTCATAAATGTACAGTCCTATGTGTTTTTCATCCCTTCTTGTACCCCAGCTTTTTGTCTGGGGTCACCTTCTTCCTAAAATTCTTGCTTTAGAATTTCCTCTAGTAAAATGGCAAGTGGCAAGCTGTCTCTTCTTGTTCATCTAGAAGTGTCTTGATTTCATTTTGGTCTCTGAGCACAAACATTTACTTTGGCAGTCCTGTTCTCTCAGTGTATTGATGATATTATTACATGCTTCTCTGGCTTCTACTATTGCAGTGGAAAGTTTCAGGCCATGTTTATTTTTTGAAGGTAATCTGGTAGCTTTTAAGATCCTCTGTCTAGCTTTAATACTCTAAATGTCCATTAGGTTGTTTCTAGATGTGGATTTTCTTTTACTTATTCTGCTTGAGAATCTTAAATGTGGGAACTATTGTCTTTTATCCATTTTGGAAAATAATCAGGCATTATCTCTTCAAATATTGCATGTTTTTTATTATCACTCTCCCCTCCTTCCAGAATTATCATTGTACTTATGTTACATTGTTCAGTATTTTTCATTTTTTAACCTCTTTTTTTATCATTTCTCTGTCTTTCTCTGTGGCATGCTGAACCTCCTTCCAGCTGGCCAAATCTTTCTTCAGCTATATCTCATCTACTGGTAATCTCTTCCATAATTTAAAAAAAGACTCCAAGTATTATGTTTCCCATTCCTAAAAACTCTCTTTTGTTCTTTTCAGATCTACAATGTCATCTTATTTACTTTATCTGTCCCTTCAAGCTACTTTTAGTCCTAACTGATCAAAAAAATCCCACAAAAACCCAAAACAAAAAACCTCAAGTCATACTTTTACTTTAAAATTGTAGTGCTAAAGGCCCTAGTTTAAAGCAAGTGCAAACTTTTTCTAGAGGAATTCACCTTTATATTAGGCCTCACAGAATCACATAAATAATTTTTATAACTAACTGTATGAAGAAATTTCGGGGGGGGGGGCGGCATGCGTGGCTTAGTATCACAATCTTCCATGAATTACCATCTTTTCCCTCCTTCTCAGACCCAAAGTGTTTCCTTGTCCCCTAAGAGTCAGAGATCAGGTGAATTTCCTTCTGGTTCACCTTTAACTTGACAGCACTGTTTTGAGTAATAGTTTTATAGAAGGTAGAGCTCATCAATTCAGTGGACACATGATAGTCCTCACCCCATTTGACCACTCATCACTTCCAACCCAGTAAACTGCTCTCAACTTCTTGAGTCATTCATTTCCTTTGGCTTCTATGACATCATAGTTTTTGGCTCTTTAGCTTTTTAGTCCTCTCTCTCCTCATTTTTTAATGTTAGAATTCTTAATGGCTCTGTTATTGACCCTCTTCTTCTTTTGTGTGCTTTTCCTAGGTAAATCAATCTAAGATGACTCTAACACCATCTTGATTCTAATGAAAACTAAATATCTATCTCTAAACTGAATTTTATATCTCTTCTGAGTTTCATTCCTACTTGACATTTCTAGTTGAATATCTCAATATTCCCTGAAACTGAACTTCTCCTAAACTGAGCTCCAGGACTGATGTGATGTCTCCCCCGCCCCCCCAGCCTCCAAACCTGATTCTTCTCTAGTTACTTATGTCAGTCATTAAGACACTGTAATTTACCCATTGCTCACTCCAGGAACCTTCCTGCTTCTGCAGCTTACATCTTAACACATTTTCTCTCTTGCTTACTAGGCTGCAACCAGGCTTGTCTAAATGCCAGACTTCCTGGAAACTCTTACCCAGTTTCTTTCATCTTCTGGGACTGACTCCTACACATGCTTCAAATCACAGTTAAAATAGCACTTCATCAGGTGACTTTCTCCCAACCTCCCTCCTGAGATAGAGAGGGGGAGGTTTCCTTTTTATGTGGTGTCCTAACATGCCATGCTTCCCCTTAGCAGCAACTTTAACAGCTGTAATGTAAATAATTATATTAAAAATAAGTAATTATTTGTTCAGTGTATCCGTATGTGTCTCCTCCACTAGGCTATGAGCTGAGTGTGAGGTTTGTCTGCTTGGTTCACCATTGCACAACCAAAGTAATACGTGGCATTGTAGGCATTTATAAGTATTTGTTGGATGAATACATGGATGGATTACTAATGGCCACATTTATTACTCAATCACTTGCAAAATGATTCTGTGAATGCTTAAGAGTCCCAAACCTATCCAAATAAAAGTATGCTATAAAATTGGTTTCACCTCCCTAAAAAATATTTTTGGATTTTTTTCAAAATCATGTTACCTCCATGGAATCATGTCATGCATTTCAACTTTATCTATCGTGTCAGTTGGCTGGAAAATAATGTTGAAAATTATCAAGGGAATGGGGCATGCAGATATATGGTTTAGAAAAGGAACTTTAGGATCAGTGTTGAGATTGGATTGAATGGGGAAAGATCTAAGGCAAATAAAAAATGATGAGAGACAACGAGAAGAGAGTAGAAGTGAGGCATGGGAAGTAGGAGATTTACTGAGAGACATTGCAGAGGAAGAATCTATGGGGCATGGCAGGATCATGGAGGGTGTGGTGGGGAGGAAGGGATTGGGGAGAGCTGAGAGAATCTGGTGAGACTTTGGATTAATTTTGTCTTCAATCCCCTGTGTTGCTTATGGCATGGCTAGTTAAAGCATGCTTTTTTATGCATATCAGAATTTTTCCATTTTCCATTTTCCATTTTCCAGAACTGAGACTGTACCCCAATGTTCCTGGCTCCTATTTTTGATTTCCTGTTCTAATATTCTCTATTATGGAAGTTCTTTCCAAAACCCTGGTCTGCTTGGCTGGTTCTTGATACCCCAGGTGGAGTCCTTCTCAGTCACCTCTGCCAGAAGGTTAGGCTCTGCCCCTCAACAGCCAATTCCAATTCAGAACCTATTGTGATTTGATTATCCCCTGCCTAATTTTCTTCTAGAGTTGTTGCTATATGGACCCCCACTGCTTACATTACATTCGTTATTTCTTGGTCCTAGCATTTGCTTATATCCCCTCTGGCCTTACTAAACCATTTGGACACTTGACTATCTGGCTGCTCCCATCAGAACAAGCCTACTGCCTAGTTAGTTCCCTCCACCATTCTTCCTGCCCATTTCCAGCTTTCTCCCAATGGCCCTTTACTTCTGACATCTGGGCCTGTCTTTTCCCCCACATTTTTCTTAGTGGTGGGACTTTGTAACTCAGCTAGATAAATGAAGGATCCAGTTTAGACAACCAACCCTCCCCCTCTTCGGTCCTGTTGAATTTGTAACCTCAACATTTTTTTCAGTGTTTCTGCATCATAGTAAATACCTGTTCTCTCAAAAGTGATGTAATTTTTATTACCTTCAAATTCATGTTGCTTTATTGGTATAGCTTCTTCTATTGACTAGCTTCTTCTAAATATGAAAAGCTGAAATTCAGTGTTTGGCCCTAGAAGATTCTCTACCTGACTAACGCTGGTGGGCCAGTGATTGCAGTTAAAACTCATTTAGCGTAGGGCAGCAACCTTCCCACTGCCCTGGAGAGCACTTCTAGCCTCCAAGAACGCAGGGGAGAGGCTCACCTCCTTCCATACTGCTCATGATCAGCCCCTTTTGTCCCTCACTGTGTGCTCAGGATTTTCCTGAAGGTGCTTTTGTTTCTAAGCATCATTTCAAGGCTTTAGAGAAGTAAGAATTTTGTCCACACAAAATTTATGGAGTCTTTCTTTAGAGTTTTGATTGGTTATACTTAACCTAAAGATGATATAAAAAATTATGATCTATTAAATAACGACCTCACCTATGAAAATATGTAAATATGGTTAACTTATTAGACTTCATCCAAATATAGGTAAGTTAGGGAGTTTCACCAAAATTTATAGTTAATTTGTATATATATCCTATAGATGCTATCCTGTAAACAGTTCCATGTATACTTGGTGTGGAAAGTAATATGGATTTTAATACATATATTAAACTATTTGAATATGAATTTTGTGTATTTATCTTAACGAGTAGAAAGCGAACATCTATTTTGGAAGGGTAAGATTCAGGAGGGAAGAAAAACAATATTTCACAAGGATAGACTGCATTACATGCCAAAAGTACTCAGAGAGAACGAATTTGGTTGTTACAAATGTATCAAATATCAAAATGTAATTTTCAAATTAAAAAAATACTATTAACATTAGCTTCTCAATTTTTATGTGGCTTGTTAATATTAGTGGGCAGCGCCAAATGGCTCCTAAAACCAAGCTTTTCTTTTCCGTTTAAATTGTGCTTTCCAAAATCTGTAAGGTTATTCCACTCTAAGATTCTTAATGATATATTTATATTGAAAGTATATGGAAAGTAAAATCAACATATTTAAATTGCATAGCAGATCGAATGTAATATTTTCTTATGGGGGATAATAGATCTAGATATTTTATAGGTATTTTACAGCATACAATATTCAATTTACAAGTATGATGAGGAAAGACTCTTTAAACTTTTATTTCATAAAAATAATGGAAACTCATAATCTCAGATTGGATATCTTGACGGGATATTGCCTACAGTAAGTATGCTTCTAGTAAATTGGCAATTTCCAAGATGATTGTTTCACGCTTGCTGTTCATAAAATATACTGGACCTGTGAAGACACTGGGACTGGCGTCGACAAGCCGTCTTTTCCTCTTAGACTCTGCTACATCCAGTTTTGTACTACCTGCCATTATTACATTTTAGAAGCTTAATCTGATGTCTAGTCCTTGGAATACAAAAATAGTCTTTATTTTACAAAATCATGCTCTGTAGAGTTCCTTTTAAACGGCAAGCTTTTTATGTTGCTTCACCTGCAGCTGGGCCCGGACCTTGTCTGCCTTTGAGAGGACTGTATTTGTGATTGTTCCTCTGTCACCGCTCATCTCTCAGAGGTTATTGTCACCGATCAGAACAGACAAGCCCTCACTTTCCTCTGATGTTCCCTCACCCTCAGAGCAGCTTTGTTCAAAGAACCAGGAGTCCTCAGAGACCATGTCTTTACACAGGAGGCTGACCCACACAGGTCCCTGGAAGATGGAACTAAGATGAGTCTGCTTCTATTGACAGAAAAAGTCCTAGAACCTTAGTCCCTTACCCAACTCCAAATCCTAGGAGCTCCCCAAATCTTGCATCCGATCATTGGACACACCCTCCTAATTCTCCCTCTTTATTTCAGAACCCATCCACTTTTCTCCATACCCGCTGCCACCATCTTGGTTCTGGTCACTGTCACCTCTTGCCTGTGTCATGGACGGAGCTCCTTACTGTTCTCACCTTAGCCTTCAGTCTCACCTCCCAGAAGTCCATCATCTGCATTTCAGTGTTGCCCAAAACCAAATACTTGGGATGCTTACTTCTGCCACCAGGATAAAGTGGCAACTCCTCTATGCGGTATCATTTTTACCCTCTCAACCTTCAGCTCTTACTTGCAGGCTTCTAGCTTCTTGGTATGTCTTTGTATTGTTTCTTGATCTGAAGCCTCTGTATATGCCGCCCTTGGCCTGGAACTCTGCTCTCCCTCTGCTTCCTCCATTGTCTTTCCTCCCTCCTCCCTGACCAGCCATCTTGCCTGCCTAGCTGAACTCATCATTTAGATATAAACCTTGACGTTATACACTCTGGAAATCTTCTCTGACTCCCCAAACTGAGATGGGTGCCATGCGTGTGCCCCCCCACGAGACACATCACTCTTCCTGACTAGACCCTAAGTTTCTTGAAGGCAAGCACCATGTGTTGCTCGTTACTGCATTTTGCCTGGCACATAACAGGCTTTATATATATTTATATTTGTTTATATGTTTATATATTAAATATACTTTATATATTTATATTCTATGTTTTTGCTTTATATTTGTCAGATGGATACTACCTTGTGCCCACTAACCCCTTACTTCTGATTTTATGCTTATATCTCATCAGCTCCTGGGCATTTTGGCTTCTCTCTTGCGTGCTACCTGTGATTGCCCCACGGAATTGGACAGGCAGTTTGGCTTTTCTTATTTTGATCTTGGCAGCTATTTTCTCTTGGATGTGTTTTATAACCAGCCTTCTGGCCCTCTCTCTTTTGACTGCTTTGGAAAACTACCCTCAGCCCAACACTGCCTGCCCGGACCATGTTCCTTCGCGCCAGTGTCTGTAGGGAGGATGGGGGCTGGGGGTGGGGATTAGATCTTCGGGCCGTAATTACCTGTTACTACAGTATCACTACGCGAAGCTAAGAAACTGTCTTCCTGACAGCTAGAGCCTGTAACTGTCACCCGAATTCGTCACAATGCAGTCACGTTTTCCTTACTGGGCGGCTGTGAGTGGTGGCTCTGCCAAAATAGTCTTGCTTCTGCTTCTGTCAGCCAGTTCGCTGTGAGCAGGAAGCCTGGACTTGGCAGCTTTCGCGGCACCTCCGCTGGCCCTTGTCTTCGTCTGCAACTGCTTTCTGCAAGCCATCCAGAGACTCAGGGAGAAACGCCTCATTATTGCTTCCTCAACAGCTTCCATCTTGCTTTTCCGATTTCCAAGTGCTGACTCAAAAGATAGAAACAAACATGTTCTCGAAACCTTTTCCAAACCTCCAAGGTTTTCCTCCATAGAAAAGAGAGCAACTAAATTATTCCCTTGGGTCTGGTTTCTCCTCTTCTCTGTTTCCTGTTCCCTGGGGATGTTTTGCCCTCTCCAAGAGTGATTTTGTTCGTATTTTAATGGACTTGCTGGCCATTTGTGTGTCTTCTTTGGAGAAATGTCTATTTGGGTCCTTTGCCCATTTTTTAATCTGGATTTGTGGGGGTCTTTGTTTTTTGGGGTTTTTTTTGTTTTTTTTTTTTTTGTTTTTTGCTACTGAATTGAAGGAGTGGCTTATATATTCCTTACACATTTTGGATATTAACCCTTTATCAGATACGTGGTTTACGATTATTTTCTCCCATGGGCTGGTTTTGCACTCTGTTAATTGTTTTCTTTTGCCATACAGAAACTTTTTGGTCTGATGTCGTCTCACTTGTCTGTTTTTGCTTTTGTTATCTGTGCTTCTGGTGTCATATGGAGAAAACCATCCTGAGACTGATGTCATGAAGCTTTTCCCCTATGTTTTCTTCTGGGAGCTTTCAATTTTTTTTTTTTTTTTTAAGATTTTATTTATTTATTTGTCAGAGAGAGAGCACAAGCAGGGGGAGTGGCAGGCAGAGGCAGAGGGAGAAGCAGGCTCCCCGCTGAGCAGGGAGCCCGATGGGGGGGCTCAATCCCAGGACCCTGGTATCATGACCTGAGCCAAAGGCAGACGCTTAACCAACTGAGCCACCCAGTGGTCCCAAGGAGCTTTCAATTTTAGGTCCTAAATTTCAGTCTTAAGTCCATTTTGAGTTGACTTTTGTGAGTCTTAGAAAAATTAAAAATAGAAGTACCATGTGATCCAGCAATCCCACTTCTGGGTATTTGTTCAAAATAACTAAAATCAGATTCTTGAAGAGATAGTTGTACTCCCAAGTTCATTGGAGCATTGTTCACAATAGTCAAGATGTGGAAACAACCTAAAAGTTCACTGATGGATAAATGTATAAAGAAAAAATGTGGTATACACATACAATGGAATATGATTCAGCCTTACAAAAGGAAATCCTTCTATATACAGCAACATGGATGAAATTTTAAGGCATTATGCTAAGTGAAATATGCCAGTCATGAAAGGACAAATACTGCATGGTTCCACTTATATGAGGTCTCTAAAATAGTCAAACTCATAGAAATAGTAGAATGGTGGTTGCCAGGCTCTGAAAGGAGGGGGGAATTGAGAAGTTGCTATTCAATAGGTATAAAGTTTCAGTTATGCAAGATGAATAAGTTCTAGAAATCAGCTATATAGCATTGTGGCTAAACTTAACAAATTCTGTATTATACACATAAAAACTGGTCAAAGGGTAGATCTCGTTTTAAGGCTTCTTACCACAATCATAAAAAAAAGTGACTTTTAATTGCGATTTTGGCTTCTTGTTCAGTCAGGTACTCCCAGATAATTGAAGCATTTTATAAATTTCTACAAACCCTGACTTAAAGGACTTTGAGTGATTGTTTTCTTTTAAAAACTACATAGCTCAAATAGTAACTAATCTTATAATAGCATCACCTCTGCACACTCCTCAGAGAGATCGCACAAGTTTTTTTCAAATTCATGGAAATCCTTGTTCAATTGTGACATTTGTGACACAAATTGATGTTTTCCTAGCAGTCAGGAATAGAGCATGGATTTTCATTTCTAAATATCCAAAGAACGAGCCTGTAGAGTCTTGCAGAAAAAAACTGTATAGAAGTTCCTAGAATGAAAATGGTGATTTTAATTTTTAAAGAAAATGAAATAGGCTTATATAGAACTTAATATCTGAGAATATCTAAGCAACACTATGTGACTTGAGTCAGAGTAAACTCAGTTAACCTTTTCATAACAGTAAGTCCACTGGTCTGCAAAGTAATGGTTGTAACAACAATAGAAATGACTTTGCTTAACCAAAGCCTCAAAGTCTTATAGCAGCATTGTCCAATAGAAATAATGTAACCCATGGATATAATTTTAAAGTTTCTAGTAGCTATATTTAAAATTTAAAAACAAACAGGTGAAATTAATATTAATAATACATTTTCTTTAGCCAGATATATTCAAAATGTTATCAACATGTTGTCAATTAAACATTATTAATGATAGACTTGTTTTGGTACTATATTTTTGAAATTCTGTATTTCACACTTACAGACCATTTTAAATCTGACTAGATACATTTCAAGTGGTCAATAGCCACTTGTAGCTACTGGCTACCATATTGGATAACACACATCAAAAACCTGAAGAAAGTGGCTACCTCAGGTAATATCAGAGTGGCTATAAGATGAAAACCGAGAGTCAGATGCCCCTCCAATGTGTCCCTTACCATGACACTCATAAAGTCTTCCAGACTTCGATGCCAGCTCTGGGAAAAATTAAGGTTAGCATCCTTAATATGGGTGAGATTAACTTGCTTTCATTTCACAGAATGGGGGCCTGAGTTACAAATTAAGATTAGTTATGAATGAATTAGAAATTTGTGTTTCTTGGGGCACCTGAGTGGCTCAGTTGGTTAAGTGTCTGACTCTTGATTTCGGCTCAGGTCATGATCTCGGGGTCATGAGATCGAGCCCCATGTTGGGCTGTGCATTCAGCAGGGAGTCTGCTTGAGGATTCTCTCTCTCTCTCCCTTTGCCCCTCCCCCTGCTTGTGCGCTCTCTCTCTGTCTATAAAATAAATAGATCTTTAAAAAGAAAAAGAAATTTGTGTTTCTTGCACTCTCAAGTTTGTGGTCTGAATTCCCTACCTGTAATACTTAACTTCACAAAGTAGTTCAGATTTTTAAATGGGAAAATTTATACAAAGAATATGATACAATGCAGGACCCACAGAAGAAGCTCAATACCTTCCCCTTTCCTCAGTTAATTCCAACCCAGAGAAGCCAAGGCCATAGGTTTTATCTCTTTTATGATCAATAAACTTTTGAAGATGGATGTCTGAAGATTTCAAGATGTGGTCATTATGGTCATTAGGTGAGAAAGTATAAATGAATAAGTACCATTTATTTTCACTAAAGGATGACTAAGTTAAATCATAGGACATTCTGAGAGACTATAATATCCACACCGTCTATGAAGACCCGTGTTTGGAATTGGAAACATATGTATACTAAGGAGTATGTTCAGTATAGGTATATACATTCGTCTATTCATTCATAAATAGACTAAACAAAATACTGAAAAAATATATTTGGAGAAAAGTGTTTAAATTGTTTTAAGAGTGAGAAAAGCATCCTAACCACAGGAAACATCCAAGATTATGGGGTGGTTTTTTTGGGTACAATTTTTCGAGACACACGTTGATTTTGTTGTTTAGATCAAGCTTGAATGGAATCCTGCCACTTTGTCAGCAGGGTTCAGGCCTACCCAGTAGGAAATAACAGTAGAGGCAGAGGCTAAAAGGAAAGTTCATGCGGTTGACGGTAACCATACACGTACGAAGCTGGCTGGAAGAACGCAATTATTCATGCTTATGGTGGGAATACACCAGGAAGATATCTTATGAAGAAGAGAGTGAGGATTTTGGAGAAAAGATTCAGATCCTTCTTTGTGCAATGTTGTATGGCAATGAAGACAACATAGTTAAAATAAAGTTAGGATAGAGGTACAATTATTATAACAGAGACCTGAAATACCAATGGTAGAAACAATATAAAAATGTGCTTTTCTTTCATGGGATTTTTGAGAGTAAGCAGTACAGAGCAGACATGATGGATTATCGGTGTCAGAGATCTGTATCCTAGCTTATGGCCAGTATGGTACTTCAGCCAGGACAAGAGTAGACCCTGCCTGTGGCCTGTCTTTGAGGGTCCTGCACCCAAACTGGATAAAAATGGTAGAGGAGGGATAGTATATCCATAGTAAAAATGCTCAATCAAAGCAGGGAAGAATAGGAAACTCTAGAGCTGTTGCTGGATTTCAGCAATCACCTAATCTTACTGAGGAGAACGTTGCAAAACCTCCCTGTCTGGCAGTTTGGTTAATCCTGGGTTAGTTCATTTGGAAACCTTTGGTTCTGCTCTCTGAAGAAAGTCCCCATTACGCTCTGTGATCCCTGAATTTGCCCTCTGGGACATTCTTCCTTGCTGATTATCCTCCATGGTAACTTCAGGTGAGCATTGGAGCTTATGTTGCTCTTGGGAGATGCAGACTCAGGGGTTGCTTTATAGGTTGAGCAGACACAGAGTTTCTTCATGCTATATGTGTGGTTTCTTTAGCAATGCATAAAATCTTAGTAGGTGTGTCGTCTATTGGCTTCAGTCTGGTTTCATAAACAGGCAGCCAAAGATATTCTCTGGTCACACTTCTTACATCTGGAGACCTTTTATTTTATTTTCTGGAACCGAGCCTTTGTCCATTCTCCCCACATTATTAGTAGCCTATTTGAGGCCATCCAAAATACTAGGGTTGATTGGGAAGGCCACAAAATTAATCGGATCATTACTTGTAGACTGGACTCACTGACTTACAGGGAGATGCTTGAGAGAGGCCTGGGGCCACAGTCTCAGGTTCACTAAGAAGTGAATTTTTTAAAGCCACTTCTTAGCCCTGTTTCAGTTTTGGATACAGGTGTAATTAACTTCTAGATGCATACTTCTAAATTACTGGATCCCTTGTCCATTTAGATTGAGGGCTACATGCAGAGAAAAACTTCCTTCAATGTATTCCCTCCCATCTATGCTCACAAGTGTTCTAGGTCTGGGTTGAGACTTCTTTTTTCTAAGTTTTTGCTTAAAAAAACCTCAAAAAGCAGCCAATATACACCAGCATTCTGAATTTTTTCAACAAGTTCTTAGACTCATAGGCCACGTTCATACGTGTTCTGCCTTCCAACACACCTTAAGTAACAGTTTTCATGAATATATTTCCAGAAATGAAAAGAATCACCAACTTTGCAGCTTCTCATATCTCTGCCCCTCCCACCTGCTGCCCAGCATTTAAGCCAATGCCACATATATTAGATTCTGCCCCAATTCCAGCGTCAACCTCTAAGTCAATTAGCCTGTAGGTAATTTGTTGTTCCAAAGTTCCAAAATAACAATAGCTTAAGCAAGACTGTTTATTTCTGTCTCCCATTGCAGCCCAGGTGAAAGCCACCCGGGGCAGGGAGGCAGCTCTGTGACAATTTCCACTCTGTGCTTCAAGATGACCTCTTCAGCTCCAGTCGTGCAATGTGGGTTACAGCTGCTGGGAAGGGGGAAAAAGACGGGAGAAGACACATTCCTTCCTTTAAAAGTGTGACTTGGGAGTTTTGCATCACTGAACCTCATATCATATATTTTCGTTAGCCAGAACTTTGTCATATGACCACCTATCACTACAAGGAGGGCTGGAAAGTGGGGTCTTTAGTTGGGCAGCCATGACCCCAGATGAAAATTGTTAGTACAGTGGAGAAAAAGGGTGAACAGATATTGGGAAACTATGAGCAGTATTTTGCCAGCGTGAGCATTTGTAGGTATAGATGAGGAGGAGTAAGAAAGAAAGCATGGCTGTTCATTAGCTTTACAGACATTGGGTGACTTGCATATTAACTCAATAACTATCCCCTCCTTTCCTTCTTAAGAACTGAATAACCAAGCCTGAAGTTAAATGGTACTCAAGGACTCCAAAGTGGCAGAAACATTTTTGAAGAACTTCTGTTTTGTTTGGCAAAGCAATTGGCTGGCTGGAAAGATCAGCATGTATTTTTTGGTCTTGAAGATTTTATAATATTTCCCTAGACCGCAAAACTAGGAGGACAACTGTGAACAGAATATTGGAAACTACAGAAACCCAAAGAGTGTTTCCCAAATAGGCATTTATTTTTAAATCTTCCTTTCTAGACTTGCTTTCTAGAAATAGCCCTCTTCTCATCTTTGCTTTTTACAATGGCCTCTCACCAAATCCACACAGATAGAAAGAACAGAGCATCTAAACCTAGATTCAAATGTTGTTGACGGCAGTCAAAACGACAGTGGCTATTTCCCCCCAGGCACATGCTACCAGACCTAACCAGGACATGCGTGAGGAGGTCCAAGTCTTCTGCAGATTGTATCAGACTTTTCACAGTGCGGGTTAAATGGTGGTATTCAAGCACTGGAGCTTGTTAACTTCATTACCAATAGACCCAGGCCTAACTGCCGACTCAGTTTGAGTACAAGGTAGTGGGAAGTGCACAGTCTTTAGGTTAGACAGACTGTGGTTCAAACGGGGCTCTGGGGTAGATGTCTTAGCCTTATACGTGGGGAAAAAGAAGTCAGTCTTCTTATCTTGAAGTTTTATTTTATTTTTTTAAAAATTTTATTTATTTATTTGTCAGAGAGAGAGAGAGCACACACAAGCAGGGGGAGCGGCAGGCAGAGGGAGACGCAGGTTCCCTGCTGAGCAGGGAGCCCAATGCAGGGCTCCATCCCAGGACCCTGGGATCATGACCTGAGCTGAAGGCAGATGCTTAACCGACTCAGCTACCCAGGCATCCCTTATCTTGAAGTTTTATATTCATGATTTTTTCAACTATCTGTTCTTAATATATATCTCTGGCTCTGTACCTTTTACAAAGCCTCTTTTCCCTGTAATTTCAATCACTTGGACAGTTAGGGATAACAGTTGAACTTACTAGGCTTATCGGTCATTAAATGAGACGGTGTAAAATTGCATAGGACAGTGCCTAATAGTCAGATGTAACGGTTATTATCTTGTTTATGTGGAACGAGCAAATCAATAAGATATCACCTATAATATACTTCATAAGAAATGGTACACGTGTGAGCTCGCGTGTGTGTGTGATGTTATAACAAAAATTGTTCAAATTAACACAGGGGCACACCAGAATGTTTTTCTTTAAAAAAGGACCTATGATTGAGAAATACTGCTCTGTCCAACCTAGAATTCTGTCCTTCCCTTACATAATACTTTGCAAATAATAGGTAAGTTGTTAATAAATGTTTGATATTTCTTAAGGTGAATTTACTAATGTGCAGATCTTTAATAAGTTTACCTTGAGATTTTGCTATTACTATTTTACCACGTTAATCCATTAATATTAATAACATTAATGGTCATATTCTAGTCATTTTTAAATGCATTTCATACATTATCTCATTTAATCTTCACAATTACACTTGATGGTAGTTCTTATCTCTATTTTACAAGTAAAAACACTGGTGCTCAGGGAGGTTAGCTGACTTATATAGAAGCAGATGACAAGTAACTGGGACATTCAGGGAAGGATTGGTTGGCTCTAAAGTCTATTCTTTTAACCAAAATAGTGTACAAAAAAAATTAAAAGGTATACATGAAAATAGCAGAACATTACATAATAGCATGTTTATACCAATAGCACGATCTTTGAACATTATCCTCTAGGCCACCCAAGAGCAGGTATCCATGGCCATGCTCTCTCTCAGACAAAGCAGCCATGTGGAATTATAGAATTCACCTGCAGCGGGAAATGCCAATCAAACCCGTCAAGTATATCTTACTGTTGTTTCTGGCTTCACAATGTACTTCCAGTTTCATCTGGATCTGAGAGAGAGGGAACAAAAGAGGAAATGGAGATTCAAAGAAAGAGAGAGTTCTGATACCCATCATTCTTTTTTTCCCAGTGCCAGTCTTCAAAAGAAAATGCTTTCCAGTTCATCTTTCTTTGGTGAACATATGCAGAGATGTGATCAGTCGTCAGAATGATCAAATGCACAAGAAAGGTACCGTGAACAATGAAAGGGCAGCTACGGTATCTCGGCCGACCAATGCCATCATAAAAGAAATTTGCAGTTAATGTTTCTGGCTGCAATTTAGGAAGGCTATTACAAAAGTGCTATCAGACCCATTAGTGAAAAACTTCTCATTCGGCTGTAATGGGACAGTTTAAAATATTCAGAACCGGTAGCTTGGATGGAATCACCGTGGGGGCAGTGTGTTAGTTTTCTATCACTGTATGACAAATTACCGGAAATTAAACAGCCTAAAGTAATACACATTTCTTATCTCATAGCTCCTTCAGGTCGGACATCTGAGCTCCAACCGGCCGGGTCCTCTTGTTAGAGTCTCACCGACTGCATTCGAAAGTGCTGCCAGGAGCATAATCTCACCTGAGGCCTGTGGCCCTCTTCCCAGTTCCTGTAATTGTGGGTAGAATTCAGGTCCTTGCAGTTGTAGGCCTGAGGCTCTCAAGTTCTAGAGGCCATTCATGTAAAGGTCTAAGAAATGTGAACCTACTTAAGTGACGGAGAGCAAGTCAGAGATTACCCAGGAAGGTAGGGAGTCTAGAAAGGTTAGATTACAAAGACAGAAGGTGATGGTGTGGGGATAATGAATTTGTTCATTATCTTGACTATGGGGACGTTTTAACGGGTTAAATGAATACATGTGCTAAAATTCATCAGATTGTACACTTCAAATGTGTCAGTTTATTGCACATCAGATGTATTTCAATAGCTTTTAAACAACACATATAATGGAAGAGGGACCAACGTGCAACATTTACTGGAGTCTTCCTGGGGTAAGGAACAAGGATGCCCTTAGCTTGGCGCAGTGGAAACAGACTTACCATGAGACAGACCTCTGCCTGACCAAGATAGTAAGCATCTGTTTATTGAGCACCTCTCCTACGTCTTGCACTACTAGGCACTTTGTATGTATTATAAGTTTGTCACAATAATTCTGTGATGCAATAACTTTGGGTGGTTCAGATCACTCTTTCCGTAAAATAAGTGCTTTGAGACACTACACACAAAAACATTAACAAACTTTTTGCCCCAGATCGAGAACAACGGTGTTCTGAGAGATGCCACACACAGCAGGGGCCTCTGATTTCTACAATCTGAATACAAACAGCAAATAAGACTAGCTGGTTTGGTGATGCAGATCTTCCTTCACAAGATATATCTAGGAGTTTCTCTGGTGTGGAAAGCACAAAATTTGTGGAAGAAAAAGGGAAACATGGCTCTTTCCCCTGATATTTAAGTTCATGAACAACAAAATCTGTAGCCAGTAGAGAGCACTTTATGAAACATGTAAATGAAGCTAACATCATGCCACCACCCTTTAGCCCAAAGCGCGGCCAGGTAATGCTCTCACTAGAATGGGAAACTGTCTTGAGGTTGAGGTATGGAAAGCTGTCAAAACCTGAGATAATATTGACCTGATCAGTGAATTTCCACATGAGTAAATGAGATATTTGAATGGGGAACAACATCAGACTCAGAGCTGCACTTTCAAAATTCTGCTTTAACATGAGAATAGAATGGTTGGGAGAAGAAGGTGGTGTCATAATTATGTCTTAATCAGGCCTGGAAACTTGATGGAATTAAATCAGACTGGGAAGATAAGCCTTCACTCTGGAAATCATGATTATGTGGTTATTGGGCATCTCTGAGTCCGGTGCTAGGATGGCTAATTTTAGGCCCATGCAAATATATATAAAGTAGTGTGGCGTATGGAATTTCTCTTGATAGATTATGCAGTTGATCTCCTACAATGGGAAGATTCAAGAAACTGCCTTGTTGATCATACATACCAGTCTGATCTACCCATGGAGTAGGGTAAGGGATGAGTGAAGATATTTCAAGGGCTTTAGGAAGGCTGATTTCTTAAAAAATTGTTTCATGCCTCAAATTACATATTTCTTAACTTCATTTTGAGGCTCTGATCACTATTAAATGAAAACAATCTCTGAAAAGTTTAACATGCATAGGTTCAAAATATTTTGAAGATTTTTTTTTTTTTTTATATGACAGAGAGAAAGAGAGAGCACAAGCAAGGGGAGCAGCAGAGGGAGAGGGAGAAGCAGTTTCCCCACCGAGCAGGGAACCCGATGTGGGGCTGGATCCCAGGACTCTGGGCAGACGCCTAACTAACTGAGGCACCCACATGCCCCAGGTTCAATATATTTTGAGAGCTGAAGGAAATTTAGTAATTGGGAGAAGAATTAGTTGGTTTCACAAATATGTAAGGATGGGATTTTAAAATAATTTTTAGAAATGATAACTGTAACTTGTAATTTTAATTATGTAACTATATTATTTAATTAAAATTATAGTTTTATAATTATAAAATTATATTTAGTTTTATTTATAATTATATAACATATAATTCTTTATATAATTCTATATTATATAATCTATTTATTGAGCACCGGTTATGTGCTTTGCACTATGTTAGACCCTTTATATATATTATCTTATAAGTTTGTCAGGATAACTCTGTGAAATGTTTAATTCTGTATCATGTATTATATATTTTATATATATAAATTATATACAATTTATGTATAATATAATTATAATTTAAATAATTTTATAAATACAGATTGTAATTTATATATAATATATTATAATTTATTTTTATTATATATAATCATATAATTATAATGTTTTAAGAATGATAAATCAAATATTTAAGATAAGGTGTTCACATTGCTTTTCGGTCCCTGGTTCCAATGAAGTCTAGGGTTTTTATACAATAGGAAAATTGCTAATATAGAAATATGTACAATATTCCCCTGGCTGAAATAATATCTACTACAAGTAAAGAAGGGGGCTTAGAAGTAAAGCAGAACTTTAGAATTTTTTAATTGTTGCATCATTAGACAAAATCATGCTGTTGCAAATTACTTGCATCTAGAAAGTAAGAACTGAATCTGATGCAAAACTATCAGTGATAATAGCATTGCTATAATATCAGGATTATAAAGCAAGCAGCACTCGTCAGCATGAATGATAGAGATGGGCCTTCAAATGGGCCAGCGATGCAGTTTGGGGTTCTGCAAGCATGTTACAAAACACTCGTAGCACATTTGAACAGACTGAATCCAACCCTCTTCACCTCTCCTGTTTCAGATTCCTTTATTTTCTGCAGGATAAATTTGTATCAAATCAACAAGTGAAAATATGAAAATGTAAAGAATTATCATTCAAGTTGGTCACAAGCCCAGTTTCAAAATTTAATGAAATTAAAATTAAAATAATCAAAATGATGCATCAAAAGAGCTTCTACTGGTTCAAGCATGGTTCCCATCGGGCAAAATTTATACGAAGAGAGTTGCTTTTTTTTTCCTCTTGCTTTTTTGAATGTGAGTAGTAGTTTTTACCTGTTTGATATTGCTCATCCTAAATTTAAGAAACCTTGCTTAATAAATCTTTTGTTTGGCTGTCACCTCAGGGTTTTATTGTTTTTACATGTTTATGATCTTCTCCCAAAGCAGTCCTAATAAAGAGATGTCAGAATGCCCTACACATACCCTATGAAGTAACGATGTCAATCTATTTACTGGACCAGGCAATATATTGTGTTACCTCTTTGTCTTTGCATATGTTAAGACACTCTTCCCTTGTGAACCTGGTTATGGATTTGTTAGAAAATGTGATAAAGTAATAGACTCTTTTCTCATAAGTAAGTCCAAGTGCACAGAAATTTGCATACATTGCCTGGCTTACACATAGTTCCCTACAAAGTAGTCCTTATACTACCAGACATTGATAGCATACCTACCCTTGTCATTGCATTTTGAATATTTACTTATGTATTTAGCCATCTCCAGTGTGCTGTGAACCCCTAGAAGATGAGAACTATCCCTTACTCAAGTTTTATCTCCAAGTTGCTCAATAAATATTTATTGAATGAATTGGTTCCTTGAGGTTCAGTTACCTGAGGCTCAATTTCTCACCAATTATAGATATTTAAGAGCAAATTCAAAGACTTGGCACAGAGGCGCTTCTCAACAAATGTTGAATGAATGTTACAACATTTTAATTGCCCGAATGCATGGTACTCTGCAATGTAAAGGATGTTTTCCATGTGTTAATTTTGTGAATAAGCCAAGTTTCACACACATGAGAGCACGCACCACACACATATAACTTAAGTGAATTGGACAGTATAAGAAAGCTACTAAAATATCCAATAATGCCTATATAACAAGACATTAGTATATATTTAATATGTTGATGTGCTGGATTTGTGAGTAAGAATTCCATCTGAGGAAAAAAGATTTATCATATTGCGTCTCTGCCATTTTGAAGAGAGTCATCAAGAAATTGGTTCCTCAAGACGTTAAAAATAGAGCTACCCTGCGACCCAGGGATAACACTATTGTGTATTTACCCCAAAGAAACAGATGTAGTAAAAAGAAGGGGCACATACACCCCAATGTTCATAGCAGTGATGTCCAATAGCTAAACTGTGGAAGGAGCCGAGATGTCCTTTAACAGATGAATGGATAAAGAAGATGTGGTTCAGGGGCACCTGGGTGGCT
The DNA here is from genome assembly GCF_964656455.1 of Halichoerus grypus. NCBI lineage: Eukaryota > Metazoa > Chordata > Mammalia > Carnivora > Phocidae > Halichoerus > Halichoerus grypus. The sequence continues at coordinate 133,761,043 of NC_135717.1, read as the reverse complement.
CAGTCGTTAAGCGTCTGCCTTCGGTTCAGGTCATGATCCCAGGGTCCTGGGATCGAGCCCCACATCGGGCTCCCCACTCAGCAGGAAGCCTGCTTCTCCCTCTCCCACTCCCCCTGCTTGTGTTCCCTCTCTCGCTCTCTCTCTCTCTGTCAAATAAATAAATAAAATATTAAAAAAAAAAAAAGAAGATGTGGTTCATATATACAATGGAATATTACTCAGCCATCAGAAAAGATGAATACCCACCATTTGCATTGACGTGGATGGAACTGGAGGGGATTATGCTAAGTGAAATAAGTCAATCAGAGAAAGACAATTATCATATGATTTCACCCATATGTGGAACATAAGGAATAGTGTGGAGGGCCACAGGGGGAGGGAGGGAAAACTAAATGGGAAGAAATCAGAGAGGGAGACAAACCATGAGAGACTCTGGACTCAGGGAAACAAACTGAGGGTTACAGATGGGAGGGGGGTGGGGGAATAGGGTAACCAGGTGATGGGTATTACGGAGGGCATGTGTTGTGCTGTGATGAGCACTGGGTGTTACACACAACTAATGAATCATTGAACACTACGACAAAAACTTATGACGTACTATATGTTGGCTAACTGAACATAATGAAAAATAAAATAAAATAAAATTAGATTAAATTAAATTTAAAAAAGAAATTAAGTCAGACATTTCTAGGCTTGCTATAAGATTGCTGAACTGGCCCTGTTTTCGCCTAGATTTAATGCCAGCACTGCATCCCGCCCCCCTACCTCATTCAAGATGATATAAGAAAAACAGGAAGGGAAAAGAGAGGGCATAAGAGTTTCTATTTCTGCCTAACAAATGACTTAATAGGCACAAACTTAATACAACATAAATTTATTATCTCTCACTATCTCTAACCTGGGTATACGTTAGCTGAGTCCTCTGCTCCGTCTCACGAGACTGAAATCAAGGTGCCAGCCAGACTGTGTTGTCATCTGGTGTCTGAACTCGGGGAAGATTTGCTTTCAAGCTTCCTCAGAAAGTTGGCAGAATTCATTTCTGTATGCTTGTAGGATTGAATTCCCTGTTGTCTTGCTGTCTTGTTTGCTGTCTTCCTAGAACTACTTTCAGCTTCTGGACATTCTGGTCCCAGGTGCCCTGCCATTGGCCCTCTCTCACTTCTGATGTCTCTGCCTTTAGGAAGGGAAGGTCCAGTTCCTTTTAGGTGCTAATCTGATGGGATCAGGCCCATCCAGATATCTCCCTTTTGATGACCTTGATATCAACTAATTAATAACCTATGCAAGAAGTAATATCCCATTAACTTACCGGTTCTGGCCACTCAATGAGAGGGCATTACACTGGGCATGTGCATAAGAAGCAGGAATACTGGGGGCCGCCTGAGAATTCTGCCTACCACAAAGGGTCGTCTGAGATGGGAGGACAAGATTTCTTATTGCGGTCCTACCCTGGTGCTGCCATTAGACAGCAGCAGAGCATGGTAGGTGGGTTCCTGGGAGGGCTTGATGCACCTTTCCTGAAGTTTGTGGGTATATGTAAAAATCATTATTGGTACCAGCATATTTTCTGCAAAGGCAGGAGACTTGAGAGAATATTCGGCAGCTGATGGTGGTGTGGTATGCCTTACAAGAGGATAGAGTCAATCCATTTCAGTTCTCCAAGGCTCTCAGGGAGGGAGTGGGGAGATGCACCACTCTGAGGGGCACTGGGACATGAACTACTTGGGAGAGACTAAAAGGAGGCAAGGCTGCCCCTCTTTGAGGGTCCCAGTGGCTGAGGAGGCTGAGAAAAAATTAAATCCTTCCCAAGAGAGCCATGAGTGGAATCTCCACGGAGACCATTATATCAGAAGAGCACACAGAACTGACCTGAGCCTGACTGAGACCTTGGCTTCCTCCCCATCACCAGCAGGTGACCAATTACTCCAAAGATCTTTGCTTCCCTTATTTTTCCTCCCAATCTCCCGATTCAGGAGAACTGAGCTTTGAAATTAGAAAGGGAAGGAATTAGCCAGGATCAGACCATTCTTTCACCTTACTCCAAATCTTTCAGCCACAAGCCTGGCCTCCTGGGGAGATGGAGGAGGTGTGGGTAGGAGGAGTAGCAAATGTGATTTAAGCCTCTATGAAATGAGAGTCTTAAAGAGACCTAGACTTTTAGTGAAAGGCCTGGCACATTTCCAAGATGTCCTTAAGGAATAGGGAAGTGACATTTGACAGAGCATGATTGAAAACAGTGACTGGAGAAAAAGAAAAACATTTCATGTTATAAACCCATGTTGAAGCTACTCAGTAAAACAATTACACTTATATTTAAAATTTGCTGCAAGCTTCCAATTTTTTTATGTTCAAAACAGAATTGTTTCCCCATGGCTCCCAATTTTCCAAAAAACAAATGATATCATTAAGTTATATAGTAGAGTGAATTAGATCCAGATACATTTCCCAAAGCAAGTTTTGATAAGGAAGGCTGGGATGAAATCTGTGCACAGAATATATTAGCCGGATGGTGAAGGAAGGATGCCACTGAAATTACTAATTAGGGAAGCAGAGCCGAAAAGCACTTCTGCATGGAAAAGAATACATGGTTTGAGATGTTTGTCTGTAATAGGCAGGACACTAAAATGAGATCCTAATATTTGTTTCTGAGTGCAGCCATTATGTCATGCTTGGCATTTTAGAATAATGGGAAGATACATCTGAAAATACAAAAGTATTTTGCAAGAACCCAAAGAAGCCCAAAACTAACGATCACATAGCTGATTTTGTACATCCCTCTCTAAAATAAGTTGACTCATTATAAGGTGAAAAAGTGTTTTCTGGGATATTCGATCATCTGAATATAATTGTACCAAATGCAAATAGTGTTTATAAAACTGAAGGATAAAAGATAAATACACTAGTTGCTATTTTTGCATTGTTAGTTCAACTGATACCCATTCCATTTTGAATTCCCAAGGAATTGTGTGTGTGCGTGTGTGTGTGTGTGTATATTTGGAAGTCATCACAGCATATTAATCATAGTATAAGCCTCTAGAAAGATTTATCTTTAACTCTAGACAAGCACTAATAGGTCAAATTAGCATCAGAAAAGACCAATCTCTTCCAACTTAGCAGTAAGAACTATTAAGTGTAATAGTTAATATCACATCCATATGTTGGAGAAAACCACATGTCCCAACAGAAGGAATAGTAAGTTACTAAGCACTAACCTAATTTTGCTGGTTTGGCACATGGGTAGCCAGCACAACAAATAGAACATTTGAATGCTGAAATAATTTTTAAGTCATAGTACCATTAAAGTCAAATTTTGTTATGACTTTATGTTAATTTTCAGTTTTTTACAATAAATATTTTAAAAATTTGAAGTTATTACTTCAGTGATAAGAACTACTTTGCTGGTCACCACTAACATAACATAACTATAAAAAATTTAAAAATAAATAAATAAATAAAAATAAAATAAATAAAGAAGAACTACTTTGCTGGGAGCTCCTGAATTTTGTGTACATGCAACAAAATATAAAGGCACCGATATAAAATGAGTCTGGTGGACGAAAAGCCACTAATGAACGGTGAGCCCTGAGCACTCCTTGGCAACACAATTCAGACTAAACGGCATACATTATGCATGATTTTTAAATGTGATTAATGATGTTGTAAGATCTATTCTCTTTTAAGTACAGATGTACCTTTTTATAAAAGAGACTTGAAAAATAAAAATAAAAATAAAAATAAAAGAGACTCGGACGTCTTAAACTGTTGTCTAGGATATGGAATATACGTACATATACATGTAAATGCTTGCCTAAGCAAAGGATGCTTTTGGAAGGAAAGAAACTAGTAGGAGTGGTTGTATCTGGGATCAGCAGAGTACGGCTGGGAACAAGGGTGGGAAGTTGTCTTACTTTGGTCTTTCCCCAAGCGGACGCTGAGTTAAGAATTCCAAGGCAGGTAATTCACAACAGGTGATGGCGGGAAGCACGAGTATAGAAACAGGTAAAGGGAGAAAAGAAAAAAGATAGCCAAAGAGTATGATAAGGAGCGTATTACCACTGTGGGCAAATAGGCCTCAGTCCCACTGGGGACTCATTCAGAAACTACATGAAACCCACTTCAAAATTTTCTCTCCGGAGGAGAGGAAGGAAGATTGAGGCATTTATGCACCTACTTCCACCCTCCTTCCCCGATGGTTCAGAGTTGCCCCGAGAGTGTTAACTTTTTCACGCTTGCTGCACAGGAAAGACAGACTGGGATACTTGAGGTGGAGGTTGTCGTAGCCCCAGAGATTCTTTGGGGTGCTGGAAGTCTAGGGAGGAGACACTTGCATTTCACCCAGTCCTCCTGGCTCCGAGGTCCTGCTGTCACTGTTCGGCACTTCTCCACTCGCTGCCGGACCCCGCTTCCTAGCCCGGGGCCGGGATCTTCCCCCCAACACACACACCTCCTGCAGAAGGTATGTAGCAGACTCTACTAAAGGTTCAGGATAACAGAGCCTGGAAAGCCTCAAACAGCTTAACATTGATTCTTAGCATCTCTGTTCTCAACGGGTCTCCGGAAACCTCCCCCGTCCCTGCCCAGGCTCTCACTGGACCCTTTGGAGTTTGGTCTTCTTGCGCTCTTCTCGAAAAGCCTCTTTTTTACCCTCTTCCTATGTCTGGGATCACAAACTCCTAAAGCTTCTTGTGCAGGGCGGTTTACTGTGCTCTGCTTCCTCCTTCCCGCTGCTGGAAGGCTTCTCTTGCCACCTCCAGAGGGAGTTACCATGTTGTTTTCTTAACAAAGGCAATTCTCTCCCTAAGAGGAACTTGAGCCCTCTTTCTTTTTTTCCTTTTTTTTGGTTCTTACTATTAAGATAAAAATTAAAAAAAATTTTTTTTACCCTGCTACATAGGTCATGTTGGTGCCCAATCAGCCATCTGAAGAATGCAGTGGGTTCTGATAGCATTGCTTATTCATGGTCTCGATTCAGTCTTCTTAGGTCCCTGTCGTGCCCTTTTCTCCCTACTTACTCTGTGTGGGAATGTCCACGCTTGCTTCAAAGCCCTGTCGCTGATGTTTGTTAGGCCTTTCTCGTTGACCCCAGAAATGGCTATAGAAGGTTTTGTGCTACCGTTGAACTTGATTGTTCGCTCTTCTCTTTTCCCGTGCCTTGCTCAAGGACTGAAGTTCTTACAGCAGAAAGAGACTTCTCTGGCTTGTCGTTGCACCTGAAAACAACCCCCTCCCCAACTCAGCGATTTAATCTCCCTCCCCCGATTTGGACCAGACTCTGGCACTGGCTGTGTAATGCCATTAAAACCTGGGCGAGCCACAGGAGCTCCACACGTTAGTGTTTAATCATGTGCGTTCCTGCGTGCCAATTGATTTCCTTTTATAATTATCAGAGGGACATGAGAAATTCTCAAACTGCGTTTGAAAAAAACTGAACATTTCAAGCTGCACATTCTCTATCCTGAGTTGAGACCAGCAGTTAATTTTAGGAAAACTTTAGGGAAATAAATAACATTATTTATTTGCTCTGGAGCTTTTAATGTTGACATTATCCCTCTTGTGCCATGAGGGAGTTTGACTAATGGCTTAGCCAAGGCTATAATGGCTAGAAATCAGAGAAGAAAAAAAGTAAAGGCACAATTTTCTCCAGTCCCCACTGTACCCCTTATCCTCAGGCCAAGATGCACTGTTTATCCAATTATCCCCTTAGGAGAAAGATGAGAGCTGATGAAAATACAACTCAGGCAAGTGCTAGCCCCGCTTTCCTTCATAACAATCTTCATAATAGGTCACAATGATTTCCCAAAAGGTCCTTGCAAATGAACATTCAATTTAAACAAGCAACTTCTAATATGCCATTGAGCCAGGTCAGATGATTTTAAGACAGCACAAACTCATCTACTAAGATTTTTTAGGTACCTATGCCGCTAGGTTTGTCCATGTTCAGGCATCTTCCAGATTCTCATTCTATTACTCTTTCCCAGAGATCGGGCATTCTGCAGACAGCCTGGGAGGTCTAGTTCTCGCCCCACCTCTGTCTCAACCCCTCGGTTTCTCTCACGGTCAAATGCAAGTAATACTGCCAGGCTGTCTAACATCATTGCAGTGACTCATAATTAGCAATTCTTATTTTAAAACACTTTCCAATTATACAAATTACAGCTTATTTTAGAAAAGAAAAGAAATAAGCTGGTATACGGAAAATATTGGATACAATGGTAAAATACATGCCATACCACCTGCTTTGTTTAAAAATGTCTCAAATCAAGAAATAAGAGTTTAAAGTGACAATTTCCTTAACCTAAACACACAAAAGACCTGACTATCTATCTATCTATCTATCTATCTATCTATCTATCATCTATCATCTATCTATCTATCTATCTGGAAGTGACTATCTCTTAATGCTTGGGGAGGGGCGGGAAATGCTTGTAGTCTATCACAGACATACATGCTCAGGGAACAAGGGGAAGTTAGAAAACAGGAAAGCAAATCCTCCTCCTCTTTCCTCTCCCTCTCTCCCCACCATGCCTGCCCTGGGTGATTGGTCACAGCTGAAATGTACGGGCTACTTCTGCCAAGTCTCTGGGCTCAAGTGAAGAAGAGGATGATGATGTTAATAATAGTTTACATTTGCATAGCATCTTCTGGCTTCCAAAATGCTTTCACGTAGACTGTTCCATTTAGAGAGAAGCATTGCACAGATGTTTTGTGGATTTGCAATCATTAAAATCGCTAATTCTGATTAAACTAGTTTAATATTTCAGGTTCTGTTTCACTCACTTATTTTATCCTGCCTTCTGGTTCACAAAGAGACTTTATTATGCTGATGTAAAGCATAGGTTATTATCCAATTACTAAATCTTTTCCTCAAATGAAATCATAGAAAGTTTGAGTTGGAAAGAACTTCAGAGAAATTTTATTCTAGTCCTTTTATTTTGTAGATGAAACACTCAGGTTCAGAGAGACTTCATGGATTTCCCAGGGCCAGGCTTGCTTTTCTGCTCTGAAATCTGGAAGCCTAGCTGATGTAAAGGGTTTGATCTTTTTTATTAGCATTATTTTTTCTGTATTTTAGAAAAGACTTTTCAGAAGGAGATTCACTGGATATTCAAAGTGAGTTCCCCCTTTTTTCCTCTTGTTCAAAATTACCAGTTATCATTTATTCTTTTGATTAAATCGAAGGATTTTCGATTCCTAACCAGGTGTTGTTTTTCCTCTCTCCTCTTGAGGCCCTTATAAGAATCTTGTGAAAAAGGCAAGGTGAGTATCAGTGCCATTTTAAGTTAAGGAATCTAATACTCAGAGAAGACACATGACCTCTACAAGGTCATGTAGCTAGTTAGTGGAATCATTAGAATAGAAACCACCTTGGTTTTTGTGGGGGTTTTGCATTTTTGTTTGTTTGTTTGTTTATTCTACCTATCACTGTTGGGCCTAGAGTTGAGGTTCATCAGACTTTTCTCAAGATAGATTTTTGGCTTTTTCCTAAATATCTTCAGAAAAGAACATGGTAATCAAAATATGTCACCGTATTTGTAAAAATAACTGACTGTAACACAATGAGTTTCTTTTCAATATGTTATTCCTTATTTCTAATACATCCAAAACAAGGTTGGGTGAAAGATTTTTACATAATATGAGTATACTAAATTTTAAATAGATTTTACATTTAAATTAGGGATAGAGTCATTGGTTTGGAAAAGATCTTAACTGGAAGGTGGGTCCCTGAAGTTTACTTTGTGTCTACCATATGCCATAATTTTTTTTTTCAATGTAAATACCCACAGCAAGCCTGGAAGATTCCTAATATTATTCCCCTTCTTATAGATAAGGAAACTGAGGCTCAGAAAAATGAAGTAACTTTTCCAGACTCAATTCTACATGATTCCAAAGTTCATGCTTTTTCTGCAATATTTCTCATCTTTCCCAAAAAGCATACTGAACCACAAAGAAACATATCTCAATACATATAGATCACTAATCATTTCAGTGAATTCTGAGGGAAAAGAAAACTTGCTTTTGACCAAATAGAACCATAAAGATGTTTATTTATATTCCTAATCATCTAGTGCCAACAAAACACAAAATATTCTAGAATACCTGACTAATATTACATAGTGGCCTTTCTCAGACTAATAAGATTAATCTGTCCCATTTTTATTGAGTTATAGGAAACATCCTTTCCCTAATGGTTAATTTGTCCTTATTAACTTATATTTATGAAATAATAATGAGTATTTCTCTCATAATAGATGAGCTAAACCAATTGTAATTGAGACGACAATGATATCACAAACTAATATTCATACATTTGGAGTTTTACCAAGTCCACTGGCTTTAACTTTTAAATGTACAAGTCTCTTAAAGAACTTGAGCTTGTATTTTGTTTTAAGTTCACTGTCACTTCAATTGTGAGCTAAGAGTGTCCTGTTCAAAAGAATCATTGAAGATAATTACAAATAGCTGAAAAACTAAATTCTCAGACACAATTATATTTGTTATGAAATCTTGGAATTTAAAAATGCTGTTGTCAATATGTGCTTTCATAAAGACATGTATGGTAGGAATTGAGTTCACTCCAAAATGCTTATAAACATTTAAAAACATGTGAAATATAGCATACGTGCGGAAAAATACATTAAAATGTACAACATAATGAATAATTATTAATTATTCATTCGTTCATAGAATGATCAAACAAATTTGCAAATAAACCATAACTGCATTCTTGGAGTCTCTACCTCCACATGGCTCACTCTTTTTGAGAGTCTCTTCTTTCATTTAACATTATATTGGTTAATTTCATCTCCATTATTGTTTATTGTTCTAGCTTGCTGATTTTTATTGCTTTGTAATATCCATTTATTTGGCATTTACCACAAGTTTATTTATTCATTCTACTGTCAATTGGTATTTGTGTTGTTTACAGTTTGTTGCTATTAAAATCAATGCTGATATAAATATTCTTATACATATCTTCTGGCACACATATGATGTTATTTCTCTATGCTATCTGCTCAGGATTAGAATTTCTGAGTTGTGAAGTATATGGATGTTTACATTTAATAGATGATGTTGACAATTTTTCAAAATTTTTTCCAACCTGGAGGATATATGCAGTAGTTGGTATCTTATTTTAGTTTCAACTTCATGTTTTCCAGAAAGTTAATGAGGTTTATTATTTTATCATATGTTTATTGGTCACTGGATTTTCCATTTTGTGGGATGCTTACCATTTTTCCTTCATTATCCTGTTTAATTTTGTTTTACTTATTGATCTGCAGAAGTTCTCTATTCAGGATTTAAATCCTTTATTAGTTATATATGTTGAAAGTGTTCTCTCCCATTCTGTGGTTTTTCTTTTTCATTCTCTTTCTGATGTCTCTTGAAAAATATAAGTTCTTAATTTTAGAGTTAAAGTTTTTTAAGGAGCCTGACATAGCCTAAATAGCAAAAAAAAAAAAATTTTAAGATTTTATTTATTTATTTGACAGAGAGAGACACAGCGAGAGAGGGAACACAAGCAGGGGGAGTGGGAGAGGGAGAAACAGGCTTTCCACTGAGCAGAGAGCCCAATGCGGGGCTCGATGTGGGGCTCGATGTGGGGCTCGATCCCAGGACCCTAAGATCATGACCTGAGCCGAAGGCAGACGCTTAACGACTGAGCCACCCAGGCACCCTGCCTAAATACCAAAATTTGACAAGCATATTACAAGAGACAAAAGTATGAACCAATCTCTTTCAAGAATATAGATGCAAAAATTTCTAACAAAATACTAATACGTAAAATCCTGTGTTAGGGGCTGGGAGTGGACTTACTGCAAAAGGGTACAAGTGAACTTTTTGGGACCATGGAAATATTCTGTATTTTGATTGTGATGGTTGTTATAAATGACTACTACATGCATTGGTCAAAACACAGACTTGTACAGTTACGTTTGGTGAATTTTTATTTACCTCATTAAAGTGGATTAAAGATAATTTCAAAATATTTGTGAAAGCACATATTCCCTCTATAAATTAGAAAATAGCATAATTAAACAACATATTAAGGCTACATAGTGAGTCCTTGATAGAGTAGCATCAGAATTGGCAAGTGTCTGGATCCCCAACTTGGTGCTATTTTCACTCTACCACATTTCTTTTGCTTGTTAAAAAATACCTTAAAATTATTGTTGATGATTTCAGACAAGCAATACACACATAAGGCTAATTGGAGAATAAGATAATCCTGCACATTTGTTACTTAATTATAGTTGGCCAAGATGAAGATAATTGTCTGTTTTACATGGCCCACATATGATTTCACTGGTAACAGAGATGAGGAAATCATCTTAGATTTCATACTGTGTTTGAATTCAGGGCCAAAGAAAGGGGTGCCAGGTTTAGTACCGTTACTTGTTTTGGCAGCGTGGAAGCTAGTCTCAGTCTAGCTAAGTGTTTGTACAAATCCCATGGAAAGACTTTTACTGACTCAGGCCTTGTTGCAACACCTCAATATTTTTTCATTTTTTTTTTTTACTGGAGTTCATACTCATTGTCAGTAGCGATTTGTACAAGAAAGAGAAAGAAAAAGAAAGAAAGAAAAAGAAAGAAAGAAAAATAAAGAAAGAAAGAAAGAAAGAGAAAGAAAGAAAGAAAGAAAGAGATAAAGAGATAAAGAAAGAAAGAATAAGAAAGGGAAAGAAATAAAGGACGATTCCAACATACCTAGTATTGCGTTATTAAGACTTCAGTGTGCCAAGAATTGTGTCTCTATAGTTTGAGTAAATTATCACCAGATGGCACATTTGCACATCTGGTAGCACAGAATGTACCATAAATTTCCAGCCAGTGCTATGAATTGAGATACAAGTCTTTTTATTTTTTTATTTTTTTAAGATTTTATTTATTTATTTGACAGAGAGAGACACAGCGAGAGAGGGAACACAAGCAGGGGGAGTGGGAGAGGGAGAAGCAGGCTTCCGGCTGAGCAGGGAGCCCGATGCAGGGCTCGATCCCAGGACCCCGGGATCACGACCTGAGCTGAAGGCAGATGCTTAACTGACTGAGCCACCCAGGCGCCCCGAGATACAAGTCTTTTTAAATAAGCTTGTTATTGGCAGGATACAATTATATAACTTAGTAATTTGCTCTTCTGTACCAGACACAATATATTATTTGAACATGCAAATTTATGCTCAAAACCAAGAATTTTATTCAAGTTTTAATTTCTTTCAAGCCAACCCCAACTATATTCAAGATGCTGTAGGCAACATGAAAATGAATACAGCTTATTTTTTTGGCCGTGATAGAGATCAAGCTATATAATAAATGTTAAATTAAAAAACAGTATAACTATAGTGGCACAAATAAAGTGCTATAAACTCTTTAAAAGATGTTAATTCTTCCCTATTTTGGTTAATTTTTTTTGAAGATTTTATTTATTTATTTGACAGAAAGAGAGTACAAGCAGGGGGAGCAGCAGAGGGAGAGGGAGAAGCAGGCTCCCCGCTGAGCAAGGAGCCTGATGCAGGACTCGATCCCAGGACCCCGGGATCATGACCTCAGCTGAAGGCAGACGCTTAACCGACTGAGCCATCCTGGCACCCCTTTATTTTGGTTATTTTAAATAATGCTGCAATAAACACAGGGAAACATACATCTTTTCCAATTAATGTTTTCATTTTCTTTGGGTAAACACCCAGTAGTAGAATTTCTGGATCATAGGGTAGTTCTATTTTTATTTTTTGAGGAAACTCCATACTGTTTTCTACAATAGTTGCACCAATTCATTTTCCCACCAACATTGCATGAGGGATCCTTTTTCTCCAATTCCTCTTCAACACTTACTACTTCTTGTCTTCTGCTAACCATTCTGACTAGTGTGAGGTGACATCTCATCATGGTTTTGATTTGCATTTCCCTGATGTGTAGCGATGTTGAGCATCTTTTCATGTGTCTGTTGGCCATCTATAAGTGTTCTTAAGTTCTCTGTCCATTTTTAATTGGATTGTTTGTTTTTTGGGTGTTGAATTGTATAAGTTCTTTATATAATTGGATATTAACCCCTTATTGGACATGTCCCTCAATAGATGAATGGATAAAAAAAATGTGATATAGATATATGGTGATTGTATATACACACACACAATGGAATATCACTCAGCCATAAAAAAAGAATGAGCTCCTCCCATTTGTAACAACATGGATGGACCTAGAGGGTATTACATTAAGTGAAATAAGTCAGAAGCAGACAGAGAAAGACAAGTACTATATGATTTCACTTATATGTGAAATCGAAAAAACAATACAGAAACAGAAACAGACTTATAAATACAGAGAGCCAACTGGTGGCTGCCAAAAGGGAAGGAGAGTGGAGAGAGAAGGGGAAAATCAGTGAAGACGATGAAGAGGAACAAACTTAGTTATAAAACAAGTAATGGGGATGAAAAGTACAGTACAGGGAATATAATCAATAATATTATAATAATGTTGTACAGTAACAGATGGTGATTAGATTTATTGTGGTGAGCATTGAGTGAGATACGGAGCTGTCAAATCACCATGTTGTACACCTGAAACTAATAGCATATTGTACATCAACTATACTTCAATAAAAATAATAAAAATAATTTTTTAAAGATGTTAATTCTTGCTAGTGGGATCAAGAAAAGTTTTATTGATGAAATATAAAAATCCCCTGATTTTCTTTTTCTTTAAGTTAAATTGTGAATACATTATCAGAATGTCTTCCAGTTTGAAGCCTTGCACTTCTCCTTTTGATTGAGATAATGAATGTTCTGCAGCTACCTCAGTGCCCAACACAACACAGGTGTTTCAGAAATGTCCATCTCCTCTTCTCTGGCCAGTATGCCCAAGGTTGGTTCTGGCTGGACTAAGGAGAGCTTCAGCCTACTGAAAACTTGCATCAGGGAATCAAAACTCACCTGTTCTTGAAACCGATTTAATACCATTCTTCTTTACTTGGAACATTCCTTCTGCCACTTCATGCCCTTTCCACTTCCCATATATCCCTATATCTAGCAAGAATCTCCATTTTCCAGCTAGGAAATAACTAGTGTTCATTTAAAACTATATGTACCAAGGCCAGTCATAAAACTTTTGTATACATTATCTCAGGGTATTAAACAAGATAAAACTAAATTGTCTCAAAAGCACAGAGAAGAATGTACTTTCATTAGAGAGAAGCAGCATGGCATAGAATAAAAGTTCAAGAATTTATGGAATCAGGCTGCCTGGATTCAGATCTTTGCTCTAATGCATGCTATGTGTGGTTGTCGGTGAACAAGTTAACTTATGTTTTTTTGTGCCTCGGTTTTCTTATTTGTAAAATGAGGATGCTAATAGCATTGCTGTGGACTGTGGCAAATTGTATTTTCCAAAGATAAGTTGGAATGACATCTCCCATCTCACAAGTTCTTACAGTACGATTTTGCTGCTCCCTCTCTAAGAGTTGGAATCTGTATCTCTTCTCCTTGACCTTGAGAAGAACTCTGTGACTGCCTCAAGTGCGACACAAGGGGGGCTATGTGACTTTCAAGAACGGGTCATAAACAGCTATAGAGCTTCTGCCCCTGGCTTTCCTTTGGGATGCTCACTCCTAGAACCCTGTCACCATGAGGAAGGCTGGATGTGTAGGTGTTCTAGAAGACGGCCTTAAATGAGCCACTATTAAGCACCAGACAAGAAAATGAGGAAATCTTGGAGATGTCTTCAGCTCAGGCACGTCTGGCGGCAACTGCATGAGAGATCCTGAGTAAAACCACAAAGTATTCCAAGTCAATGCCCCAAACCACAAGAGATTATGATACAGTGCTTGTTGCTGTCCTAAGTCACTAAATTTTGGTGTGATTTATTATGAAACAATACGTAATTGATACAGGTCAGCTGGAGTTTTAGCTAGAACAGCTGGATGTGGCCTCCTCATGTTCCCTGGGCTTCCTCCCAGCATGGTAGCTGGATTTCAAGAGCACATATCCCAGGAGTGCCAGGTGAAATCTGGACCACCTTTGACCTAGTCTTGGAAGCTGCATTCTGTCTCTGCCGTTGTAGTCACTCACTCAGAGTCCAGGGAAAGGAATAAGGATCCCACTTCTCAATGGGATGGATGTAAATGTTACATTATAAGAGCAGATGGAATGAGATATCTTGTTGTAACCATCTTGGAAAACAATTTCCATAAGGAACATACATAAATTAATCTGGAGTACTTTTTAGAATAACGCCTGGCACAATTTAATGAATGTTATTATTATTATTATTATTATTATTTTATTTTTATTATTCCAAAAGTGTAATCTAGGATTAATGGAATGAAAGGAAAAGCAATTTGAGTATAGGTAAGTCAACCAGTGATTAAAAAAACAAACAAACAAGTAAAAAAACAAGTAAAATGTCAACTGTCCCAGACATCCCAGAATATAGTTTCTCCATATTCTGCCTTATCCCATGTCCTGGTCCCCTTTGCCCCTCCATAGAAGTAACATTGTTATGAAATTCATGAGCATCCATCTAGAACTTTTCCTCTGTATTTACATTTGTAAAATTACACAGTTTTTTCATTGGATTTTCCCCCAAATAACACATTGTAATGTACTAATTTGCAATCTTTTTTGTTGTTGTTGTTTTGATCTTTTGTCTTTTTTGTTTACCTAGTCATGACTTAAGACATTTGTCATGCTAGTATATAAAAATCTGCTTAACTCCATAGTTCCTCTGCCCACTGTAATGGCCATTCACCTTGTTGCCAATTGTTCATTTTATAAACAAAACTAGGGTTTGCACATTTTCAATTTTAACAGAACCTCCCAAGTTGTCTGCCAAAGGGCTCTGCCAATTCACATTCCCATCTGCAATGCAAAGAGCACATATTGATTTACAGTCTTGTTGATAGTTGATATTATTAAACTTTAACATTTTGCCTATGAGATCAAAAACTAATAAATCATTTTATTTTAATCCATTTTTCTGTTAGCAAAGTACAACACATTTTTATGTTTATTGGTCAGTTAAGTCTTCTCCTATTACCTGTTTATATTCCTCATCTATTTTTCTGCTGGGTTGTTTTGTCTTTAGTTTATTAATTTTGAAGGGTATAGACATTATGCAAATTATACAACACACTCACATTTTCCTGCATATTAATTGATTATGTTATACAGGTTGTAAATATTAGCTCCCAAGGTAAGGATCATTTTTTCACGTTACTGTTAGTTTCAATTTAGACAAGCTTGTCATTCTTTTCCTTTAGCATTTGCTTTTTGTGTTTTGCTAATCAAGGCCTTCCTCTCCCTAAAACCATAAACACATTCCACCACATTCATTACTAATACCTTAATATTTTTGTTTAGGTTTGTAGACCAGCTGAAATGTAATGATTTGAGGTAGGGCTCTACTTCTACACCTTTTCATTTTCCCAAAACATTGATTGAGCTCATCCTTTCCCACTGGTTTGAAATGCTGGCCTACATCACACATTTTCCACATTTCCACAGGGGAAAGTTCAGAACTTCACTCAGCTATATATGATTAATCCATTTTGTCTTGTAGTATCCTGCTCTAAAATTCATTATTAATTATATATTATATATAATATATTCATTACTAATTATTTGATTATTAAATTTAGCTCTATTTAATAGTTATTTTTATATTTAATATCTAATATTTAATAATTAATTTTAGCTCTATACTTTGTTTTAACGTCAAGGTGAATGCATCATTCAATTGCTTTCTTCCCTTTCAAGATTTTCCTGGTTGTTGTTCTATTTTTTTTTTTTTAAGATTTATTTATTTATTTGAGAGAGAAAGAGAGAGAGGGAGTGCAGGGAGGGGGACAGAGGGAGAGGGAGGAGAAACTTTAGCAGACTCTGCATTGAGCAGAGTCCATCGTGGGACTCCATCTCATGATCCTGGGGTCGTGACCTGAGCCAGGAGTCGAAGGCTTAACCAAGTAAGCCACCCAGGTTCCACCTGGTTATTCTTTTTTTTTTTTAGAATTTTTTTATTATGTTAATCACCATACATTACATCATTAGTTTTTGATGTAGTGTTCCATGATTCATTGTTTGTGCATAACACCCAGTGCTCCATGCAGAACGTGCCCTTTTTAATACCCATCACCAGGCTAACCCATCCTCCCACCCCCCTCCCCTCTAGAACCCTCAGTTTTTCAGAGTCCATCGTCTCTCATGGTTCATCTCCCCCTCCGATTCCCTTCCTTCATTCTTCCCCTGTTGCTATCTTCTTCTTCTTCTTCTTTTTTTTTTTTCTTAACATATATTGCCACCTGGTTATTCTTAAGCCTTTGTTCCTCCATATGAATTTTAAAATCAGTATATCAAGTTCCATGAAATATCCTGTGGAGATTTTGATTGGGATTTCATTTATAGACTTCTCTGAATTATTAAAATATTTACAATATTGAGCATTTCTATCTATAAATATGGTTTATTTTCCACTTAGTACGTTTTTGTTTTAGAAACTTCAGTAAAGTTTTATAGGTTATGTCATAACTTGTTACTCAATTATTTACTTATAACTTGACAAAGTCTTTACTGCTTTTTAAATGGAATCTTTTAAAAATACTTATCTAATATTTTTTTGTTTGTGTGATGGAAAGCTATTAATTTTGTATGCTTATTTTCTATCTGGTTATTTTGCTGAGCTTTTGCATTAGTTTATATAATTCTAGGTAAATGACTTTATTTGTTCCTTTTTAATCTATACACTTCTATACTTATTTTTATTCCAATTTATATACAATTTATTTATTGCTTTGGACGTTTCCACCTACAGAGGATTGAATTGAGATTTCATTTCTTTCTATTCATCTAAATTTTCTGCAATAAACAATTCAATAAGTATTGTTTTTCAGGAAATACTCTGATAATTTTTTATTTTTCTTGAATATCCCCAACTTTTAAAAATGTATGTTGGACAGGATAATTATTTAATTAAAAAATTTTAATTCAGGGGTGCCTGGGTGATTCAGTCAGTTAAGTGGCTGCCTTTGGCTCAGGTCATGATCCCAGGGTCCTGAGATCAAGCCCCGCATCGGGCTCTCTGCTCAGCGGGGAGTCTGCTGCTCCCCCTGCTTGTGCTCTCTCTCTCTCTCTCTCTCTCAAATAAATAAATAAATAAAATCTTTAAAAAATTTTAATTCACTGTCCTCAAATACTTTATTCAAATAATCATTGTCATATTTTATTTCTTCTGTTAATTAATTCTTTTAGAAAAACATTAAACCTTAATATTTGTTCTAATGGTCTATTTAAAGCTACTTTGTAAAAAAAACAAAAGCTACTCTGTAAAGTTCCACCTTCACCCCATTTACTTTTGTTTTTTGAACATGAAAAAGGAACTTGTAACTCCATCTGGATTCTGAAGATGGTCTTAATACTTCTCCTTTCTGAGATTTAACTAGTCAAGTTAAGTTTTCTTGAAACTTAGCAGCAGCCCTGAAGAAGCAGTATATTTGCATGAAGTTTGGTCTTATTTATTTGCCTTTACTCTACCTAATTGCTCCCTTGTGTTTCATTTCAACCATTAAGTTCAGTGATTTACTTTAGCAAATTGTTTATGGAGAGTTATCAATTTCTTTCCCAAAATTTCCACATTTACTCTGGTTTATTTTATTGTCATCATATATGAGTGTGTGTGTGTGTGTCTGTATAAGATATACATGAATGTGTGTATACACATAGATTTAACTTATACCCACACATACATTACTGTATATCAGTATTTTTCAAATGGGCTTTCATGACTTCACAGAGAACATCTGGGATCACTTTCCTGTAACATTGTTTCCAAATATGTTGTGATACACTTTTTTTTTTAAGTGGAGAGCCAATATTTCAACTTTAATTAAAAAGAATATTCTCAAAATATTACAATAATCCAATAATGCTTTTGGATATTTCAGAAGGCCTAAACTATTGCTGACGATCCATGCTTCCTTCATTACTAGTGATACATTGTTCTAACATGAGGTCATTTGAAACTTGTTTCTCGGAGAATGGGATCCATGGATACATTTTACTTGCAGTGAGGATGTATCTGTTGTATGACTTTTGGCATTCATAAAAGGAAAGGAAATATAATGTGACTGGACCATTAGCCTGTCAGAATTCCTCGTCTTTCTCTTTTTGTGTCCTGCCTGTGTCATCTTTAGTTTATAAATTTATGCAGTGATGAGAAGTTTGCAGTACCTATGGTAGTAAGATCTACAAAGTCCAGTCCCAATAGAATAATGATTTCCTACTAGTAATTATGACTGTGGTGTTGAGAGCTGCTTTTAGATAGAAGTGGTACTTTGGCTTAGAGAGTCTAGGCCAGGTCAAATGACATCTCTGCAGATATTAACCTTGAAAATCAAAATCTGTGTGAAACTTCTACTAAACAGACTATTTAATAAATATCAGTAGCAAGTAAGAGCCATTGCAGTTTGCTTTCCCTGAATAAGTTCTTTAATGTTATATATTTTCCAAGTAACCTTCAAATATTTGAGATCATTTCAAATTACTTTCTATCATTTCTTACATTATTTAGCTACTTTCATATTCTTAATGATCATCCTCGAGAACACATTTCTATAGTTTTTTTCAAAGATTAATTCTCTAATAATAACAAAATATCCAGATTTGAATTGGTTTTTCCTCAATCTCTTTCAGCATGGAGAGATTAATCAGCTTGCTTCATGGAGTGGATTGGATGTCGTGATTATTGATGCAAACTATCAACCTGGTTTGTCCCACGTTGAATAGAAGATTACACGTACAATTTTCAGCAAAATTCATGTGCTTCTTTTACATATTGTATTGCAGGCATTGATTTTTATTCACATGATTAACACAGAGATTAAAAACTGAAATCAATGTTTGTACCACTTCCTTTTCAAATAACAAAAGAGCAATGATTTTTTCTGAAATTCTCTAGTCTAGATTCACATTGGCTGTAATGTACACGCAGACTTCACCCTTTGGACTTGGTTCCCTCCGGAACAGGTAAAAGGGGCTTGAACAGAGAGCTAGCTTCTCCCTTTTAACCCTCCTCTGGCTTTCTCCCTTTGTTTGTCCACATCTTTATGTTTTGCAGTCTCTTCTCAAACTCCTCTCTGCATCTGTATTTTATTCTAGCCTATTGCTTGTCCTATAGTACTGCTGGCGTGGTTAATGGGAAAGAGTTGACATTAGGGAGTTGCTTCTGACACCACGCCTGTTCCCAAAGTTCACCAAAATATGGTCATTGTAGGATAAGATCTGAATTATTATGTGGCTCATATATGAGCTACACTTATCAGGGTTTTGTTTTTCCTTTATGTTTTGTACTTTTTATCTTTTTGAAAGAAATCCTGCATATCTCAAAATCAAGAATATTCTCCTATATTAAATTCTATACTTTCATTTTCCCATTTAGGTCTTTAATCACAATCAAATTGTGTTTTGTCTACACTACAAGGTAGGAATCCAATTTCTTTTTTTTCTCCTATGCAGATAACCAATTGCCCCAGTACCATTTATTGATCATCTTCACAGATCTATAGTATCACCTCTGTCATATATCATGTTTATCTAGAAATAATAGGTTCTGGTGTGTTATATTGGTTTATTTACCTATCCTTGCTCCATGTCACACTGCTTTAATTATCATAGCTTTATAACATATCTTGATACCTGAAGAATAAGTGGTCACACCTTCTTCTCTTTCAAGGTCATCTTACTATACACTGCTTTCATATATAATGAGGTTTTAATTTAAATTTCATAAAACTTATAGATCTATTTGGAAATAATTGAAATCTTTATTTTATTGACTCCCCCAACCAATTAACATGAAGTATCTATTTAGGCCTACTTTAATGTCTTTAAATAGTTATAAATTTTTCTTCAGGAAGATTTCTGTATATCTATATTAAATTTATTTGTAGTTATTTTATATTTTTGTGGCTGATATACTTTGAAAATTTCATTATCTACTTCTTTCATTGTTGCTGATACATAGAAACACAATAATTTTCTACCTTTATGTTTCATTCTATAACTTGGTAAACTATCCTATTCATTCTAATAGTTTATTGTTTAGATTTTCCATATTAGAAAAATCTCACCTAATGCTGGTATTGATGCCCCTGGTTCTCAGACGTTCAGACTTGGACTGAATTATACCACCAGCCTTCCTGGCTCTCCAGCTTGCAGACAGCAGGTTGTGGACTTCTCAGCCTCCATAACCATGTGGGATAATTCCTATAATAAATCTAACTATCTATCTATCTATCTATCTATCTATCTATCTATCTATCTATCTATCACACACACCTATCTATCATCTATCACCTATCTATCCGTCCAATTGGTTCTATTTCTCTGGAGAACCCTTACTAATAGAGAAATGAGTTCTTTTCCAAGGTCCTCCAGATAAGATCCCAGCCCAGCCAACATCTTGATTACTGTCTTGGGAGATCCTAAGCAGAGAAACCAGACAAGCCTCACCAGACTTCTGACATACTGAACTGTGAGATAATTCATGAGTGTCGTTTTGAGCAGCTAAGTTGTGGTCATTTGTTACACAGCAATGGAAAACTAATACACTTAATTTTTTTCTTCTGATTTCTAGTTAAATCACATTTTAGTCACATACCATGACTGTTACAAACTTTTTTTTAAATTTTCATATTGTTTTATTTAATTCAATAGATGCCAAATATCACTTCAACAGGTAATATTAATGAGATATTTTGCACTCTTTTTTCCTATACAGTCTTTGAAATCCAGTTTCTTTTTTTTAAACTTGTATTTGCAGCCTCTTTCAATTCAGACTAGTCACATTCCAAGTGTTCAATAGCCATGTGTGGCTTTTTGACATTTGTTGAGACACGTTTATGGCCCAGTGTGTGGTCCACTTCAGTAAATACGTGGTATGTTCTTGACAAAAATATGTACTCTGAGAATGTTCTATGCAATTACACACACACACACACACACACACACACACACCGTATTCATTAGGTTAAACTTACTTATGTTGTTTATATTTCCTCTTCTATATTTTTGAAGTTTGATTATTTGTTTCTGCCTGCTTAACATATCAACTCCTTAAAAATGTTCATTAAAATCTCCCATTATGCTGGTAAAATTTTACATTATTAAAGTGATTATTACTAACTGTGGTCCATGAATCAGCTTCAGAGTGTCTATGAACCAACTGAAGTTATATGTATTGCATTTGTACATGGGCCTATGTCTTTTCATAGAAGGCTATAGTCTCATCAGACCCAGCTAGAGAAAAGACCCAGACCAGTGCAAAGAACAAGTAGCTCTTCTAATATTAAAATAAAGAAAGGGAAAAATCAATCAATAAATGTCAGTAGTATTTTATTCAGTTTAGAAATTGAATGAACTAACCATAAACTATGCTTAATATTAAGCACAAGTAAAAGATAAATAGAAAAATGGCTAATATCATTACATGGAAAAGGAAAGCATTGAAAATTGGAAATTATTTAACCTGGAAGTGAGATGTGTCCTGGAATCAGTCATTCTCAAACTTTAGTGCATTTAAGTATACTTTCTTAATATTCTGATTTAATAAGACTGGATGAAGCCAAATAACACAAATTCTTAATAAACATCTCAAATGTTTTGGACACAGCTGGTTCAAGAACAGCAGTTTGAAACAACATTGCCTTTAAACCTTTCAATGTGCACAAAGAATAAGGTAGGAATCCTAAGTTCTACTATCACCCAGAAGTGCATTTACTTCTCCCTTCAACCTGTTCAATTTGAATATGTTTCTCTCTGAAAGGAAGCTATTGGACCATAAAGCATTTCAAATTTCTTGGGTTTTGTAAGAATACTCATCCCACAGAGATGGCCATGTCCATGTGCTAGCGACACAAACTCTCCCAACAGAGGACGTACCTATAAGAGAAGGGGTCAAAGTTAAAAGACTTAACAGTGAAGACTGAGGAGCGCCTGGGTGGCTCAGTTGGTTAAGCGACTGCCTTCGGCTCAGGTCATGATCCCAGAATCCTGGGATCGAGTCCCGCATCGGGCTCCCGGCTCAGCAGGGAGTCTGCTTCTCCCTCTGACCCTCTCCCCTCTCATGCTGTTTCTCTCTCTCTCTCTCTCTCTCTCTCTCAAATAAATAAATAAATAAAATCTTTAAAAAAAAAAAACAGTGAAGACTGATACAGCTTTGTTTGTATAGAAAGTGGTCTTGGCACATAAATGGTTCTAAAACTTCACTTAGAAGGCAAATTGAACATCGGTGGCCCCACATTCTGATGATTTCCAAGTCTGAGTAAATAGAGGCATGGAGAGTACTTGGCTGACTGCACTAACTCTATGTCAACCATAAACTATTGCCCTAAATCAAAATGTCAGTATAAGAAGCCCTAAATATTCAAGTAAGATATTAACTAGCTACACTTCAAAATTAGTTTATTTTGTAAATGACCTTCCTTTGTGTACATCAAAGACTTAAAAGAAAGGATTGCTATAGGATTAGTCATTTGTATATTGATAAACACCTATATAATGGATAACTAAGGATGTACAGTGCCCTGGATATTCACAAGCATCTCAGAGAAGGTCATTATTATTGAGTAGGATGCTGCGCTGTGGACAGGTCTTTGGCTTTGAAGTTAGATGATTTGGATTTACATCCTTGCTGCACTTTCTTACTGGTGTACATTCCTGGATTGATTACTAACCCTTTGAACCTCAGTGTCTTCCTACGTACAACATGTATAATGATACCTACCTTACAAGATAATTTAAAGATTAATGTTCTATACTATAGCCAATAATAATAATTTGTGGTGTTTTATAATTTTATAACAAATTTTTACATATGACGGTTATTTAATTTTCATCCTACCTTGGGAGGCAGATTTTTTTTTCATTTTCTATATTAAGAAACCCATGGCAATTAATGACTTTCCCAATATCAAGAAGCCAGGAAGCTATGAGACTGGTAGGGACCTGAAATATTTTGACTTCATGTCCAAATTTCTTTTCATTAGACTATACTAATTTTCTTTTAAATAAATACTTACTAATACATTATTTGTAACCAAATACAGCTAATATTAGAGTCTATCATATGTATAAACTGCACAACATCAAGGTAGATAAAATTTGATTCCTATCTAATAATTTATTTGGTAAATAAGTAGACATTGTTTCTGTTTATTATATTTGCCAATCAAGAACATTATGATTTGGGGCCTGGGGCTGGCTCAGTCGGTGGAGCATGCAACTCTTGATCTTGGGATTGAAAGTTCAAGCCCCACATTGGGTGTAGAGATTACCTAAAATTAAATCTTAAAAAATAATAATAGAAAGAAAGAAAGAAAGAAAGAAAGAGAGAAAGAAAGAAAGAAAGAAACATGGCTTATTATCCAAAGTACAATTTTACAATTACAACATTATATGATAGAAATACTCACCATTTTTCACATGTATGTGTATTTATCTTTGAATGACAGTGGAGTTAGATTTGCTCTCTCTCCCCTTGCATTGTTTAAATTAATCTGGGTCTAATTTGTTTGGACACCATATTTATCACCAGCCTTACATTGCTTTCATCTGCACTATTTCTCAGCGACAGCTCAAAGCAAAAATGCTTTTCAGAAATTAATATGCACTGATAGAGACTAAGAGCCTTTGTATTATATATTCCTGAGATCTTCAGAGTTAATTGGGAAGGCAGCTATGCTCATCACTATACCACCAACACAGGCAGATCTCCAGAGTTAATCTGGACAGACAGTTGTTGGCAGTGACCAAATGCCACATGAATTTTGCTGAATGACTATGTGCATGTGAAGACTGTGACCAATTAAATACACTGAAATAGCAAACTGAAAGTAAAAAATTGAGTCAATCAAAGAATTTGTGTTCACTCCCCACTTAACTGACTGGTTGTTGTCATGTCATATAAACACAGTCTTAGTTTACTCTTTTGCACTGATGGGGTTGACATGAGTAAAACTTAATTTAAAAACTTAAGAAAGACTAGAAGTTCCTTTGACAGTTATTGGAAGTTTCTCAACTCCCTTTCTCTTTCTGGGCTGTTGCACCCGTGACTGTGGTTTTGACTCACTGACAACTTGAAGAAACTTGAGAAGAAATTCTGCAGGCTGTCATTTCTTCTCTATTAGAGCTAATCTTTGTCGAACTGTTGGCAATATCATTTGGCTTAAGACTATGGTGAGGTTTAAAATGAGTACCATTTATTCCCAGACAGCCTAACACTATTGCTTTGATATAGTTGTTGGGATAAATATGCAGAAAATATGCAGGTTTTATTGGAGTTTGAGTTATGCCTCTTGAACAGAAATATAATTTTTTAAGTGGTAAGAAACATTAGAAGCTTCATGGGGATTGAATTTTAATCAAAGAATCTGACTCAAAATTTTCTGCTATTGTAAAAAAAACAGATTTTTCTCTGCCATTTAAAAGTACATTTTTTTTTCATGTGCACTTTAGGTTGCCTTATTGCTAAGAGTCTTTCAAAGTTTGATCTTCAAAAATGCGAACAATAGATAACATCCCACACACTGACCTAAACAAAGTCTTAGAGGCAGTAACTTTTCTTTCTTTCTTTTTAAGATTTTATTTATTTATTTATTTATTTATTTATTTATTTATTTATTTATTTAACAGAGAGAGAGAGAGAGAAAGAGAGAGAGAGCACAAGCAGGCAGAGAAACAGGCAGAGGGAGAGGGAGAAGCAGAGTCCCTGCTGAGCAGGGAGCCCAATGTGGGACTTGATCCCAGGACCCTGGGATCATGACCTGAGCTGAAGGCAGATGCTTAACCGACTGAGCCACCCAGGTGCCCCATAATTTCTTTCTTGACTGGAGAAATAAAAGGTAATAATTACTTGGCCATGGTTATTAGGAGACCCGAGGTTGACTGATGGGTTCACGAGAACAACGTATTGTGATACATTTCTGGACGGAGCCTTGGTAGAGCAGCACTGGTTGGTGAGGTCTTAGGAAGTTTCCTGAATGTCCATGTCACCCCAGTCCTGGATAGCCTCATTTAGGATGGGTCCTCCACTTAATACTAATCCAGTTTATGTTGTGTGACTGCTTCACAAATGCACAATGAAAAATAAAATGGATTCATTACCTCTGAATTGATGGGTCCTTTTACTTTTGTATCAGTTCTAGACTTTGTAAGCTAAAAGGGTTATGAAAATCTAATTTACTCATATAGTGTTGAAGAAACAGAGATGGAGGTTGTGACTTGCTCAAGGTCATACAACTTGAGGCAGAGCCAGGACTAAAATCCAAATCTGCACAAGGGCTATTTTTTTCCCAAGCAACAGAGTCAATATTAAGTGCTTTCCATAGTCAGAGAGTGGGGCAGAAAAGTGAAGTCTCTTTCCAAAGTAAGCCTTTTCTTTCCTTACTAGAGTCTGAGATACCAGAAAATAGGGCATGTTTGATTATCAATCCTGAGTCATCCATGTGCATTTGTTTTAAAAATGGTAACCCTTGTTGTGTTGGAGTGTGCAAGCCTACATGGTCACACTGTAAGTCATTGAGAATTTAGGACACATACAGTGTTTACTGAAAAGTCATCTTTTGCTCAGCTCTTAAATGAATCCATTTATCTGTAGCCCTAAATTTCATTTCTGTCAAAATCCTCTCTTAATGTTAGCTAAAACTGAAGCTAAACAAGATTTGAAAGCTTCAAAGTAACATTAGTTAAACTGATAAGACTAATGGCTGACAGAAGTAGCTGAATGGCATGGTTGAGTGGTCATGATGTAAACCATACATATAAAAAAAATCCCTGGGACCACTTTTTTTTTTTTTTTTTGAGTGCTCCAGTTCCAAAGAAGGGAGTTTTGAAAGGCTATAGAACTGAAAAGAATGGTCATGAGGGTATTTAAATGAAAATGAATTTGTACTGTCTACCCTGGAAAGCAGAAGATGAACAAAGGTAGGTCACATCAAGAAAAGAATCAAGCATTTGACGGGGAATCTGCATATTGTGCTTTGACGGAGTTTGAAGGGTGGGTGGCCAGGAGACCCTGCCTAGTAGAGGGGCTTCAGGGAGCTTTCATCATCCTGTTTGGGGAGGTCTCCAACCCCATGTGAATTCCCGGAGGCAGTGCTAAGGCCAGCATGGAGGTCGTTTCATTCCAAATGCAGGAAGAACAGCAAAAAGAAAACATTTGATGCTGGAAACAATTTTAAGAATAGAGAGAGAGAAAGAAGGAGGAGGAGAAGAAGGAGGAGAAGGAGTAGTAAAGGAAGGGAGGGAGGGTGGGAGAGGAAGAGAGAGAGAGAGAGAGAGAGAGGATATCAATCTGTGCAACTTGTCAACCTTAAAAATCAAAGCCCTAATCCAGATGACCTTGACTCTTGAAACATTGTGACCTTGGCTTGAAACTAGTTTATAAAAAATAGAAGAGATGTGCTCTTTAAAAAACAGACGAACACATAGTTAGAGAATTTCTGTCTAGGAATTTTGCATGGGTAGGTATTCCAGTCTGAAGCAAGGTACAAAGATCTTGCCGGAGAGTGAATAATGTAATGCCTTTATCAAAACGAAGTCAGGAACTATCACCCAACCTCTCAGCTTTTTGATATTATGACAGGTTAGAAGAAAGTTAAAAACTGCTGCATTAGATTTGCTTAATTGTTCTGGCATGTAGTTAATAACAAAGCAAGTAGAAAGAAGCAACGTTGCTTACAAGAGACTATTAGTTCTTCCCTGATTTAAAGAAATGAGGTCCACTAACCAACTCTAGCTTGCCATTCAATTTAAAAGGATACCATGTAACAGAAAACTCCCTTGGCAAACTCAACAGGACAGCGTTCTGGGTTCAATCATTTTGTAGGTCAGTTAGCTTTGTTGTGCTCTAAATTCTGGCTAACCATTTCCCCCATGTATACTGTTGGTTGGAGACAGAAAGTGGAATAATATGTAAAAAATCAAATCCATCCTTACTCCTAGAAAAGCAAATAAATGCCCTCAAAATATGCATTCTCCATTGGTTCATGGTTGGCTGGTAGCATTGTCTTTTTGTAGGAACATTAGCAAAAATAAAATGACCTATGGAAAAAAACTTAGAAATTGAAATCAAATGTATCTAGTTCATTGTTTTCTTAAATAGAATACACATCCAGATTATGCATATCATAGCCTGTGGAAGAACTCACAGGAAGATACATTTGATTCAGTTCAACACATTTTTTAATGTTTCCGCATGAGCAACAGGAGACAATATTTATAGCTTCTCCACTGGTAGTGGAGCCTTATAAATTGGCTTCAATCAAGCATCGCCTCCACCCTTAAAATTCTTTTTTTAACTCTAAGACTTCATAAATGCATACATACACAGTTTTAGTTTGAATTCAAAATAGGTTCTTGGATGAGAAATGTCATACATTTTTGTGTAAATGTATAAGTACCCTTTAGCTAAAGAGAATGTGAAACTTCTTATACATGGAACAAACAGCTATCCAGGTAGAGTTTTACATTTAGAGCTACAGTTAAACTACCACATTTGCTTCCCTAAGGGGGTACCAGTCTGGGAAGTGTTTGCCCCAAATCGTCAAAATGTATGGAACCTCGTAGATCTGTGTTGAAATATGTATGAAATCACAGCACTTTGAAAATGGGATTGATCCTGTTGAGCTCAATGGTCCGAGAGGAAGAGTCACATTCAGCATGATTAATGAAGGACAGGTTCAACCTCAAGAAGTTCCAGAAAGGAGAGAAACTGCTTGATCCCCCAGGGCAGCCATCTTCTCTGGTTCTCCTAGAAAACTGAATAAAGCAAATCCAATTCCCTCAGTTTCCCAAGGCCCAGATCTAATGAGTGACACTGCAATCTATCCAGCTGTGCAGCTTTATGACTCTTAAGTTGACACAAACATCCTGAGGAAGAGCTGGATCCCTTTTCCAGGGCCAGTGGGGGTGGGGGCACACATTTCAGACTTGAAATACTAAGCCCTGAAAACTTTCAGCTGAAATACCAAGCCCTGAAAACTTTCAGCTGAAATACCAAGCCCTGAAAACTTTCAGCTGAAATACCAAGCCCTGAAAATTGTCAGATGGACATTGGCATAAGGCTTATAGAGGGGAGAGAGGCGGCCTTCAATCTCAACAGAATGTACTGTTTGGGGGTCAATTGCTGAACCATTGATTGAATAACGGAAAGTTAAATTAAGTTTCGTTGCTATAACAACCAAACAACTGGCCCATTAAGGGTTGATCCTGGTCCGTAATTCAATCTGTTGTTGAGAGTCTGACTGTTTTGGCTGTCCCCAAAACTAATTCCACCAGGAGACTATTGGATTGGTGCCGTCAGGCTTTGGAATGTTGAGAAAGGACGTGTCGAGGCGCTCAGTTTCTTTGCTGAGTATGGAATGGCACAAAAGCAAAACAATTTTTGTGTTTGTCTCCTATTTCTGATCTCCAATTATGGCACTTGGCATTTGGGGACACTTCAAAAGTAGAATGAATACTTTTTGTTAGGTTTAAATCAAGTAGAGAAAGGCCAACAGCAGAGGGACTTTCTTTGCTCCGATCACCCTTCAAAAGGTTGCCTTTATTTACAAGCATCAGAGCTACAAGAGGAAACATAAAAAGTAAACATGTAAATGCAAATGCTTAAACCTGCTAGTAACCAGAGAAATGCAAATTACGATGATAATAAATGATAATAGTGAGATTGGGCCAGGAGATCCAGCAGCTGGGTACGTTGCCAGGAGCATGGCATTGTAAATCTGTGGGGTTGTTTTGAAAAGCGATCCGACGGTAAGTTTTAAGAACCAGAAAATATTACCCTACCTCTGAAAACTTTTATCCTAAGGAAAGAGTTCACAAGAAGAACAAGGTTAAATTTGCAAAAAAGTTTATGGCAGCTGGGCTGGTTATGCTTGTAAAAATGTGAGAGGATCTGAAATGTTAAACCTTAGGGAATGTGACAAAGATCATAGTGCTTGATAGACTATTACTTAGCAGCCCTGAAAGTCATAAACATGGAGACAATGCAGCAATGTGAAAAATGTTAGGTGAAGAAAGAGGCATATAAAATCTCGATATTTTCTACGATTACAATACCTGGTATGTTTACATATGGACAAGAAATGGAGCAGAGGAAATAAAAACAGTTGTGTTTAAATAAGGAAAATTGGGGGTAACACAGATTGAGTCTCTTTGGAATTCACCAGGTATGATATTGTAATGTAGTTGTAACACTAAATGAACTAAAAATGTTCTATTGTTAACCTTGGAGCATTTGAGATTAGAAAATAGTGAGAAACATAAACCTAAGAGTATTCCTAATAGCTATACTTCCGCTTTCTCCATACAACCGCTCCAATCAGATTTTTTAACTCATTTTTTTATTACAAAAGTGACATGTATTACTGAGGAAAGATACACACAAAAAGGACAATCAGTAATTCATCCCCACATTGTCTCTCATTTTGTTCCAACCCTCCTTTTCTTTTTCTTTTGCAAAAATGAGATCCCACCATGAATACGATTTAGTGATTTTATACAAATGGCCTGAATTTTTTTTTCAAAGTGGTCTGAATTTTTTAAGCAAACTTCTATTGCTAAGCAGTTAGTTTCTTTCCTTTTTTTCCATGACCCACTATCGGCTAGTAGCAGTTACCATCTATTAACTCAGGCAATGTGCCAGTAGTTAACTGTGCTATTAGTGGTAGGGCAAATATCAAGCAGCTCATATGATAGATATCGTAGTCCCACTCCTACAGAAAGGAGAGAGCCGGAAGTGCAGGGAGTCAATTTGCTCAAAACTACGAAGCGAGTAAGTGACAGAGGTGGGAACCCAAAGCAGTTCTCTCTGACTGCGCAACACACGCTCTTTCCCACCAAGCTGTCAGGAGCAGTACGGCACGTACAGCAGGGCAATCGTGAGGGCGTACAGGGGATCCAGCCTCAGTTTCCTTCTCCCAAGCCCCCGCCCCTTGCTTTGTAAACCCCACTCCAGTGGCTGGGAGTGGCCAAGTAGTCAGGGTCACCAGGCAGATGGCCCTGCCTCGACCTAGTCCACATTACCTCAGTCTCCTTGTTTCCTGGTTTTAGCCCTCTCTCCCGCCCTTGACCACATGCCCTGGGGTCCTCCAGTGCTCACGGCTTGAGGTTATCTCTTGGATGGGCCCTGGCTCTGGCAGAGTGCCGACTGTGGATCACTCCTTCTGGCCAGAGTAGTATTTCTTTTATAGGATTATGAGAGATGCTGTTCGCTCATGTTCCTCCGGAAAGCCACTCTGATGCTCAGACTTATTATTGTTACTTTGTTTATTTATTTATTGTTCTTTTATTTGTTATTGTTCTTTTTGACCCGCTGAGCCAGTCTCACCATAGTATATTAATTCTGGAGGATCCCATTATCATAGCATCTAAGATATGAAATGAATATCAAGACAATAGTTGAGCACCCCTTGGCCTGCATTGCATTATCCCCCTTTTGTACCCCAACAGCCACCTGACATGCCTTCACCCAGGCTTCTCCAAAGAGACGTCTCCTTTCATTATCTTCTCTGTGCCATCCACCCATAAGGCAACTGCCAACCACTTCCTTCTGTCTCAGGCAGATCTGGGTTGGATCCTAATTCTATCTCATACCAGTCATTACCAGTCCCTTAGTAACTCTCCATTTCCTTATCTGTAAAATGAATATGTCAACATTTAATTCGTGGAGTTTATTAATATTGTTTAGAGCCTTACTTGGCACACATAGGTGCTTGGAAATTATAGATGTACATATATGCTTTATTTACCTTTTCACCAGAACAGAAGCTAGTATTTAGCCATTCTAGAAACTGCCCTCTCTGTACCGGAGAATTCCTAGTCTTCTCTACTCTGTGTCCTACTCATAATGCACATTCTCAGCCTTTAGTGGCTGTCACCATCTGCTTTCCATGTTTCCACTCCAACCCTATTAATTACAGCATTATGCTGGCAGTTACTAACTCATGATACATAATCTGTGCTCTCTGACCTCAGCCTGTTGGTCCTCACCACAATGTTTTATTTTTCTCCTACGATCGAAATTCCTAAAGTAACTTCCCCAAATGTCCATGCTTCTAAAGATCTCAATTGCAGGCACACCTTCTTTACTCTCAACAAATGATCTGGCCTCCTGTTATAAAGATCACCACTGTATAGAAAAGACCATGGCAGCATAATAAATATCTCAATAATCTTTCTAAAGCATTCCTTTTACAACTATCATTTCCCTCCCAAAAGCCATTTGGTCTCTCTTCTCACATGCAAAGCAAGATTATGATCATGATTTCGGTTTGACTCTATTTGCCCTTTATGAGCCTTACATTTCAACCAGTCTTTACAAGAACCCCAAATCCCTTCCTATTCCACCTTTGCATCTATACTCTGACCATTCTTTTTTTAGAATGTCATTCCCCTGCATTTTCTGTGTATCAAAATTCTGCCCATCCTTCCACATCCTAATTAAAATTTCATATGCTCCAAAAAAACCTTCTGTGATTACTCCAGCTTACTTCCCTATTTTAAAACATATGGCTCTTTGTTCTAATTTTAGGGTGCATTCCACCTTTTACTATGTCATTTGTCTATATTTCATCCTTTCTCTGTGAATATAAGCTCCTTGAAAGAATGCAACCAGGAATTACATACGTTTATAGATTCTTAGGAAGCCATTGTTGAAAGTAGTTCACAGCCAATGAAGAGGGCAGGTTTAGAGGACCCCATCTGCTCTTTTCCCTCTCTCTGTCTTTGAAGTCTCTTTGAAGTGAAAGAAACCTCTTCCCAGAGAAGAGCTCCCCAGAGAGACAGGTCAAATGAGGATCAGGTCCTGCGTGCTCCAGTCGGGATCATTGGAACTGACAAGACAAAGCAGAGGGAAAAGGATACACTTGAAATGTGGTCCAGAGGGCTTTGCTGTCTCCTATTGCTAAACAGTGTCAATGACCCTGTAACTTTCTCTGGGGCTGAGAAGTCCCTTCATTCCCAACCTTTGGGTTTTGCTGATCAAGAAAAGCTCCGTCTGCCTGGAACTTGATTTACAATGATCTCAGCTTAAATGTCTCACAAACTGAGAAATGCAAATATTAGTCAATAAGTACTATGTCACGCCCTTTTGCTTAAAAAGCTTGAGTTAAGCACAGAAATAATAGAGGGCCAGAAAAGGGGACAAAATAATCATTTGTTCAAAATGTGCGCGTGTGTGAGTGCGCACGCATGTGTGCTTCTGTTTGTGTCGGGGGACCTACATATGTGTATATGTACGAATACTGAGGATGTGTGTATCTTCCCCTATACCAGCAGCAACAACAGCACCTAGGGAACAGGAATTTTTCTTTTTTTAGATCTCATCTTATACATGGAAACCCTTTGGAACTAGTATAGTCTTCCACCATAGTGTTGGGCTAAATCTTCCAATAAAAATAAGGCCTGAGTTCTTAAGCAAAATGCTATAAAATATTGGATTTCTTATTGCATGTTTCTTGGATATAAAAAGGTTTTAGAAACTTTTCTCTATAAATGAAAGGAAATCTGAATACGTCTTTTCTGAGTATCCCACTTACAGTCGGAAAGGTGCGTCTTTACTGCTCTTTCTATGAAACAGTGACATCTACTGCTCAGTGGGGCTAATCCTGGGGGATGTTCTAAGACTAAAACAACCGTCCTCCAGCCATTTAGCTTTTCAGAGCCAGAGGCAGGACCACACTCAAAATCTCTTCTCCCTCCCCATCGTGCAGAGGCCCCTCCACAACACTATCATGTTTGAGCTTCTATACAAACTGGATTCTCTTCCTTCTAAGTTTATTTCTTCTTTAACAACCCTATCGGAAAATATTTCTTGGTGTTGAGCCTCAACTTGTTTCTTTTTAACTTATAAATTTCTCTTAGCTGTATCCGTGGAGTAGTGTTTAAGAAGTAATATTTCCTTTTTACACCACAGCCCTAGAGACAGAGAGAGGTTATATCCCCTCACAGTTTTCTTGTTTTTTATCTAAACAGTCTCACTTCCTTCACCTTCCTGGCTATTTGTTCAAGTGACTCTCTACAACTTACCTATTCTCTACGTGTGGTCCTGTTGTGGCATATGCATCAGAAAAATAAGCCACAAAATGTCCGTCTTTATATAAATGATAGGCTTCATCCTTAGTTAAATAGCACAATGATGTAGTGGGCAAGTGCGTGGAGTTTGAAGAAGGAAGATCTGGGTCAATCCTGGCTCCCCTCCATGAGTCCACAGGTCCTACACAACCACTCCAAACCTTTGTTTTCTCAGCTATAACACGAACGGGACAATAATAACCACCTAGTAGGTTTGCTCTAAGGCTTAAACACAATCCACAAAGCATCATTGTGTGAAGAGCACTTAGCACAGTTCCTCAGAACTATTCAGTGAGTACTCAATAAATGGAAGCTCTCTTGTTCCTAACCAGCTGCTGCTGGGCTAGATAAACAAATATGTGAAAAGTTAAGGAGACATGGGGAGTAAGAAGCAATAGAGGAAATAGAAAAAAAAAAATAGAGGAATGTACAACATGTTTTAAATTAACTATAAAATGTAAAGTTTCTTAAAGTCTGGGCCAATTTTATGCATATCCTATGTGCCAAGTTCATATCCAGTGTCTGGCATATAAAAGGAGATTAGTAAGTGTTTTCTGGATGAATGAACTTCATATAGATCAAAATATACTCTACACCAATAGAGGAAAACATCATAAAGTTAGTATTATAGTGACATTTCCTATATGAAATGTGATACAATATAAAAAGCCCAAATATAGCAGATGTTGAGCCATGCCTAGGTTGCATGGTACATTTAAGAACCTGAAAGGAGTTACCCGTTCAGCAATTTTTATTCATTTGGAAACTGTTGGATCCATATTGTATGCATATTTTAAACCCCTTTCTACATAAACATCATCAGCAAAAATTCATTTTTAATGACTACCTATGTTTAAGTGTAGGTGCTAAGAATATAAAGTATAAATGATCATTTCTTCCCTAGAAGAGTTTACAATATAGCTAAGAAAATAATTAAGGCACATAAAATGATCACTAAAAACACAAAGGATGAAAGAATTGTACAGCAAGTAGTAGTCAGACCAACCTAGCAGATGTTTCCCATTATACCTGATAACCAATGAAATAATTTTCCATTATAAGTGATTCAAGTCTGCCAATTTTAGAGGTTTATGATTTCTACCATAAGTCAACTAAAGTACCCAAAGAAAGAAAAATAGGGGAGTTTGAATGTATCTGAATGAACTTTGAGACTGTTCACAATGCAGTTGCTAAAGACATGGCACTGAGAGAATTGAAGTTCTTCCATGGTCTTAGGGAAAGCATGCTGGCATTCTAGGTAAAGGAATTGTATTTTCTTCTTCACTGTGTTTTTAGCATACCTTGCTTTTTTTGGTCTCATCATTTGCATAATGAAGAGAGGGATAACTGTGCTGTCTACATAACAGGATTGTCATGAGACTAATATAAAACGGTAAAAGAAAAAGACCTGAAAATCTCACTACGCAAATGCCGGTTGATATTGTCCCTCGTTGTTATTCTCTTCCTAGGAGAAGCACGTTCTCCTGCTATCCAAAGAGGTCATGCATGCGCAGGTCTAATTTCATAGCTCTTCCATGAGTCATTTTAACAAAAATAATCCATAGTCTACTTTTAAAAAAGAAGAATACCTCCCACATCTGGTTTTATAAATTTCTCATCATCCCTCCTCTGAGTGAGTCAAGAAAGAAAGAGGCCATGAATTCTTGGCATTAGCACACTAAACAGTGGTAGGGGGCCTGAGAAAGGATGCAGCTTCTCGGAGGCCTTACCACCTGAAAGGAGTAAGGCTGTCGGTGTATTCACACAGCCTTCTGGATGTATCGTATATAACCTGAAACATCTGACTCTCCTATATCAACTAACAGTCTTCCTTATGTAACATAAATTGCAGTGTCTGTATATGGTCTTCCCATTGCCTGGTAGTAGCATCTTGAAACTGGTCAAAACTTGAATGCCAATAGCTCCGTCACTCAGAATGTATATGATTCTGCACTTGGAGAAAAAAAAAAAAACTTAAGTAAAGACATATTGGATGGATCTGTACACTGAAAAGAATTGTTTGGTCAGCCTTCATAGCTGATGTGGATTCTGATATAATCAATTGCTGCAGTAGTCAATATTGATCATGAAAGTTGCTAAAATGACTATTTTGGACAGATATGTAGCAGTTTAATTGTGTGGTATTATACATAGTGGAGTTGAAATGATTAACACACTTACATACACAGGAAAGCTTGTTACTGACCATTAAAATTCCCCAAATTCCACGTCCAGCATTTCCTTATCTGTAATAAAAATGGACCTTTGTGAAAGGGGAATGACTCTGGTTGTCTAGGACCATCAGCCTGTGAAAACAAATAATCAATATTAAAATTCTGTTGGCTTCTCACTCCCATCTCCTGACAGACAGATCCAGCCCCTTGCTTTTCTGTCATCTTTCTAGTTTGTTTTGTTTTGGTTTTTTTGTTTTTGTTTCTGTTTTTTCAGATAGTTCCAAGAATGCCTGACATGAAGCCAACTCATGTTCCTCCACTCTGACATATCTGTGGTTTTTTACCAGTGACCTACCTCGTCACTGTCATAGCTACACTACACAAGTATAGGGCAGCTGGGGCTGCCTCCTTCATACCTTCTGGGCACCAATAATGCACTGTGGAGGTGGGAATGGCTAGATCTTTGCTGAGGAAAGCATAGCAGTTCTGCTTGTGCCAGAGTCTTTCATGGAGACTCGCTTCTGTCTCCAGCCATATGTAGGCACACTATATCCTAGGACACTCTAGAAGAGAAGTCATTCTCTTTCCATCTTTGCTATACTCTTATCTTTATCCAGTGAAAAATATGAAACTCCACCTTCCTTCGGCCTGAAAGAAAAGCTTCTATACACACAAGCTCATGCAGTTAAATGTCCAGCAAAGTCACTATTTTAACAAAGAACTAGACCTTAAATCTCAGTTTAGGATCATCAAGAAAACCCTATTAAAGGTATTACTCATGAAAGAGGTAGAATGTTACCAAGATTATTGAAAGTACATATTTATAAAAGTGTATTTTATTTTCCAACTATTTTTAATGTAAAATCTGGATTGCCTTACTATTTAAAAAAAAATAGTATTGAAATGTTTTGCAAAGCGAACATACATGTCAAAATTTCAGATTTTCTACATAGACTCTCATGTCATCTGTGAATAAAGACAGCTTTATTTCTTCCTGCCCAATCTATATACCATCTGTTTCCTTTTCTTGTCATACTGCATTAGCTAGGACTTCCAGTGCAATGTTTTTTTTTTTTTCTTCCAGTGCAATGTTGAAAAGCAGTGGTGATAGCAAGCATTCTTTATTTGTTCCTAGTTTTAATGGGAAAGAAAAACTTTGAGACTTATTATAAAGTGACAGTAATCAAGACCATGTGGTATTGGTAAAAGAAAAGACAAATAGATCAGTGGAACAGAATACAGAGTCCAAAAATTGATCCACACAAATATAGTCAACTGATCTTTGGTGAAGGAGTAAAAGCAGTGCGATGGAGAAAAGATAGTATTTTAAATAAATGGTGCTAAAACAACTGGACATCCACATGGAAGAAGAGGAGGAGGAGAAGGAGGAGGAGGAAGAAGAAGAAGAAGAAGAAGAAGAAGAAGAAGAAGAAGAAGCATCTAGAACAGACTTCACAAAAGTTAATCCTTTACAAAAATTAACTCAAAACAGATCCTAATCTAAATGAAAGATGCAAAACTATAAAACCCCTAGAAGGTAATACAGGAAAAAACCACATGACCTTGGGCATGGCAGACTTTTTAGACACAATACCAAAGGTAGAATCCATAAAGGGAAGCACTGATAAGCTGGACTCCATTAAAACTAAAAATTTCTGCTCTGTGAAAGACTTTGTCAAGAAAATGAAAAGACAAGCCACAGACTGGGAGAAAATATTGATGAATGACATATCTGATAAAGGACTGTTATCCAAAATATATGAAGAACTCTTAAAATTCAACTGTAAGAATACAAACAACCTGTTGGGAAAGACATTCTCATGTATGCAGTCTTTCTCCTCCCACTTGGCTGCATATGGATGGGCCTTGGGCCTGGAATATTTCCTTACCAAGAGATAAAAAGCCCTCAAATCCTGTGCTGGGCTTATCACCTTGTGTGGGACTATCTTCCCTTGTTTCAGGCTCAATGAGTACTCTGTCTCTTTGTAAAGAGTGTGGGTCATAAGGCACATGGCCAACTCCACTGCATTATCTGTCTTCCAAGGGAAGGGGACAGGGTTCCTTCCACTGTGGCAACAGAGGGAGAAAACACTCTGGCCATGAGGGACGGACACCTACTGTTGAAGCTGATCTTGCTCTGTCTCTTCTCTATGTAAGTGAAGTGTTGTTCCATCCAGTGCTTGACCATGTTATGATTTCCTTGGTGACTCTGAAACCAAGAAGCAATGGGAAGAATTGTTTGGACTTTTATTCCCGGTGGTTGGCATGGTGATGCTCTTTATTATCCTCCATAGAGATAGAGTCCTCCCCTGGGACTGGTAACCGGTAACCATACTCAACTTGACACAATGCGATTAAAAACTGAGCCAAACACCTTAACAGACACCTCACCAAGGAAGACATATAAATGACAAATAGGCATGTGAACAGATGTGTCACATCATGAGACATCAGGGAAAAGCAAACTAAAACAACAACGACATACCACTACATACCTATTAGAATAGCCAAAATCTCGAGCACTGACAGCACCAACTCAGGTGAGGATGTGGAGCAGCAGGAACCCACTCACTGTTGCTGGAATGCAAAATGGTACAGTCACTTTGGAAAACAGGCCGTTTCTTACAAATCTAAACATGCGCTTGCCATACGATCTAGCATTCATCCTGCTTGGTATTTACCCAAATGAGGTGAAAACTTACACCCACACAAAAAACTGCACATGGATGTTTATAGCAGCTTTATTTATAATTGCCAAGACTTAGAAGAAACCAAAACATCCTTCAGCAGGTCAATGGGTAAATAAATTGTGGTACACCTAGGCTATGGTGTACTAAAAAGAAATGAGCTACCAATCCATGAAAAGACATGGAGGAAACTTAAATGCATATTGCTAAGTGAAAGAAGCCAATCTGAAAACGTTGCCTACTATATGATTCCAATTATATGGCATTCTGGAAAAAGTAAAACTATGGAGACAAAAAACAGGTCAGTGATTCCCAGGGGTTAGGGCTGAGGGAGAGATGAATAGGTGGAACACAGAGAAAAATCAGGGCATTGAAACCACTCCAGGATACCATAATGGTGGATACATGTTTAGACAAATGTATCAACTCATAGAATTCTCAGCACCAAGAGTGAAACCTAGTGTAAACTATAGTTTTTAGGTGATAATGATGTGTCAGTATAGGTTCAGTGACTGTGACAAATGTCTCACTCCGGAGGGAGATGTTGATAATGGGGAGTCTGACTGTATCGGGGAAGGGGCTATGCAGGAAATCTCTCTACCATCTACTCAGTGTTGCTGTGAAACTAACACTGCTCTAAAAAATAGTCTATTTTTAAAAAGTCAATGAATGACCTGTTTCCCTCTTTCCCCATCTGCTTTTTCAGTATCTTCTGCAGGGAAACTGCATACATACCAATCGCATTTAAAATTATGGAGTTAAAAAATCTCTGTTACATTGTGCACAGCAAAGGAAACAATCAATAAAACCAATAGGCAATCTACTACACTGGAGAAGATATTTGCAAATGACATATCTGATAGAGGGTTAGAGTCCAAAATATAGAAAGAACTTATACAACTCAGTACTCAAAAAAACAAATAACCCAATTAAAAAATGGGCAGACATGAACAGACATTTCTCTAAAGAAGACATACAGATGGCCAACAGACACATGAAAAGATGCTCTACGTCACTGATCATCAGGGAAATGCAAATCAAAACCACAAGGAGATATCACCTCACACCTGTCAGAATGGCTAAAATCAAAAACACAAGAAACAACGAGTGTTGGCGAGGATGTGGAAAGAAAGGAACCCTTGGGCACTGTTGGTGGGAATGCAAACTGGTGCAGCCACTGTGGAAAACGGTATGGAGGTTCCTCAAAAAATTAAAACTAGAACTACCTTATGATCCAGTAATTGCACTACTGGCTATTTACCCCAAAACTACAAAAACACTAATTCAAAGGGATACGTGCACATCTGTGTTATTGAAGCATTATTTACAATAGCCAAATTAGAGAAGCAGCCCAAGTGTCCATCGATAAGTTAATGGATAAAGAAGAAGTGGTATATATATATATATATACACACACACAATATTATACAGTAATAAAATACCACTCAGTTATAAAAAAAGAATAAAATCTTGTCATTTGCAACGACATGGTTGGATCTAAAGAGGATAATGCTAAGTGAAATAAGTCAGTCAGAGAAAGACAAACACCAAATGACTTCATTCATATGTGGAATTTAAGAAACAAAACAAATGAGCAAAGGAAAAAAGACAGAGAGAGAGAAACCAAGAAACAGACTCTTAAGTACAGAGAACAAACTGATGGTTACCAGAGGGGAGGTGGGTGAGGGGATGGGGGAAATAGGGGATGAGAATTAAAGAGTACACTTATCATTATGGAAAATAAAATAAAACAAAATGATTTTTTAAATGTCTCTTACAAATTATTTCAGTGTATCTTTGCTTGAAGGACAATTATTCAGATGGGGGATAGAAAGTGAAGTAGAGATTAATGGTTAAAACCCTGAAGATTCCATTTGAATCAAATGATCTGGATGATTAATTGATTGGACAAGTAAGCAGCAGCACTAGAATTTTACGTAAATTTTAGATGAATTCGATCTTGAATTTGAGGTCTTATTTTCCTAGTTACAGCAACAATTAGGTTTGCTTCCCTTAAAAAATTGGGTTGCCAAGGTAAGCTGAACTTCGCATGACCATCTGGGCATCAGTTGAAAGGATCTCATTACATATCTGTGAGCTCTTTTGGTTGAGGTGAACATAAACATTTTCATGTTTGCTAAGATTCTTTAAATGCTTTGGGCAAATAATATCTAGTGTTTTTCAAAGAAAAAAGATTTAATGCTAAGGTGACTTAGAAAGCTTACATAAGTACATTAAAGTAGAAAAACACTAAAACAGGGGTGCCTGGGTGGCTCAGTCAGTTAAGCATCTGCCTTAGACTCAGGGTCCTGGGATCGAGCCCCGCATCGGACTCCTTGCTCCGCGGGGAGTCTGCTTCCCCCTCTCTCTCTCCCTCTGCCACCCCCCTGCTTGTGTCCTCTCTCTCTCTCTCTCTCTCAAATAAATAAAATCTTAAAAACAAAAAGAAAAGAAAACACTAAAACAAAATAAATGTATTATCAAAAGAAGAGAAAGAATAAATCATGAGAATTTTGGAAGGGAGAATATGCAGAGCCTCTTCTAAGTCAGTCTAAAAAGGAACATGTCAGAAAATTGTAGTTGTTACTTTGAATCTGCTGAGGGAGTACTTGGGGAAAATTGAAAATATATGTATCAGCAATTCCTGGTAACGTGGGTTTGAAGATCAAATATTGGCCAAGAGAATAAAAATGATCAGGCAGACAGCAAACTAAATGAATGTCTAACAGTTGCTATGCTTTAGAAGTCAAGCTGAAATCAGAGGCAGTTGAGAACATAGGTACAAGAGAGGAATCAATGTGGCAAAATGGGGAATGTATACTCTCGGAACGATTATTAAGCAAAAACTGCCATCCCTCTCTGAATGAACTAGAAAAGAAGCAATAAAGGCCCAAGAGTCTTCATTACATTCAGCTATGTAACTTTTAAGTAAGGAAACTTGATTTTATGGTTCATGCTGTCCACATACTAAAGCACCTAATAGTGATATTGACAACATTGCCAATCCATTGATCAGCATAAAAATATAAAATGATTGGGTGTTTGAAATCAGTCACATCAAGGGTCCATGAAGGAAACCGCAAAAGAAAATTTTTTCTTAATGGAGAAAACAGATTTATAAATTTTTAACCTGTGGAGGCTTCGTGAGAAACAGCAAGATGTATGTTTAAAGAATGTCATTGCAGACGATTACAAATACTTTTCTTTAAAAAGTGGCCTACCTGTCATACAAATGGTAATAATGATACTTTCTTTAATATTGTTTAGTGTATTCTACTGGGAGCTCAGAATGTAGAATTAGGAAGCTAAGATTATTTGCTGCTTGTTCTTATGCAAATTGTACAAGCAATTTACCCTCTATGAATCTCAAGTTCCTCATCTGTAAAATGTGCATGATGAAAGTATTTGCTTTATAGTGTTCTATCAGGGAATGATATATGCCCAATGCCTAGCTCATGTCTAGTTAGCATTGAACACTGAAGGGAGATAAACTTTATAAAGAGTTTGGTGTTACGGTTTTAAAACAAACACTTTGGAGCCTCAAATGTTAAAACGGGACTATTCTAGTGACAATGCGTATCAGGAAAGTTATGGAATTTGGCCAAGATGTCATGGAGAGACCTTTTACCCAATGAGAAGGTTAGATTCAACATAGGATAAAAGTTATTAGAACAAATAAATCTAGTTCATCATAACATTCCAATGAATTCAAATTCTTTAATCAACTGGTTACAAATATGTTTATTTAATATATACTCTAAATAGTAGCAACTTCTCATTTTATTCAATATCCTAAAGAATAAGACTTTTGAAATGTGAATACAATCTCATAGGAGAACAAAACAGGTGCCTAAGAGGAAACATAAGCCATTTTTTATAGGATGTCTTCCTAATACATTTCAAATGTTTCTACTATTAAAAGAGAGATGCTTGGTTTTTCCATCTAGAGCATTGCATGAATGACAGGTGGGCATTTTTTTTCTATAATCATTCTGGTACAAGATGAGTAAGCAACAGGCACAGGAATTAGTTTCACTGAAAGGAAAGGAATTCAAGTTGTGAGATGTCGAATGGTATTACTGCAATCTTTATTTTCTATTGAATATAAGAACAAAAATGAAACATCAAAAAATTGTCATTGTGTCTTCTGCCAGAGAGAGAATTCTTTGAAAATTCTGTCTTTATGTCATTTGTTCAACAACATTGTCAGAGCATTGCAGAGTTCTATGGAATCCAGAAGGAAGAGAATGGCAATAACTCGCTGTCCCATAATTTAAGACTTCCACTGTTACCAACTGTTCCTGCTCCCTTTCTTACTAGCAGAAGGGTAGATCTCAAACAGAGATCCCACTAAAGATCACAATCCCAATAATACTTAGCCCAGATAACCCTATTTATATATAAGCTCTGAGCAATAAGTACCCTATTGACCCTTCACATAAAGGATCTTCTGGAAGAAAATCTAATAAAAAGAAAGTATTGATTATTCTTTTAGCATGAGGCTAGTACCTATAGTCATCTGTTTACAAAGAACACTGGTTAGTGGACAATGTCTTTTAGACAAGGAGTTATTCTGAATGAAAGTGTTAATTAGTATCATTTCATACGCCTTAATGGCTCAACTTGGCCTCTTCTTGTTGGACTCAAATCAAGGAAATTGTTAATTTAGTTTACCATCTTGATCAATTTCACATCCACTGGAAAGAGATATTGTTTAATTGAGTGTTGATAGCATGGCTCATCTTAGAGTAATTTCATGCATTCAAACCAAATTCTTAATCTTTGCCATGAAAATATGAAAGGATCAAATATAAAACAATTTAGCCTCCCTTGAGGTCCTAAAGATTATGGGATTAACCTATAATCAACCTGTACTCAGAGTTGATCTGGAAAATGTAAGATCCCCAGGGGTAGATAATTGTGTTAAGCTTCTAGGAATAAAGGATGAGAAACCTTTGATACTACATAAACTCATAAGTCTTAAAAATCCTACATTCACCAACCTGGAACAAAATCAGGTACCTGGTATCCATTACTAAGTAAAGAGTTCCAGGATGGGGCGCCTGGGTGGCTCAGTTGGTTAAGCGACTGCCTTCGGCTCAGGTCATGATCCTGGAGTCCCGGGATCGAGTCCCGCATCGGGCTTCCTGCTCAGCGGGGAGTCTGCTTCTCCCTCTGACCCTACCTCCCTCATGCTCTCTCTATCTCATTCTCTCAAATAAATAAATAAAAAATCTTTAAAAAAAAAAAAAAAAAAAAAGAGTTCCAGGATGAAGTCTAGTATATATAATGGACAGACTGGATGTATATTAGCAATTCTATGTGTGATACTTTTTTTCCCCTACCTAGGCAGACTACATAGGTGGCATAACATTCATCCATTTATTCATTCATCCAATAAATATTCATCAACTTCCTATCAAATGTCTTGCTCTGTGCTGCAGAATAGAGATACAAATATATTCACCTTTGTACAGTGCCTATACTTAAGAGTTCACAGTTAGGGAAAATAAAGACTCTAATGTACCTGTTTTTCGTGTATCATGTAAGTCCTAAAAAGAGTTGTACAGAAAGAACTTTGGATTAAATCATTTTGTTGGTCTCAACTCATCCAGAATGGGAAGGGATTGAATCAGATCATCTATTTCTTTCATTTCAGGTCTTGAAATTTCATGATTTTGTTATACATCTACAAATGATCTGTAAAACTAAACTGATTTTGAATTATAAAATTTATGTGTTCCATTTGTTGACCATAAAAAATAAATACCTCTCTTGGGGCGCCTGGGGGCTCAGTTGGTTAAGCCTCCAGCTCTTGGTTTCAGCTCAGGTCATGATGTCAGGGTCATGGGCTCCAGCCCCAACTCTGGCTCCCCACTCAGGGTTGAGTCTGCTTGTCCCTTGCCCTCCCATTCTGTTGCTGCCCCCCACCCACTGTGCGCATGCTCTCTCTCTCTCTCCCCTCTCTCTCTCAAATAAATAAAATCTTTAAACATTTTTTTAAAATTAAAAATAAAATTTAAAAATCTCTCTCTTTTTCAATGACATAGAAATAATGCTTTATAAAGCATTCCCCAATATATTGTTATAAAGTCTGACATTTGTATCCTTATTATTTTAAATTTTAGTTTACTGTTTTGTATTATAATTGTTTTAATTTTTTTTTAAGATTTTATTTACTTATTTGACAGAGAAAGACACAGTGAGAGAGGGAACACAAGCAGGGGGAGTGGGAGAGGGAGAAGCAGGCTTCCCGCTGAGCAGGGAGCCCAATGTGGGGCTCGATCCCAGGACCCTGGGATCATGACCAGAGCCCAAGGGAGACACTTAACGACTGAGCCACACAGGCACCCCTAATTTTTTTTCGTAAGATTTTTATTTTATTTATTTGACAGAGAGAGAGAGAGAGCACAAGCAGGGGGAGTGGGAGAGGGAGAAGCAGGCTTCCTGCTGAGCAGGGAGCCCAACAAGGGACTCCATCCCAGGACCCTGGATCATGACCTGAGCCGAAGGCAGACGCTTAACCAACTGAACCATCCAGGCACACTGTTTGTTTTAATTTTGATATAAAGCTGATGTTAGTATTATCACTTTTAAAACTGATCAGTTTTAAAATTAAAACTGAGGAAGGCATCGAAACCACTGATCTGCCACAATTTGAATCTGGCCTCCAGTGGTGGGGGAGGGGGGCTGCATTGGAGGGCTCTTTCATTTTGTTTCAATTCAGATAACGTCTACTCTAGGGGCTATAATAGGCCTTGGTGTGTGGTGATGAACAAGCAGAGAATTACTTGAAGGGATAAGATACTTGTGGCTAGTAAATGTTCCTAAAAGATTTTCTGCATGGGAGGGATTCTTGACTCTAAGGTGAATCTTGCACAGAGGCACATATATAAATAAGC
Organism: Halichoerus grypus; assembly: GCF_964656455.1. Taxonomy (NCBI): domain Eukaryota; kingdom Metazoa; phylum Chordata; class Mammalia; order Carnivora; family Phocidae; genus Halichoerus; species Halichoerus grypus. The sequence continues at coordinate 133,716,170 of NC_135717.1, read as the reverse complement.
AAACAGTATCAGGCACACCCCCGGCTGAGGTCCTACTGTGTGACAGAACTGACCTACTGGGGAGCCTCAGACCAACCACCCACATAAACAAACTGCCAGGAGTGCTAAAACATCCCACCACGGCTTTTTCAGCCGCCTCCAGATTTAGTCCAGATTGATACCAGTTTCCCTGTTCTATCCTCCTGCTCCCTGCATTCATCTGTCTAGTTCTCAGAGTCCCGTTTGGCATTAGATTTTGGCTTCTCATGCTTGGCTCAAGATCCTTAGTGGCTTTTAGACAAAATTTCCTGGTCATTCCCGCTCAGAGATGATTCTCAAATTCACCCTTGTGACTCAAGTGTAGCCAGCCATCGGTAAGAAACACTACTGAATCGCTGTCACCTCAGAAACACACGGAGCACTGGAGCCAAATCTCCAGAAGGAGCTAGACACCAGACATCTTTGAATCCCTTTTTTATACAAGGCTTCATGACTGGGTCCTGTCATCTTCCTACAGACTTTCTCCTACCCAACACAATGCGTTCTACAATGAAATGCTGCTTGTCATTCCCCTAAATACCTCATGCGCTCTTGTACTTCTGAGCTTTTGTATGTTGGAAAGTTTTCTATACGTTCTCCTCATTTTAGGGATTCCTACGTGTCCTTCAAAGTCAGCTCAAGTGTAATTTCCTTTTGGAAGCATTCTGGCATCTTCGCACCGAGTGAGGTGATCCTCATCTGTGACCCATGTCAGTTAATTTGCTGTTCAGTAATTGCTCCACTTTCTCATCTGTTTTTCAAATATACTGAGTTCTATAGAGTCTTAGGCGGCTTCTTGTTCATCTCTGAGTCCCTGGTGCCCAGGACAGAGCCTGGAATGAAGCAAGTGCTTCACTAAGTGTGGACTGAGTGGGTGGATACATTTGTAACAGGCGCTCCTTGGCTGCTAAATGTCCCATTCTTGGAACTGTTCGTGGGTTAGTGTCAGGTTCAGAAATAGTTCCATCTTTCTCGTTTATAATTACAGTGTATTCTCCTGCTGCTGCTTGCTTTTCTCAGGTTTTCATTAAGAACAAATATTGAATATTTGAATTTTTTCCCCATGGTGCTTGGGGATGTTTCTTCATTAAAAACACTGGTAGGGACATTTCTCTCTTCTGGCGGGATACCAGTATTCATTCACTCAACACATTTTTATGCGTAGGAAGTAATTTACAAAGTACCACAAGTACTGCATCACGATTATTTAACTTCCCATTTGTTATGACAATACCTTCTTTCCACCACCTTGCTTCATCATATCTTCCATTGGAGACCTTCAAACTCGGTGTAATCCTTCATTGCTGGAGATTTATAGCCTACTCCTGAAATTAGCCATTCTCATACATTAGCTTGGGGCATCTCAAATTTGTTCAGGTGGCAAAACGCCTGGAAGAATGATGCATGCTGATGTATTAAACTCTCATCTAAAGGAGAAGTAATTTGAGTTAAAGAAAACATGGCTATTATGATATGTGTACAATATAAAAAAATCACAACACTGAATGCACATATCTTTAGAAAAGAAGCAAGTTTGTGAGCTAGACATAATTACTGCAGTCATTTATTTTTTATTTCTATTTGTTGCAGAAAAAAATGAGTAGAAATATTTTACAATAAAAAAAAGTCCGGGCACCTGGGTGGCTCAGTCATTAGGCGTCTGCCTTCGGCTCAGGTCATGATCCCACGGTGCTGGGATCAAGCCCCGCATCGGGCTCCCTGCTTGGCCAGAAGCCTGCTTCTCCCTCTCCCACTCCCTCTGCTTGTGTTCCCTCTCTCGCTATCTCTCTTTCCATCAAATAAATAAAATCTTTTAAAAAAAAAAAGTCCTATGTGAAGACTCAATTCTTACAGTGAGCAAGAATTCCTCCCTGGATAAAAAGGAGTTTGCGTATTTCAGAGTGTGTAATTATGTATATCTTGTGAAGTGGTTTGTCAAGCTATGTTTCTGTAGAACACATATATTTCTATAGAACATGTATACACACACAGCCACTCAAGAGAATAATAGAAAATTTCCCCCCAGTTTACAGATAAAGTTAATGAATATTATTTGGTTCATTTTTTTTTTTCTCATGATTTTTCTTCAGTTTTTGATTCTTTCCATGTCACCTGCAAGTACAGGACAAGTGAATTTGCAAGTAGTAAATGAGTGTTACTGCAAACTCCATAATGATAGTAATAATGACCACCCTTAATCATCTGTTTTATATGTACTAAGCACTATGTTAAAAGTTTTATTTATATACATTGTATAATGTATTCTCACTAACACTAGAGGATTCTATTCTCATTTTACAGATGAGGAAACAGGTTACAGAGGATAAATAACTTGTCTAATGCCTCTTAAAATTTATGCTTTTTCTTCATCATTCCCTTGCCCAGAATTTCAAGTATTCTCTGGGAACTGTATTGAACTGGACAGAGGGAAATATTCTAATTAAATCTCTCTGTGCTATTGTGTGATAAAAAAAAGATTGACCCAGAACTTTTCAGGCAGGGTTCCATAAAGCTTTTATTTTATTTCTAGTTTTAGTGGGGAGGGTTATTCTTTTCATTTTTGCAAGGTAGCAAGATAGGCATTGAACTTGAATACCTTTGACAAAGGTCTGTTGCAACAAGAGTTCTGTAGTATAAGCAAGGTTCTCTCAGTTAATTCTCAGTTTAGCCGCCCTCTTTCAGGCTCTATATTCATCACTGGTGGGATGCTGACTTGAGTGGTTTTGTTCTAACTTGCAAGATCTAAGTTAAAAGCAGGTGTAGTCAGGAATGTATGAATTGGGACCCAATTCACGGGATAATATATTTTGCCCCTTACAAAAAGAAATAGCGTTCTCTGGATTTATAGTCACCAAGGAGGTTTATTGACACATGAAATTCTGAACATCATTTAGATAAATCATTGAGTTTGCCAAGTCCTACCACATGATTTGTGATGTTTTCCAGTGCCTCTGGGTTCAGAAATCAATGAATGGCTTGTGCTTATCAACATATGCCATTCTTAATCTGTGACAGATAGCGTATGGGAAATAGATTCTTGTTAATTTTTAATAAGATTCACCAGTAACAGCCCTTTGGGGCACAGGAAAGAATATAGCTGTGCAGAGAGTTTATTCTAAGAGACATTAAAAACCCACATCAAATATACATCAAAACACACATTATAGTACTCACAGGTAGAGTCCAAATAGCTAAATAGCTGTCCACAAGAGCATCAGTTTGCTTAAAATGCGTCTCAGGGAGGGTGTGCCCATCGTGTACAGCTAACCATCTGTGGCTTTCCATCAGTACTGAGCTGGCATGAACCCTTTGGTAAGTGTACCTCCATAGGTCTGCTCTCTGCTTTCCCAGCATGACTGTGAAGGTCACAATTGTGAACAAATGCTCCTACTCCTTCTTCATTTTGTGATGCATTATGGACTTATTGCACCCTTAGTGGCTCATGTCATTTTTAAAAAGCTATTCATGAGAAATAGGTACTGTGTGATGGGAAGGTATGAAACAGAGGAGCATTGCGAATGTACTTATATAGAGCGACAAAGTATATCTCCCTGATGGTGTTGGATATTGTTGATCCCTCATGCCTTTTGATGTTATCTAAGACTTGACACCCTTGTTACCTTTAATGACAGGTAAAGTCTCCTTCATCTGCTCCCTCTCTTTAATACTGAAGTTAATCAGACTTCAGTATCTTATCCCATTGCTCTTTTCTCTTCACACACTGCTGATGAGTTATCTGATTTAGTCTGATGTCTTTATCTTCCACGTATGCTTTTGCTTTCAGTTCTAGCCTCTTTATCCTGTGATATAGTCATAGAAATCCAAATATAGGCTGTGCACCTGCACTTGACACTAGTTCAAAGTCAGAATTTCAAAAACAGTGCCCGTTATCCCTGCACTCTCTACTCTGATTCTCCTAGTTGGTGGTCCGATCTTCTCCAGGAACATGGAAGTCATTCTTGGCTCAACTCTCTCCTACACATCCCTCATTCAATCCATCACCAAGCCATGCCGATTATTTCTTCAGAATGTTTCTGGCATGTACTCTCTTTCTGTTCCTCTGTCTACCTACTTCTACTGGCCAGGTAGAGACACTCCCCATCTCTTGCCTACACAATTTCAGTAGCTTCCTGTTTTCTTTCACTCTTGTCTTGCTCCAATTCTTTAATCAGTCCTCTGCACACAACCAAAGTGGTCTCTACAATGTATACTTGATCATGTCACTCTTGTTCTTAAAACACTTAAACTCTCCACTGACTATGGGATGAAGTTTAAGTTCCTTTTTTTTTTTTTAAAGATTTTATTTATTTATTTGAGAGAGAGAGAGAGCACAAGAGGGGGGAGTGGGAGAGGGAGAAGCAGACTCCCCGCTGAGCAGGTAGCCCAATGCAGGACTCGATCCCGGGACTCCAGGATCATGACTTGAGCCGAAGGCAGTCACTTAACCAACTGAGCCACCCAGGCGCCCTAGTTTAAGTTCCTTTGAGTGGCACATAAGTACTTCTATGTCTTGATACAGTCTTCCTCCACGTTTAATTTCTCCTCACTCTCACCCTCATGTTTTACTCTAATAAATACACATCATGTTCCTCTAGCACTTTGTGCCATCATTCACCTTGATCCTCTGAGAAAGACACACATTTTCTTTTCTTGGCTAACACTTACTCATCCTGGGGCACCTGCGTGGCTCAGACGGTTAAGTGTCTGCCTTGGGCTCAGGTCATAATCCCAGGGTCCTGGGATCGAGTCCCACATCGGGCTCCCTGTTGAGCCGGGAGCCTTCTTCCTCTTCCCCTGCCTGCTGCTCCCCCTGCTTGAGCTCTCTCTCTCCTGTCAAATAAATAAAATCTTTAAAAAAAAAAACAAAATAACACTTACTCATCCTTCAAGGTATTATTTTTCTCCTCAGAGTCATTCATTAACTCAAGTTTGGACTAAGTATTCCTCTGTGCTTGCAAAATACCCAGTGTATAGCCATATTTTCCTGACTACTTATGACAACATATTATGTGTCAGTCTTACCTACAACATAAGCTTCTTAGGAGCTGCTTCCCCATTCTATTCTTTTATTCCATTCTTGTATGCCTGATGCTTAGTGTAATGCCTGACAGGTAACAAATGCTCAGTAAGTGTTTCCTGATGTGAACTGAGAGGTGTTTTGAACATTACGTGGGGCATGACTTAAAATCTGAGGTTCCTCATAATTATGATTTTCTATTCAATTTTAAAAATGTTTAATGTATTCATTTCTGATTTGGGGATGGTAAGGATACAGGAGGAAGATAAGGTATGGTTTATTCTGAAGGAACTTACCAATGTAATCAGGAATATAAGATACTTCATAATCATTATTCAATTATATGTATTGTGTGTTTTATAAAATATACATACATAATTTATAAGTTTATATGCATTACTATTACATATGCATTCAGAAGATACTTACGGTTGCCAATCGTGTAGCAGGCATTATGACAGGTCCTGAGGATTTGACAGCTTATAAAACATGATGCTTACCTTCAAGGATTTCACAGTCCTGTTTGGGAGTAAACTGAGAAACAATCTGGAATTTATAATACAGTGTGATGAGTGCTTTTGTGCCGGCGCTGTCTTGGGCACAAGGAGTTTACATGAATAAGAGAATGCACCTTTCCTTGAGGATCTCACACTAGAGCTATTGCAATGGATGATCCATGCAGTTCAGGCCAAAGTAATCAGGGAAGGGAGAGATGACTGTAAGTTGAGAAGTGGATAAAGATTTCATACAGGATGTGGAAGCTGAGTTTGACATGAATGGCTAGGTAAAATGGGCTGTGATTGGACTCCTCGGACAAAATCAATAATTGTGCAAGGTAGGATATAGTTGTAATTAAATTGCGTACATATTTTCCTTTTTTCTCCTTAGCTAGAAGAGGGATAAAAAACCCCAAATAATTCCTTGTTATGCTCTAGCATAACATGGGGTTCTTTCCTTTCATTCATGGTCAAGTTTCATAAATAGAATTTATCTATGAAAATTACTCATGATGTTAAGAGAGTAGTTGAAGGGATATTTAAAAATCATTATTGGGAAGCACTGTGACCCGTCCCTGGCCAATTTTATGTTACAATTTGTCCTATTTACCTGAGCTTTGGGAAGACAATACCTTTACATTCCTCTGACAATAACTTGGATAAAACGAGGCGAGAAAGAGAACAACCAACACATCAATGGTAGAATATCAACATTCATTTGTATTTCTACTTCTTAGGCTTTTACTGGATTGTGGCTTTCTAGGACTTGGTAAAACTTTACAGCAGAAAACCTCAAAGTATCACAGGACATTCACTCTTCTTCCATCTAATCAGTCAGCATAGCAATTCAATCTCTATGAAACTAACAAAGTAGGGAGGATCTCCAGTTTCAAGGATTTCAGAAATTGGACCAAAAAGCATTAACCCAAATATAAAAATGAAAGATGATCCTTTTACTCATTTAGCAAGTTATTTAACCAAAACTCAAGGGAAAACGTTCAGCAGAAATGTTCCTCGAGCAATGTATGCTATAACGGCGAGCAAATGCTTGCTTGTGCAGCCTTCCCAAATGACCTGCAGATTACTGTGCGACACACCATCAGATCACTGGTGGCTCCCAACGGTTAGTCCAATAACCTGCAGCGCTAATGGTACTTTTGATGTAGAAAGATTATGCTGCTTTAAAAAGTCCTTTTCTTCTGAGAACAAAGTGACATTTTTTGTTGTTCCATGTCTTCTTGCTTATTTGGTCTTTGAGTGACAAGCAACACACATATTTATGAAATAGCTGATCAAGGTAAATGAGAGGTTTCTGGTGATAAAACAGAGAGAAATGAACTGGTGCAGACACTTAGTAGAGAGCATCAGTGAATTACGTTCCGATCTACAAAAGAGAGAGCAACACTTGTAGTACACTTTCTAGGCGTGGAATTTTACTCTCCTTTTTAAAAATAAAGGAGAAATGACAAAATGATCGAGGAAATGCTCTTTACTGTTGACCTTCTCTATGCTCCCAAATAAACACTCACAGGTATATGCTCTAGATTTTGAAAAGGCCTTTGTCTTTTTTCAGCCAAGCAGATATAACTATGATTGCAGTTACAACAAATTTTTAGAAGCCATTTCAGGCCTATTAAGTAAGCAGAAGGCAATGATTACATGGCTTAACTTTTATATATCTGTTCAATGTATTTAAAGAGCTCTTGAGGACAATTCAAGAAGAAAAACATGTTCCCGATTCAGCTTCCCAACACTGAATAAAATGTACTTGATTCCATGCTGGTGCTTACGTAAAAATGACCTGCTGATAATATGAGCTAGTGGTAAGCCATGGTGATCTCACTGAATTACACGTTATACATTCTTGTATTTTTGTAGAACAAAATATGAAAGAGGGAAAGAAATACTCCCATTTTTGTGATTATAAGGATTATTTTTAGTACAAATTATCATCACTAAAATCATTATCTTTTCTATTAAGTGACAATGACCATTATACCAAGAATATATAATACTACTACTTCAGAATGCTCCAAAATGAAGAACCAAATAATAAAGAAGGCAAAATAGTGCTCTCATTCTGACAAAATGGTGGACTAAACTAATTTCTGCTTAAACCTTGTGTTAGGAAATACCTGGAAGTGATGAATAAATTATGACCATTAAATTTAAAGTATAGCCAAATTCAAAAAAAGGAAGTGATATCCTTAAGTGACAAAAATCACTTGGAAGTCAGGATACTAAACACACAACTTAACATTGAAACAGGGAGAAGATGTTAAAACAGTGGTGAGTGCGGTGGTACAGAGAAGGGGAAAATTAGGAAGGTTATCATATTTTGTAATGTCTTGGACATTAGGTTTTAATTTCTAATACAGACTAATCATAAATCTTTAGTAACACAGACAGTTGGAAAATGAGAGACCTCTCCATATACGTGGAGCCATTAAGGACTATTATAAATAGGGAGTAAAAAAAATTCTGAGTATGATTCTGGTTTAGGCCAATGCTCTCACAGATAATAAATACTAAACAAAAGATACAAAAAAGATGAACTTAAGGCACTGAAGAGAAGATAAAATTAGGGAGATTAGAGAGGACAGGCAAAACTTTGAAGGGAATGGCACAGAGCATGTTACTCGTTCTTGTGGCGTTTAGCTATAAGACATGCATCGTGTGGGGCAGCTAGAACTCCATTAGGAAACTTGCAGTTCTTCTGGACAAAGAACTAGGGGATGGAGTTTGGGGCAACTTCTGCTACTAGAAAAGCAGAAAAGAACCCCATAAAAAAGAGAACAAGAAAGGGGGAGCCCCAAATCATGTATATAAGTTCTGCCCCCAAATCTGGCTAACCTTCAAACCATGGATGGGTAGGAGCAGACGTCAGCTAAGGAGAATGGACCTCTCTAATTCTACGATATGAACCTGCGAAAGGCCCATGCTGACCTTGAACTACACATGCATTAGGCTCAAAACAGCATAGCAAAGGCTTTGAGAACTGCACTACAATTTAAACCATCAGCCATCACAAACAATTTCTTGAGCCATGAATGCAAGGAACAGATCCAAAGAAGCTTAACAAAGGCTTTAACAACTGAACTGACAGTGAAACTACTACCAGCACCAGAAGGCAAGACAGAACTTGTAGTCTTAACTGAGCATCCTTAACCTTACATTGTCCGGAGGATTTTTACCATGACCCAGATCCTGAAGAGCACAACGTTCAAAATAACCAGGGTGAAATCCGAAATCACTTAATATATCAAGAACCAGGAAAATGTGACCACTTCTCAAACCCCAAGATGACTCAGATGTTGGAATTACCAGTAGACTTTAAGGCAGCTACTATTTCTTACACAGTTAAACATACTAGAAATGAGTGGAAAGAGTTCTTAGCCAAGAAACAGAAACTATAAAAACTAATCAAATGGAAATTTTAGAATTGGAAAGCACAATTTTTGTAATAATTCACTGGATAGGCTTAATTGTAGATTCGAGGTGGGAAAAGAGTCCGTGAAATTAACAATGGAACGATAGATCTACCTACAATCTGAAGAACAGAGAGAAAGAAACAGATAGAAAAATATCAGCAGAGCCTCAGGGAAATCTGGGTCAATATCAAAAAGACTAACAGTTATGTCGCTGGAGTCATAGAAGGAGAAGAGAAAGATATCTGCTTAAGATTCTCTCTCTCCCTCTCCCTTTGCCCTCACCCTTCCTCCTGGTGCATGCGCGTGTTCTCTCTCCCTCTAAAAAAAAAAGAAAAAAAAAAAAAGAAATGATACAAAGAAAACTCATCAAAAATGCAATAGATAAATTTAAATGGAATATTAAGAATACTCCAATAATCCAAAAGAAAGAAAAGAAGGAGGCATAGATGAACATAAAAAGAGGGGACAAACAGGAAACAAATAAGCAAACGGTAGTGCTAAGTCTAGTCATACCAATAATTATATTAAATATAAGTGCTCTGAACAGACCAATCAAAACAGAGATTGTTAGCTTATATTTAAACAAAACAAAAAGACCTGACTATATACTGTCTACAGGAAACCCACATTAAAAATAAAGAGGTAAAAAGGTCAAAAGATAAAACTCTATAAATGTTAATCAAAAAAGAGTTGAAGCAGCTTTAGTATCAGCAAACTAGACTTCAGAGCAAGAAATATTTCAAGGATAAAAAGGCCTCTGGAAAATATTGCATAATGATTAAAATATCAATTCACCAAGACATAACAATATGCACCTAACAAGAGATCTTCCCAATACATGAAGCAAAAATTGATTGAACTCAGAGGAGAAATAAAGAAATCTACACACTTGCTTGGAGAATTCTATACTCAAACCCTCAGTAATCAATACAACAAGTAGACAAAAAAAGAAAATCAATAAGGATATAGAAGACCTGAGCAACACTATGAACCAACTTAACCTGATTAACATTTCTAGAACATGCTATGCAACACAGAATACACATTTTTTTTCAAGTACCCATAGAACATTCGCCATAATAGACTATATTCTTGGTATAAAACGGTCTCTAACAAAGTTAAAATATTTGAAATCATGTAGCATATACTCTCAGATCATAATGGAATTCACTCAGATAATAATAACAAAAATATCTGGAAAATCCCCCCAAATATTTGGAAATTAAACAACACACTTCTAAATCACCTATGAGTTGAAAATTATGTAAGAAATTTGAGATTAATTCGAATTGAGTGAAAATGAAAATACAATTAAGAAAATTGGTGGAGGGGCGCCCGGGTGGCTCAGTCATGAAGCGTCTGCCTTCAGCTCAGGTCATGATCCCAGGGTCCTGGGATCGAGACCCGCATCGGGCTCCCTGCTCAGTGGGGGAGCCTGCTTCTCCCTCTCCCTCTGCCTGCCGCTCTGCTCTCTCTCTCTGTCAAATAAATAAATAAAATCTTTAAAAAAAAGAAAATTTGTGGAAAGCACTAAAGCAATGATTATTGACATACTAAAAACATTTTCACAAATCAAAGAAAGTAGAAAAAAGAGTAAATTAAATCCAAAGCAAGCAGAAGAGAGGATAAAGATAAAAGCAGAAATTTTTGAAATTAAAAACAAAAAAGAAGAATCATGAAACAAAAATTCTGTTTTGTGAAAATTATCGATAAAATTGATAAACCTCTATCCAGATTGACTGATTTTTAAGTATGACTACATTAAAATTAAGAACTATTGACCAAAGCACACTATAAAAATGAAAAGAAAAATCACACAATGACAGAAGATTTTTGCAGCATAATAAAAATCAAATGCTTATTATCTAAATTCTAGAATATATGCAGGACTTCTAAAAATCAGTTAGTAGAAGAAAAATAGGCAAAGGATACAAAAAGGCAATTTACAGAATAGGAAACACTGTTGTTCATTAAACCTTTTTAAACGTGCTCTTATTTGTAGTCGGGAAAAGACAAATTTTAAAAATGAGATACCATTTCATATGCGATGATATGGCAAAATAATTAGTAAGTCTGATACTTATGTGGGGACCTATAGGAAAATTGGTATTCTTATACATTGCTATTAAGAATGCAAGTTGGTACCAGTACTATAAGGAGCGATCCAGTGATTTGAGGTCAAGGTAAAGATGGTTATAGCCTATGAATGAGCAATATAACTTTTATGTGTATGCCTTAGAGAAATAAAGGTAAATATGCTTGGAAAATGTGCAGGGATGTATTAAATTAAAAAAAAAAAAACTGTAATGGAGGAAAAAGTGGAAACAATTTAGTTCTATGGGATATAATGCCAGTTAGTAAATTTTAAAATAAAAAAATCCTGCATGTTGTTTATGGATACCTACAATAAAGTTCGAAAACATGATTAGGAATGATAGACCATAAAAATCTAATAGTCATTACATTTGAGGAGGAGCAGGAGAGGATAGTGTATTGTTAAGGTTTTTTGTTTGTTTTTAATAAAAAGAGATCTGAAGCAAAGAAAAGTAATTTTTAAAAAGAAAGGAGATACCACAATTACTTATAACTCCTCTTTATACAGTTCACTTTACAGTCTTTTTTTACCCAATGGTATTTCTTGTGATGATAATTTAAGTGTTAGTCAACTGAGTTATCCAGGGATAATGAAAAAGGGAACAAAGTCTTTTCATTTACCTTCTGCTTTTAGACACCAGTCTTAGAAAAGGCAGGAGCCCTAATTGGAATGTACACATTTAGGTTCTTCCTAATTTGCTACAGGTTGAGGTGTGACTCAGAGTCCCTGATGTCCCATTCCTGACACCTGGTTTTGACACTTTGGAATTTCTTCTTTTTATGGGTCAATGGCTTCATCAGCCCTAGAACAGCTGTGTTAGAAATATACCTTTCATTCTCCCGTACGTGTTTTCAAATATTTTAGAGGGTAAGCGAGCATCATTTGAATGCCTTTTCTTGTTCTTCAATAGCAGTTCACTTTAATTGAGGAAGAGCTCTAAAAACTAGGCCAAAAATAGAATGCTAGAGTGCAATGCTACATAACGATTAAAAATATTGACATGGAAATATGTTTCCACCGTACTATGAGGTAAAGAAAATCTTCCAAATCTATAGTATGATCCCAGGAATGTAAAAATTATGTTAAAATGAACAATAATTATAAGTCACATGCATGCATAAACACATATATACCCAAGGTGGGAGTACAGTACACACAACAAAATGCTAGCCGTGTTTACCACCAGTTAGTAGGATCTATGGGCACACTTTATTGTCTTTTTTTCTGTTTTGTCTGTTGAGCAGTGCATGTTTTCCCCTTTGTAATTTAGAATATTCAACTTCAGGCTGAGGACAATTAATTCAGGTAAAGGAAAACTTTAGAAATATCGTGCCTGCTTTTGCCCACTTCCTAGAAAAAGGAGGTAAATTTGGCCTAATTATGTTTATGGCTGATTCAAAGGTAGTTAAATTTGATTTCATTTCTAAAATTGTAAATGAATTTGGTTTGAAAGGAATATGTTTTCCAATCTTTGTGATCGTCACTTTTGGCATAGACCTAATACAAAATATGATTTTAATTTAAGTTCTGCAGTCAAAATCTAGACTAGTTGCTTACCCTTTTTTCTAAAGTAGAGTATTTCTAAGACTAGAGGATCCAGATGACACTCTTGCAAGAGGAATGGTTTATATTTTCTCTCCATTTGTATTAATAACAAAGTAGTATTTTGGTGGGCATTTATCACATGGAATTGAATAAAAAATACATTTTATTAAAATATAAAATGAGGTCATATTCTATTCCATCCCCAAATAATAAAAAATCAGAATTATTTGCTTAAGTTATTCTAAGAAACAGAGAATTTGTGAAATCTTTATTCTCCAGCATCTGGACAACACCTAACCCAAATATTTTTATGCCACTTGCCAAGCAGGAGGCTGAGAACACAAAAATGCTTGCTAGGGATTTTTCTCATTCTTTTCCTGCTTAAATTTCTCATCCAAAATACATTGGATTGACTTTTTTTTTTAAGTTGTTGAGTATAAAGGCAGTTCACAAAGTTTTTCTCTAAGTTCCTAAGATGACTAAAGTGCCACACTATGCACCCATATTTCTAAATTAATAAGGTGTTTCTTTTACCTAATTAACAAGATGTTTACCAAAAACATGGGGAAAAAAGTAGAATTCTGAGTTGCTCTCCCAGTTAGCCTTGAGCAGTTATAATCTCTGAGCCAAATAACTTTGTTATTTGCACAGTTGTATTATTGTAATTTAAAATCAGCGCAACTTGAATTAATAAAAAGCTCTGGTAGAGAATTATTTATTTAGTCTAATTTGGCATTTTTTCAACTGCATTTTGTCTTACGTACTTTATATATTTAAAGGTATGCTGGAAATTATTTCTGACACAGTATAGTTTTTCAGATTGGTTAATATTCCTATGGCACCACGAAAGCTTTGCTGTAGCTCTTCCCTCCTCCCGGAAAATTGTTTTAACCGGGTATCTGCTTTGATAACTCCTTTACCAACTCCTAGTTTCTGCCCAATGCTCACATTCTCCACATGGCTTTTCTTAAAGACCCTATTTTATTTGGCAAACTCTTTGTCCTCATATCCTCTCGCTGACCGTGACTCCCCAGATTCCCCTTCCTTTGATCTATTTTTACATTTTCCCATAGCAGTTATCACCTCCCATGCTATATAATTTGCTTATTTCTTATATTTATTGTTAAATGTGTATTTCTTCCTCTTAGAATGTAAGCTCCAAGAGGGCAGGAATTTTTATCTATTTTGTTCAGCAATGTATCCCAAGTACTAAAAACACTTCCTGGCTCATCATGGGCACTCAATATATATTTATTTAATTATGTGAAATTAAATGATATATCAGTGAGATGTCAGCAGATTATGCCAGTGTTTTTGGAATGTATGTTACATAGCATATCACATTGTAACTTGACTTCAGATGATTTTTCCTGGTATATTCAATGAATAGACATGAGCGTTGTCCCAGCACACATGGATTCTGATGAATGAGTCAAAATTATGGCCATAGACAGATGACTGTTTAGTTATTTGGGAATATTAGTGGCCGTGTTATAGTCTGTACATTTTTAATAAGATTTCCTCTAACTCTCCCTTCTCTGTTGTGAAGGTTTTTCACAAAGGAATATCTTAATCTAAAAATGTTTCTCAAAACCAAGCCATAAAAAAAAAAAAAAACACCAAGCCATAGACTGATAAATTAGCCCTTTCCCCACTGTAGGCTTGCAGCTGCAAGGATGAGGGGAAGAAGGAAGTATAAGACAGAGAGAAGCATTGAAGCATGACTTTAGGTTTCAAAGAGTAACATGTCAGTGATAGAGGCATGAAGTCCCATATTTGGGAGATGTTCTTTTACATCATCTTATAGTTATGCAAGAAAACAATGTAACAGAGTGGATTGGGATTAAATGATCTAATCAAGCCATAGCTACATTCTCAGGATACTCTTAGTAATTTGGGCTGTTGGGTGAATGAGTTGTTCCAAAGTGGCCTCATTCAAGGAAACCCAAAACAATGACCAAGCCTGTAGAAAATGTGTTTCACTGCCCCAAGTAGCTAGGGTAAGCCATAATAGAAGACTCACATCTGTGTGCTGCTCAGGATGATGGATGGTGTAAGTGCAGCCTAATTAGTGTCTTGGGATGGACAAAGAGCTAATGCAGGAGAATCAGCAGTTTGTAAATCTCTTACCGACATCTTGGATGAATCTGACTTCTGCAGTGTCAGAAGGAAAGAAGGGAAAGATGACAATACAGTGCATTGGGACCAAGGGCTAGCTCCAGGGAAAGTTCATACTTCATTTTGAATAAAATTTTAATGATGAACCAATAGCGGAATCCATAGGCACCCATATGCTTTCTGTCTTTGTTATTTTATGTTTTACTAGGATAGCATATTTCACATATGTATAGAAAAATGTGTCTTATTTTGGGTACCTAATTTTTTTTTCTTAGAATAGACATTGTTGTGTGTGTGTCTATGTGTGTATCAAACACTTCAAATAGATAACTCTTAAAGCTGTGTTAGGTTGTAAATTTTAATTGTCATCAATCAATCTTGAAGTCTGCTTCTTGGGTTAAAAATACTGTTTTCCATGTAAGCCACGAAGTAAATGCTTTCACTAATCAGGGACGCAGTACAACATTGTTGTTAGCCCCATATTGCTAGGGCTCTAGAATTCTAATCCCAGCTTTACCACTTACCAACTAAATGGCCACGGGCAAATTACTAGCCTCACTGAGTTTCAGTTTCTTCTTTCATGACAAAAAGGGAATGATACCCCATAGAGCTCTTTGTAAGAGTCCAATGTGATAACATACAGTTTGTAAATTTTAGTGCTTTTCCTTCCCATTCTCAGTGTCCTTTTGTTATTTCACTGCTTTCCTCACTGTATGTTCATATAGAAGGGTATATTGTTCTGCCCTGTTACGGTTGAGAGAATACTTTTAAAAATTAATGATGATTCTAGACACCTGAACATGGTATCTTCACCCATGAATTTCCACTTCACTCTTTTTCATGCTGAATATGGTTTAATTCACATCACTTTGGATATAGTTTAATTGACATCAATTCTTTACTATGTAAAAATAACTTGTTATTCTTCTTTTTCTCTCTTATACATAGCTATCTCTCAGACAAAAGGGAAAAAGACTTTGGGATTGATAAAGTGACTCTGTAAAGGATGGGGCAGGGGAAACACTTTACAAATCTCAGTAAAGTGTTGGTCACTGTCCCCCATTGTTCCTGCACACGTTCAGGTGTTCCTCGAATCCATTTCACTATTTCGTGTCTCACGGCCTCTCTCTAAATGTAGAGCAGTTGGAACCGACTTATCTAGACTGACTCAGCTCGTTTACTACTCTTCACTAACAGTTTCCTGCCTACTACATGTCCCCACCTCTGCTGCCCCCTCCCCAGAAGGGATCATTTCCTCTATTCTGCTCTATTTTGCCTCAAACATCCTTCTCTTATGGTTCTTCGAAGCATGATTTTACTTGCCATTTGTCTTTGTTCACTGGATTCTAGATCCCAGAGTTTACTGCCATGAGCTGTGTTTCATCCTCTTGGAGACATTCTCACATGGGTGTTTCTCAGCACAAGGTTTACTGCCAGATCTAGGGTCAGGAGCTCCTGCTCTGCCCCCCATCTAATTACACGGAGCCATCTACAACTGACGCCATATATCCTTATTTTACATGCAGTAGTATAGCATCGTGATGTGGAATCAAATGATCTGATCCTGCATTCTGACTTTACCGACTTACCTTGTGGTTGATTACTTACTACTTGATATTTGAGCAAGTTACTTCTCTGTGCCTCAACTGTCTCATCTCTAAAATGAGGTGATGGCAATGCCTCCTTGTGGGGATATTCTAAAGTTTAAAGGGGGCATCCATATGCTTAGAACAGAGCTTGTCACATAGGAAACATTCAATCAATGTTAGATACCATTACATTTAATAGTAATAGTAATAGTAATCTAAATAACTTAGGTAGGAAACTAACAGTCAGTAGATCTAATTTCTCTATTTACAAAGTGTTTTAAGGAAAGATGGCCAGCATGAATAATCATCATCCATTTATAGGCAAGTTAATGTGGAAGCTCAAAACAGTTAAATTTGTTTTGAGGAAAAGTTTTAAAAGGCTTCTCTTCTGTATAAATTCTCCCTGAATCTCATCTTTTAAGAAACAGAGATTATACATCTACTGAGGAAGAAAAGTCCATGTGTTACTAATTTTCCATTTCTTTTTCTCTTTTTTTTTTTTTTTAAAGATTTTGTTTATTTGACAGAGAGAGAGATAGCGAGAGCAGGAACACAAGCAGGGGGAGTGGGAGAGGGAGAAGCAGGCCTCCTGAGGAGCAGGGAGCCCGATGCGGGGCTCAATCCCAGGACCCTGGGATCATGACCTGAGCCGAAGGCAGACGCTTAACGACTGAGCCACCCAGGTGCCCCTTTCTGTTTATTTTTCAAAATGTAAATTATATCCTTTAGGACAGAGCTCTATGGGCCTGTACTAATTTCTATGGCACTCTCGTATTAATTTCCATGGCTCTCTGAATTGGAACTAACTTTTAAAACCTTGTTGCAGTGTTTTAACTGAGCTTCAGTAGAACACCAAAATTGCCTTCACTAGTGTTAGATCACAGAGTCAAGGGAAAGCAGCATCTATGGACTCACAGGGAATATTTCTCAAAGAGTTAAGGGGTTGCCTTTTTCACTAATTGGCTAATTCACTTATTGTTCTTTGACTTCACATGTCATGGGATCAAATCCATTAGAAGTATATTAGATCGACTCACCAAGGAATATGAATTTTTCTCACTCCTTTATCCTCTTCAAGTAAATTAATAATGAATGTCCAGTCACCAAAATTATAGCTCACTCGAGGTTATTTTTACCATGCTGAACTATTTTCATAGTATATCTAGTCAAATTGGAAATTGGAAAAATGTGCTGTTAAGGGGATTTTCAAGCACAGTTTAATAATTCAGCTACCTGTACCCCTGGGCAAAATAAATAGCTAGCTGACTGCTTGTTGGCAAAGTCACAGCCAATTACATTATTTGAAACTTGAAATGCTCCTCCCCTTCCTCCGAAAATGTTGGAATTATATGTAGGAGAGCAAGGGGCTCAGGACATGGCTGCAGCATTATCTCATTATCATACCTGCCTTTTCTTCTTGGAGAGCTGTGTAAGTTTGGTAATTCATTTTGTTTTGCTTTTGTTCATTTGTTTTTTGGTTTGGTTTTGTTTTTTGGAAGGAAGAAAATAAGAAGCACATCCATTGTAAGTGGGCTACTGTCATCTCCCCCAACTCTATACAGCAACTCTAGTCCCAGATGTTAGATGAGAAGGTTACTGCTGTAAGTTTTAAACACAGCTAAATAAATTCTCTCGAATATCTATTTAGTATGATTCCAAAGAGCAGGGCTAATGGTCAGTATTGACCTTTGTCAACCAGTTGCTTTTAATTTATTCTTTTTTTTTTTTTTTTGAGCACCTTTTTTGTGAGAGGCACCGTTCCCATCAGTCGTGACACGTCAGTGAATGAAATTGCCAAAGATCTCTGCCATTTTAGATCAGATTCCACTGCCGGGAGTGGGAACAGGATAGGGAAGCGGACAATATATGACAGATTTAATGAGTAATTCTTTGGGTATGTTAGAAAGTGATACACACTATGGGAAGAGGAGACCAGGGCAAAGTGAATCCGGAGTAGGGGAAGAGGTTACAGCTTAGAGTGGTTTTAGGTGATGTGGTAGTACCACAGAAATGGTGCAAGGCACACCCAAGTAGGGACGTCAAGGGGTGGGGAAATGAAGCTGCATATATTTCTATTTTCAGCATCGAAGACCTATCTAATATTAAAAATATATATCATTCTTCCCTTCTCCCACCTGCTTCAGTGCAATTCCTGGCTTTGTCTCTCAGTGCTGGAGATGAAATAAATCATAAAGGAAATGACATGGCTGGACTGATCAGATCTTGAGATCTTGCCTAATTTAAGCTCTATGGGTAGCATATTTCCCATTAATTGTCCCAATTTGGAGTGGATGGAGGAAGAAAGCATTAAGTGAGATATGCAGTTCAACAAGCTTTTATTGGTACCTCTTATTTGCCTAGAAAGGCTTTATTCAATTTAAGTGATACAAAGAGGCAGAAGTTCTTCTGGAGCTTTCAACTGTGTTGTAGAACAAACCACAGCTATACGAATATCTAAAAAAAAAAATGAGGCAATGCTAAGCAAATGTTGTGTGTACATTTGTGTGTGGAAAGGAATTATCACTGTAATCTGGAGTTGGGCCAGGGCTTTCTGGAAAAGTGAGACCAAGGTAGACCTTTGTCAGCTTGAGTGTGGTGTTTATGAAAGTGGAAGGGGCGAGGGCATCATGAAGACACAGAAGCAGAAAGGTCAGGGCTCCTGGGATGGTTTAAGGGAGAGGTCTGGCCGGGGGGCTTTATGATTAGGAGTAATTAGCCACTAGCCTAATATAAGGATCTCCATACTACAAAGTCTTGGATGGGGACGGGGGGCCACCTCTATTAAACAGACTGCTGTAGGGACACAGAGCTGGACCAGAGGAGCCCAGTTACAGAGGTGATTCTATTACCTTTTACCTTAGAAAGTAAAATGGAGACTAAAGAGGATTACCTCAATTACACGGATATATCCTACTAGTCTAAAAGGATGGCCTGACTTCTTTCTGTCACTATGGTCATAGACTTTGGGCTTGAGTCAGGACAAAGTTTAAATACAGGGATTGCGCTGGAGAGAGAGGAAAGAGAAGGGGAGAGCTGTCAGGAAGAAGGCACACCCCTCCTCCCTACCCCCCACCCCCACCCCAGGCAGGGGGCTGAGCAGGTGCTCTGGGGAACGCTTTCCCAGGCAACCCACAGTGCTCAGCAAGCTCGGCAAGCTCAGCAAGCGGACGATAGCACGGAATACTCTATTCCTGCAGGCAGCCCTAGGAAGCTGGTCACTCTCCGGCCAGCCGTGAGCTCTGTCCACGTGGAGAGGAAAGGAGTCGGGTGGGTCTTGAGGGCCTCTGGTTCCTCCAGTCAGGCCTTCGTCGATCCCTCCCCACCCACCCCCAGGTCGTTGACCGACTCTCCCTAATAACCACCGCTAGACGTCCCCCACCGAGGAGCCAGCCCCCCGCGGAGGAGCCTGCCCCCCTCGCAGCCGCCACGAAGACCCGGAGAAGTGGAATTTCACTTCGAAACTCCGTGCGGCGCGAGGGGCAGCGCTGGGCATGCTCAGTAGGCGCGGCGCGTCTGGCTGCCGCTGGCGCTGCGCTGGCCCCGCGCGGAGGGCTCCAGGGCGGGCGCGGGAGTCCACCCCGCCTTCTCCGCCGCGGCTGCGGGCTTCCAGAAGGCCGCGCAGTAGCCGCCTCCGAGCGCCTCGCCCCTGCCCTGCTCCGCCCCCCTCCCCGGCACCGCCTCCTCCTCCTCCTCCCCCTCCTCTCTCCCTCTCTTCGGGAGGCGAAGCTGGTGGGGGCTTCTGTGGGCGCCACAGACCGCTCTGCAAACCCAGCCAGGACCTGAGAATGAAACCCGGAGACCAGAGGACCCTCAGCGGTGGCTCTTTCTAATCACACTTTGCCTCAAGTGGGGTCGTGGCGGAGTTCCTCCTCCACCGCTCAATGCAAGCACTATGCGGACAGCAGTCGGCTTCCCTGCGCTGTGCCTGCTTCTTGATCTTCTCGCTGCAGGTAAGGGGTTGCGGGGCGTAGAGCTGGAGCTGTGGATGAGATGGGAAACTGCACATGCTTGACGACTCTAGGAAAAGCTTGCCTCGCCAAGAAAGCCGTAGAAAGCAGGACAGTACTGACAGGCAAGGGGCGAGGGAGTTGTGCACCTGTTGGAAGACTGAGGCTGAAAACTTCAGCTAAAATCAGCTCTTGATTTGTCCTTACCTGGTACGAATAATAGTGAACATTTTCAGTATGAACACGGGTTTGCTTCCCCTTCTTTTCCCTTCCATCTAGACTCCCTGATCCTGTTTCTAGGCTATGCACTTGACAGCCAATTTTTCAGGAGACAGACAAGACATCCTGCTGGATGTAACCTTTTCTACTGCAGCGGCTTCATCCAAAAGGTCCCTGGGTTTAGCGAGAGCTCACAGAGATGCATTGGTTGCAACCTGAAGGACCACATCTCCGCCCAAAAGATCGAAATACATGGTTCACGTTAATGATGCCGCTTCAGGCTCCTTTGGCCCCTGCTCTTGTCACTCGAATTTTCTAAGCCAATAAGAGGAAGGAAAGGTTTAAAATAGGACCCCCTCTTCTATTTCAGCATCATGGTCAGCGTCCGAGGGCACCAAACAAAAACCCAATCACAGTTTTAAGGCTGACAGCCCCAGGGTAGGCACTGTCCCTGGGACGGATTTGGTGAGGACTAGCCAAGAGTGACAGTGAGACTGTGCCCATATATTTGATATCAGAAGCAATATTAGATTTCGAATGGGAGCAAACCTTAGGGAGTACCTGGGGAAATTTATATGCAATGTCACTACAGATCCTGCTTTTTGGATACATGCAGCCTCTGTGTAATGCAAGGACTTGCTGGACTGAATCCTTTATCATTTTTACACACACATGTACCAAAATAGAATATGGCAGAGATTTTAGGCACCCTACTGCGACAGCAGTTGTCCGTGCAGTAGCCCTGTAGCAAGCAAAGACTAGATATTTTACCGGAATTTGCTTGTCACCCAGTCACACATATTCATTCATTCCTTTAGCTAACATTTATTGAGCACGTATTATGTCCCAGGGGTAATGAATAAAAATAATGGCTGCAAAATTACAATTCTTGTGGTCTCTTTTAAAAAGGAGTGGGTGAGTCCCTTTCCTATGTGTATAATGAGAATGAAATATGGTACTTTCTTATTTCTAGCCCATGCCATTTTAATGGATTCTGAACCTCTTGAACAAGTCATGCACAGGAATATTAAGTCTATAATTAAGTACACATGTTAATTTTTATAATTATGATGTTTTATTGTGAAATTTTCAATAGTTCTTTGGCACCTTTTGAAAACTAGCAAATAGCTATGACTGGTCATTAAATTATTTGCAAACAGCTGAAATGCATCATTTTATTACCATATACAGTTCTTTAAATGTTGAAACTTGGGATGAAAAAATACACATTGGGTTGAATTTTATTTACATTATTATGTTTAATGCTAACACTAAACATCCATTGCCAAAAAAAAATTTTTTAAAGCCTCAATTCTTACAAGTTTAGGAATGGTTTAGCTGATCTATCAAAAATGTCAGTGTAGTTATTTTTTAAAAACTAATGTATAAGAAATTCTAAAGATTCCATTTAATAAATCTTGAGTAATTATAGCTGAAAAGTTATAAATAAACTTAAAACTAAGCAGGTGGAAAACATTTCTAAATTTATTGTAGCTGAACATTTGGAATGAGGAAAATAGAGGACTTTTGTTCATCAAAGGAGAAACCTAGAAGTCTGTAGCCCTAGATTTTACCTGGAGCTCTGCCAAAGTGTGTATTACCAAAGACAAACCAATCCATCTCTACTTTGACTTATTAATTTGAAAAAAATATCCAATTTGAAATTAATAAGGCAATGCATTGATGGGCTATCATTTTCAGATTTCAATTGCAAGATGCTATATGGAAATTAATTATATTCATATTTAATATCGTGCTTTTAATAGGTGTTTTTTCACAGCAGATTGCAAGCTTAATATTGTGGTTGTCTTGCCAGTTTCATTTTGAATGCATTTTAATTTTAAACAGCAATTTGTGGGTCACAAGCTGTCATCAGATTAAAATTCATCACAGTTATTTAGTAACATTGTTAGGACTTTTCTTTGGAACTGAAACAAACACATACTTTTTGATCTAAGCTCCTGTAGATTTGGGTAATAAGAAAGTGAGTGCGTGGGAGGACAAAGATCAAGAAGTCATTGATTTTGCTACTTGTCGAATGTCTGAGTTTGTTTCTTTTACAGAAGACTTTCCTCTCAGGTTAGAAGCAGGCTTCATAAAGAAGTGAAATGAATTCTATCTTTGTAGTCCTCTTTACTAAAAAGCTAATTGATCCATTTTGGTTATGCTCAGGGTGCCAGCAACTACTTTACTTTGGTGGAACTGATGACATGTTAGAACCCTTTAGGGATGGGAGAAATTGGCTGACAGGACGTAAGTGCTCTTCTCAGTTATGCTAGGAACTGTTGCCTTCCCTATGATTGTTCCGCTAATGATAGGATAGCAAATTGTTTTCAACTTGAGTGCCATCTCCAATTATTTGGCTGTGATTGCCTGAGACGCTGTGCAACATAATAAACAAACAAGCAAGCAAGTAAATAAATAAATAAATAAATAGTGACCAACCCTGACCAACGGGCTCAATAGGGAAAAGTACTGTGGTCTGTTTGTAATGTCTATGAGAACAAAAACAGGAAGAGAGGTACAATATTGTGTAATTAACATCTCAAGGTAAAATAATCCTAATAAATTACTGAGCATAGAGCTGGTTCAATAACCTGGACTCAACTCTTTCCACGGCAGCTCATTTCCATAGATCTCCCTAACAAGGAAAGTTGTAGTTGTTGCCCATCCAACTGCTTACTATTCCAGTAAGAAAACTAAGTTCCAGTAAATGGTAGACCGTATTTACTTTAAATAGTAAAGAGCCAGTTAACAGCCTAGTCAGGATGAAAGCCGGTGTTTTCAAACCTGTGACTGAATACTGTATGAAATCATATACTGTTTCTAATAGGAAAGACCACCATAGAGTTAGTGGTGTCAAATCCTTTTTACCTAGCTGTCCTCATTCTTTTTTTTTTTTTTTTTTTTTTAAGATTTATTTATTTGAGAGAGAAGGGGGAGGGGAGAGGGGCAGAGGGAGAAAGAGAGAGAGAGAGAATCTCCAGCAGACTCCCCACTGAGCACAGAGCCCCATGCAGGGCTTAATCCCATGATCTCAGGGTCATGGGATCATGGGGTCATGGCTTGAGCCAGAACCATGAGTCGGGTGCTTAACCCACTGAGCCACCCATGTGCCCCTAGCTGTCCTCATTCTTCATTCTTTCTTTGAACCAATGTAATAGGTAAACTGCACTTGAAAAGACTACTTCAGGAATATCCAAGAAGGTGTGCCCCAATAATATTGATGGTACCCCAAGATCCACAGATAACTTCTTTCCTTCAGTGTTTTTTCTCTTTCTTTACCCAAAGAACTATATTCTGTTTCAGGCGATGATATCTATTGGGTAGTATTTTAGTTGCAAAGGAGTGAAGGTCTTGGAATATCTTAAAAATTCGCATGTAAAAGCTTTATTTTTTTCTGGTGCATGTTTTGCTAAAACACACAGAACGTGATTTCAGTGCATTACTCTCTCCCTAAGCTCTGGAGGAGGTTTTTTCCAATTTTCACGTTGTTCTTCCCATTGAGCATTCTGGATGGCACAAAGACTGCCTTTGATGTATCTTCTGCAGATGCACCTTCCCTGTCAGAGAAGTGCATAGTCAAGTTTTCTAGTCTTTGAGAAAGAAAGATCCCTACGGTGAGACCAAGAGGATCAGGGAAGTCATTTGCAGAAGCACCACCCTTAAACGAAAGGGTAGACTGATAGGTAGGAAAATAATGTTATTCTTGAAGATTCTAAGATGTCTTCTCTCAGTAAACTCCAGAATCCATTTCTCCTGTTCAGAATCAGTCAACATAATCCTTACACTAGCCAGGTTCTACTGTATTCTCTTCCCCCATTATCTCTCTGATATCATCTCTCACTACTTTCTTCTTTTTTGTCTCTCTCCAACCGCTTTGGTCTCCTTGCTGTTCTAAAAAGATTCCAGGGACTTGCCCCCTTCATATGTTTTGCTTTTTTCTTTGCCTGAAACACTCTTTCCCCAGTATCTCCATGGCTTAATCCCTTAATTTTAGGCCTTTACTCAAATATTACTTTCTCAGGGAGGCCCTCACTGACTATCCTATTTAATATTTCATCTTCTCCCCCCCAAAAACGTCAGTATCCCTTCCCTGCTTTACTTTTTTCCCAGAGGTTTTTCACCAACTTCCATATCATATATTTAACTTATTTGCTTTGCGTATTGTGGTTCCCCCATTCCCCGTTGAAATGAAAGCTCCTTGAAGGCACAGATATTTGTCTGTTTTGTTTACTGCTGTAGCTATTGCGGATCTTGCCCAGCCTAGCACCTGGGGCAATGCCGGGTATAAAAGCTACTAAAGATTTAAAAAGATATATTGAATAAATAGAAACAACACAGTGATATTTCTGGTCTCTCCCCTTTCGCATTTAATTTCTTCTTGGCACCCATGCAAGACACACTTAGTCAACTTAGCCACTTCTAGAATGGACTTCAACAGAGCTCATTTATCTAAGACTCAAGTTTCTCCCTAGGAGCTCACATGCCCAGGGAATATACTGTCTCAAACAGACTTTTCTACCCTTGTGAACTTAAGGACAACATGGGACGGGCTTGCAAGAGACCAGAACTACAGATCAGCTCAGTGGCAAAGTCCTTCAAATTGATTGCCAGATGCTGCACAGCTCAAATGCCTTGCTGGTTCATTATATGTTCAGTTCTTAGTGAAACGCCCTGTATATACATGTAGGAATGGCGATAGTGATATAAAAGGATTCAAACAGCTAATTTACAAGCAGGATTTAAAGCACTTGGACAAACCTGTCTACTTCTTTGGCACGTAAGAGGCACACATATATGTATACTGAACATCACACACTCCTGTCACCTTGCATAGGACATGTTCTGTTGGAGATCATACCCTGAGTAGTGCCTTGTAAAAATTCTGGAATGCAGTGTCCACATTTGGCCTTCTCTTTTTTGTTTCTCATCTATTTCTCTACCAACTCCAGTCCTCATCCTATCGTCCTACTTATGAGATGTTGAATCTAATTAAGATACCTTTTTCTTACCAGTGAATATTTACAGCATTTATCCAATTGATCTCTTTCTGAATTTTGAAAGTTCTCCTCACTGATTTCCATTGGATAACCTCTACTTCCTAGCTTCCTTCTTATCTCTCCAGCCATTCCTCAGTTTGTACTGTTAGGTCTTCTCTGAGTAGTATTTAAAGGTTAGTGCTTTCTAGAATTTATGCTCCCCCTTTTATTTCCCTCTCTGTACAATCTCCCTGGATGATTATATTCAGACCTCCATGTCAAAGATTCCTAAATCCGTATTTTAGTCTCAGATATTTCTTCTGAGCCCCAGTCACATAGTTATAATTACCTAGGAGTCACTGGATATCCCACGAGCATCTTATATTTGTCTGTTAGTACTCAGCATTCCCATCACAATTGCTCTTATTTCTATATTTCCTATCATTGTGAATAACACCAAGATCCCCCACAATCACACAAGCCTGAAACTGTTAACTCATCCTGGACCCCTCCTTTGCTGCTTTCATCCATAAGGTCATAAGTCTTCTCCACTCTCCGTGTTCACATCACTGCCTTGGGGTAGGTCCTTATTTCTCATATAGTATCTTACGTTATCCTCTTATCAAATCCATCCTTCATGAAAATGCCAGAGGTAAAACTCTAAAAAAAAACATACCTGATCATGTTCTTCCCTTGTGAAATTCTTTAATACAGCTATTTCCTTCTTCCTTAAAATAAAACCCAAACTCATTAGCAAGACAGAGTCTTCTACTCTTGGGTCTTTCCTAATTCCATTTCCTAGAACTATACTTGTTGTCTCGTATGCCATCAATAAATGTTCAATGAATGAATAAATACATTCCAGATGTATTAGGCAAAATAAATTCTAATAAATTAAATTACACTGATGAAGAGATTACATCTCATCTTCATAACCGTAAAGAGTAGAATTGATTTTGCTACTGCTCTCAATCCAATTTACATGTATTGGTTACAAAGAAATGAAAATGGAACAGAAAAGCTTTCATTGAAACATAGTCTCTAGGATAAGTTTGTGCACCATGGGCATGACGATAGTTGTAGTGGAGTTGTGTATCGAACTCCACCTAGTTAGACATTGCTGTATGAGTTTCTAGTACTAGATGGATGGGAATAACATGAATGTCTTTATTTTAGATAGGATACATAGCATGATAGTTGTGCACTAAGGAATAGACCCAGAACTCGGCCCTCTAATTACTGATTGGTCATCATCTCTGTCGGAATAACAAATATGAGCCACTCACCCATTCAGAATCAGGTGGGGGTGTGAATAAGTGCGTTCAATATATGAAGACCCCCAATAATCCAGTCCTCCTTCCCTCCCCCAAACAAAAAACAAACCATCACAGCAAATTTGGGAGTATTTGGATGGTTATGTACATTTTCTTTCTCTCTTTTTATATGTAGACCAAGTGTTTATAGAACCATAAAGTTTTGGGATACCACACATTTTTTTTTTTTTTCTGATGGAAAAACACTACACCTAAAGGGAGACATGCTCACATCTGAAGAATGGAGACTAGTTTATGAATTATAAAAAGTCACTTTTTATGAGATGATGGGATCACACATCAAAACCCATTTATTACCATTAGTACTAATGATTACATGGCTGTCATATTTTATGGTAAGTTTATTGTTAAATCTTTTAAAAGCTGTTTACCAAGTCAAATTCAAAAGGTAGAAAAAGCCATTTTTCCCTTTAAAAAGGGATTTTGAAAGATCCTACTTGGCCCATAAGTGCATTCTTCATTTTCAGAGCACTTACAAATGCTGACACACTCAGAGTTACACTGTTATTTCCCAGCATAAAGGATTTTAATAGCTTTGAAAAAATATTTAATGGTAAATTATTATTTTAAGATCAAATTTCCTAATTCATTTTCCACAAATAACATCACCATAAAGTGTCTGTTATTGCGATGATATTTGCCACAGAATGACAATTAGTAAATTTGTATTGTGAACATTATTAGCACTTCCCATTTAAATAATTTTTTATTTGTAAGGCTATTGAGACTTTCCTCATAATCAAATCTTCATTTGATTTCAATTTATTAAGATGTTGGTGTCCGTTAAAATTGCAGCCACCTGGACCAAAAACAAAGCAAGAGTAATTGTTTACATGATGCAGCAATCTAGATCAATATGTTTAATTGCACTGAAGTAAATGCTGAGTTCAGTGAGGACATGAATTATTTTTTTCCTAGTTCAGACCTGAAGCAGTGTCCATGTCCTGACTTAAATGTGCAGAATGGATTAAGGCAGCCCTAAGCTACTGCTCCTTGGAAAAGAGCACAAAATGAGCACAGAGTAAGAGTGTCCACCGGCCCCTGGAGCAGCAGGTACGGAGCAAGACTCTGCTGCTCTTTCACTATAGTAGCCCCCCAACTCCTGATGGACCCTGGAGGGGAAGTCAAACACTACGAGTAACTCCGATCACTGGGTTACTGGGAAGGATGCTCAAAACAAAGAGTGCCGAACACAATATGGTGGTGAGTTAGTTTGAAAGGCCATCAATCCATTAATATGAAGGTGTGGTTTTAAGTTACAAGCAATTTACTTTCTTTGCCTTGTTGATTCAAGACAGTATTTTTATTCTCCCTGGAAGAAAATGAAATAGCTTAAGGAAAGAGGTTAAGAGAAAATTGAAATAGAGGGGAAAATGCCATATTTTTAGATAATCTTTAGCAGAATACCATAGTAGTTAAGAGCATGGATATTGTGATCGGGCTTCAATCCACACACGATCACTTTCCAGCTCTGTAACTTAGGGCAAGCTACTTAATCTTTCTAAGCCTTAATTTTCTCTTTTTATTTTTATTATTTATTTTATTTTTTAAAAATTTCTTCTTTTTAAAAATGGAGGTTATATACTATACAACTGTAGAGTTGTTGTGTATTAAACAGGACAATGTATGTAAATAGCACTGTCTTAGTAAGTGCCATGTAAGTGCTAGGTATTATTTGATTGGGGTAGGAGAGGTTGGGTGACAAATGGTTAACTGGTATCTGGGAGCACCTTCTACTCCGGATAAGAATAGCTGTTAATTGCGTGGTCCTTAGCCAGAAGATGTTCATTTTTCAAAGAAGTATGACAGAGCAGTGCCTTAGACCAGTGATACTAATTTCAAATGGATGAAGGAAAGGACTAAGAATGGAATGGAAGTGTTGACTTATGGGCCTACCAAGTGCCCTCCAAATCCCTAAATGCAGGCAGAGGAGACCAGGGCCGGGATCTCTTCAGGTGGCCACTGGGGACCTCCTTCATCACCCCTCTCCTGCCCCAATATCCAGGCATTTACATCTCTGGAATATCATTACTATGGCAATATTTTAAGTTTTGTATTTTCTAAAGTTCATTTTGCTATGTTTTAACATAATTCTTAATCTGTGAGAATTATTCTTGAAACACTTATTTTTTTCTTTGTCTTGCTATTGGATCCCAGTTTTCAAGTCATCTGGAGAACTCTACTATAAAAATGATGGAAATGGGGCACCTGGGTGGCTCAGTCGCTTAAGCATCGACTCTTGGTTTCGGCTCAGGTCATGATCTCAGGGTTGCAAGATGGAGCCCTTTGGGTTCCTTGCTCAGCGGGAAGTCTGCTTGAGATTCTCTCTTCCTCTCCCTCTGCCCCTCCCCCCCCCACTCAGAAGCACACTCTCTCTAAAACAAATAAATAAAATCTTTTTTAAAAATGATGGGAATAGTTTATAATCTCTATATTTATAAATAATAATATTTTAGCTGTTTGCATAACAATAACTGAAGTATAAAAGATTTTACAAATGCACTGCTTCATTACTCAGCGAGTGCATGTGGAACTCAATTCCTATGATTTCTGCAAAGGGTGGTATTTCTCAGCTTTCCAGCCACATGATCATTTTTCTCTACTTCTGCATTTCCCCAGAGGGCATATCTTGATGAAGTTCTTCTCTTAAAGACCGTGTAGAATTTAAGAGATAGTAGTACTCGCACCTGTCGACCTCTCCTGCAAACATCCTTCAACTCAGTTCTTCAGGAACTGGGGGGCATCTGACTGCATCTGTCTGAACTGACATAAATCTCACTTCCTCAGGCAGAGTCTGAGTCCATTGGTCTCAACCCCATTCCTTCCGTATGACTTATGCTAGTCACATTGTCCCAAAGGGTACTGTCCTAATTATAGTAAGTTCCACTCTGTAACATATATTTATCAATGAAAAATAACTCTATTAAAAATGGGCAGAAATCAAGAAACATGGAACTCACTCATTGTAATTTTGCCACCAGCACATGGCACCCAGTGGATTTTTCCTGAAATGACAGTCACTTCTGTGACTCCCAAATAGAGTTTGCCATTGCACAGCTTAACATTGGGTGGATAAGGTAAATAGGAAGAAGTAAGTAGTTACAGTGGGTTGGAAGTGGGAGTAGGAACTACATTTCCAAACGGAATATTTGAAGAAATGTGAAGGAGTGTTTATATCAAAGAATATGCAGAAAAAGTTTACAAGAGGCCTTAATTAAAATCATTCCTTATTCTTGTACAGTTCAGATCCTCTCCTACATAGAGAAGAATAGAGCCAGCTCTATGAAAATAGACTAATTACTTTCGTATTTAAAAAAAAAATTTTATTATAGATACACTAGACACATCACTGGCCAAACATGTGAAACATTTAAATAGTCTTAGAGAATGACACAGCACCTCCTCATGGGATTATGTTTTCACATCCTAGAAACCAGTGCACAGAATAGATTTTAGGAAAACCATTCCTGGAAGGAGGTGTTCCTTCAATGACAAGCTCGTCCAAGTCTTCTGGGGGTGGAGGGCCATAATGGTTTACAATTTTTATAAATTCAATCATTATCTTGTAGAAACTCTCATTTCTCTTTTTTTTTTTACTCTATGATATAATTGCTCATTTGAAGATGAACCTTTTTTTGGTCAAATTGGTTGTTTGTTGTCAGGATACAAGACAAAACAAATGTGTGTACCTAAAAATATATACATACATACATATATGTATATTGTTAGAATGTAACTAAGACATACAAACTGAATTTTATAAAACTGGCGTTATAGATAGAGCCATAATGGACTCTTTCTAACACTGGTGTAATTTTCTATTAAAAGACTGGTGGGATTGATCATATGTTCTAAATGGGAGGTTATCCTAACAGACCTCGGTCGTCTCATGTCTGGAAGACTGCGGTATTCACTGGGAAGATTCAGGGTGATTACTGTGGGTCCTTATAGCTGGAGATGAGTATTGTGGTGACGTATTGTGTTAACCATTACCAGTGGAATTACAGAACAACTACAAGAGTAGTTTTAATATTTTAATATTGGCCTCCTTACATCCAAGGATATTGTTTCTGGAAATCCCTGCCCCTGTAAGTTCCCAAAGGGTCTTTTATTGTACTTGGTCTATTGATCTAATTGATTAGACCCAGAGAGAAGTAGTTGTCAGTCATAGTACACATTGGACATTTGGAAAGAACAGTGGTGAGAGCTGAATGACACCCTTAATGTCTGGAAACAAAACTTGAACAAAGTGAAAAACAGCCTTTTGAGTCTTTCTGATACATGAATGTTTATGCTATCTATGTAATTTCGTTCTTTTTTGGAAAAATTCTAAACCATAATAAAACATTATAAACTGGAACTTGCCTATAGTCTGGACATTTATTGTCTTAAATTTAAAAGGAAGGTAAAAAAAAATCACAAATTTCAGAGGATACAAAGTAATAAATTACAAAGGGTCACTATCTCCCTCTCCTATAACATGTAAGTTGTGCTCTGTAAGGAAGGGTTTTGAAGATGCAACAAGAGCTTTGATGAAAGGATATATGGAGGAAAGCAAATTTAATTAAAGGGAACTGGATGCTAGTAGCAATCTTAGCTGTCTTACATGAAGCAAAAACAATATCATTTCATTACATCAGAAGAAGTTGGAAAAGTGAGTATAACTATAAAGCTTTAGGTGTAACTTTTTAAATTTTACTTATGGAAAATAAG
Source organism: Halichoerus grypus (assembly GCF_964656455.1). Classification (NCBI taxonomy): domain Eukaryota; kingdom Metazoa; phylum Chordata; class Mammalia; order Carnivora; family Phocidae; genus Halichoerus; species Halichoerus grypus. The sequence goes on along the minus strand of NC_135717.1, from coordinate 133,684,665 downwards.
TGTACTTGTTTATTGTGCTTATGGAAAAATGTATCTCTCTAGAAAAAATCAGCATCATGCAAACTCTAATTGAATTGAAGCTTCTCTTTTCTTGAAGCACAGCGCCTTGTAATCTAGTTGTAGATCTACAAGAACCACTTTCATTCTCTGATGAGAAACTGAGGCTCAGCTCTGAGGAGACTTGCTCAAGTTCATATAGATGGTGATGGTGGGGGGCGTCTTGCACTAAAATCTAGGTCCCTTACCTCCCAGTCCACTGCTTTTTAAAAAAGTATGTTTCTTTCCTTCCTGACTACTATTAATAGGCATCTGCGATATAAGCCATCACTAGTACTCCTATGTATTTTTAACTTTTTCTGAGAGGCATTTACAAATCAAAGGAGAGCCTTATCATTTCTCTTGTAGAAATTCCCGAGGGACTTCCCTGATGTTATCCATTTATATCCACTTTCTAGAGAAGAAAGTGTTGGCAGTGCTTTAAAAACAGTGATTATCCTTTCACAAAATGATCAGAGAACAAAGTTGCCTTTTTTTGATTGGTCACTTTTCCAGGTCTGTTTAGAGAACATTGCTTCATCCTTTTTTTCCTTTCACAAGTTACTGACACTGATTTAAACATTTGCTATACAAAGATTTATCCTGAGAGGGTGTGGGCAAGGCCATTCTACCCTGTGCATCTAAGAATTACCAACACTGAATCTGAAATATTGAATCACAACATACTCTAACTTAACATTGTAATTTCATCCATTTCTCTCTGTTAAAGATCTCTTCAGAGATTACAAGGCCTGTCCAAAATGAAATTTAAATCTTGGAATTTTAAGACCATCAAAACTGGCTATTCGCATGTAAGTGTTGCTTCTATGGTCAAAGTACTTACATTTTAAATGCAGATGAGTATCTTTGACAAGCTGTTTAATAAACGTTCTGTGAGACACCCTATCCCTTCTGGGCTGAAACAGACTGAGTTCTCAGTGAAGATGAGGAATCCTCCTACACATTAATCAACTTTATCTCTCGGTTCTTTACAACTGTTTCAGTCTTTCTCCATTTTCCTAAAGCTTACTATCTTTCCTCCCTTGTCCTCCTCTTATGAGATGACTTCACTTCTACATGGAGAAAATAGAAACCATCAGAAGATAACTTGCTCAACGTCTACCACCAGATCCCTTAACATCCCAGATTTTCCCACCTTCCCCCCTCCCTCCTGTTGTAACAGAAGAAATACCTCTCTCAAACCCCAGGTTCACCCCGCTGCCTGTTCTATGAATCCCAACTCCTCCAGTCTTGTGGGAGAGCTCATGAATATTATGATGTCACCTGCTTTCCCCTACATTTTCAACCATTCCTCAGCTGGCTCTTCCTTTTAAGGAATAAAAGTGCTCACATCTCTCCTACCTTGAAAAAAACCAAATCCCTCAACCCTACTCTCCCTTCCTGATAACACACTGTCATTCTCTTATCACACCTAAATTTGTTTGAAGAGTTGTCCACATTGTTGTTTCCACTTTATCTCCCACTTTGTTTTCCAATTAAATCTAGCTTTCTCCCACATACACACTGGAATTACCTTCTATAAATTTATCAGTCATTTTTTAACTATATAGATTTGCAGTTAGAGAAAAGATGCTTTGATACAGTTTTGAGTTAAAAAGTAGCTTGCAAAACATAGTGTAATCTGTTGGCTTCTTTGAGTCTATAGTTCTGTGAATTTTAATACATGTGTAGATTCATGTAATTACTACCACAATACATAAAAGGTCATTCAGCCCCTGAAACTCCTTCATGCTATGTCCCCCACCCCCGGCCCCTAAGTACTGATAACCATTGATTTGTCTTCCATCACTATAGTTTGTATCTTTTCAAGAATGTCATCTAATGGAATCATACCGTATGTGTTGTTTTGTGACTGTCTTCTTTCACTCAGCCTAATGCCCTTGAGATTCATCCAAGTTGTATGGATCCATAGTTCATTATTTTTTATTGATGAGTAATATTCCAAAGTATAGATGTATCAAAGTTGACCCATTCACGCACTGAAGGACAGATGAGTTGTTTCCATTTGGGGCCAATTATGTCTAGAGCTGGCACAAAAATTTGCAGATTTTTGTGTGAATATAAGTTTTTATTTTTCTAGGGTAAGTATGTAGAAGTGGGATTGTTGGTAAATGTATATTTAATTTTATAAGAAAGTGCGAAACTATTTTCCATAGGCCCTTTGCCATTTTGCATTCCCTCCAACAAGGTATGAGACTTCTAGTTCCTACAGAGACTCTCCAGTACTGAGAATTGTTGGTATTTTTCATTTTAGCAATTCTAAGAGGTGTGTGGTGGTATCATATCACAGTTTTAATATAGATTTTTCTATTGACTAATAGGATTGAGCAGATTTTCATGTACCTATTTGTCATTTATGTATTCTCTTTGACAAAGTGTTCAACTTTAGCCCATTTTTAAATTGGTTTATTTTCTTACTGTTGAGTTTTGAGAATTCTATATGTTTTCTGATTACATATCTTTGCTGGATATGTGATTTACAATTATTTTCTCCCACTCTGTAGCTTGCCTTTTCATTCTCTTTACAGTTGTCTTTTTCAGAGCAAAATTTTTAAAATTTTGATCCAGGCCAGTTTATCAATTTTTTTTTTCATTTATGGATTATGATTTTGGTGTCCTATCCAAGAACTCTTTGCCTAACCTAAGGTAATGAAGATTTTCTCCTATCTTCAAAAAGTTTTAAAGTTGTGTTACAGGATTTTTTTCCATTGGTGCCCGTGGTTCTGGGTCATGCCTCTTGGAAGAATGAAGAGGTAGACCAGATAGAGTGGTGGGCAGCAAAGCAAGATTTCTTGAGCAACAGCAAAGTGATAGTACAAAGCTACTGAGGAGGGAGGGGACCTGAGAGGGTTGCCACCAGAGTTTCTAAGTCTAGGGGATTTACGGGCTGTTTTAATCTGTTAAACCTCCATGAGCATAACTATGTCTATTTAAAAATTCTGTTGGGATTTTTATTTTAATTGGGGATAATTGACATCTTCATTATGTAGTCTTACAATTCATGAACAGGGTATGTCATTCTATTTAATTAGGTCTTCTTTGATTTGTTTTTCAGGATTTCATAATTTCGAGTATACATATCCTATACAAAATCTGTTAGATTTATACCTAAGTATTTTATTTTTTAGAATGGTTATAAATTTTTGTAAAATTTCAGTTTTCTATTGAACATTGCTAGTTTATAGAAATGCCATTGGCTTTTGCAGATTGACTTTGTATTCTACAACCTTACTAAATTCACCTGTGAATTCTAGGAAGATTTTGGTGGATTCTTTGGGATTTTCTACACAGATGATCATGCCATATGCAACTAGATCAGTTTTATTTCTTCTTTTCCAGTATGTATGCATTTCACTTCTTCTCTTTGTCTTATTGCACTGACTAGGACTTTTAATACATATAGAAGTGGTAAGATGTCATAGTTGCTTTGTCCTCTATCTTAGGATGGGAAGCAAGCATTCAGTCTTTCACTATTAAGTATAATGTTAGCTGTGGGTATTAGTGTAGGTGCCTTTTTTTTTATTTTTATTTTTTAAAAATTTTATGAATACATTTTATTTTTACATTTTATTTTATTAAACTTTCTTTTTTTTTAAGTAATCTCTGCACCCAATGTGGAGCTCAAATTCACAACCCTGAGATCAAGAGCCACATGCTCTACTGACTAAGCCAGCCCTGCGCCCCATTATAGATGCCTTTTTAAAGGAAATTCTCTTCTATTTCTAGTCTGCCTAGCTTTTTTAAAACTATGAATAGATACGAATTTTGTCAAATGCTTTTTCTGCATCAGTTGATATAATGTTTTTCTTCTTTAGACTGTCAACATGGTAGATTATGTTGATTGCTTTTCAAATATTGAAGAGGCCTTCCATTCCCAGGATAATCCCCATTTGGTTATGGTATATTATTCATTGTATTATTTCTGCATTCAATTTGCTAATATTTTGTTGAGGATTTTTGCATCTGTGTTCATGAGCAATATTGGTCTATGGTTTTCTTTTTAGTACTGTCTTTCTCTGGCTTTGTTATCAGTATAATTTTGGCCTCATAAAATGATTTGTGAAGTGTCCCTTTTCTATTTTCTGGGAGAGGTCTTGTGAAGTTGTTGTTATATTTTTCTTTAGATGTCTGGTAGAACTTGCCAGTAAAACTATTTGATCCTGAAGATCTTTTTTTCAAAAAAAAATTTAAGTAGACATTTAATTTCTTTTATAATGTTAGGACAGTTTGAGATCTGTATTTCATCTTGGGTGTGAGTTACATTAGCTTGTGGTTTTTGAGGAATTGGTCATTTCATCTAAGTTGTTGAATTTATATGCAAAGGATGATTCATGGTATTTCCTTATTATCCTTTTCATGTCTGCAGGGTCTGTAGTGATAGCCTTCCTTTTATCTGATATTAATAATTTGTGTTTTCTCTATTTCTTTGTGAGTCTTGCTAGAGTTTAATCAATTTTACTGTTCTCAGAGAATCAGCTTTTGTTTCATTGATTTTTCTCTATTTTTCTATTTTCTTTTTTAATTTATTTTTTTTTTTTCTTTTAAAGATTTTATTTATTTGACAGAGAGTGAGAGAGGGAACACAAGCAGGGGGAGTGGTAGAGGGAGAAACAGGCTTCCGGCTGAGCAGGGAGCCTGATGCGGGCTCCATCCCAGGACCCTGGGATCATGACCTGAGCCGAAGGCAGACACTTAACGACTGAGCCACCCATATTTTCCTATTTTCAACGTAATAATTTCTGCTTTTAAATTTTTAATTTCATTCTGCATGTTTAGCATTTATTTTGCTCTGTTTTTGTTTTGTTTTGTTTTTAGTTTCTTAAAGTGGAAGCTTAGATTATTGATTCGAGATCTTTCTTCTTTTCTATTAAAGACATTTAATGCTGTAAATTTTCCTCTAAACAGTGCTGCTTCAATTGCATCCCACAAATTATGATGTTATATTTTCATTTCAGTTAAGTTCAAAACATGTTCTAATTTAGTAATTATTTTTTGACCCAAGGATATTTAGAAGTATGCTGTTTAATTTCCAAGTGCTTGGAAATATTCTTGTTTTCTATTATTGAATCCTAGTTTAATTTTATTATGGCCAGAGAATATATTTTGTATAATTTCAGTTTTTTTAAATGTCTATGTTTGTTTTATGACCCAGGATATGGTCTATTTTGGCGAATGTCCCATGTGCACTGGAAAGGAATGTGTATTCTGTGTTCTTGGTTGGAGCATTCTATAAATACTGTTAAGTACAGTTAGTTGGTGATGTTGTTCTGTTCCTTTATAACCTTGCCATTGCTGATTTTCTGTCTACTAGTTCTATTATTGAGAGAGGAATGATAAAATCTCCAACTATAATTGTGGGTTTGCCTACTTCTCCTTTCACTTTGGTCAGTTTTTGCTTCATGTATTTTTATGCTTTTTTTGGGGGGGTGTATACACAATTAGGATTATTATATATTCTTTTATATATTACATCATTATGTACATTACATTATTATGTGATGTGTCTCTTTGTCCTTGGTAATTTTCTTTGCTCTGAAGTCTGTGTTGTCTGATAGTGGCTTTCTTTTGACTAGTGTTTGCATGATACGTATTTTTTCCATCCTTTCACATTAAACCTATCTGTATCAATATAGTTGAAGTGAGCTTCTTGTATTTCTATAACTGCATCTGAGTCCAGGGTCAAGTGGGGGGACGATGGAGAGAGGAAAAAGCTGTGACAGTTGGTTCCACTCTCTTAGAATGGTAGCTTCCCCGAGAGGAAGAAAGGCTCCCCTCTTGTGGAGTTTTGAGTCCTGTAAGCTCTCATTCATGGCCAAGGCCACTGCTGCCATGACATTGCTTGGGGTGGGGCATGGCAAATGGAGAAAAGAGAGAGTTAAAATGGGGAAAGATCCCTGCAGCCTCCTTTAGCATTATGAGTTCCGTTTTTCAGAACTAGTGTTTTAGAGTGTTTTTCCTGAAGCTGTCTTTGTCTGCACCCTGGCATCCACTACGGTTGACTAGAGAATACCGGGGGAGACAGGGAAGATGGTAAACTCCCTGCTGATGCTGTGGAACTTTGAAGTCCCCCTGCTACTATTTATTTTCCAGAGTCCTCAAATAGCTGTCTCATGCATTTTGTCCCAGGTTTTATTCAGTGTAAACAACAAGGCAGGCTGTGTTTGCCCCATTTTACCCAGACTCTGAATCTTCCATACCCTTTCAAATCCTTTAAAATTATTTTATTTTTGCTCAAGGACTCAACAGGGGAAGATGGTTAGCTTAGTGCTTCTAGAATGCTATCCTCAAGCCTTTTCCATGTTGAATCTGGTCTTCTGAATATCCAGGCTCAGATGTCCATTGATGTATTTTAAGTAAGTAAACCCTATGCAAATGTTCAGGGTTGTCTTGTTTGAATTCTCAGACTCTCTGACACTGGGTACTGCCCTGCACAGACTCCTTGTTGCACTCTTCCCATGCCTTCCATACTTCGACAATCTCCAACTGCTCCTTTAGTATGGGCTTCTCCAGGTCTAGGTTGCAGACTTCTGGTTCTTCTTCACCCACAACTCTTCCTAGGCAGTCTCATCCCTCAGTTTTCCATCAGCTTGCTTATGGTTTTTAAGCACTTATCTCTAGTCCAGAGCTTCCTCTTGAGTTCAATTACATATAATTGCTCTCTAGATATTTCTGCTTCCATATATTGTAGGCACCACAAACTCACATTTCTCTATCTCAATAAAGGCACCCCCATATAGTCAGTCACCCACTAGAAACAAAATTACCCTTGAAACCCCATTGTTGGTTCCCTCCCAGAACATTAACTCAATCATTGAATTAATACTTCTCCTCCTCCTCTCCCCCACCCCCCTCCCTCTTTTTGTCAATTCCAGTGTCTTTTTTTTTTTTTTTTTCCAATGCACAAAGGTGCTTTTATTAAAGCACAGGGACACGACCCTGGGGCAGAAAGAGCTGCACTGCAATTGTGAGGAGCAATTGATTATATACGTTTAAGTTGGGGGGGTGGTACAGAGATAACGGAAGTCTCTAAAGGGATTTTCATACGTTAAAGAAGAAACAGGATCCTTGAGGCCTGGCTGTTGTCAAGCTAAGATTGCTTTAGATTGCTTTTTGCCTCTAGCAAAGCATTAACATTAAGGTAGCCCTGAGTTCCTTGAGGAGTGTTATACTCTGAATGTCTCAGATATTTATCAATGGTCTGCAAATTTTTATCTACATTTTTTTTTTTTTTTTGCTTTTGTTCTCCTCCTCATCTCCACCCCACCCCCTCCTGCCCAACAGTTTCGACCCTTAAATCTTTAAGGTTGCTGAGAGTGGAAGGTCTTATCTTCTGTAACATCTTCCTGCTGAATAGAGGTACAGAGATGTCCCTGCCTATGAGTCAACATTGGTCAGTTGGGGAATTTATATATAGGAGTTATGAAAGGCAGAGGCAGCTGAATCCAAGGTAGACAACATATATGAATCTCCTGGAGTAGGAAGGATCATCTGTCGACTAGATTCACCTCGGCTCCATCCCTCTCCTGCCACCTAGTCTGGGGCCATTCTCCTGTCATCTAAAATATTTTACCTGGTCCCTTTGCACTTACTCTCACTTCCTTCCAATCTGTTTTCTTGTCTAGCTAGGGAATCTTTCAGAAATAGACATTTTATCTTGTCATTTCCCTCCTTAAATTTTGTAAAATGTTCGATTTCTCTAATGCTTCACTTCTTGAGTAAAGGTATTCAATGACTTAGTACGTGTCAGCCTCTCTGTATTAGTTTCCTGTTGTTGTATAACAAATGACCCTAGAATGTAATAGATTAAAACAGTACACATTTACTGTTTCTCAGTTTCCATGAGTCAGAAATCTGGGCATGGCTAACTGGGACTTCTGCTTCAAGGTCTCTCATAACCCTTCCATTAGAGTGTTGGCCTGGGCTGGGCTCTTAAAGGAAGGCTCATCTGAGGAGGGATTTGCTTCCAAGATCATTTACATGAATGTTGGCAGGAATCAGTGACCCTGAGGGCCTTAGTTCTCTCCTGGCTTTTGGCTAGAAGCCTCCGCCTTGACATGGACTTCTCCAGCAAGGCAACTTGCTTCATCAAAGTCAGCGGGAGAGGGTCTCCTAACAACACAGAAGTCACCTCTTTTTTACCTAATCAAGGACGTAACAGCCCATCACCTTTGCCATTATCTGTTGGTTAAAAGTCGCGAGTGAGATCCAGCTCACTCTCAATGGGAGGGGGTTATACAAGGATGTGAATGCTGGTAGGTGTTGATCACAGAGTGATCTGTAAAGTCCGTCTACCATAATCTCTCACCTTCTTTTTCACATCTCCTTTCTTAATCTCTCTGTGCTGCTTTCTGTATTGTTACCTAAACTTTTCCAATTTACTGAATCTCTGTTCAGTGGGGTCTAGTCTACTATATAACCTATACATTGAGTTTTGTCAATTATTATATTTTTTGTTTCTATGCTTTCCACCTGGATTGAAAGAGGCCCATTCCCTTTCCTTAAATTCTTGTTATTTTCTTCTTTTATCTCTTTGGGTGTTTTAAATCAACTTATTGTAAAGCCTCCTTTACTTTTCTCTTTTATTTATTCTTTCTTAGGTGAGAATCTTCCCACTCCATCTTCTGTCTCTCATGACAGTAATCTCAGTGTGCTTTGTAATTTTTAAAATCTATGAGTGTGTCTTCAGTGGGACTTATCTTCCATGGCAACACATGGAAGTTGCATTTATATACTTGTTTCTAGAGACATCACTATGAGAGTGATTTTTCAGTTGCCTCTGTCTAAAACCCTATAATACATACAGGTTCTAAAACAAGTTTTCTTTCTTAAGTTTTTTTCTCTTTCTTGGTTTTTCTCCTATTCTCTTACCATCCTTCTCACTTGCCTTTGCTGGCTCCTTCATTCAGCTCCCTGGTTCAAAATACTTGAATTCTACAGTGCTCTGTCGTACATAGTCTTCTCTTCATCATCAACATGCAGTCACTTGGCTTTAAATTTTATCTGTATTGGATGATTCACAAATCTATCTTTCTCTCTCTCCAACCATGAACTACAGTACACTTAGCTATTAAATGTCTAATTCAGAAGTTTGATATTTAATAGTCATCTCAATCTTAACATTACTGAATTGTTTACTTGAGTATATTCATAATGCTGAAGTGAAGGAGGCAATAGAGAGGTGGCATTTGAAGATAAAGAAGACAAAACTAATTCCAGATACTAGCTCAGTGGTCCTCAGCTTCAGAGTTTGAATGTGAGAAGAATTCAGTAATAAATCCAGATTCCTAGGCTACATCTCCAGAGATTCTGCTTTGGTAGTTCTAGGCTGGGATGTAGGACTCTGCATCTTAATATCCCAGGTGTTTCTGATCTAAGCACAACACTTTGAAAAACTTTTTCCTGCCTAATGGTTATGGTGGGGTTCCTAATATCATGCTGCCAACTGGGTTCCCGTTATTTAAGGACAGGGCATGAGTAAGTCTTTCCCCATACACAACTGGGTAAGTCTGGGAAATTTTAATTGTGTTACAATTGGACTTAAAATTAGATTTTTTTCACCTTTCCTTTTAGGCCAGTTTTAGCACAAGAGACATTTGTTGGTTGCACTAACCTATCTTATTTAAATAAAGTGGCTCTGACAGGGTTTGCTGTGATTGATAGCAGAAAAAAAGAAAGAGTGAAGATGATTATGTAACTTTCCCAGTTCTTTATTCATCTCTCCTCATATATCTGCCTTCTCTGATCTAAGCCGTATCTAAGCTGTAAGCACTTCTTTCTTTCTTATTGAAATTCCCCATTCCCCACTATTTTATCTTTTACTTCCTAAATCTTGTAAGGCCCTGTCTTTTTTGCATGTTAATCTTTATTAACATGCCCATTTCAATGGCACTATTGTGGCAGATATAGTTTTCACGCTACTGAACATTATAGATTCCTCTTTTTCGGGAAGGGCCAAGTCCCTCAGGTGAGAAACCCAAATTCATTCAAGCAGATAGTATGCCTTTCCCAAAACAACAGGCCATCTTTAAATGAGGAGTATTAAAAAAGCCAACTAAGATAAAAATAGTACATCCATTCTATTTCTTAACTCCAAGTTGACCACTTCTTTGTTGCTCTTTGCCAGAGTGAGAGAGAGGGAGAGAGCGCATGAGCAGGGGTGAAGGGCAGAGGGAGAGGGAGAAGCAGACTCCCTGCTGAGCAGGGAGCCCAGTGATGTGAGGCTCCTCCCAGGGCCCTGAGATCATGAGCAGAGCCGAAGGCAGGCGCTTAACCGACTGAGCCACCCAGGCACCCCTAGATTCAGTTCTCTAAGAAGGGAAGGAAGAAAGAGCTCTCTTTTCAGAAATATAGAAACTCTTCCAGGACACTGTAGTATTAGTGAGTTAATTCCTTTTAGTAAAGTTCTAAAGGAACATCTCATGGTCAGAAAGTCAATATACATCTAAAACATTTTAGCACCGTTCTCCATTAATAAAACAGTGCAAGAATAATAACATTGCAGTGCCCTGTTCTGAATTTCATAAATTATACATGTTCCTAATGACAGTTTCATTTCCAAATCTGAAGAACTCTTATCAGAGAAACAAAATTTATAGGTATTTTAAGGTCATCACTGTCAAGTCATCATCTTTGGCAAATTATGATAGCTTGGTATGCTTTTTAAAAAGTTATAGTCTATTAACAAACTCAGGACTGAAGATATGATGATTAGTTTCTATTACTATTTCAGAATTCACATGAAATATAAGTGTGATTTGAATGATTTGAAAGGCTAAAGTCACTGGACCCAAAGATGATTCCCAAACTGTCTGTTACATCATGGAAAAAAAGCACTGAAGCTGACTAAAAAATCACCTGTCTTTATATCCCTAAGCAAAAGTTTAAAGCATATTTCAGGAAGAATTGCTGAAGAGGCTAGAAATATATGCTGGTCACAAAAGGCTTGATGGAGGGCAAAAGCTGTAAAAACTAGCAGTTCCTCTACTATGAATATTCAGTAAGAATTCTAGGCATCCCAGAATTCTTGTAAAAAGAGGTAAGTAATTTTCTAAGGACAGTATTTGTACAGCTTACTGTTGCCATCAACATACCAAGGGAAAATCTGGGGTGCCTAGGGTTGCTAGGCACTATGTGGGTGGCATTACTATGTTGTGATCTGCTTACTCTGCTGATCATCTTATGTAGAAGATCTTAAGTTTGCTTTTCTTTGTTTTTTTTTTAAGATTTTTTATTTATTTGAGAGAGAGAGAGAGAACATGAGCAGGGGAGGAGCAGAGAGAGAGGGAGAAGCAGACTCCTCGCTGAGCAGGGAGCCTGATGCAAGGCTCAATCCCGGGACTTGGGGATCATGACCTAAGCTGAAGGCAGCTGCTTAACCTACTGAGCCACCCAGGCCCCTTAAGTTTGCTTTTCTAATTGATGCTTGACCTAGTGATATTCTTTTGGCTTACGTGTACATGTTATCTCTTTCCTCCTGTGGCCAATGACAAATAGGAGAAAGAGTTATTCAAGTCCATGGATATTTACCTAACAGAAGAAATAAAGGTGAACGTATTTTGTTATCTGGACAGCCATATTAGTGAGTAAGAAGGAGAGAATGGATGTTGTTACAGAATTGGAAGTTGCGACCATAATGAGTCTCCTCAGATTTCTGTCCTCAGCTTAAAATATTCTACAAGCATTTAAAAAAATTATACATTGCTAACTATAAGCAAGATAAAATAAGTATAAAATAAGAATTGTATAAAAGGCTATTGATTAAAGGGAGGAAAGCTTAACTATGACATAAATGGTTATTTGAGGAACAGATAGGACATTCAGGAATAGAAGCTCAACTGGGTGTTAGACCTGGGATTGTAGATAAAGGAGGAAATTCTGGACTAAAAGACATATAAGAATATCTGATAAATAGGACATTTTCAAACTACACCCACTTCTGTCTACCCAAAGTCTCTGAGATGCCTCCATACCACCAAATGTGTTCTATTTGTGGGAAAATGAAGCAGGGGAAAAGGTGGAGACCAACTCATCTAAATTCTTCACAAGTGTTAAAGCTGCCTGAAGACGGGTAATTCTCTTTATCAGATATTTCTACTCATCTCAGTGAAGGTCTTTGATTTTTGTTTTTGCCTTCTCCTCATTTCAGGGTGCTTTTCAGGAAATAATGATCAGTTCTTGGCAATTCATCAGAAGAAGAGTGGGAAGCCAGCATTCGTTTATCACCATTCGCAAGACATTGAGAAGAGCCTGGACATAACTCCACAAAAGATATATAAACATAGCTACCATTCCTCTTCTAAAACGCAAATAAACGAACAGCACCAAATTGTTAATTCAGCATTTCCTAGACCTGCATACGACCCATCTCTCAATCTGCTGGCCATGGCTGGTCAAGATCTTGAAGTGGAAAACCTTCCAATCCCTGCAGCAAATGTAATTGTGGTGGTAAGTACTGCGTTATGCTGACGCTGATACTTTCCTCTGTGGTTGTTGCTTGAAAACAAAACCTAATGGTGAATAGTTATCATCAGATCTCAATGATTCTTTACCCCACCACTTCTCATTCCTTTATACGTCTTTTTTTTTTTTGTTACTTGATTATTGTCTTTTGGCTTCCTCTTGAATGTAAGCCCATGAAATAAGAAACCTTGTCTGTATGCTCTGTGCAGAGCACAGTGCCTGGCACATGTGGGTACTTAATAAATATTTGGAAGGCAGCAATGCTCACCACTATACCACCAACACTGCATAGTACTTAATAAATATTTGAATAAAAAATGGCTTTAGGAAGGCCTTGCAGTTACAGTAGATAATATTTTGCACTGAGCCTCTGTCTTCTGTGATAATCTGTTCTAAGCAGATAGGCTAAGTCTCAGTTTATATAAATAAAATAGTACTTCCTGAAGATCTCTGGGTACTTGTCTCAAATTGTAACAAGTGAAGAGACCACTGAAAGGAAGGGGTGTTGTGGGGGGGGGGGGAGGTAGTTTTCTGTCACTGGAATAAATAAGATGGTTTGGGAGTAATTGATGGATAATATTCCTCATATCCCTGAGCAGGCATCAGCCTTTATTAATCAAGATGATGCAGTGATTCCACTGCTTGTATTCTTAGGGTATATAACCCAGGCCAGAGTTTCCCAATTTATGGAGATATCACAGCTTAAATACATGCTGAGGTTGACGCCCTGTTTAGACTACAGTGCCTCTTAAGTTTAAAGTCACAACAGGAGGATACGCATTAAAACTACAAATCAGTAGCTAAATGGTTGTTATTGCATTTCTGCCCCCAAATATAATCAAATATGTTGACTTTTAAGGCCAAGATCATTCAATTAAACCATGTTTGCATTTTGACAATCTCTCTATGAGCCAAATGTAATTAAATCTAACAAACTTTTTTTTTTTCCTTTCCTTTATTTTTTATCTACTACATATAGGACACTTGGTATTGACAATCAAAATCTATTCATTGATGCTTTCAACTAGCATGCACTGAGTATTTATTATGATCCTGTTGTCATTTGGGGGATCCAGAAATAGAGCAAATGAAATGGAATCTCTGGCTTTGCTTGGGAAATGTCTGAGAGGAAATGTCAGTAATTCAATAAAAAAATCATAAATTGAGAACGCAAGATGAGCTCTTGTTACAAAATATGTGGGTCACTTGGCTCCTGAAATACTTGAACAAATTTTGTGCATTTACATAAGTAACAGATGTTCTGAAGGTGAAAGCCATGTACTCTGTCTATTTGGTGAAGATAAATGATGATAATGATGTGGCTGTATCTGGATGTGCCTGTGTTAATGCGAGGGCTCATGGGAGATATTTCCTCTGGTGACCATCATATTCCCATTGTTGTCAACTCTTAAAGTCACTGTGAATTACTGTTCAAGAGGTTTGTTCTGTCTTATAATGTCATGTACTGTCTAGTTAATTTCATATTATGGAGGATAAAAGGCATCAGTGAGGAATTCTGGCAGGTCATTTCACTTTTAGCTTGTTTGTGGTTTGGAAACTCATGAAGAAGCTGTGCTTTTTCTTACAGGTGATGATTACTTGAAGGCAATAGGTGATTTTGCTGTATTAGGCTTCCCTAACCTCCTTGATCTAGTCTCTAACCATGCTGTGGCTATGCTGCTTGCAACAGTTACTAGTGTTAATGTTTCCTGTAATCTATTGGCATTACTTATGCAGGTGTGATTTAGTAGGAAAACCAGGAAAATAGGGTTATTTTTTAATAAATCAGTAATGTTCTACTGACTCAAAAAGTAGACAGTCACCATTCAGTCAAGTATCAGCTGGTTTGAAGGTTCATTCTGTCCAGAAAAGAGGTTTAGAAATGAAGTATAGATGATGAAAGGGAGATAACTCTGGTGGCTAAATGACTTTGATAGAGTAATTGATGATTGTGTAGCTAAGGTGTACATGTGTTTTATGTGTGTATATACACACACACACACACACACAGAGTATTACTTGAGGAATATTGCAGGGGTACCAAAGAATTATTTTATGGCTTAATTGATACCAAAATGAGTAGTGTTTATTAGTATTAGTTTCCTGAATTAGAGAAATTACCAGGATTTTTTTTTTTTCAGCCAGAGTAAAAACACCAGTGCCAAATTCATATATATATATATATGCATGCAACTTTTAAGGATTCCATTGAGAGGGAGAGATGACTTTTTTTCCTCTTCCTATATTTTTTTCTCTCCCTCTTGTTTCTGACATCATTAAGACAGTGAATTATAGAATGAGAAATTTAACAGGGACATGAGAGATGTATGTGTCACTCCTTTCCTGATTCCCAGTTGGCTCCACAAAGCATTTCATTAGAGCATTTATCCACAAATGAATTTTTTTCCTTTTCGTCCTTTCTTTTATGATCAGGGAAATCTGTAGTTCATTTATTCCAAGGAGAGAACAGTGTAATTAGAATGTTTATCCCAAAGAATGCTAATTACATTTCAGAAGCTCAATTAAGAAGCTGTTATTAGGATTTCTGTACAAATGCAATATAGAGGCAATATGAATGTCCTCAAGGTCAGTGCTGTAGTAGGAGTCAAAAAATGGCTTTAAACAAATGTGTGCTAGAAATTCCGTAGTTATACATCAGGCCACAAGACCATGACATTGGGAAGGAGAGAATCTAGAGGTATGAATGAAAATGGTAGCATGGAAGCAGCTGCAGGATTTTCCAGTTCAGCAAGTTCAGCCTACGTTGCCGAGTGAAGAATGTTCTAGCCTGGGAAAAATCTGAGAAAACTGGGACTAGGAAGGCTTTGAAATCTAAAAGGTGGGGGGATTATGGCTTACTTCATAGGATGATCTTCATAGGAAGGAAAATAAAAGGAAGAAAAAGGAGAAGGGATAGGAGGAAGAGGAGGATGAGAAAGGAAAGTGGAGGGGAGAAAATGGGAAGGGATGAAGGTAGGGAGGAAGGAAGGGGGAGAAAAGAGAGGATACAGTGGCAGTTCTTAGGACAGGGGAAGACTTCTCTAAGCACATAAGAAGATGATGGAGAGTTTCCAGGAGCCTCAGATGGTCTCTGTGAGTTTTCTAGAGTCCTAAATCTTGTCTTGCTCACCATTCACCCAGACCAGCACACAGACATTCTCTGATTTTTTGACACAAACTTTCTTTGAAAATATTTTTATCAAGCAGTGATTTAGAAGACGATTAAAACCAAATGCTTTGGATAGCTGGGTTTCGGTTACATCCTGAGCTCTGCGTTATGCCTCACTTCAGCTTGGTTCTGCTGTTGACCAGTTTTTGAGTTTCATCTTACAGGGAAAGAGATAATTTCTAGATGTGATCTGAAGGACTTAGAAGGTCCAGCTTTCTCATTGCTTTGACACAATAAATAAATTTTGTAGCATTTCATGTGTTATGTGGCATTTCATGTGTTTTGTAGCATTTCGTGTGTTATGTGGGTAAGTAATGGTTGGGTACTTTTTCAAAAGACATATTATTATTTGTTTTTTTGGGAAAGATTTTATTTATTTTAGAGAGAGAGAGCAAGCAGGGGGAAGAGCAGGCACAGGGGGAGGGGGAGAGGGAGAGAATCTCCCTCAGACACCACGCTGAGCGCAGAGCCCGGTGACCCTGAGATCATGACCTGAACCCGATGACCCTGAGATCATGACCTGAGCTGAAACCAAGAGTTGGACACTCAACCAACCGAGCCACCCAGGTGCCTCAAAAGACATATTGTTTTAATCATAATTTTGTATTTGTGTAGGGAATGTCCCAAAAGGTGATTTAACCTATGTACCTACCATTGGAATTCTACCATATCAGGGAAGGTTTATTAGTTAGGAATATTTTGTGGCAAGTGACAAGAATCCAGTCCAAACCAGAGAAAATTCGTGGTTCAGGTAACAAACATTTCTGTAGTATGTATAGCTTTAGGTATGGTTTGACAAAGACAAATAACTGACCAGGATCAGTCTCCCAGCTCTGCTTTCCCTGGGGTGACTTCATTCTCAGACTGATTCTCTTTTCTTCATCTCAGCGTGGTTTCCTGAAACGCCTGGAGTTTTATCCTTGCAGGTTCATAGTTAGTGGAAAAAAATTGCCCTTTCACAACCGTCAGTAATATCCTGGGCATCTCTATGACGAGTCCAATTTAAGTTAATTACTCACTTCATCCCTGAACAACTTTCAGCCCAGTGATAATATTAGGCTAATTATCTCAAACCTAAACTACATGCCCCACCCCTAGAGCATCCCTAAAAGCCCACAAGCTGTTTATGAAAGGGGAGGTTACTTGAATAAAAATTGAGATGCTATTAACAAGCAAAGATAGAATAGATGTCAGATGCCAGTTAAATGTCTGCTAAAGCAGAGTATCTGGACTTCAATTTTTATTAAGACACAATAGCCCCTTCAAGAAATAATGAGGATATGAGGACTTACAACTTGGCCTCAATAATGTGATTCTTGTACTCAGGAATGGGTGACTAAGGTTGTACGCTAAACTTTCTGACAGTGGCCCTATTAGGCAGCAAATTTTCTCTGACAGAGGAGAAAATTCAGGTGCCTGGGCAATGTCCCAACACCCAGACTATTTGCCAGTTAGGATTTAGTGTAATCTGTTAGATGTGCGATACTATGTCTCAAGAATGTCTCAAATTTGTGAAAACCACTGTTGCCCGTGTACGGTTTTTGATGCTGCTTATATGGGGGGCGGGGCAAGAATGCATGTTGAGCTATAGTGGAGGCAAGTGCATGGGCTCATTCCTGAGCTAAGTGACTGGCTCATGGTGGGCAACTCACAGAAAGTGTGATTCAAATGCAGGCTTTCGGAAAATTATGAATTATTTTATGTGAAGGGTATTGGGGTCAAATACTAAATACTGAGTCCAAAATGCTAAATGGATGTAAGACACAAGCCTACTGTAATGAAGAATGTGACTCAGATGTCTTCCAATAGCCTTGGGACACTTGTCCCAAGTTCCTAGAGGGAATAAATATAAAAGCCTGAGAGAAAAACGTACTATGGTGGTACATTTGTTAAATAATAAAATGTGTAACTCTTTTTCTTGATTTTCAAGTAAATGTAGTCATGGTTTAGAAACTTCTTTTCTGTCTTCCTTGAAAATGGTATTTTGTCCATAGACCCTACCCATTTTGTCATTTTGGATTTGATCTGCGTATTAGTTGTTTATTATTGCATAACATATTACCTCAACATGTAACAGTTTCAAACGAGAAATAGTTCTGATTTCACAGAGTTTCTGAAGGTCAGGAATCTGGGAGCAGATTAGCTGCGTAGTTCTTCTGCCTCAGGGGTGACTGCAGCCAAGCTGTCAGCGGGGGCTACCTCTGCGTACTTGACTGAGCTGAAGGCTCCACTTGCAAGCTCTCTCACATGGCTGTTGGCAGGAGACTTCAGTTCCTCAACACGTGGACATCTCCACAGGGCTGCTCACAATATGGCTTCCTCCAGAGCATGCGAAGAGAGAGAGACACCACACTACCATGATGACCTAGTCTCCAAATCACACAACATCTTTCTCACTTTTTCTATTCATTAGGAATGAGCCGCTGGGTCTAGCCCATACTCATGGGGAGGGGACTACAGGGGGCATGAATACCAGGAGGCCCGGATCATTGGGGATTATCTTAGAGTTTGGGTACCACGATCTTCAAAGCAAAATTGGGGCATCTTTGTATTATGCCATTGCTTGTTATGTACTCTTACCTATGAACCTCAGGAAAAGTAACTGTATGCTGAAACCAAAGGTAAATTTACAGAAATTTCATCATATAATGATGGAAGAAACTATGTCTATGAAGAACCTTCAAGCATCAGAAAACCCTCATGATTAGTTTCCAGTGCACAGATAAAGAAATTAAGGCCCTGTACCAGTAACTTTCTCCAGGTTCTACAGTTAATAGTAAGTGCTACCGGCAGAATACAAATCCCAATTTGTCTGACTTCAAAACTCAAACATTTTAAATTTTACCATAAGCCATTTGCTTTGGGAAAGTATTGTACACTTTCTCAATAGACGATTTAACTTTATGGATTACATTTTATTTAAGCTAATGACAATGTTAATTTTTATCCTCTCAAAGTATACTCATTGATACCTACAAGTTAATGTTGAAGCCAGAGAATAAAAGGTATAAGATCCATCATGGCCAGTCTAGAGATTATAATCAGAAAGGAATTGTAGTGTCAAATTAGATTTTATTTTTAAGAAAGTCTAGAAAAAGAAATTCTGTAATCTACTTCAGAAATTTGGCTAAATTTTTGCTCTTTTCGTAACCTAAATTAGCTTCATGTTAAACTATCAGATCTTCTTATATAATCACCTTTCTTTTTATCCCAAATGTTTGCATTTTGGAAAGCTTTGTGCTTAAAGTCTCCAGATATTATTGTACCCGTGCAAATTGTCTTAAAGTAGAAATTTCGTTCTTGAGCTTGGCATAATTGTCACCATCTGTTGCTTTTCTCCATTTCTCACTACTAAAGCAGCAAGAAGGATGCTGGAACACATTCTGTAGATGCTACAGGTCAAGCTGAGGCAATATCTGTGTGAAGTTTTGACACTGGACCACTTAGTGCATCTGCCTGTTTTGGATCATTTAGAGTCAACATTAGGATGACTGGAGTCTTAAGAAAACTGGTTTAATTGATTATCATACTAATTGGATATTGGATACTTAGTAATATTTTTGTTTTGACTCCCAAAGTAATGTACTTTCATAGAGTTTCAGAATATTTAGAAATAAAGAGAAGGAAAAATAGGAATAAAAATAATCCTTAACTGTTAGATAATAATGTCATATTGATATATATATATCTGTATAGTCTCATATATTAGGTATGGACTATTTTACAGATATATGGAATCTGCATACATAAAGCTTGCAGTTTTTTTTTTTTTAAGATTTTATTTATTTGAGAGAGAGAGAGCGTGAGACAGAGAGAGATCTTGAGCAGGGGGCAGAGGGAGAGGGAGAAGCAGACTCCCTGCTGAGCAGGAAGCCTGATGCGGAACTCGATCCCAGGACTCTGGGATCATGACCTGAGCCTAACTAAGGCAGATGCCTAATCGACCAGCCACCCAGGCACCCCTGCAGTTTTTTTTTGTTTTTTTTTTACTTAGTTTATATTTTGGACATCTTTTGGTTCCATTAACTGTCTTTATAAAGCATCATTTTTAACAACTGCTAAAAATTCCATTGTATAATAGATTTACCATTTTATGTATTGACTTACATTCCCAACACACTCAGTGGTTTAAGGCAGCTAACTCTGAGGAGAAATAAATGTTGACTGTGACAAACATAGTATTCTTTTCATTGCAACTGCCTGGTTAATATTATTTTTTTTTAATTTTATTTTATTATGTTATGTTAGTCACCATACAATACATCATTAGTTTTTGATGTAGTGAGCTTATCCTAAGGGAAACTACTCTTTTTATGAACTCTATATGTAGTTATAATATGGGGTCTATTTTTTCTCTTGCTTGGCCAAATTATTTATGTTCCATCAACCTTAAATCTAAAGCAAGGGAAATACTTAAAGCAATCAAAGAAGTTAGTAGGACAAAAAAGAGGATATTCTGTTAAGAACACATAAATGTTGTATTTCAGGATTTTTCATTTGAGGAAGTTGGAAAGTTCTGCGTGTCTTTATGTTGGCGCCTAAAAACTCTTTGTGATCTAAAATTTCCCCAATAGTGTAAAAACAAATTGTGTCAGCAGATGAACAAAGAAGGTATCTTTCCTTTGGAGCAAATATTTTCTTGTCTGGTCTCTCTCTAAAAATGGTGCTGTGGGGTTTTCCAGTTGTTAAGAACTGTTCTCTTGTACCCTCTGTGAGTGACTTTGTCTCTTTTTCTTTCTTTTCTTCTTTCTTTCTCTGTTTCTTTCTAATCATAAATCCTATGAAGCATGCTTAGGGTTTCTATTTGTTTGTTTTGTTGTCGTGACTATAAAATGCTCCACTTTAAAATCTAACTGCTAATGGATAATTAGACTGGACTTTCTGGGCTTCTGACCCTGCCTGGTCATGATCAGTTTGGTACCATTTTTAGTTCCTTCAACTTGATCTCTATAGGTCTGATGGCAGAAACAATTTGTTCCTTTGTCTGGTTTTAGGAAAACACAGGAGCTAAAAGTCTTTGGAAGGTTCTCTCCCCTGGCAAAGTTACGAAGCTTCCTCATTGGCAGCTTTTACCTTTAGTAACTGAGCATAGCATAGCTGCCGCTTCAGATGACAAGTGACCACAGGGCCACCGCCTGCCCTGTCATCCTTTCTCTTCCAAACCACATGTTTCCATGAGCCAAGACTGTTCTAGCAAACCCCACTTCTCACACCAAAATGTAAAGGGAAAATGCTTCCTGTGTCTCTCTCCTCTACTCTTTACCCTCCGTACTTCGTTTATGACATGTCTGGCCAGCAGATGTGAAGAGGGGGCAGGTTTCTCTCACCAAGCAATTCTGGGCCACCAGCTGGGGGTCCTACAATTTCACTCAGTTCTGACACCATCTACTTGGGAGATCACATCCTTTGACTTACTAGATTGCCAGTGAATTCTAAAAGCTATTATGAGTCAGGCATAGAGAAGTGGAAGAGACGCATTGGACAAATAGAAAGGACATGGGACAAAGGGATGGAGTGCAGAGCTTCCATGTCTTCTCTGGGTGTGCTGTTCTGTCAGCACCACCCTGTGTTCGCCAACCCGGAAGCTCTCCGAACCCCATTCTTTTGTGTTTTTATGGAGGCTTCCTTATGTAGACATGATTGATTAAATCATTGGGCATTGGCGATTCTTCAACCTCCAGCTCCCCTCCTCTTCCCGGGGTGGGGGGGACTGAAAGCTCTGTCCCTCTAATCACTTGGTTGGTTCCCTTGGCCACCTGACTGCCCATCTTTAGGGTGTTTCCAAAAGTCACCTTATTAACATAAAACCGATTGAAAGGGCTTGTTATGAATAATGAAAAACACCTATTTCTCCTTTATGGCTCTGGAAACTAAATAATATGACTAAAAATGCCCCTATTGCTGTTAGATAGGAAACTACAAGGGTTTTAGGAGCTTTGTGCCAGGAACTGTGGATGAAAACCAAAATTTTTTTTTTTAAATTATAAATCACAATATCACATCACCATAGCCAGATATCATTGTCTTTTTATAAAGAGATTGGTCATAATCTTGTGCTTTAAATCTTTTCCAAATTTTGTTTTTAAGGTATGAAAATATAATCCAGCCATTATTCTTGTCCTAAATTGTTTCTTTCATTACCTGTGTGCCATATTTGGAACATTTTGAGTTCAGAAAAATAAATCAAGAAGACACCATCTACTTTACATATCTGTCCATTTAGCCTACATTTTCATATGATTGTGTCTTTTTACTAAAACAGTAAGTTAGCAACAGATAACTTCAAAGAAAAAAGAAGAGGAAGAACCAATTTTGTGGGGTAGGCCACCTGTTCACAGACAGTTTCTAAGATGGCGGGAGGAGATGTGTTTGTGAGATTTGTAGCCCTCCTCTCTGGAAATGACAGCCATGTGACACAAATTCCAAGAAATCCTGAAAGATTTAGAGAATGCTGAGAATATGCATCTAGACAATCAGGGCTAAGAATCTGTCTTATTCTGGGATTTCCTGAATTGCATTTATTAATGTCATCCAATCAATTATTCTGAATGTCTTGGGTTTTTTGTTTTTTGTTTTTTTGTATGTGTTTGTGTGTCTGTAGTTCAAAAAAACCCCTAATTATCTCATGCTCCCAGTATGGACCTAGTGAAGCTGCATTGCTTAAGAATTTGATTATTTTTCCTGCCTGAAAACGTGGCAACTGGAATTGGGTATTTAACCAGAACAAGTTCCTGTTGGTTCTTTGTGCTTTAAACACATGTTGCTTTCTCTCTCTTTTTTAGAACTGGTCTGTTTTTTAAATAGGACATATTGGGCAGCAAATAGCAACGTCTATGTTGAACAGGCCATGAGGCAAATTCTTTGAATGTAGGCTTTGAAAAATCAGCAATCATTTTTTATGGACAAACGAATAAAAAAAAAATCTCATGCGTGATAAGTGATGGTGACATCTATATTCTTAAGCATAATTTTTTTGAAATTAGATCAAATGAGTAAAAACAAGTCTATGCCAAGCTGGTTTATGAAAAATAGCCAAGTTATAGGACACGGTGCATTTTTGGTATAAGTCATAGAGACTGGGGAAGAATATGTGAGTAATATCTGTAAGGAGCTAAGAATAAATAGAAGCAACTGGATTTTCAGACATGCAAACATGTTGAATGGACACCTACTCCTTGCTCCTTGAAACATTTATTCAAAAATATTATTGCACACCTTCTAAGTTTTAGGTAGTAAAGCAGACTCGGGATAGAAGATTAAAAAGATAAGATCATTACAGCTCTATAGTTCACATGCTAATAGGAGAAAAACAATAAAATAAGTAAACAACTGAACACAATAATTTCAGGTGGTGCTAAGTGCAATGAAGAAAACAAAACATGGAGCACTGGGAGTTATACGCAAACAATGAATCATGGAACACTACATCAAAAACTAATGATGTATGGTGACTAACATAACATAACAACAACAAAAAAACAAATTTGGGTGGCAGAGAGAGCGTGGTGGGAACTACATAATGTTAGATCTTGAGGGATTCTATTGGATATTCAAGGATACTTAAGGATTGGATCAAGGTATAACTCCTAAATGGTAGTCATGTGATAGAAGAATAGCTTTGGAAGAATAACTTCGGCGGAACTGTGTTGGAATCTCAAATCAGGCATTTGCGAATTGTGTTTTTTTCCCAGGGACTTACTTACCATCTCTGTATTTCAGTTTCCTCAACTATAAAAAAAGTAATATAATAAAACCCATCCTGTGGAATTTTTGTAGGAACTGGATGAGATAAAGCATTTGAAGCTCTTAGCATCAGGACTGACACATAGTAAGATCCTTATAAAAATTGGCTGCTATTATTAGTATTATATGGAACAACGGAAAATATAACTTCTCAGTCTTAGTACCAAGAATACTTGTATTTCTCCTGAGCCACTGGTTGGCTTATAATTATATCTTTTATTTTTTTATTTTTATTTATTTTTTAAAGATTTTTTAAAATTTATTTATTTGACTGAGAGAGAGAGCACAAACAGGGGGCGTGGGAGAGAGAGAAGCCGGCTTCCCGTCGAGCAGGGAGCCCGATGCAGGGCTCGATCCCAGGACCCTGGGATCATGACCTGAGCCGAAGGCAGATGCTTAATGACTGAGCCACCCAGGCGCCCCTAATTATATCTTTTAAGTGCTGTAAATGCTGTGAATCACGTTTCCTTTTTTCTCTTCCTGCTGAGAGCCAAATTTGTGGTCCATCTCTAGCAAATATAGAGAACTTTATTGAGTGCCTTATTTATTTTGTGAACTAACTTCATTTTTGGTGGGATGTTTACTTTTCTTCACTCATTTTTCTTCTAATTCATTTTCCTCATTTCCTTACCTTTTATTCATTTTCGTAAGCTGTTATAAACCCTTTTTGTAACACATTCTGTCTAAACAAATAGTCACTACAACAAAATAGCCATCAGTACGATGGACAGGTTGAGTCTGAATGTTACAGAACAGGAAATCCCCTGAAGGGAAAATTTGTTTACCTATTAGGTTTAAAAAAACAAGAAAATATAGTTCGTATGAAAGGAATACAAGGTGTAAAATGATCTGTTGGCTCTTTGCTCTGCAGGCCAATCCCAGTGTCAGGGACCAATCTCCATTCTCATTGTGAGCAATTTCAGACAGTGGGAACAGATGGTTTTAGAAGGAGACATCCTGGGTTCATATGCCTGTTTCGGGGGGTATAGCTCAGGGGTAGAGCATTTGACTGCATATGCCTGTTTGGCCATTGACTACCTTTGAGATCAATGAACATTTCTGAGTCTTTGTTTTTTCATGTTAATGGTGATTGTAATACCTGACCAGACTACCTCCTTTGATTCTTTCTAGGACAATGAATTTGTTCTGTAAAGCATAACACGTTGTAATAAGGTCATCTGTCACAATAGTGGTGGTGCTGCTGCTGATGGTGATGAAGATCAGCAGAATTGTCTATTTTAATCTCCTCTGATCTTAGGGTAAAATCTCTGCATTGTAACAGCCTCCTGCCTTGTTGTATAAATCTAGGAGGTACCCTTCACACGGTAGTTTAAGCCAACAGCATCCCGTGAGGCTGCGATCACACGGTTCGCACAGCACCATGGGGTGGCTCTGACTAAAACCGTGCTTATATGCCATTGCTAATTACCTGGGTTCTTGACATCTTCTTCCCTTCCCGAGTGTCTGCCTTGTTCCACCAACTAGCACTTCAGTTCTTCTGAGCCTGGAGACCTGCCTCATTACTTGTTTTGTCTTTGAACTCGGATCTCGCAGCCAGCCCTCACCTCTACGTGCTGGTAGCTTTTCATGCTGCCATGAGCCCTCCTCTTGTGGAACTCCCACCAACTACTCTTCTCTGCTGAAAGCCTAGCCATCTTTTCTGTCAGCCAGAATGTGCTAACACCTGCTCTGTGTTCACCCTTTGTCATGTGCTCCCAGATGCAGCTCTTTCTTGTCACCTAAAATTTTCTGAAGTAGGGGGCTCCTGGGTGGCTCAGTCAGTTAAGCATCTGACTCTAGATTTCCACTCAGGTCATGATCTCAGGGTCCTGGGATTGAGCCCCGCGTTGGGCTCTGTGCTCAGTGAGGAGTCTGCTTGAGGATTTCTCTCCTCCCTCTGCTCCCCACCTGCTCTCATGCTCTCTCTCTCTCAAATAAATCTAAAATTTTCTGAAGTAAAATATTGTGTTGATTGCCTTTAGGATCTTAACATTAGCTGTATTGTCAGGAACCTCTGTTACAAAGAACATTTTTTTTTATTTTTTTAAAGGTATTATTAATCCAAATGCAGAATAACTTATTGATAACTTAGTAATTTATTAATAACCTAATAATTTATTCCCAGTTTATTAGGGAAGATCAGGTAAAAAGGATTCTACACACATAAACACATACTCCAGGTAACTGAAGCTTACCTTTGTAATTGTGTAGGGATGTAAATCTTTTTAATTTGCATTATACATTTCTCTATTTTAAATAGATATATATTTTATTATTGTTTTAAAACTTTGTCATACTTACTCTACAACTGGCTTTTCTTAAAGATAATAAGTCATAGATGTACCTCAGAGTCTTTAGATATAAATTTGATTTATTTCTTCTAGATAGCTGCCTAATTTTCAAGTTTATATGTATACCATACTTTCTTAAACTACTCAGATTCAATGTACATCCAGGTTGTTTGCAGTTTTCTTGCTTTGTGTATATGTTTCGTAGTTGCCACAATAAAACTGCCATAATAAATATCTTTATGTATACCCTTGGAGAAAAAGGAATATATATATATATATTCTTCTGAGTCTATATGTTTTTCATATATATATATCATGTGTGTGTATGTACATAAATGTATATTGTTTGTTCATTCATATATTTTATATATATGAATAAGAAATTTTCAAAACAGAGATTATTTAATATATCACCAAATTTTTATTTTCTGAACAGTTGTAGCAATTCACCCTCCTACCAGTAACATAAAAGTGCCTGACTGATTCAGTCTCCCCAGAAACAGTTAGTTGTTGTTCTTCATTTCTGCTGACCAAGGGAGTAAAAGTTGGACTTCATTATTGCTTACATTTGCATCTCCACCATGATATAAAAGACTGAACATCCCTTGTGTGTTGGTTATTTGGATTTCCTTTCATGCAGTTGCTTATTTGTAACTTGCGTATCAGGTTAATTATCTTTTTCTTAACAATTTGTAGAGCTCTTTGCTTATTGGGACATAATCGCTTTGTCTGCCGTATGGGTTGCATTTATTTCTTCCCAGGCAGTCATTTCTCTTTTTTATGGTGTCTTTTGCTATACAAATCTTTAACTGGTTTGTGTTCAGATGTTTACATTTGCCTCCTTTTAAAAACAACCTTGGTGACTGTCTCTTTTTTTTCTGCTTAACAATATATCATGGTCATTCTTACAAAGGCAGGTTTAACTTTCTCATTTGTCTTTCCATAGTTTCTTTATACGTGGATAAACTTACACATGTGTAGTTCTACATAAGTGAGAAATCATTCATTTCATTTTTTATTGCAGTCATTTTTGTTTAATTTTTTTTGTAGTTTCCCCTCTCTTCCTTTCCTTCATCTGCTTCATCTCCTGTTGAAGCCCCATATCCTCCTGATCATTCACACTAGAATCTAAGGTGTATTCTTTAGTTTATTTTTTTATGCTCATATAATCACACAAACATATGCACATGCATGCACACTCACACACAGATACGTGCATATATATACATAAATACCTATGGTAGGATTTTGTCATTTTGTGTTCCACAAAAATGATATAATATTCTAGACACTTCTCTGCTTTTTCCCCCCTTCTTTCCCAATGATAGTTCATGAAAAACTATCATGACTGATTCTTTCTAATGGTGCATAAATAGCTTCATGGTGTGGTTATATCTCCATTTATTCAACTGTTCCTCCATTAATACTAATTCACATTGTTTCCACTCTTGTTTTCGGCCCTGTGAATAATGCTGTAAAAATATTTTTGTACATATGCTAATGCTTTTATTTCTGTGGAATGGATTCCCAGAAGTGAGATTGCTACGTTGAAATAATATATAATTGGATTTGTTTCCCAACAGTAGTAGGAACTTTCATTTTTACCAGTAAGTGCTAAAGTAGCCACCCTCCATCTCTATCAGCAATTGTGTTATCACTCTTTTTTTGTGTGTGATGATAGGTGTAAATTTGTATCTCATTATTGCTTCTAGTTTCTTTAAGAAAAAGACTTTTTTTTTAACTTATTAAGCTTCTAGTTTCTTTAAAAAGAATAACTTGTCTTCCTTGATTACATTGTGCAGTCTGTCTTCTTTGTGAGTTTCCGACCTCTTTTCTGAATATCTCAGTGTCACTGTCTGTGCCTGACTCCAGTGGCCTCCCAAGTGATGCCTCCTCCCTACCTACTTGGTTGTCTCTGTTATGTTTGAAAAGTTTGGACATGAAAACCAGAAGACTGTATTTGCTCAAAACATTTAATCATCAGTCAATAGAACTCTCAGTGAAGGCCCAAAGAGTACCATTTATTATTTTAGCCTGGTATTTTAGTAATCATTCAGTTCTTAAGAAAAATTTGGTTTCTAAAAGGTGACTTTGCTAATAAGGAGCAGTTAAAAGGATTTAGTTCTGTAAAACCATTGACCATCAATGTCAGTCTGTTTGGGGGTATTAGTAGCCTCAGAACTCACTTATCACATAACAAGGAAAATTTCTAACCTCAGATCACCAGCTTAGAACAGGATGATCATTTCCATCGTGACATACTGACAGATTCTTTAGTTTGTCACTTGTTCTCCTTACATCCTGCCACCACATCACTAACATTTACAAAGACTCTGGTCTTTATGGTGTCTTAAATGTTGGTGTCTGGGAACATTTATTTTCTCTCCTCATTCCTCCTGACTATGTCCCTGGTATATTCTTACAGTAAAAGTGTAGCTTAGACAAATGACTCTAGTAGAAGACAGTGGAGATAGATAGCCCACAGAAGGAAGGAAGACATATGATGAGTGTGGTCCTGTCCATTCAGCACTCTCTCAGGGAATCAAATCCTTATCAAAGGATCCCAAGTATTTTGGTTCAAGCATAGTGAGAAGATCCTTCAGCTCTCTTAAAGACTTCTCATCAATCATTTAAAGTCCTTGTGCTTTGATTTTAGAGTCAACAAAACTGACTTCTTTTCATGACTGGGCCTCCATCCAGTTTAACTTCGGGGTGAAAATGCTCCCTGAAATAGGTCTTACAAACCTTGGTTCCTGTGCAGTTATTTCTCATTGTAAATGAAATCACCAGACACCCAGATTTCCCAGGCATCTTGACTGGCATGAGTTGCTGTCTCAGGGTTCCATTACTCCTGGGCCCTGATGAGAGGGAGTGAGTCTTGAAGCTCAGTTCCAAATCCTGGAAAGTTGGCAACCTGATCAGTTTACCACACAGTGAAGTCTGGCTTATTGCAACTACTTGATCTCCAAATTTATATGAGTGCTAGTAGAGGAAGTGGTCTGATACACCACCTGTCTAATCACTCACTTTGCACATAGGCTCAGATATATGAGGTGGCTTGCTTGAGACTGAAAGCTCATCAGGGCTCAAAGTATCTTGACTCAGATACTAATCTGAATCTCAATTTTTCTTATGAAAAATTAGGATATTAACATCTGCTCCATTTCACCCACAGGATTTTAGTGATGAAGTGAATCAATGTCTGTGAGAAACACTTTGAAATATTTATGCTGTGCATAAATGCAGGTATCATAAAATTGTTTTCACATTTAGTGTTATCTTTCTTCCAGTAGGAACATCAGAAATCTCTGGATGGATTATAATAGCTGCCATTTACTGAGTTACTCTCTATGAACAGGCCCTCTACCAAACTCATCTCATTTAGAGATTTTCATTATCACATTTCTACCCTGAATCAAAAAAGACTGGAATAGTTGACTTGGTAGACATCAGGATGTTTCTGCTATTGTTTCTTTGAAAGAGGTTTAAGATGGGCAGTACATCACAGCCAGACTCTGGAGCCAGGCTTTGAACTCAGGCGGACCCTTTGCAGTGTCTATGCACTGAACTTGCCTGCCTACATGAAGCCTATTTAATGTGTCATTATATGATCTTCTGTAGAAATAAGAGTAACTAATTTTACAAACATAAAATAAAAGTTGTATCTGAACCTAAATTTTCATTATTTTCTGTTCAGGAAGATTAAGTCTATCTTTTTAAAAACAGGTCAAAAGAGCCACTCTGAAAGCTGGTATTGTTACCTCTCTAAACTCTTCCAGCCTTCCCCACTGTGGAAAGGAGGCCTGATGGAAATGAGGCCGAGGTATGATTAGAGGTGACAAGGGATGCCCTGCTCAAAAATACTCTAACAGCTGGTCATGGTCTAAACTTCCATCAGCACAAATAATTTACTCTAATAATGCCACCAAATTTCCACAATATCTGCGATGAATAAAGTCTTGATATCCAGCAGCACTCAGCTCCTGAGAGATTCCCCATATAATTTTTCCAGATATTGCCAACAAAGGATTTATCTGTATAGCATGCCTTAAGGCTACTGGCATGATCATGTATATTGCTGTACATGATGGGCTATATGGATCCCGAGCCTTGTCCTAAGGGAATGAATGAGTCTTCAGATACATAATTTTGCCCTCAAAGAGAAAGAGTGATCTAGGCCTGGAATATCCTCTAAGCAGAGCCAAGTGAGGCCAGCAGCTGGGAGAGATCTGAGCAGTCAAGAGTACAACATACAGGGATCTGGTGGTGGGATGGTTCTACCGACAAACAGCTCCTCTATCCATTCTCTCAGGTTGTCTTTGCTGTTGTTGAATTTTTTTGGCAAAGTATCCCATTAGCCAAAGAGGTCATAAGCTCATAGTCTGTGAACTGAAGTCAGCCCACAGATGAGTCTGTTGGCCCCTTGGGGTGAGCAGGGAATTGAAGGGGAATGCCGTCGAGCAGGGCCTCCCACCCACTCTGCACAGGCCCCACCACTGGCAAATTCCTCTCCTTCACTCCTTGGGTTTCCTGCCTGGCTCCTGAAATCTTCTGAGTTTGTGACATTGGTTTTGGATTTTGGAGTCCACTGATCCTGTATATCCCAAGTGTTGTAGGTAATTTTAATCTATTCCAAAATTTGTTCATGTCCTTTGCCTGTTTTTCAAGATCTTGCTTTACATCTCCTCTGCTCAGTGAATGTGCTAATACTGTGAACACTGTGTGGAAATGTTGCTGTGCTTCTTTGCAGAGTCTGAAGACTGCTGAATGCCAGAAGCACAGATTCTGAAGCTGCGATCATTAAGGCCTTCTTTCCCAAGCATTAGTATCACAGTGTGTGTATTGGACATGATGGTTGTCAGGATGGCTTAAGGACAGTGGACTTTTCTAGAAGCCTCTCACTCTTCTGACATTCTGGTGACAGGAGGTTGTATTATAAATGTAACATTTTCACAATGTTGGAAGCATCTGTTCCCCCCACTGTCTTTGAGGCAATAGGGCATGACGATTATACTTAATGATGTTCATTGTTCCCTTGGAGCTGCTAATTTACTGAGGTTATGTAGAAAACTTAATCTTGTGATCATTGCAAATCTAGAGAATATAGGGTAACAATAAAAGAAGAACAGAAACAACACTTTCTACCATTTATCGGACTCCCACTATTCATAAGGCACGATGGCACACAGATTTTCATTCCCCTATCTCATAATGCTATGCGATATTATTACTCTCATTTTACAGATAATGACATGGAGGCTCCTGGTGGTTGTCACACAGAAAAGTATCTCATTTGATTTTAAAGACAGTATTCTTTCCACCACGTGGCTCTGCATCCCCTTCATCTTTGGGCTTTGGGAAAGATCTGGTCAGGACTGGAGATAATTGGCAACTGTCCTCCTGGGCTTGTAGCAAGAGAATTATTCATGCAGGGAGGGTCGGAGGTCTTCTTATACATAGTAGGTTCCCCTGGCTCCAGGGAGCTCTGAAGTTCATGGCCTGGGTCTGGTGATAAAGTTTCCACTCTAATGCTCCCATGGTCTGCTCTCAATCATAGCAACCAGAAGAGGTTGCTCGACTCTTTGGAAAGTTCTATGTTGCTGTATTGGTTTCCTATGGCTGCTGCAACAAATTTCCATAAACATAATGGCTTAAAACAACACTTATTTATTATCATATAATTCTGAGGGTCAGAAGTCCAAAATCTCACTGAGTTAAAGTCAAGGTGTCCACACGGCTGGTTTCTTCTGGAGGGCTCTTGGGGAGAAATTTGTTTCTTGCCTTTATGTAGCTTTGAGAGGCCACCTGCGTTCCTTGGTTGATGGCCCCCTAATAGCAATGGCATCCTCTGACCTGTCTCTCTCTTTGACCCTCCTCTTGTAAGAGCTCTTGTGATTACACTGAGTCCCCCTGGAAAATCCAGGATAATTTTCTATCTCAAGATACTCAGTCAAATCTGTAAAGTACCTTTTGCCATGTAAATAGCATTCATAGGATTAAGATGTTGACATTTTTGGGTGCCCATTATTCAACCCACCATAGCCACTGACCCTGCTGATTTCTCCACTGGTAATGACATAACTTTGGAAAGCTCAGGACTACCCCAGCATCTCCTGGGACACTGCATTCAGAGGTTCCCTCATGTGTATCTCTTCAAGGCAAGAGTATGACTGGCCAGGCCAACTTGTGCTCCTTGCTATCAAATGGGGCTTGTGATTTGGTGGACCCCAAGCTGGATGCAGCTATATATTTTGAATAGTCCTCAGTGCATTTTTTTTCTTAAGTCAGGGATTTTACACAAAAAAGATGCGCATTTCAAGTATTTATTTAAGATTTGGGAGATTTAGGGGCACCTGGGTGGCTCAGTTGGTTAAGTGTCTGCCTTCGGCTCAGGTCGGTGGTGGCATCAAGCCCCGAGATGGGTTCCCTATTCAGCGGGGAGTCTGCTTCTCCTTCTCCCCTTCCCCCTGCTCACTCTCTTTCTCTATCTCAAATAAATAAATAAATAATCTTTAAAAAAAAGAAAAGAATTGGAAGATCTAGCATTACAGTGCCATGTTTCCAAATGGCTGCATAATTGCTCCTGCCTTCAGACAGAATGTGTGCTTTCCCATTCACCATCTTTGCCGCCATCTGATGATTATTACACCTGACCTAGTTCACTCATTTATTTTAACTGTATGGATTCTGTAGTTTAAGTATCTGAGTTTATAATCATGATTCTAAAAACAGAGCATTAATATGCATATTAAATTATCAGATAATTTGGTCAGGGACAGTAAGTTTCTCTATACATGTAGAAAACTTTGTGTTAATCCCTAAGTATCTAGGCAAAGCACTCTGGATGGTGTGTTCCGGGAGATGCTGGAGCAGTCCTTCCATTTCCCTGTAGGCAAAATTTTCTGCCTACCATTGGGAAAGTAAGCATCCTTTCCCTTTCTAGGACTGTTTCATAAGTGTATCAGTTCCTTAAAATTTAGAATTTACTTTATTCTATTTTTTAAAATTTTTTATAGAGGGGCGGGGCAGAGGGAGAGGGAAAGAGAGAATCCCAAGCAGGCTCCATGCCCTGCGCATTAGCCCATCTTGGGGCTCAGTCTCACAACCCCAAGATCATGACTTGAGCCAAAATCAAGGGTCAGACACTTAACCGACTGAGCCACCCAAGTGCCCCTAGAATCTACTTTATTCTAAATAAAGACTTTCATCATCTTTATGACCAGAGTCTCAGAGTGGCTGGAACACAGTGGGTGATTAATCAATATTTGTTGAATGAATGAATAAATGGTGAAATGACAATGATATTGATAATGGTAGCTAACATTTATGAGAACTTAGTTATGAATGAATGTTGCATCTTTGAATGAAGTAATAATTACAAACCTGATAGAGACAAGTTCGCTGAGTGCCTGCCCTCCCACAGACCCTGGAAAGGCAGCACTATTGATCGTGTGACCCTCTGTTCCTGGCCATAGCTGATGGGACCACAAAAAGATTCCTAAGCCAATGACACCCTACGCTTCGCTGGACAGCCGTGACATGGCCTGTTGTGAAGGGCACTCACAAGAAACAAGCCTAGCCCTTTAGGATTTTTTTCCTTTCGAGAATTCAAACCAAGAGAAATGGTTTGTCTAAAGTTGGTAGTGGATGTCTGGGCACATGGGTTTTGCTAGGGATTAGGGACTGGCTTCCAGTCCGCCACATGCAAGATAATTATGCCCAAATGATGCAGCCACTGAGAGAGGAAGGAGAATCTCAGTTTCTGATTTTCCAGTGCCCAGTTACAGTTCACATGAGGCTTGACTATTTTTGATGGCTATGAAATTATCTTTTATATCCTTATGACTTTTCCCCTCTGCCTTTGACTCAGAGATGTCTGTTCCTTATCATTAAAACACTTGCCTGGAATGTCGCTTCACCCAGTATCCTAGCATGACAACGGAATTTAATGAAGGTGGGATTGTGGAATAGCAGTGTGGCCAAAGTGAAGATCAAAGGAAACCAAGAGTTCTGATGGCTTTGAGCACTACAAACTCCCAGCAGGTTGTTGTGAACAGAGTTGGGACTCAGCAATTTTAAGCTTTGAAAGTTTGAATCATCCTGTGTGAGTCCTTCAATTCTGAATGGAAAAAAAATAATAAAAATACCTGGGAAATATTTCACCCTGTTATGAAGGAAAAAGAAATGATAGCTATTGGTTCATTAGAATTATTGGACTGAAAAGTTTGTTGATTAAACAAAAAGAAACTATGAAAATTTAATTGGGCATTTTAGGAATCAGCTTGCTAAATTTGAAGAGATTGCATTCTCAGTTTTAGAATATGCTTCCTGGAATAGCTGCCTTCCAAGTGGGTATAATCTTCATAAAATAACCCAGCATTAATTTTTCACGAATTAAAAAGCACACTAGAGGATTAAAGCAGAATAATAGATGTAACATTACATAAAGTAGGACACTCATAAATCATTTACGACTTCCTTGCTCATCAGGACTTGGGTTTTTGAATCTTAATTGAAAACTAATGTGGCTATATTGTTGAAAAAAGTAAATTGGTTATTCTGATAGCAGACAACTTTCATTAGGGAGTTAATTAATTTGGGGAAGCTGAGAGTCTGGTATATTGAACATACTTACACAGTCATGTCCAGTCATGGGACTTTATTTAATTATAGTCATCTTCTGGTCAGTGCACATTGTTTATCTTTTATTTTCATTTTGATCAATGCCAGTTAGATGCTGTGTAAGTTATTGTAGGCTATAATTTTACATAAAAGCTAAAAGTAGGGTTAGACCTCAAGAAGCTAAAAAGACATTCTACAGCAACTTTGACACTGGACGGATCCTCATGCCATTCTGTTTCCATCTTTCTTTTATGTTTACTTACTCATCAGTTACTATGATAAGCTTGAACTTTTTTTAGATACTAAAGAAGAGGCTACTTAAAATTAATTGATCCTTTTTTTGATAAATTAAGCAATGGATGGAATAGCTGGTATACTTTTTCTGTTCTGGAATTATTTGTATAATTTATTTTTGCCCTTTGAATTTTCTAACCATCTTAATTCCTCCTTTAGTACAAATAACTAGGTCTACTAGTCATTGAAGATTTAACAACAGTAATTATGATACCTACAAGTTTGTAAAAAAAAAAAAAAGGTATCATTATCTTCATTGTACAGATGAGGAAACTGAAGCTCATGTATGTCATAATAGGTAACTTACCCAGGGCTGCAGAGCTAGCCGGTGGTGAAGGTGGGATCCAAACTTGTAGAGATACAGCTTTAAGTAGGCCCTGGAGAATTACCAAGAATTGCCAAGAATTAACAAGAATTACCAAGCTCTTGTAACTTTTTACACTGCTTCACTTTTCCCTAGGGACTGTGGACAATTGCCCTACTTTCTCCACTGCTGATCACAAACTTTGTCATGCTGACTATGGACGGGTGTGGGAAAGAAAGGTCTGGTCATGAGCAATACTGATATATTTGCCTTGTGTCCTCACCATCTGGCCAGATATCATTTTGTTTAAAATTCCTCCTTAAAAGAGCATGACAGTCTGAAGATCACTCCAATCTGAACTTAAGTTCATAGCCTGGTTTTGAAATCCAAATTTTATTCCTTGAAAACTAGATTAGGAAGGCAGTGGCCAATTAAGGCCACCTGTTTATGTCCACAGTGCTGTTTGGAAAAATCCTAATATTAAGAAAGAGATTGATGGCCCTTCAACAAGATCATAACTCCTATAGGCAGATAACCATGACTTGGGATGGGGAGGATGGATATATCTGTTCACCCAACCCTAGGACTAAACAAAGGTCTCCATGTGACCTGGATGAGTTCAATGTAACCGAGAACACAGTCCTGACTGAGATCAATCCCAGTCATTCCACAAGGCTTTGGGAAATTTGCATGGATGCCATTGGAATTCAATCTCCATTAAGGATATTTGGAACAGAAAAGCCCAGCCTTTTTACGGTTTTATAGATTGCACAATCTGACTAATGACCTCCACAAAAATTTATCCCATTTGCCAGGCAGTTTCTCAAGCTCAACTTTATAGCCACCATATCAAAATATTTGGGAATTTGAAAATTAAATACTTATCAATTCTAGGAATGGGAAAGACCACATGTGAAACTAATTTTATGGAAATCTACAGCGAGTAAATGGTTTGACCATAACACTAACAAATGCCCTGAGATCTCTCTCTGTCTTTCTTCCTAGCTGGCATTTCCTCCCCATGTGGTTATCTCACCTTCATTCCCTGGTAGGCCACGGGGAGCTTCTTCCATGGATCACTGTTACTTTGCATTAGTCTCTCCCTATTCTAAATACTATTGCACAGGAGTCCTTCATTTATCCAACAAATATTTATTGAGTATTTTTTATGTGTTAAGCCCTGCCTCCAATTCTGGGTATCCAAAATAAAAAGCTCTTTTATTCTAGTGGAAGAAGACAAACATGCATACTATTTCAAGCACTGATAAGTTCTAGAAAAAAATAAAACAGCAAAGCAAATAGACAGTTATAACAAGACCTGGTTTACATAAACTTGTCAAAGAAGAGGCTTCAGTTTTCCACAGTGTTTGGTACACACACTGAACATAGTAGTAACTCAATAAATATTCATTACATTAAATACGTAGTAAGTGCTTACTGACCAGATGGTTTGTGTCTCATATGCCTTAACTTTCCTGACTAGCCCACATTATATGTTTCTTATGAAGAAAAGACAGGTTCTAACCTTTATTTTTAAATTCCTGTGAAACACTACATAGAACTAAGCTTAGAAGAAGAACGATAAATGTTGCTGGGTGGTAAACCCAAATCTGATTTGGGGTTCTCATAGCTAAGTGTGAACATAACATGAATAAGGTAGCTACATATACAGAGTAAATGTGGGTCATGAAGCACCCAATAAATTACTTCACATCAATGTAGAAGTTTCCAGAACATGTAACTAAATATCCATACATGAAAATGGGTTTTCTAGGTACATATATAGTTTCAGAAATGCATATCAACTCTTGACTCATCCTCAATTGATAGGAACTCTGAACTCTTTAGGATTTAATTGTACTAACTTAGTATGTGTCAAATAATTAAAATTACATAGGATCCCATTTAGGAAAACATTTCTTAAAGGAATCTATTCTTGTGTACTTGTCATTATGTTAAAAAGCTGAAAGAGTGTTTTGCATTGAAAATATTTACTTATGTTCCATTTCCTACATTTAACTCTATTAGTTCTGGTTTACATTTTCTAGAAATGGTATTTACCTGTACAAAATGGCATGCTGCCATGTGGCATTCAGAGGAGATGCATTCACAGCACTGAAAATTCACTGTGTCCTTTTTCCAGAAAGTATCCCAATGTCTACTAAGTCTTTTTCCAGAAGCTATTTCAGTGTGGATTTTATGAAGGGAATATCTATGAAAACTTTATGAAAGGTAAGAGTTTGAATATAAACCATGAAATTAAAAAGAAATCAATTACTTGGATTTGGCAAGTAATAAAAAGGTCGTCAGGACAAGGAAGAAAAAAAAAAGAGAATGATTATTACCATAACAAGAAAGAGATAAGAAAAGAAATTATGAATT
Source organism: Halichoerus grypus (assembly GCF_964656455.1). Taxonomy (NCBI): domain Eukaryota; kingdom Metazoa; phylum Chordata; class Mammalia; order Carnivora; family Phocidae; genus Halichoerus; species Halichoerus grypus. The sequence continues at coordinate 133,647,344 of NC_135717.1, read as the reverse complement.
GAAATCAACCAGAACGTCCCTTGAGCACTTGCTTTGTGGTTATCCCTGTAACAGGTGGTTGAGGATGCTAAAAACATCAAGAGTTCCTCTGCCATTGTGATGATGAATCATTTAGGAGAGAAGACTTGCATTTAAGTCTCTACTCACTCAGTGCCAGGGGCTTGGCATAATGACTTTTCAGCCTTCCTCTCAGCTGATAAACTTGTTTTCTATTTCCCAGAAAAAAGTAGAACTCATTACAGAGGAATTCACTCTTCTTCCTATCTGGCTCCTCATATATATAAACATCTCTGGATCTGTATATTTCCTTTCCTCTCTTCCCCAAGTCCGACAGAAAACATTGTTCTCCCATCCAAGGTAAATCTTGTGGCCTAGAACTCATGCCCTTCCACTTTTCAGGAACTGCTCCATCCATCCCCACCATCCCCCTGGAAACTTCAGCCTCCCTCAGCACATGAACATATGTTCACATCATAAAGCAATATAGAACAATGGTAACATTAACCAAAAAAAGCTTCTCCCTTGACACTATGCCATTTGATGTCAACCCTGGGTACATATTGAATCCCCTGGGATCTCTGAAAAAAAAAATACACCTGGGGTCCAAATCAGGTCAAAGGAATCAAAATCTTTGTGTGGTACTGCCCAGGTATAACTATTTTTTAAAACTACTCTGCTGATTTTAATGCATAACCAATTGAAAAACTTTGGCCTATATGATCCTATAGCTCATTCTCCTCTCCCCTTAACATCCAGTCTCCTGTAACTCTTTGTTTCTGTTAAATTGAAAGAATTAACAAATATATTACCATTGGAGGATAAAGACTTCTTTCTTTCTTTCTTTCTTTCTTTCTTTCTTTCTTTCTTTCTTTCTTTCTTTCAAAGATTTTATTTATTTGACAGAGAGAGACACAGCAAGAGAGGGAACACAAGCAGGGGGAGTGGGAGAGGAAGAAGCAGGCTTTCCACCGAGCAGGGAGCCCGATGCGGGGCTTGAACCCAGGACCCTGGGATCATGACCTGAGCCGAAGGCAGACATTTAACAACTGAGCCACCCAGGCACCCCGGATAAAGACATATTTAGATGATGGAATTGGCAGCAGTTAGTGTAAGTTTGAATATCCTGGCATGAACAAGGGGTGCTTAAGCCATTGGTGCCATTTACTGATGTAAGAAATACTGGGGAAAAAAAATCAGGTTTGTAGGGAAAAAATCAATAGTGAAGTAAGGGAGTCAGTTACCAGTGTTCAGTTGGCTATATAAGCCTAAAGCTCAGGAGAAGATCTGTCCTCAAAAAATTAACTTAGGATGGGGCGCCTGGGTGGCTCAGTTGGTTAAGTGTCTGCCTACGGCTCAGGTCATGATCCCAGGTCCTGGGATCGAGCCCCCCATCGGGCTCCTTGCTCAGCGGGAAGCCTGCTTCTCCCTCTCCCTCTGCCTGCTATGCCACCTGCTTGTGCTCTCTCTCTCTGTCAAATAAAAAAATAAAATCTTTAAAAAAAATTAAGTTAGGAAGTCATTAATATCAGTGATAATTGGAAATTAGGAGTGGATCACATCACCCGGCAAGTTTAAGAAGATAAAAGAATCTTTAGGCCACAGAGATTTGATCTGATTGTTTACAGGTGTATTATCCAGCACTAAAACAGTGTGTATCCTCTAGTCAGCTCAAGGTGACAGATGGAGAAAGATAAGCCACAAATAATAATGAAGATATGGCATAGAGGTGGGAGGGAAACCAGGAAAGAAACCAGGAAACTAGGCTTGTCATGGATGCCAAGGCAAAGGAGCAGTTAAGTGACAAGAGGTTCTTTTGTAACCATTGGAGTTCATTACTCAAAGACCATTGGTGATCTTAGGGAGAGTTGAAAAGTGTGATGTCAAGAAATCAAGATAGGACTGTAAGAGAAGAGATATTGGTAGTAACAGGGACATCAACTCCCTAAAGGGCTAGTAGTGTCAGTTTTAAGTTTGGAAGAGACTCAAACATGTTCTAATGCAGGATGGAAAGCAACCAAGAGAGGGAAAAATTAAGATTGGATTGAGAGAGAGGGGCTAGGGCAGCATTCCTGAGAAACCAGAGCTGTCAGGCAGAGGGTTTGTTCCTCCATAGCAGAAAGGACATGGTTTCAATTAGAAGCCCTATAAAAGACTAAGGAGAGCTGGAAATGGATGACAAGACACCTGCATGTATGCTAATGGGATTCTAGGGGAGTTCTCTCTGATTTATTGTCAGTGGGAGGAAGAAGACTAGAAGACAGCTCTTGAGAACAATAAAGAAGGTTGGAAATAGTCACTGTGGAAAGTTGGAGGGAGAATTGGCTAGGACACTAGAGTGAACGAACAGGGCAGTTCATAGGACCATTCCTGTGATATGAGAGAGGGAAAGAAGGAAACAGCGGCTAAGAACCTCAGACTGCCGTGTGGGTCTGAGAAAGCCTCAGCCAGGCTGATGGGGAACCAGAGAGCAGAGATGGCCGATAAGCAGTCTCCCACTGGGCTGCAGTGGCCTGGCTCTGAGTGCCCCTGCTGTGCTCAGTGGTTGGCTGGAGTGGTGAGGAGAGAGTATTACCTCAGCATGAAACCGTGCTGGGTCCTGAAGGAACAGCAGTTGGAGACCACCAGCAACAGGTTTGCTCACAAAGGGAGGGCTGAGCAGCACAGCCCTTTGGCTGCTGTATCCCTAGATAAATGTCCATAACACCTGGCTCTTACTGGCTCCTCTTCTGTGTCCCCAGGCTGAATTTTATCTTGCAATCTGTTGTCAAGAAAAAATATAATTGAGTTATGTTCTTGCTTTCTGGGTTTTGCATAGAGTCTTTACCAGCTTCTTGAGATAAATCTTGTCACCTTAATCAGGCATTTATGTATTTCCAGAGTCCTTTCCCACATGCATAGACAGTTTCACAAGTGGCCAATTGTATGCATTGTGCATAGATTTCAAAAGTTTAACCAACTTGTTTTTGGAACACTTTACTGTTCTCCCACCACTGCCAACATCTACCTCCCAAATATGTTAACATTAATAAATTTTAGGCTTCCTGGCTTATTTTATACAAGCCAAAATAATTACTGAATACTATATGCTGTAATTTATAGTCTCAAAACCAAGCATCTTGAAAGAGTAATCTACCCTCACTCACTCTACTTTCTCAGTGTCCATTAACCCACGCAGTATGGATCCACCTTCACAAATGGAACAGTCTCATAAGTTCCCAATCACCTAATCAACCAATTCAATAGTTGCTACTAAAGATCTTGATATTGTTGACTCTTCTCTTCTTCATGACACTCTCCTCCTGACTTTTCCACTACTTTGCTCTTTCTCAGCCCTCCAACCACCCTTTAAATGCCTGTGCTCCCCAGAGGTCTATCCCAAGTCCTTTTTTTTACTCTATGTATTTGCTCTAGTCAATATCATTCTCACTCAAGATATCAAATACCTATTTGCTATTGACACTCCAAATCTGTGTCTACACAATAGACTCTTCTCTAGAACTCCAGAACCAACCGCTCTTAACAAGTATTTGGTTGGGGCACCTAGATAGCTCAGTCAGTTAAGCATCTGCCTTCAACTCAGGTCATGATCCATGGGGCCCTGGGATTGAGCCCCGCGTCGTTGGGCTCCCTGCTCAGTAGGGAGTCTGCTTGTCCCTCTGCCCCTGCCCCCCAGCTCATGCTCTCTCTCTAATAAATAAATAAAACCTTAAAAAACAACAACAAAAAGTATTTGGTCATTTGACCTCTTCATAGATACCTCCCTTCAGATGTTACACAGGTAACTCAAATTTAATCATTTTAAAATCAAATCTCACATATTTCCCCTGTCTTCCTGTCTGTTATTCCCTACATTGGCAAATATATCTACGCAGTTGCCCAAAACAACTATACAGTGACACTAGATTCTCTCTCTCTTCCTCTCTTCCCACCTCACTTACTGAGTCAAGTCAAACACCAACCCTAAGTAATTCTACTCTATCTACTCTTTGCCATCCCAACTGCAATTGTAGTAATTAGGGACTTATAATTTCCTGCCTTGTTTAGAGCAGCAGCTTCCAAACTAGCATTCCAGACTCCACGTGTGATCTCTGTTATGTCTGAAGTGATTATTCTCACAGGCAAATCTGTTCGTGTTGTCAAAAGTCTTCAATGGTTTACCATCAAATACCATCAAATATTGCTTACCATGCCACACGTAGTCTGCCACCATCTTCCCTCTGAAAACGTGTCTGATTCCATTGCCTCTAGCCTCACTTATATTCTCTATACTCACAGGAACCTAACATGGGAGAATTCACTACGCTCATTCTTACCTGCCCTTGTGTATATATGCCTGCATCTGCCAAAATGCCTATTCATTCCTCACATCCTGGGTAGCTTAGGAGATCTCCTCAATGCTCCTGTTCTTTCTTTCACATACCTTCACTGTAACCGTTACTATTGTACTATAAGTGTTGGCATGTCTATCCCACCACGATATGTGACACTTATTAGATGCAGAGGTTGTATCTCTAATCAATATATTCCTAGAACGTGGGCATTTAAGTGTCTGATAATATTTTTATTTGAAGGAGCATAGGAATGAGAATGAGCTCAAAGAATTGAATTTTTTTTAAGATTTTATTTATTTGAGGGGCGCCTGGGTGGCTCAGTCGTTAAGTGTCTGCCTTCAGCTCAGGTCATGATCCCAGGGCCCTGGGGTCGAGCCCCGCATTGGGCTCCCTGTTCAGCGGGAAGCCTGCTTCTTCCTCTCCCACTCCCCCTGCTTGTGTTCCCTCTCTCGCTGTGTCTCTCTCTGTCAAATAAATAAATAAAATCTTTTAAAAAAAAGATTTTATTTATTTGAGAGAGAGAGAGAGTGAGGGAGGGCATGAGCCAGGGGGAGCGGTGAGGAGAGGGAGAAGCAGGCTTCTCACTGAGCAGGGAGCCCGATGAGGGGCTCGATCGCAGGACCCCGGGACCATGACCTGAGCCGAAGGCAGATGCTTAACCAACTGAGCCACCCAGGTGCCCCTAAAGAATTGAATCTCAAAAATAATTTTTTTTTTGAAAAAAGTTAATATGTCCTCTCCTAAGTTGTTTTAAAATAGTTGTCTGAAGAGATACAAGAGGAAAAAACATTGGGGAGTAAAAATTGCTGTGGGCTGTGGATGAAAATGTTCCTCTATTTACTCAAGTGCAGAGATTTCATTCTATTACAGGCAACTTTAGAAGATTATCTCCAACTACCTGTAATGGCTTCAATTGTGTGAAATATTTCCGGTATAAGTAAGCCATGGGGGAGTCTCAAACATATTTTCTGAAAATTCATGTGCAGTGCTTTGTTGTTGTTTAAATGGAATTTGGCCTGAAAGCCTTAAAACAAATACTTATATCCATACAGTACTTAATAGTTACCAAAAGGTTTTCATACCCTTTTTATAATCTGGTATTCAGAGTATCCCAGTGAGGTAGTCAGGACAAAAATGATCCATCTCTTTATACACAGCATAGGCTCTTCGTCGTTATGAGGCTTGCTCAAGGCTGACAGTCCCTCAGTTACTGGATCTGGAGCTGGAATGTAGGACTTCTGGCTGCTACACTCCTATGTCTTCTCTCCATTCTCCTGCCCTCCTTGGTGGTTTCTGTCTGCAGGGCACACGGAGCTGTGGGCTGTCGGTGCTCCCCTGCTCAGTTTGCATTCCTGCATCGCTTCCCATGGCCCCGTGGTTACCAGTCACTGGCAAGACCCACAGATGTTATAGGAGGTCCCTCATTTCACAAGTGCCTTTTCTCAGCAGCTGTCTCCACTGCCCTAGTGGTGGCTGGAACTACCAGCTCTAATTATTGACACCAGCACACCCTTTTACTGACCCCACATAATGAGTATTGCTCTTGGGCTTGGGTCTAAACATTAGTCCTGCATTTGGTGGTTTTCTGGTTCCACATTCCTGATGAAAAACAACCATCACAATGATGTTTTTAAAGGATAAACAAATTCTTTAATTCTGCAAAGAGGGCTAGAATATTTTTTGTACCATTTATGGAAGAATTTTCTTAACCTCCGATTCTCTACACTAGGCTAAATTCAGCAGATGTGTTTTGTTTGGATTTCACAGCGCTTTAAACAGCACTTAGAATTTGGAAGATTTCAGACAGAGAATGCACTCTTCAGTTTGCCCTAGGCCCCATCATAAGTCATTTATTTCACATTTCTGGCCCCAGAAGAAATCTGAGTTTTCAACCCCTGCGCATATTAATATACCTCATTGGGTAAAAATAACAGCTAATATTTATCAAGCACTGTCTATGTACTAAGCACTGTTTGCAGTGTTTCACAAATATTAAATCACTGAATCATCACAATAGACTCTGAACAGATAGATAACTCTTGGTTGTAGGTACTATCTTATCATCCCCATTTTGCAAAAGAGAAAAGAATTCAATTAACTTACCCAGTCCCACAGTTATTAGTGGCAGAGCTGAAATTCAGACCGGACAGTCTGGATCCAGAGGAAAACTCTGAAGTGTTAGGCTCAAGTGCTTAGATCCTATGTCAGCTTTTGTGTGATTTATAAAAAGAAACAGAAGACAGATCATTGGTCAGTAGGCATCAGAAGATGTCAAAGAATAGTCCGTCCTTCTCAATGGAAAATGAACTAGGGAGCCTTTGAATAAATGAACTGAGAATGTCATGTTTGCATATGCAACATTGGGCATGTGCCTCTTTGGACCTTAAGGACTCTGAGAGCCTGATGAAGATATATCTGTCTCTTCAATCAAAAGGATGAAGAAAGGCACATGGCGTAGAGTGGTCCCTGAAATCTTCTGAATGTAGCGTATCTCCTTGTGCCACGATGATTTTGTATAATTCTAGATTACTAGATTATATTGTCGGGAGCAGCCGGCTTTGCTCTGCATTTTCCTTCTTAGCAACTGCACTCCTCTCTGCAAGTCCTTGATGTTGCTGAGTGTCACACAGGCATCAATGGGATTCCCAGAAACACTGAGCTGTCAGGTTGGGGAATTGGATGTGGTCATGGTAAGGAAGGGAAAGAAAGGGTAAGTAAGCTTCAAAATAAGTATGTCATTTCTTGCCTGCATGCAATTTGAACATGGAAAAAAAGAGACATAATTCAGGTGTTTCTAAGTTTTAAGATATGATAGAACACTAAGTCTGATAATAATAATGACATTTAAGCTACTGAATTCTCAAAGGTTTGTTGTTGAATCAGATATATATAGATAGATAGATAGATAGATAGATAGATAGATAGATAGATAGATAGATATTTACAGAAAGTGAAGGGCAGAAACATTCCCAAACTTGGGAATTTTATGCCCCTTATCTTTTCTACTTGTTGCTTTATAGTAAATTATTTCATAAACGTTTGTGACCAATATTTTTCATTTTTTGCTAGAGCACTGCCGGCTGCCTTGGGTCCTATAGCAAGCCTACGACCCTAGAGCGGTCAGTGCCAAGGTGGAAGCAGTGAAGCCAGAGACAGGAGAAAGAGCCATCCTGTCCTGGGGTGAACACAGTAGGAGCTCAGAGCCCTGTGCAAGAAGCAGAAGCACTATTTGAGGTGAAGGACAATGTCAAATGTCAGGTCAGAGACCAAGACTGAGTTCAAGTGGGTGGCAAGGCCAAAAACCACAGACAAATCCAGGAGGAGAGGAGATGTGGTCAGGCGAGGAACCAAGGCAGTGCTGCTAATTAGCCACAAGTTTTGTGTTTTGGGGTCAAATCTGGATTCCTGTTTTCCTTCTGATTAGTTGTGTGACCTTGTGCGTATTTTTAACCAGAAGGTGCAATATGGCTAGGTTTGGGATTCTGCGGTTGGATTGTTGAGGTCTGAATCCTGTTTCTCCACTACCAACCATGTGACACGAGCAGATTATTTAATTGTTGGATGAAGTTTCTGCCGTGAGGCTGGGAATTATAGCAGAACCTTCTTCATAAGATGGATGTGAGGATTGAGTGAGTTAATATATGAAAAGCCCTTGGCACAGTGATTGCAGATAGTAAGCACAAATAATTGCTACTATCATTACTAATCATCTTTTTTGTGTTCCTGTTCTACCTCCATAAAACCAAAGTCGTAACACTCACTCAGAGTTTTCTAGTGAAAAATAAATGAGATAAAATGGGGAGGCATCTGGCTCCTGAATGGTAGTCATAATTATTATCAGGGACATAGAGTAGAAATTTACTAAGGTAATATCCCATGAGCATAGACCTTTTTGTGAAAGCCCTAAGATCCTACCCACAATCATAAAGCATGCACTCCAAGCCTAGCATCTGACAGCGGTTCCTTTCCTACCTCCCTCATCATGCTGAACATAATATCAGAAAATTAAAGAATATGAGGTAGAAGGAAATTTGAAGTCCTAAATGCAATCTGTGCTTTGTAAGAATAAGGGCACAGAAGCCCAGAAAGGTAAGGTAATTTATACAGTGTCACACAGCTAGTTTGTTACAAAGCTGGTTCTTGAATTCAATGACTTGGACTCCTGGTCTAATATCTATTCCACTACACCATACTAATACTGCCTCTTCTAAATCTTCACACTCTATCTTCTAAATCTTCACACCTCCCCTGGGGCTGACTTAAGTTCCATGAAGGGGCTTAGCTAAACTTCGGTACAGAATCAGCCTCTCCTGAGTAGATACTCAACTTCTGTTTGATGAGTGCTGAGTACTCCTGATAGTGATCAGAGTATAAAAAGAAACAATATAGGGGCTCCTGGGTGGCTCAGTCGGTTAAACATCTGCCTTCGGCTCAGGTCGTGATCCCAGGGTCCTGGGATCAAGCCCCACATCGGGCTCCTTGCTCAGCAGGAAGTCTGCCTCTCCCTCTCCCTCTGCCTTCTGCTCCCCCTGATTGTGCTCTCTCTCTTTGTGTCAAATAAATAAAATCTTAAAAAAAAAGAAACAATAATATTAATTATATTTTACGTATGCTTATGTTTTACAAGGACAAGCAAATTTACCCTCAAAAAGCCTAATTTGAATTGATTAAAGAAAAATAATGAACTAGGCATTCATTAAATATATATTAAAGGACCAGATGAAATAATTATCTTACCCAAATCACTTGATCATAAATAATTATTGCCATTTTCAAATATATATTTATGTAGATAGATTGAGTGATTAAATTTTTCGTAGAAAAATCAATGGAAATGTCAAACATGTAAAACCTGAACAAGAAAACAAAACCCCTTTCTTTTTGCTTGTTTCATCCACCAGATGTCCCTCTTCTCAAACTTGGGGATGTGTTACTACACAAATAAGTGTCATGTTTTGTTAATGAAAGAAACTGGTTGTTGAGTTGAATAAAATCCATAGATAATCCCAAAGGTTTATTTTGGCAGCTACAAAAGGACAGAATCTTAGCAGCTAAGTCAAAACATTATTTCTGGACTGGGATTCCCTCTATACCACCATTGCTAAGTGGCTGTCTGGCCTATTCTTAAGAATCTGCGGCAATCTGAAAGCTACTCCTATAGGGAGCAGCTAGTCTGTCTCTGGTCAGCTCTGCCTATAGGGAGATTCTCTTACTTTCATCACAAATTTCCCACCTTACACCTATCACCCACAGTTTGAATTTCTATCTTTGGAAATTATATAAACCATACCTATAATACATTTATTCTAATAATAGTCATCCAAATAATTTAATAGCTCCTAAGTTCTATCTGTATATTCTCTTCCAGGCTGTGTTGTGTCCCCAGAGTTAACTGATGAGTCAGTTGTTTAGAATAAGGGGCATGTTTTCATATAAATACAAAATTATAAATGGTGACTAGGGTTGTGGGCTAGATCACAAAATTTTATGTAACTTATATCAAGATGAAGTGGTCAGAAATTACCTTTATTAAGTAAATATTTGTGAAATACCTAGTTAAGAATTCCAGATAAAGGTTAATTTATTTGTTAATTGTATTTGGTTGAATGGATATGACCCAGAAACTTATTAGAAAGTTATTTTCCCAGATTTAAATCTTAATTCTAAGCATCTATCACATATTTTGCCCCAGTGTTTTGGTGTAGTTCTAAGTAATCTGAATTGTAAATGATTATTTTACATTTTTCAAAATCTAAGAGTAACCAAATAGTGTTCAAAGTACATTTCCATTCTTAAATTATCAGATAATCCTCTAATCTGATCATTACAATTTAATATCCATTAATTTGCATGAACACAGATGAGCATATAAATATCCAGAGGGAATAGTACTGATAGAATGAAATTTGGTCACAGAACTGGGTAATTATTGCAAATGGAGATTACTCAGCGCCAGTACAGCTGTCTACACACTAAAACATTATATTTTATTTTTAGAATCATTTGATGGTTGGTTTAGGCTTATACTGAGTCAACATCTGAATCCGGTGTTAATGTTAAAGGCATTCCTCACATTATATGTAATATGAGTGGGTGGGCATTTCTTGTAATTCATTGTGATGACCCTTATGACACATTTAGTTCTAGATAGTAATAGGTTATGATCATGCCCATATGAAATCGTTTTCTTTTCGGAATCTCAGCAACGAGATGAAGGGAGTACTCTAAAATCAACTGAGTGCAAATTATTTTCACTGGAAATCATTATGTTTATGCAAATCAAGTAACACAAATTATATGTTGCGACTATTTCTAAACTGTTCTTTACAAAAAATAGAATGCTTCTCAAAGTGAAAATCCAGCCAAGTTTCCCAGTTCTGCTGAGTCTTTCTGGAATCTCTAGGTGTCCATCTGGTACTTAAAATCAGAGTTGGAAATTCAGAGATTCTCTTTCGCTTAGCATTAGGATTGTCAGAGGATTAAACCTAAGTCCATTATTGACAAATCCCATTAATTGACATTTCATCTCATAATGAGACAGGAACGAGGAATGATCCTTAAACTTGGTTAAAATGGAGAATGGGGGGGGGGGTACGGTTTGCCTGATCATTCCAGAATTTAATCTCACCAAGCAAATTGAAAGAGGTGGAAATTATACAATCACAGCCCCAAGACCTCATATTTTAAGATGTAAATTCATCAGCCATCTGCAAGATCAGTGCCAGTCAGACTGACCACAGTATCACCTATATGGACTTTTAGAGAGGACACGTTGGACCAAATGTTTCGATTATGGTTGTGATTTGAACATACTTTAACGCGTTGATAATAAATAATAATGAGCTAAACAAGCAAAGTGCTAAGCACATCACCTGTGTTGCATTTAATCCTCACAGGGCTGCTATGATGTAGGCATCTTTGCTATCCTGATCTTACAGCTTTCTAAGCTCTGGCAGAACAAGGTCTCTTGCCAAAGATTATGCACTTAGTTACAAAAGTCTCAGGTGAAGTCTTTGTCTTCTACATCTTTCAAAGCAGGAAGGTTTGCCTTCCACTTATGGACTGGCTATAAGATGCCTGGACACGTAAGTAAAGATCCTCATGCCAGGACTTAACATCAAAGTGGGAGACAGGAGAGGATACATAAAAGCTGCAGAGAAATGCTGTGTTGGGACAAGTAGAGAAAATCATGGGGAGATTGAGGAGATGCCCATATAGGCTTTTTTCTTTGCAACCAAATAACCATTCCTTAAGATAAATAAGTGAGTCTTAAGTGCCTACCTGGGTCAGGTATCTATGCTTGGGCTCCAGACTTTCTTAAGCCCTGTCTGCCGAGACACCAGTGCACCCCCAAGATGCTCACAAGCCACATTTTTACAGGCTTTCTAAGAAGCCTCCTATTAATTTCTCTTGTAGGTAATCTCATAATCTAGTCTTTGAATGGATCTGAAAACCTTTTTCTGGTTTTTAAACTGTTAAAAAAAAAAATCTACTTTGCTCATTTCTTTCCATTTCACCTAACCATAACAATATGCCTCAAGCTAACTAATTTCTTTTCTACTTTTTTAGATTCTTCTAATATTTGGAGATTGCCAACCTTTGTCCTTTAGTTGTTTCTTGGTTGGGCTACATATACTATATTTCACTATCCCTGCAAATTTATTTTCCATTATTAGTCTATATTTATTTTATTTTGTTGTTTTTAAGTATTAAAACTTCTTCTCTTCTCTCTTTACACTGAAACCCTATGATCCATATCAACACTCTCAAACAACTGGATCATAAACCCAAACTCAGGGCATCTGGGTGCAGGGAGGGCAGGTCCATGAACTTATTCCAGAAGACCATAGAAAAGCTAGATCACCAAATAATTCATCGGTGATGGTGATTCCACAGAGCAAGATGCAGGAATTAAATGAATTATTCCTTTTTTTCTAGCCTCTCCACTTTTTTTTTTTTCCCTTAACTTCCTAGGCCACTTTTATGTGGCCATTTATAGAAATACTGGGCACAAAGCACAGCACTGGATTTCTGGCCTTTCTTGGGCATTTTAGCCAATGATGTGATTGAAGTACTTCTTAAAGGGAATAAGAGACTTTTTAGGTAAATGAAGTGTGTGTGATATGAGTGTGTGTGTGTGTGTGTGTGTGTGTGCGTGCCTGTATGATAAAGATGATTAAATCAGGAAGAGCACAGAAGTCTTCCTAAAAGGATATAAAAATGCATTCTAAATGTCACTGCTCTAAGCCCATAGATGAATCCTTTCTAAATGTATACTTTTGTGATTCAGACTTTGCAGCCTCTTCTCTTAGATGATGTAAATATGTATGAAGGTTCTGTCCAATGCAATCCCCTATGATGGTTCAGTATTCTTCCTCCCCACCCCCCCTTTTATCTTTTTTGTTTTTCTAACCAAGATAAATGCTTCCAAAGAGTCTCTCTTGTTTTTACTTGTGAATTTTGTGTTTGGGAGAAAATATTCTGTGCACACCTATAAGCTTCTTTCTCCCTCTATTCTTGTGTCCCTTCAACATCCACCTGCCACTGAAGCCTTCCTAGAAGGAAATGAGCATCGGACACCCTCCACCATCTGCTTTCATGATGCTCAGAGCTTCAGTGAGAGCTTGAACCAACTGCACTCACTTCAGCACATGCTATATGCCTCATGTTTACCTCTTTGGCTTTGCTTATCTAACTTCCCTCCCTTATCCTAACTTGCCCACTGTTCTCTCTTCATTGTCCAAATCAGATCTAATCTCCTTTTCAAAGCTTTGTCTGATTCCATCAGCCCACACATGTCTCCCCTTTTATGTTCTTTATTATACTTACAAAAGGTACCTCAGACTTTTTTCCTCTATGTGTTGATTCTTGTCCTTTTTAATGTTTTTGTGGTCTAACCCTCAACCAAATTCTAATTCTCTGAGAGCGTGAAACATGATTTATACTTCCCTGCTATTTCCCTCCCACACCTAGCACAAAGCAAGGTATATATTGTATATATAATTTGTATTGATTTTTTAACTTTCTGTAAATATGTATCTACTGGTTACTCTTTCTACAATGTCCGATTGAAAATCTAATAGAATTTTTGGGGAGCCTGGGTGGTTCAGTCGGTTAAGTGTCCGACTCTTGATTTCGGCTTAGGTCATGATCTCAGGATTGTGGGATGGAGCCCCATGCCTTCTGGCTCCCTGCTCAGTGGGGAGTCTGCTTGTCCCTCTCCCTCTGCCCCTCCCCCCACTAGTGTGTGTAGATGAGCTGTCCCCCACAAATAAATAAATAAATAAATAAATAAATAAATAAATAAATAATTTTTTAAAAAGAAAATCTAATAGAATTTTTAAAATGATTAATCTTAAAATCAAACTAAAACTATTAAATCAGTCCAAATATAGTATAAACCTTTTTATGTAATGTAATCAAAACTGATAATTGGTTGACTATTCTAATTCACTTCAGTTAATAAGTGATGATTATTGATGCTCAGAGCATCATGACTACTCTAATTCACTTCAGAATAATAAAAATGATACACCTTTTAGTCTTATTTTATTTTATGTAGCTTCAAAAACATAATGTTTTCTGTATGAATGCACTGATTAGAGTGTCATGTTATCTTTCTTGTAAAAACCATGCTCACATTTTATATCATATTTCCTGGTTTCTTTAAAATGAAGCGAGAACCTAAAAGACACAATGAGTACAAAATCCTTCTAAAATTTTATGGTTTTTTTCTAGGCTAGTACAATTGTGTGACCTAAACCTAATTCAACAGGAATTCTTAGCAATATATGTGTCTCAAATCTTTCTTTTTTAAAAAAAAAAAAATCTATATAGCTCTTTATTGTTTATGAAGCACTTTCACAAACTTTTATTTGACAAATCTTTTAAAGGTTTCAATTTAGTGTTTATAGAAATAACAACTACCTGGTATTTTGTACTCATCTTAATCATCCTACGTAAGGGTTCTTAAATTTTATCAATGACTATAGTAAATATAATTGGCATAAGCAAGTTTGGAAACATGCCCAACTGGCTGTGAGTAAGCTGACAACAAATTGGTGCAGAATGACACAGACCTACTAGAAGTTAATCTGCTTGTCACCAGCGTTCAGCAGGCCTTGATCTTCACTCCATATATTTCACAGAGCAATTGTGGAGTTCATTGAAGAGCATTTAACTATGGAGATATGTTTGAGAGGTTCTATGATTATATATATAATATTCATATTGCCATTTTAGGCATTTGTGTTCCCCTCCAGAGTCATAGCACACAGTAAATGCTCAATAAATTTTAGCCATTCAAATGTATCATGAGAGAATTAAATAGTTTTAAATGTTTCAAGTTCATAAAGACTTTTGTAGACTGTAGACTGTTTGGCTTATAATCTACAGTTTTGGAATAAGAGGAACCATAACCAAACAGCATAAAGACACAGTTATTGATGAGGCTGGAGAGCAAGTAAAGGTCAAGTTTGTAGCTCCTATTCATTAATTCAACCATCAACACATACTCTTTTGAATAATTACCCCTTGCCAGGCTCTGCTATCAGTGTAACAAGTCAATTATACAAAGACAGACAGTTGTCATTTTTTTATAGTACAAGTATTTCTTTGTTTTTTGTTTTTTTTTAATTTTGTGAGTGATTTCTTTCCATTCCTGGAATAACATACTTTTTCCAAACTTGACCAGAACAAGTTTCTTAAAATATGTAAGCAGGGCATAACATGCCCAGAACTTTCTAGGATTATCTCTAGTGTTTTAAATAAACTGAGGGGAAAAAAAACAGAATGATAAAACAAAAGAACTAGAAGGTTTCAAGCAAAATACTTTGACATGTTATGCTGTCGTAGGCCAAATAAATAGTGGCCCTCCAAAGGTATCCACACCAAATCTCTGGAATTTGTGAACATGACTTTATTGAGAAAAGAGGTCTTTCCAGGCATGATTAAGTTGAGGATTTTGACTTGAGGAGGTAACCCTGGACAATCCTGATGGATCCTAAATCCAATGACAAGTGTCCTTCCAAGAGAAAGATGGAGGTAGATTTGAGACAGACAGAAGAGAAGACACAGAGAAAAGAAGGCAGTGTGACCCCCGAGGCAAAGGTTAGAGCAAAACAATCACAAGTTAAGAATGCCAACAGCCACCAGAAGCTGAAAGAGGCAAAGAACAAATCTTTGCATAGAGCTTGCAGAGGGAGAGGAGCCTTGTCAAGACCATGATTTCAGATTTCTGGCCTCCAACACTGTATGAGAATACATTTCTGTTGTTTAAAGCTACCAGTTTTGTGGTAACTTGTTACAGCAGCCACAGGAAACTAATACACACTCCATAAATAAATCTAGTAAGCATCCGCCCCCTAATCTCTGTACTGGAAACAACCCAAGATTAAATAAGTGCTTAGGTCTTCACTAGGCAAAGATTTCCAAAACAACAGTGTTTGAGCAATTCAATAATTTTATAGATCTGATTATACTCACTCTAATCTGTTATGTGGCCCATAGAGAATTATGGGGGAAAGGTAAAAATATGTTCATATAAAAAAAAGCAAAATTCACAAGTCATACATTAAAAAGTGATTGCAGTTGGTTACAAATACAGTATATTTTCATTTCCATAGGAATTGCTTTATTGGGCCTTTCCAGAGGAACCATAGTGCTAAATTCCTTCAGGGAAGATTTTAACATTGCTATTTGGTTCTTTAAAAACTTCTAAAATTAAATTTGAAGATATAAGACCTGAGTGTTGATAAAAGAAATTGCAATGCTAATAGAGCACCATGGGGATGTTAACAGAAAGGCTTATTACCCACAAAGTATTAGTAAATTGTTTTATAAGTACTGTATGCCCATACATACACTCATTAATAAAATGTTAATTGGATTTTGAATTGAGAGTGAAAATTGATGCCATAAGCAATTAAATGAAAAAATAAAGTCTGTTGTATCTGGTATCAGAAATCTCTATTAGATTGGAGGAAAAGTTGCCTTTACTTTTGTTCAGCTTGAATAAAATATTTAGAACATACTGAATATTTTAAAGTATTGTGTAAAATTGAAATTAATGTACACTTTCACTTACGTTATTTTCAGTAAGTTTTCAGTTCCCATGACAAAGGTTTTCTTATTTTCCCCAACCGTAAGCATCGGATTGTGCCATTATGTTATAATTTCAGCTATTTCCTACAAACTCTGGTATGCAGAACCAGGGAGCCAAGTTGTGAGACTTGAGTTCTAGAGATACGAATCAATTTTGGAAGATCACCCAAGTCAGGACTGAGAGAGCTAGCCGAGGAGTGAGGGATATCCAGTTTGTGATGCAAATGGAGATGGAAATAAGAAATGTGGAAAACTATGAAGTGCCCCTATAAGAGATTGAATTACCCACACCGTATTAGTAAATGTGAAATTAGATCTTCTCATGTTGCATACTGAGGTACTGTTAGCTTACTCTGCTGTTGATTCACAAGTGGTTCAGGAAAAAGCTGGCTGCAGCCGTTTATTGATGCATAGTGGTATTTTATTGGTACAGTGGGGTCCAATTCTGATGACAGCTGATCGGGAATGGAATTTCTACCCAACAGAGAAAAGGCTAAGTGCAGGAATTTCTCTAGGACCAACCAAAGAAGACTTTGTTACTGAGAGTGTCAGGGTCTCTCATCTCTGAAATAAATCCAGTTTAAGAAAATAAAGCTGTAAAAACTCAAGACAGAGAAGTCTGACCACATTGACCATAGTGTATTTGAATGCATGGTGACTTAGGGGTATCTCTGGTGAACCTGACCCCTGTCCCAATGATTTTGGTGGTGGAGATTACTCTGGAATTCCCTTAACCTTAATCTCCTGCTCTACTGGGGGAGGTATTAATAAGCTCAAATAAAAACACAAGGACAACTCCTGTTCCTCCCCACAGAGCCCCAGCCCTTCTGAAAGGGTGAGGAATTTGCAGTGAGTGCTTCCTGGGGTTTTCAAAGATGATCCATGTTAATTCTCCCCTGTGCTTTCCCCCAGTGATTCAGAGTCACCTGAATTGGAAAGAGAAAAGTTAAAGAAATGGTCCAATTATAATCAGACATTCAAGAAATTAGTTTACTTAATTCAGAAATGGTTGTCGTAGGCAGATTAATGGTCCCCCAAAGTTGTCCATGTTCTCATTCCCAGAACCTGTGAACGTGTCGCTTCACACGGCAAAGGGGAAATAAGGTTACAGATGGAATTAAGATTGCTAATCAGCTGATCCCAAGATAGGGAGACTCCTGGATTTCTGGCCCAATGTAATCACAAGTGTCCTTAAAAGTAGACAAGAAAGGCAAGAGAGGAAGTCAGAGTGATAGTGTGTAAGAAGGAATCAGTGTGCCATTGCTGGCTTTGCATATGGTGGAAGGAGCCACAAGACAAGGAACATGACAGCTTCTAGAAGCTGGAAAAGGCAAAGAAATGGATTTCTTCCCCAGAAAGGACTGTGGTCTGGCAGACACTCTGATTTTGACCCAATGAGACCCATGTCAGACTTCTGATCTACAGAATTGTAAGTAAAGTTGTGTTATTTAAGGCAATAAGTTTAAGATAATTTGCTCTGGCAACAATAGAAAATTAATACGTGACATTCAAGAACAAACACAAAATCAGAATCCAAGGACCCATAGTTGCTCAATTCATATTTCAAAATCCAAAGACGTGGTCACATTTATGGGGTAGCAGTCAAAACAAGAAAAGATATTAATATTGTAGCACAGGGGCACCTGGGTGGCTCAGTCGGTTAAGCTTTGACTTCAGCTCAGGTCATGATGTCAGGGCTCAGGGTCCTGGGATTGTCAGCCCAGTGCCTGCCACCCCCCCCCCCCACTGCCACACCCCTTACCTTGGACTCTGCACTCAGCAGGAGTCTGCTTGTCCCTCTCCCTTGGCCCTTCCCCCTGCTCGTGTGCACGCACTCTCTCTCTCAAATAAGTAGATAAAATCTTTAAAAAAAAATATTGCAGCATAGCATAGGCACTTTGGTTTTGAACTAACAGTGGTTTATACTTGCTTATAAGAGAGGAACTTTTAAGCACAAATAAAAGTACCAACACTGCAGTAGCCCAGTTCCACAGGTAGGGAGAAGCTAAGCTCTAGACCTGGCTCATCTGATGTGAGCACAATCAGATGGTCACCAAGAGGTGAGCCCAGAACCATGTCATAACCAGGTTCTTTGTGTATGTCACAAGGTTGATAATCCAATGATAGTTTCTTTTACTTACTAGCTACATGTATGGTATTCTTTTTTTTTTTTTTTTTTAAAGATTTTATTTATTTGACAGAGAGAAAGACAGCCAGAGAGGGAACACAAGCAGGGGGAGTGGGAGAGGGAGAAGCAGGCTTCCCACAGAGCAGGGAGCCCGATGTGGGGCTCGATCCCAGGACCCTGGGACCATGACCTGAGCCAAAAGCAGACGCCCAACGACTGAGCCACCCAGGCGCCCCCATGTATGGTATTCTTATGTCATTAAAAGAAAGGGGTTTGCGGATCATACAGACAGTGTCTCATGGAATATTTTATCCTCCTAACTTGGATTCCCCAAACCAATATTGGTACTATTACACTGGATTATAATAATGGTTTTAAAATAGCCTGTATAACTTCACAGATGAAGCATGTGTTGGAGTTGCATATTTCCAAGATTCTTTCCCTTAATCTTAAGTGATTTAAGTCATCTGACTCATGGTAACCATGTTCAAAATATCAGTGATGTATTGGATGCCTTTAAGACACATATGTCCACGTACACAGGCATGCACACACACAGAATAAAGAGAATAAGAACGATTTGATTGAATTTAGGATATTAGTTCAGTGGCTTTATTTCCCTTTTCCACAAAAATGTGATCTGGCCGGCAGACCAGGGGGGCAGGATATTTCTGGTCCATGAGTTTATCAGACCCATGAGGTGTCTTTCTTGTTACTCTACCCTACTTTAGGGGATAACTCTTGTCCACATGGGTTGGCATCACTACATCCACATTCTAGTCCATAGATGAGGAAAAGAAGTGGGAGGCAAATGCTTCTTTTTGAGGATATGCAGAAAGGTGCCCACATGACCTCTACAGATGCCTCATTAGCCAAAACTGGGTTATATAGCCATCCCAAGCAGCAGGGGAGGCTGGGAAATGTAATCTGTAGGTAGGTGGACACATGTTCAGCTTAAATTTGGACGAGTCTATTAGTTAAAGGAAAATAGACTAGATATTGAGGGAATAATTAGCAATCTCTGTGTAGAGAGCTAGAACATTCCCTACCGGTGAAATCAGATTTGTCCAAACCTTTGTCTATATATCCTCAGTTTACTCCTGCTGTACTTTGCCTGATTTTGATCTGTTTCTGGCTGCCTGCTCGCAGTGTTTGTGTTTCCTTCTGCATCTATGTTTTCCCGTTGTGACTTCACTGTACTACCTTTGCTTTTGCTCCCAGTTTATAGCCCTTTTTTTCCACTATGTTCCTGTGATATCATTTTTGGTTTCT
The DNA here is from genome assembly GCF_964656455.1 of Halichoerus grypus. Lineage (NCBI taxonomy): Eukaryota > Metazoa > Chordata > Mammalia > Carnivora > Phocidae > Halichoerus > Halichoerus grypus. Next base: position 133,627,511 of record NC_135717.1, on the reverse strand, counting down.
GGTTGTCTGTCCCTGCTCTATTCTGTATTTCAGTGGTCACCGTCCTAGCCAACCAAATAATCTGGAATCCCAAATAGCCCAGGTTCTTCTCTTCCACCCCAAAATAATCTCAACCAGTGACCTGTGACACAAATCATCTTTATGCTGACAGCCTCCAAGAGCTTTCTCCTTTGCCAGAGTGCATTAAGAAAGAATGACATCAGCAGGTTTTATGTTTTAGTGTTATTGACCTTTAGAGGAGATAAAGCTTATGCTAAATAGTTAGTGGCCCCACTTATACAAATTGGATTACTTTGGAGATCAAATCTATGTTAGATAGTCAACATGAAACCTCATTCACAAAAACACGTCAGTCCTAATGTTGGATTAGCAGTGATATGGATGAACTTCTGAAGATACCACCAGCAATGATGACTTATTCTTGGTACCTTGAAGATGCTTTATTGGCATTTTGAAATTTTTGTATTTTTTTTACTATGTTAATCACCATACATTACATCATTAGTTTTTGATGTAGTGTTCCATGATTCATTGTTTGCATATAACACCCAGTGTATTTTTATTTTGTAAAGGAGTGCTGAGAAAATGAGGTCCGATGCTAGGATCAAAGTAGAAAGATATTTCCAAGTCAATGGCTTTGTCTGTAATAATTGGCAAAAGAGAATATAAATTGAGCTTGTAGTGGGGATATCTTAATATTCCACCCAAACAAAGGATATTTATTTTCTGTCAAGGCAGCCAATGGCCTCAGCAACATAAAATATAAGAAATAGAAGAAGAAATGGTATAGCCCAGCATCCTTCATTTTACTGGCTGAAGGCCACATTCAATGAGGGAGGCAGGGTGGGAGGAGGATTTTTAGCTGGAAAAGCCAAAACTGGAACCAGCTATGGGTGTTCAATGCAGAACACGGTATTAGATTTCTAACTGACCTACATTTATAGCCATGTCTCTTTTTATCTCTTCTTACTGTTCTTGCTTGCTTGTTTTTTGTTTACTAACTAAGTTGCTTTCATTTGGAAAATGATCAAGGACATAAAGTAATGAAATAAGCTAGTCACTTGGCCCAGCAGTTCTTACAAATTCCACATATCAGAGGAGCATATACCAAGTGGGAAGAAAGAAAAACATATGCATATATATAAAAGTAGAAAGAATCTTAAAACTCTTTTATACCCTTCAGAAGTTCACAAATTGAATGCCCTTTACAAGTGCAAAGCTCAATTGAACACCAGGATGTTTTTCCAAGGTCATGGAAAAAAACAAAAAAGAATTCCAAGTCTGTTTTACAAACCGAAAATAATATGGTACCACACTGGCTTTTGTTGTAGGATTTATCAACATTGCATGTGAGTCTTTAGAAGCTGAATTGGGCCGGATTCTTGAGAATTTACTTCCTCTGAATTGAAGGGGCCTGAAAACAATATGATTTCCTAAGTGAGCGAAGGACAGCAGCAAGAAGCTGGTGTGCAGCTGATCAGCAGAGAGGGGTTGTCGCTACATGGAAACAGTGTCGGTTTTTCAGGGGCTCTCCTGGGGCAGGAGGCCCTTAGTAGCTCTGGAGCTGCTATAATCGGTCCCTGCTCTCCATCTCCAGACTCACAGGGGCCAGAACTCCACCTGCTGGCTTTTCCACTCGACACCCGTCTTTCCAGGAATAGTCCACAAGATTCACGGGCTGTGTCACCCAAGGGTCAGGGTGGTGTACTGCTCAGGGATAGGCTTGTCTTGACTGTAAGTCAGTGCTCTTTTCACCAAGACATCCCTGCAACTGATTATAGACAAAATGTGTGATTGTACATTTAACTGTGAGCATCAGCTGCCTCTAGTAAGAGATGATCAGGATGTCTCAGTATGTACAATGGCAGGGACTGCCTCCTGGAGTAACAGTGTGATTCTCCTCCTTAGAAACATTCTTTCTGAGAGAAATAATATTAAGGACTATCTGGGAATGACTGCATTTTATTAGTCAACAAATTTACATTGAGGACCTGCTGTGTCCTAGGATAATTCTAACCATGGAAGAAACAGCAGTTAATAAATGAAAGGAAAACCCTGCCCTGACCGACCTTACCATTCCCAGCACTTGAACTGTCCCTGATGGAATAGCTCGAGCAGTTTCTCTGCTAGGTGTCAGCACCAAACTAATTGGAGAAAATGAACTAATTTTGCATTTTGCGCTACCCATGTATGATTTTACCAACCCTGGAAGTTTGAACAAAGGAGATCTTCATATATTTGAATTTTCAGTTAGGTGGTCCAAGAGATCTGGGTATGTGAGTGGCAAATGGCTCAGAACATTGTCATTTAATGGGGCTTTCCTACACAGGTAGATAAGCTTGTCACCGTAAATATGGAGCAAAAGCCTGCAGCCCTATAAAAAATTTAAAACTGTAAAAATAAAGTAAATGCTTAAAATTTTAAAAGATTACACAAATAAAACTGGACCATTTTCTTATACTATACACAAAGATAAACTCAAAATGGTTAAAAGACCTAAATGTGAGACAGAAATCCATCAAAATCCTAGAGGAGAACACAGGCAGCAACCTCTTCAGCTTTGGCTATGGCAACTGTTTGCTAGATACATCTCCAAGGGCAAGGGAAACAAAAGCAAAAATGAACTATTGGGACTTCATCAAGATACAGAGCTTTTGCACAGCAAAGGAAACAGTCAACAAAACCAAAAGACAACCGACAGAATGGAGGGAGATATTTGCAAATGACATACCAGATAAAGGGCTAGTATCCAAGATCTATAAAGAACTTACCAAACTCAACACCCAAAGAACAAATAACCCAGTCAAGAAACAGACAGAAGACATGAACAGACATTTCTCCAAAGAAGACATCCAAATGGCCAAGAGACACATGAAAAAATGCTCCACATTGCTCAGCACCAGGGAAATACAAATCAAAACCACAATGAGATACCACCTCACACCAATCAGAATGGCTAAAATTAACAAGTCAGGAAACAACAAATGTTGGCAAGGATGCAGAGAAAGGGGAATCCTCTTACACTGTTGGTGGGAATGCAAGCTGGTACAGCTACTCTGGAAAACAGTATGGAGGTTCCTCTACGTAGTTAAAAACAGAACTACCCCATGACTCAGGAATTACACTACTAGGTATTTACCCAAAGGATACAAACGTTGTGATCCGAAGGGGCACCTGGACCCCAATGTTTATAGCAGCAATGTTCACAATAAGTGAACTGTGGAAAGGGCCCAGATGTCCATCGACAGATGAATGGATAAAGAAGATGTAGTGTCTATATACAATGGAATATTACTCAGCCATCAAAAAGGATGAGATCTTACCATTTACGTAGATGTGGATGGAACTGGAGGGTATTATGCTGAACAAAATCATCAATCAGAGAAAGAATTTTCATATGGTTTCACCAGTGGAATTTAAGAAGCAAAATAAAGGATCATAGGGGAAGGGAGGGAAAAGTAAAATAAGATAAAATCAGAGAGAGAGACAAACCATAAGAGACTCTTAACACTAGGAAACAAACAGGGTTGCTGAAGGGGAGGTGGGTGGGGGGCTAGGGTAACTGGGTGATGGATATTGAGGAGGGCATGTGATGTAGTGAGCACTGGGTGTTGTATGCAACTGATGAATTACTGAACTCCACCTCTGAAACTAATAATACGCTGTATGTTAACTAATAGAATTTAAATAAAATAAGTTATAATAAAAAAAGAAAAAAAATTACACAAATGTAAATATATTTATCTTTAGAGATACATTTCAAAAATGTTTTCTCTCTTGTAAAGGCCACCAAGGCACTATGGAATGACCAGAATCCCACAGTAACAGCAAGGGTGTCTCTGGTGATCAGTGCCAGGTATTATTTTGCAGTTAACTTTAGCTCAAGCCCCGTGAGCCTGGTATCCATGGCAAAAGGTGAGGTTTCTGTTCCCCACAATGTGCCCATGCAGATTCAAAAATCAATAACTGCCTGAATCTATAGAGAGCCTGCTGGTGGAATCAAAGCCAAAAATCATTGTACACCCTTTCCCAAGGGTGATAGAGTGCCTAGCTGTGGTTGGTTGCCTTTTGAAGAAGAATTGTGTGGGAGGGAATGAGTAAGCCCACAAAAGCTTCTTTATGTATCATGCCTCCCGGGACCTTTTCTGGGGCCATTGTAGATGTCATGTTTAGTTCCATCAGGGGTCTTTCATTGCATTGCCACATGCAAGGTGAGCCTGCCACTTGTCAGCTTAGGTATCCAAACCATTGCAATCTGTAGGCATTGCTGTCTCCCACCCTCTGAGGCTTGTAGTGGGACTCAAGTCTCTGACATGCCCATGATAGAATGAGAGTACTATGTCTTCTTTAACCCCACATGTCATCACCCTCTGTTCCCCACCATAAGGCTTCTTCTCCAGCTCCTGTCCCCTGGCTGTTTCTCGTGGATACTCTGAGAACTTCGGGCACTGCCAGTACACGGATGTCTCCCAGGGAAATTGTCTCCAGACCGACCGGATATCTCACAAGCACATCATCCAAAACTTGTCAGATACGGGACTCATCGCCTCCACTTTTCCCCATCCATGAGCCCACCCCACTTGCTCCTGCCCCCTATATTTTCAGCCTTAGTCAATAACTCACCACTCACTTTTCCAACCTAGAAATCTGAGTGACATCTTCGGTACTTCCTTCTCCCACATTACCACTCAGAATCCATCACCACATCCTGCTTATTCTCCTCCGAATGTGAATCTAAATCTCACCATGTCATATAGCTGCTAATATTCTTAAATGGATTCTCATCACCTACAGGATAAAATCCAAGTGAGTTTCCAGCCCTATTTCCTGCTGTTCCTCACTGTGCACTCCACCCTCTCACATTATGTGACTTGAATTTCTCTGAATGTACCACGTCATCTCAAGTTCTTCCTGCCTGGAATGCCCTTTCTCCATAATATTCTAAAATTTGAGAGAACATTTAAAAATCAGAAGTGTTTACAATTTTAAAAAGCCGAATTTTAAACTTCTCTTGAAAAATCAGATCTGGGGCGAAGAGCCTGCTTTCCCACACAGCAACAATTGGCCAGAGCCCCGGATAGCTCGATCCCGTAGCTAGAACCTTGACTCCCTACTGCACACCTTCTCTCAAGTCCTGCTTGTTTTACTCATCTACAACACGTGTCTGTTCAGTATTGGTACTTGAATTTGCAACCCTTGACCTCCAGAAATGCAAAAGCTTATGAAATCATTTATCAGTGAATCATAGAGCTTCCAGCATATGGGACCGTTGGAACACTGTGACTTAAATAACTAACGTTGCATTAGTGAGCAAGAAATTCTGCCCTGTTGTTCTATTCCAGGCATTGGGAGTAACAACTTTGGTAGGATAAGGTTATATCTATTTAGGTCTTGGAGGAGACACTAAAGCTGGGAAAGAAAGATCTTTTTTCAGAGTGTGAACATTTAAAACTAAATGTGTTGGTGAGCAAGAATAAGCAGTGTCAGGTTTTAACATAATTAGGGTGCGCTACTGGAAGAACCCCGCAGTGTGAGTTTAAGTGCTAGGATCTGTGTTGGAAGACTTCCTGACTACAAGAAAGACTTGAAGAGATCTAGGAGGAGCAACGAGGTGTCAGAGACTAACCATGTGACTTGAGATAGGAAACGCTGTCTTAGGAAACAGAAAGTTTCATGTGTCCACATGCAGGTGAGCCAAAAGGCAGACCTGGAATGACAGCTTGCTATCTGTCCTCCCATGAGCTGGCTCTTCAGAACACCAGCCAGAAGGAAAATGGTGACACTTGCATGGGCTGCTCTATTCTGTAGCGTTTGTAACAACAGAACGCTTCACTCAGAACAAAGCCAGAGCTTCACACAGCTGATGGAAGGGAATGGAGCCCTCATTTCTGTGTTCTGCCTTCTCCACGTGGGGGCTCAAAGAATCACCTTTCACTCTTCTCAGTAGCCTGGCTCTTTGTTGCCATGGAATGCCAAAATGGTATTTGAAAGAGCTTGATTGAGCTCTTAGGCTATTGACTGATGATTCTACTCTTAGTATGTTAAGACTGTCAGGTCTAAAATAGCAAAGTAGTACCTTCTGGTGAATTGCCAATGAAATGCTTTCAGCCCCGCTCCTACCCCCAAATTCACAAGTTGGAGTGAATAATTAATTAATATAGTCAAACTTTATTGTTTACAGTTTGACATAGTAGGGTGAAAAGTGTGGACTCTCTTGACTTAAATCACTACTCATTAGGTAAGGGAACTAGAGTAAATTATTTAACCTTTGTGCTACATTTTCCTTTTCAGTAAAATGGGGATAATCACCTTACCTTCTTCTTAGGGTTGTGAGGATTTAAAGAGCTAATACAGATAAAGTGGCTAGGACATCGTTAGCTCTTATCATCACTGTAGCTATCACACACTGTGCCAGGTACTGAATATCCATTGATGAGAAAAACAGATAGGGTCCCTGCTTTCATAGAGCTTAGACTAGTGGCTGGCTGTGACAAGTATAAAATATTTCAGAGCCACATATGACTCCAGCCATTTCAGGCAGCTCATTTGGATGCACAAAGAAAACTCAGGGCCCCTGATGATGACCTCCCCTTTTTTCTCTGGCAAAGAGATCACATCCCAACACAAACATATCCCCTGGCGGAGGCGCAAAGTGCTGAGAGCCTGGTCAGATGAGAGATCAGTGATTGTCTTTTAGATTCAGACGTGCTGGCTCGACAATGGTGCTGTTCATACCTGTGATAGCTTTAAAGGATAACGAAAGCTCCTTGAGCAGCTATGGTAGACTGTATTAACATTCAGGAGATTCACTGCCTTTCCCCAGGAGAGTATTGATGGCAGACATGATCATGGGATCTGCTTTAGTCAATAAAATGGAGTGGAGTGACATTTGTCACTTCTAGGCAGAAGCTTTAGGAGCCAGGGTCCTGTCAACCATACTCTTCTCCCTGCCTCTGGGATGATGGAAACATGTCAAGTTAAAGCCACCCGAGCCTGAGTTTGTGATATATTACAGTGAGCAGAACACCCCTTGTTCATGGAGTACACGAGTGAGGATGTTTATTTTTAAATTATTGAAAGTGTGGGGTCCTTTGTTATTGCAACATAATTTATCCTGTTTTAATTAATACATCACCCACAGGTATAGCTGGTTACTGTGATGTCCAGAAAACCCTACTGCATCAATCTGTCAACGTCAGGACCTGATACTTACTGCAGGAGTGCACTTTTTTTATTTGTTTGGTGTCTTTGGTGGCTCTTTGGGGCTCCCAGTCTCTCTTGAGAGAATGCAGGGCCAGAGAATGAGCACTAGACCTGGAGCCAAATCCTGAGATCATGGTCCAGCCCTTCCACTAACTTTATGATCTTCAGCAAATTAATTAATCAATCTGAGCCTTGATTTTTCTTTGCTAAAATAGGAGGAGTAATATCATAATATCTGCCTGGTGTACCCCAAGTTTGTTCTTCAGAAGCACTTTGTAAAGTCTGATACCAGTGTAGAAAACCATTTTCAATTCTCAAGAACTCACAGGCAGGCCTGACCCTCCTAAACCTGTGAAACTCTCAGCCAACGCCAACAATTGACCGACAGACACGACCGTAAAGTCAGAGCTCTTTAGCAGGTTGATTTGTGTGTGAGAGGTCACGGTCCTCAGGTGGTATGTCCTTCCTCAAAAAACGCTTTTCAATCCAAAAGTGCCAATCAGAAAGAAGAGACTTAATGACAATTTTTCTTGGTTTTCCAAAGAACACATTTTTCTTATGCCACATAATATTACAGTCGTCTTTGAAAAGGAGAAAAGAGTAGACCCAACCATCAATACCCACAGAATTCTGATTTAAAGAGTACATAAATAGGGGCTCCTGGCTGGCTTAGTCAGAAAGCTGAGTCTTGGTCCTGGGGTCGTGGGTTCAAGTCCCACATTGGGTGTAGAGATTACTTAAATAAGTAAATCTTAAGACAGACAGATAGATAGATAGATAGATAGATAGATAGATAGATAGATGATAGATAGATAGATAGATAGATCAATAAAAAGTACATAGATAAATGTACTTATCCCCAAGCTGTTCTCACAGGTGCTTCATCATCACACACAGTGGTTTGTAATAGCTCGAGGATCCGTGCGTCTCCCCCCAACCCCCACCCAGGAACCTTGGGCATAGAAGGGGCAGGGACAGTTAGAATGTCCTTCCCTATCATTCTTCCTCAGGTAGACTCCTCAATCTTCCTTCCAGGAAATCTTACTTGATAGCACAGTCTGATTTAGATTCGTTCATTTATTCATTCATCCCGTTACCAGATATTTATTGAGTGAATATTATGTGCCAGTCCCTGTTCTAGACACAGAGAGATAGAATAGACAAGTCCCTGTCTGCATGGAGCTTATATGTCCAGGGGTAGATAATGTTCTACACTTCCATAGCTCCTGACACATATCTGTCAGTCTCTATGCATGATATTCATAAGTTTAGACTACAAGATCCTTAAAGATATTTTAAAAAACATATCTCATTAGACTTTATATTCTCAGCACCTTGTCTGGTGCCTGGAATATAGAAGGTGCTCAATAAATGTTTATTTTTTAAAATTTTATTTTATTATGTTATGTTAGTCACCATACAGTACATCATTAGTTTTTGATGTAGTGTTCCATGATTCATTGTTTGCATGTAACACCCAGTGCTCCATGCAATACGTGCCCTCCTTAATACCCATCACTGAGTAAATACCAGGAATTAGAAGAGCTGGCTTTCATGTTCAGTTCTTCCCCCAAATATGGAGGATTTAGTCACACTACATCATCAACAAGTATTAATTGGTTCATTTTGTGAACATGTATAACAAAACTAATGTTGTCAGTACTGCTGTGCATTTGTTGACAAACTTATAGGAGACCAGAGGTTGAATAAATGCATAAAACCTACTATGTTCTTCTAGCTAATAAAACTCGGTATTAAGTGCTTTGCACACAGCATGTGTAAGAAAAGAGCTACATACTAAAGGAATAATCCCAACATGGTCAAGGTTAAGCATCAGAATGTGGGCATGTAAGCAGCTTGTCTGCCTTAGTAGAGCCTGTGGTTTATGAGTGTTGTGCAGAGAGAAAAATGTAAAAAGAAAAAAATCAAATGAGCAGAGAGAAAAATCAAACTAAAGTGCATATAATTCTCCATTTGAAGATATTTCCTTCTACTTAGCCAATTCTCAAAAAAGGGCCCTTTATACCTAATCTTTGAATATTGCAGGAGTTTGTATAGCAAACTCTATGTGGATTGAGAAACACGTTATCTTGAAGAAGGCACTATTAATTCAGAGATTGAGGGCCTGGAAAGATAAGAGGAGAGGTGCCTGGAAGGGAAGGGGGCAGATCAAGGGGCAGAGAATATGGAGACAGGAGTGGGCTTGTTAATGGTATTCCCATGTTAGGCTCTCAACTTCTCCTATTTCTGAGGCATGTTCTGTATCCTACACTGTGGTTAATTACCAAAGGAGAAGAGACATACCTTTATTTAGTCGTTTATCGTGCAAATATTTATTAGATACCTACTCTTTGTATCTTTGTTTATCATGTACCTATTTCATACCAGATACAATCATAGGGGCTGGACAGACATGGACCCTGCCCTCCTGTAGCTTGCATTCTGGTGGGGAAAGCAGATAATCAACAACTAAATATATAAATAAGGTGATTATAGGTCATGAGAAAGACCCTGAAGATGCTGTTAGATCCCCAAGAAGGTGTCTGGTGGGTGTGGGGTAGTGCTAGTTTAGTCAGGGCTATAAGGGAAGACATCCTGAGAAGCTGATGTTTGAATCGAGATCTGAACCACAAGTAGAAGCTCATCAGGAAAGCCTGCAAGTAGAAGAACATTCTAGCCAGGGAAAGAGCAAGAGCAAAGGCCCTGAGGCAGAAATGAGCTGGGCACGTTCACAGTGTAGAAAGCAGGCCAATACGACCAGAAGGTGCTGATGAAAGGGGAGAGGAGTCATGCATCAGATCTTACAGGGCCTTGAGGGGTATGGCAAGGATTTTAGATTTTCTACTGCACCTGGTGAAAGTCACTGGAGAGTCTTTGGCAGAGGAGTGGCATGATCTGGAGTCAAGAACTGATGAGCTCAAAACACACTGCAGTCCACTCGTATCTTTGAGCTTTCACGTCATGAGTTTATATGTGGACTGTATTTTCCAACGTTCAGCGTTACAGCGCCCCATCAGCGGGGTGTGTGGTGCGCTGGGAGTGAGTGCCCGGCCTTCCCGCCCGTCCTCTCCTCTCCTCTCCTCCTTCGTCCCTGTTTATTTGAGTCTCACTCCCGTTCCACATCCTGGTAGCGCCATTCCTCTTTCTGATGAATTGGAGGAAAGGTGTTACCAAAATTTCAGCTTTTTTTCTCAGTAATAACCTTTGATAACACTGCCATTTCTCTCTCCTACCCCTGCCTTTCATCCTTGCATTTTCCCTCTTTCTTCCCCTTCTTTTCCTTCCTCCCTCTTAGCTCCTCTTTATCCAATAGAGGTCCACCCAGGACTGCAGAAAGTCCGAGACTAAAAATCTTTAAAATCCACTGTGGCAGAGAAATATCGGTTCTGAAAAAGAAGATTCATCATCAATTTATTTCAATCGGAGGGTATTTCCCTATAGGAGCTTAAAAATATTTAATAAAAAGAGACTTGTGATATGTTTTCTCCGCTGAAACTAGCCAAGATTGCTAAAATGCCACCTGTAACGTGGCAGTCATATGACCTTACATTTTGCTGGTTTATATCAACTGTCTCTGCCCTTGTTTCTTGAGGACCTTTTGTGTGTCAGGCACGGTGCTAGATGCCCAGGGAGTCACCAGCAGGCAGACACACTCCCTGTGCACTTGGGACCATAGTGCAAGAGGGAATGTCGTAAGGGCTCTCACGGAGGCATGGTTTTTTGTGGTAGAACTGAAAATGAATGGGAGATTCATTCCAACGGGGACCTTGGGACGGCCTGGCCTGGTAGAGAAGGGATTTGGGAAGAGATCAGATAACATTATCTCTGTCTGCTGTAGGGCAGCCCCGGGCCTTTTTCCTTCATTAGCATTAACCCCAGGGCCACCTACCCTCCTTTGGGTTGGGGGTGGGGGCGGTGGCTGATTCTGGCTCTGCACAACGATCAGATGTGTGTCTGGAATGGAGTGTGGTTTTCATTAGCAGTAAGATAACACAGTGATGGTGAGTGGCTGCTCTTTAAGTCCGGCTGTCTGTGTTGGAATCCTTCCCCTACTGCTCACTCTGTAGGTGAAATTTAGACAAGTAACTTAACCTTTCTATTCGGTTTCCTTGTCTACAATGTGGAGTAATAATATTAGCTATCTAGTGGGGTTATTTTGAGGAGTAAATGTATATAAAACACTTAAAATAGTTCATGAAAACTTAATAAACACTGAATGATGTCAGGGAGTATTAATTCTAGTGACTCACTGTCAAAGCGGTATTTGAAAGTCATCTCTGGTCCAGATGGAATTGTGCTTTTTCATCTTTACTCTTACACAGATGCCACCTTGTGGAAGCCTAGCCAAATATTTGCAGCCGCGTCCCTGCTCTCTAGTAAAAGGAGGATGACAAGGAAAACAGTAAGACTCAGCAGCTGCTATCATCAGCCACACGGTCATACTGTGGCTCCTTCTGGGTGGGGCAGCTGCTGAGACCAGGGCTTCCTGGGGTCATGAGAATCCATTTGAGAACCGAGCGTTGTCTCTAAACCATGCTCAAACATAAGTGAGATCGTACTTTCACATGTAAGTTAATGCTCTTCTGAGATCATCAAATATAAATTTTCTTAACACCCTTCACGGTAGCTTTTAGCCGTTGGAATTTCTCAGTGGAGATACTAAAGTTTATGATCATCCCTTACATTTTTTAAACATTTAAATTGCTCAAGGGGCGCCTGAGTGGCTCAGTCGTTAAGCGTCTGCCTTCGGCTCAGGTCATGATCCCAGGGTCCTGGGATCGAGCCCCGCATCGGGCTCCCTGCTCGGTGGGAAGCCTGCTTCTCCCTCTCCCACTCCCCCTGCTTGTGTTCCTGCTCTCGCTGTGTCTCTCTCTGTCAAATAAATAAATAAAATCTTAAAAAAAAAAAAAAATAATAAATTGCTCAAAATTATGTATTCCTTCAACTGAAAAAAGTATGTGCTAAAATGACTATGCCAAGCACTGGGCGAGGCCTTAGGGACACAGACTGAATAAAATTCAGCCCCTGCCTCAGGAGGCTCCCAGGCCAGATAATTGCAACACAGGATGTCGAATGCTGTGTTATGACTAAGCACGGGATGCTCGGAGGACACAGTGCAAGGGCATCAGTTCTGTCTAATGTTGGAAGTTCCGCAAGTGCTCAGGGTTCTGGGAGCACTTGCTGAGGGAGAAGGAGCTTGCTCCTCGCAGGCCGAGGAGAGCCCCATCCAATGCCTGCCCTCTGAGTTTCCGTCACTGCTGTGTTGTCTCCACCGCTTACCTCTCCACGGAGACGCGCCCCCACCCACATGGCCACTTAGACAGTTGAGCTAGAGCCACAGGCTGAACACCACATCCTGACCAGACCCAGGAGCAGCCCCTTTCTGGCCAGTCCTGTTCTGCCTTGTCTTCTGGCCTCTAGCCTCTGTGTGGTCTCAACTTGTCCCTGGCAAGGACCTGGCCCCCAGACAGGCAGCCACCCCCTCCCTTAGCTGCGCTCAGGCTTCCTTCTGTCCTGGAGAATGCAGTCTTTCCTCTAATGGCGTACGCTGGGGGAACTGTAAGGGAATGAAGGGAATAAAGCTTCCAGCTAAGCCAAGAGTTGGGAGGGAGAGGTATAGCTGTAAGTTGTAAAAAAAAAAAAAAAATAATAATAATAATAATAATAATAGTACTAACAAAATAAATATAGAGCACTGTGGGAATATGGAGGGAGGAGCTGCTAATTCTGCCACCAGGTTACAACTAGGTCCAGGGCACTTTCTGTGCTTTCTCTGTGATAGAGTGGTCAGCGAGGCTGGATGCTTTGATTTAACTCCAGTTAAATCAGAATTAACAGTAGTGTCCAGGATTCCAGAGAGTCAAGTTTCCATTACCCTGTCTGTGGGTCAGGTTTTGAATGCACTTCAGTGGCTCACCACCCGTTCTTTTCGTTGTTCTAATTGCGTGGTGTTATATGCAACTACAGCAATCCTCTTCTGATCCATTCTCTTTGTAGCTTAACAGAAAGATAGTCTCAAACCTGCCGGTAATCCTATAGTACTAGCCATGCTGTTTCAAAAAAGAAAAGCCAACTGTGGGTGTGTGTACATGTGTATGTGTGTGTGTGTATACCTTGCATTGCCAGGAGGAAAGGCAAAGGGAGGGAAAATTAGGAAAAAAGGAAATAAGCCCAAAATGTTTTTACTTGATTTTTTAAAATTGCTTTAAGGGTGCCTGGGTGGCTCAGTCGGTTAAGCGTCTGCCTTTGGCTGAGGGCGTGATCCCAGAGTCCTGGGATCCTGTGTTGGGCTCCCTGCTCGGCGGGGAGTCCGCTTCTCCCTCTGCCTCTGCCCCCTCCCCTCTGCTCATGCGCTGTCTCTCAAATAAATAAACAAAATATTTTTTAAAAAAATAAAATAAAAATTGAGCGTTAAGGGAAAAGGGATAGTACCCAGTCTAAAACCCACAAAATTGTTCTAAAGAAGGATCAAGCCCCATGACCTTAATTTTATTGGCATTATGTTCTAATCAGCCACTGAATTAAGAGATAAGAAGACATTTCCATCAATGATGATCACATGAGGTCAGTGCCTTTTTCCACAGAGGCAATTTTCTGAAGGCCAAAAGAGCATTTTTAAATGCTTTCTTTCAGCGTCTGTTGGCAGTTCTGCCTTGGTATTGGCTGGAGGGAGTCCTTTGATTTCCTTCCTCTGCGTTCATTCACATCATCCCTGGAAGGTAGGAGGAGCTCTTTCTGTAAATGTGGACTGGGAGGGAAAGGTGCCACAGCTCGCTGTCTGCTTGTGTGCGGAAGCCTGGCACCTCTGGCTTTCTCCTCGGCTGCTTCCCCGCCGTGTGTCGGACACCAGACACACAGAATTGTGAATAACCCAATAATTGGCTCAGCCGCTACAGTGCATGACACATGCTTTTCATGAACATTAAAATTCTTTTTTTTTTTTTAAATTTGAGAGAGAATGAAACCTACTTTCTGGTACTCATTTCCACGTGTCTTCCTCCTGGCCACATGAGTTGTTTATTTCTGTGATGCAGGAAAGCAGAACTCTCTCGTGGGTATGTTTTGCAAATCCCATCCATTTTTAGGGAAGCCTGTGCGGTCTTTACCCCTCACATGGATGGATTCCAATTGGTAATTCAAATCGGTTCCGATGTTATGTCACCTTCTTTGTTCCCTGCTGTCCAGGTTAGGTTCAAGTATCACCTCTTCGACGCAGCCTTTCCTTTGTATTTCCTGCAATACCTAGCACCAGGCTTTGTATACAGTGATGCTCAATCAGTGCGTATTAAATAAGCGAGAGCTTTCTGGAATGTAAACATTGACTTCTCTACCAGGATTTGAAATACTGCACATGAACCACAGAAATCAGACATGTCAACAAGTATTTTCCTCACTTAGTAAATATACACATTTCTCCCTTACTACTTTCCCCTTCCCCTCGCTGAGTAAGCTCCAGGCACACTAGCCTTCCTGCTCATTCTCAAGTATGCCAAACTTGTTCCCATGTAAGGATCAAGGCATTAAAAGCAGTGATCCCTTTCAACGTATTTTGCATTTATATGGCAATGTTGACAAATATGGGGATATCTCTTGAAAGATGCACTTCTCTTCTCTTGGGGGAAACAATCCTGTATGGATAATAGTCTGGTATTCTTCTTAATCAAGCTTTTGGAACAGGCATTTACTTTGGAGTGTTAAAGACAGAAATTTCCTCACACTGTTAGAAGTAAGTAGGGTAGGTAAGGGAAGGTAGGAAGACTTTACTTGGGATGATACTGTCATAGGCCACGAGACGATCATAGTAGGGAAGAGAGACCAAGCTCAACTCCAGATCCAGACAAGACAGCTGGGGATTTATGGCCAATGAGCAGAATAATGGGGCGGTGGGTGGAAAATTGCTAAGGGGAGACATCAAAGGTAGAAGGATTTTTGCTAAACCTATTGAACAGGATTCTTATGAAAGGCAGGCCAAGGACTTACATGTCTAAGACGGGAGATGACAAAATTGGTCAGCAATTGAGGGTGTTCAAATATCAAGGGTGGGGATTCCCTCCCTGACTTAGTAAGATTCTTGCTAAGACTGCACTCTGCAGGCCGAAGAACAGTCCCAAGAATGGGGCCTAGGAGAAAAAAAGGCATAGAGGAGCTTGTCAAAGTTCAGTCAAGAGAGAATGTCTGTCAGGAGAGACTCTCAGTCCCTTCGTGGCCTACTGAGCATCACTCTGTGCTAGAACGATAGAATGGAGGCACCTAAGGGCTATTTCTGAGCAGGTCCCCTGTTATGGTTTAAATTGCAGATGTCAGCCATTGTTGTTGATATAAGCATAAACGGATCCGCCCTGCCCCAAATCCTGGGTGCGGCCAGTTTGCTTCCACAGAAGCTATCCCATTTCTCTCAGGTTATTTCAAGCCATTTTTAACATTCTTTAATTACAAATAGAAATATTCTTTCTTATTCTTTTTAAATCTTTAGCTTAAGTTTTCAAAACATAATTGCTCTTGGCGCACATTGCACAAAATTGGGTCGTCATAGTTGGGGGACCGGCGTAGGTGTAGTTTAGACTGAATACAGAGAATATGTTTAAATAGTTTCACGACATAGGAAGTGTACACGTTTATATTATTGGACTATTTAATTCTAATAGCACTGTATAAACAGGTCTGACAAAAAACAAAACATGAAGAGGTGATGTGTAGGCTCTGCCATTCTCCCCTTTCTGAGTCTCTGTATTCTGTTCATTCCAGGGTCCCACCCAGCTCTTCCATTCCATGCCCTTGGCTGACCTTCACCTTTCCAGGCAAACTGGCTTTTCTGTAAAACTCTCTTCTGCATATCATAAAGAGGGAAAGTCCTGAAGGTTCCCACTGGAGAGTAATGACTTAAAAGTCTACATTCTACGAGACATTTGCGTTCTGTAGTAGTAAGTCTCAAGCAATGTGATATAAATTGAAGTGAAAATTTTGAGCAATTGGAGGTTTCCAGGAAGCCCTCAAATCATAGCTCTACTGGCAACACGTTACTCTGATTCTTACTCTACTTGTGACCCCGATCATAAATACATTTTCAGAAAGTATGGGCCAATGCCTATTGTTTCTGATTTATTCTTTATCCTATTTTATTCTTCCTTTTTGTGGAGGACTGTTATCTCCTTGAAGTCAGAGCTCATGCTCCTTCATCTGTATCTTGTACAATATATGTTTGTAGAATTAGGTCAAATTACAACCTAAAATAAGACCCTATCATCTCTGTTACTCAAAAGTAGAGAAAAGATAAATAATCTAAAATTGTTCTTTGGTTTGCCGTGGTTTATTTTGGAGTACAAATCAGTGAGGTATTATTATTATTGTTTCTTTTTTTTTCTGAAAATATCTTTAGTACAAGATCTTAAAACTTATTTAATATCTGTAACTTTTGAGGTGACTTGATATAGATTCTTGGTAAAGTATTCCAATAAGGTAGAATGAAACAGGCCTCAAAGGCAACAAGAAATCTAGGAACCATCTATAACTTAAATCACTGTGAGATATGAGAAACCAAAATCTTAAATTATATGAGCCTCATTTTTATAACCCCTTTGCAAATTATCAATTTCAATCTTCTTCTGTGCCTATTCATCTTTGAATAATTTCAGACTTTCTGAAAAGTATGAGAATAATATTCTCATATCTCCTTTACCAATTGTTAAATATTTTACATTGACTTTATCATTCTCTCCATCTTCCTGTCTCTCTCTCTCTCCCCCTCCCTGACTCTCTCCCTTTCCCTCTTTTTTTTCTTGCCAGATATAGAGATACATATTTGTGTGTGTGTGTGTGTGTGTGTGTGTTTATGAGTCCTGTCTCACAAATTCACATTATAGTTGGAGAAGAAAGGCAATAAAGACATAAACTAATGTAAAAAAAAAAAAAAAAAACAGATAATTTCAGAGAACTATAAATGTTTTAGAACAAACATATTGAGTGACACATTCAGGTATATGTATACGTGTATGCATGCATGTGTGTGGGGGTCAAATACATCTCTTATCAACAAATATGTCTCCTGAAATATACATATCTCCTTTCTGAGAGGACATAGTACTGAATGGTGTTCTTTGTATCATCATTTCAAACTGGCATTTCCTTTGGTGTCACTGTCTTTCCTCAGCCTATTGAGCATCATTGTGTACTAAAATAATAGAATACAGTGATGTCTAATGCTTATTTCCTTTTTTTAAAAGATTTTATTTATTTATTTGAGAGAGAGTACAAGCTGGGGGAAGGACAGAGGCAGAGGGAGAAGCAAACTCCCCACTGAGCAGGGAGCCCAGTGCAGGACTCGATCCCAGGACCCTGGTATCATGACCTCAGCCAAAGGCAGACGCTTAACTGACTGAGCCACCCGGGTGCCACTCTAATGCTTATTTCTTGAGAAGATAATTCACCAGGTTTTAAATTATAGATGTCAGTTTTAAAATGTATTAAAAATTTTTTGAACCATTTGAGAATACATTGCAGACATGTTGACTCTGCCCCTATGTAGTTCAGTGAATGGTCCCTAAGAACAAGAACATTCTCTTTCTCAATCATAGAACAATTATTAAAATCAGGAAAATACCCTTGATACTATTACCTAATATACAGACCTCACGCATTGCCAAATGGCCCCATAATGTCCTTTGTAGCAAAAAAGAAGAAGGAGAAGAAGGAGAAGAAGGAGAAGGAGAAGAAGGAGAAGGAGAAGAAGGAGAAGAAGGAGAAGGAGAAGAAGAAAGAGAAGAAGAAGAAGGAGAAGGAGAAGGAGAAAGGAAAGAAGGAAGGAGGGAAGGAAGGAAGGAAGGAAATCTGGAGACTAGAAATTTTTGTTTGTTTTCCATGAAAAACTAGGGCAGAGGGTCTACAAATATTTTATTTTTACTGCATTTCTCATATAAATTTAAGCTTTTAAAATAAATTTTAAATTATATTTAAAAACAAATACATAGGCTAAATTTTGACACACTGCAGCCCACAAACACATTAATGTGTGCTGCCTGCTGAACTAATTTTCATGGAGACTGTAAGGTTTCTCCTGCTACTTCTATTGAATTACAAGACATCATAGCATTCATCATTTGTTCATCCATCCATTTAGCAGTGCTAGCAGTATAGGGGAGCTACTATAGCACTGTTCTGCCTGAGATAAGCTGTTAATAAACTGATCTTTCATAATTACTTAACTATGAGTATTGCAAAATCCATAGAAATAAATCCAGAAGCTGAGGCTGATAAAATGCTATAACTATTCATAATCTTTCATTTCAAATCAAATAAGCTTCATTAATTTCTTGATTGATTTTGTAAAGTTCAAACATGATAACTTGGAAGTTGGAAAATAGTTTGTTTGTTTTTTTTAAGATTTATTTATTTGACAGAGACAGACACAGCGAGAGAGGGAACACAAGCAGGGGGAGTGGGAGAGGGAGAAGCAGGCCTCCTGCTGAGCAGGGAACCCGATGCAGGTCTTGATCCCAGGACCCTGAGATCATGACCCGAGCCGAAGGCAGTCACTTAACTGACTGAGCCACCCAGGTGCCCCTGGAAAATAGTTTTTATGTTGAAAATAGATCTATTTAAAAATTTTTAAAATAAATATTACTCTTTTTATTTTGGGATTTCACGTAAGAGTTTGCATGGGGTAAAAAAGGTTCTGTTTCTAATAATGTTTAAAAATAACTTATCTAGGGGCACCTGAGTGGCTCAGTCAGTTAAGCGTCTGACTCTTGGTTTTGGCCCAAGTCATGATCTCGGGGTCCTGAGATCAAGCCCCACATCACGCTCCATGCTAAGTGTGGAGTCTGCTTGTCCCTCTCCCTCTGCTCCCCCCGCCCCAACATTCTCTCTCTCTCTTTTTCTCTGGAGTAAAAAAATGAAATCTTAAAAAATAATAATAATAACTTATCTAGACCTGTGGTTTCCAAATATTTTTTTTTGGTCATACACTCATAAGTTTAAAAAATTATCGTGTTCTCGGACGCCTGAGTGGCTCAGTCGTTAAGCGTCTGCCTTCAGCTCAGTTCATGATCCCGGGGTCCTGGGATTGAGTCCCACATCGGGCTCCCTGCTTGGCGGGAAGCCTGCTCTCCCTCTCCCACTCCCACTGCTTGTGTTCCTGCTCTCGCTATCTCTGTCTCTGTCAAATAAATAAACAAAATATTAAAAAAAAATTATCGTGTTCTCTAATGTGTGTATGCTGACTTATTCATATAGGAAGTATATAAGTGTACTAGTATTTTATGCACATTATAAAATTTACCCTAAGAGAAAATTCTGAAAAACTACATAAAAGTAAATATAAATAAAATTTCTGACAATTTCTTTTTTTTTTTTTTTTAAAGATTTTATTTATTTATTTGAGAGAGAGAGAATGAGAGAGAGCACATGAGAGGGGGGGAGGGTCAGAGGGAGAAGCAGACTCCCTGCCGAGCAGGGAACCCGATGTGGGACTCGATCCAGGGACTTCAGGATCATGACCTGAGCCGAAGGCAGTCGCTTAACCAACTGAGCCACCCAGGCGCCCAAAATTTCTGACAATTTCTTCCTTGACTCCATTGGATCATTTGTATACCCCTTGAGGTCCTTGTACCATACTTTTCAGTTCTTCAAGTCTGAACTCTTTTCTGCTTTGTTACCTATTCCAGACTGTTGTTTTATGGTAATGACTACCACTGTAGTGTATAGACCTGTTTAAAGGTCATTTTTCTTGAGGTGTGTTCATTCATTTTCCTATCTGCAGACTGCCTAATATAAAGGTCATTTTTCTTGGGGTGTGCTCATTCATTTCATATTTGTTTGCAAATATTTGTGTACCACTGCATGGCTGTTACATTTTTACTGTCATAAAATTTTAGATAAGAAGCTTCAGGAAACATTTGTGCTAGAGATAAACAACGATGAATCAAAGAAGTGACTGAACAGAAAACTATTTTTACCATAGGCAATACCACCCACCTCGTGTTCCTAGAGAATGATTTCACACATTAGGAAGATATAGATAACTCAGGAAAGAGCATTTCTTTTAAATGAGCTGTAATTTCATGTTCAGTGCAATATGTGATGAGGAAATGAGGGAGAGACAGCTAAATTCTACATATGTGTTTGTCGAACAATTGGAAAATTGTTTCAGCCACAACACTTGGAAGGTAATTAGATTATTGGGTCTCTGAGGGTAGGGCTAGTGTTCTTCATTTTTTTGTGTCTTAATGTGGTTTTGCAAAAACAGGAACCCAAATGTTTTTGTTGAATGAATTTTAGTGGATTAATGAATAAATGAGATTTTCCCAGATTCAATACAAATAATTTTGGTCAGAAATAACAACCTGAAAAAAAAAAAAGAAAAAAAAAAAAGAAGTAACAACCTGAATTGTTTAGCACATAGGAACTACCAGAAGTTCTAAATTTTCTTGAAGTCTCAATTTTCATGATGCAAAATCTGTCCCTTGCTATAGTTTTATGTATTTATACTTCTCTCAAACTCCTTCTCTTAATGGGAGACTCAGTTATGACAGTCTGACTTCTGATATTTTTACAGAATGGTGTACACTTTACAAAATGGTGTACACATTCTGTACATGAAGTGCTATGTTATAGCTTTGTTCACATTTCTACATTCAGTTCATAGGACATCTTGCCTTTGTGCTTCTGATTTTCGTTAAATTTGGACATTTTTCATTCATTATTTCTTTAAATATTTTTTCTGACTGCATATCAACATTCTGGGAGGAAAATAGGTCAAAGATATGGCATCTCGTTAGCCAATGCCATGAACAGGATGATGAATTTATGCGTAGGGTCCCATCCTGACCTCGGGGACTCCAATTACATGTATGTTAGGCCATTTGAAGTTGTCCCACAGCTAACTGAGGCTGTGTTCATTATTTGTTTCAACTTTTTTTCTCTGCCTGTTTCATTTTGGATAGCTTCTGTTGTTATCTTTAAGCTCACTAATCTATTCTTCCTGGTCTAATCTGTTGTACATCCCATCCAATGTATTTTTTATCCTAGACACTGTCATTTTTATCTCTAGTGGTGAGACCTGAGTCTTTTTTATATCTCCAATATCTCTCCTTAGGATGCTCATGCTTTCCTCTCTACTTTATTGAGCATATGGAATATGATTATAATAACTCTGCAGGCCAGAGTTCATACCAAGAATGTCTCCAGCAGGTGGCAATTAGGCATAAAGCACGTCCACCACATGGGATGGCTCACGTCAGCCAAATGGGGAGCGGGGTGAGGAATTTTCTCTCTTGTTATGTAAGTACCTACAAAATACATTTGATTTTGCCTCTTGGCTCATCAAGCCTAAAATATTTACTATATGAGTCAAGTCTCTAGGAAAAATTTGTGGACCTTAATCAAGGGCTAATTTTGCCTCCCTACTGAGGCAATACCATTCTGAATCGTCCATCCGGTACCCTGTATATTATAAGGTTTTGACACTGGCTGGTAGAAACTGAACTATTCCCAGTTCTGTGTGAGCTCTGAAGACTGTTCTCCCCCTTCCTTTCTGGTGGCTTTTTCCTTTGCCTCAGGAAGTTTCCTCCCATTCGTGTGCTAATCAGGACTCAGCTGTAGGCTCAAGGGGAACCCTACGCTGATCTCTAGAACCATATCCCTTTGTGCAGCTCAGTTCTTTCTCTGCAGGTTTCCATTCCCCAGTACTATGCCCTGTGAATTCTATAGCCCCCTTGGCCTGAAAGAATTCTGAACTCAGAGAGACCTCTGGCCCCATTCAGTTTCTCTTCTCTACAACGAGCAAGCTAAAGTAGTGGTAAGGTCCTCCCATTGGGTTCCTCCTCTCAGGGATCACTGTCCTGTACTTTCTGTTGTCCAACATCTAAAAACCATTGTTTCATATATTTTGTCTGGTTTTATATTTGTTTCAGGAAGGAGGGTATTTCCTCCTGAAAGTGTAATTCCTGACTTCTCAAATTTGAAGAAACAAAATATCCATGGGATTTAAGCATTTGATAAGTTAAGTTCAAAGGAGATAGGAAGTGGACTTTGATAGGAAAATTTCTGCTAGGTTTAGGTTCTATTTTGGCAAGAAAGTAAGAGACAAGCAGGGTATTCAGAAGGTTTCTCAAAGGACTTACAGCAGGTCAGTAATGAAAGTATTCCTTGTCTTCTGAAAGGCTTTGTCAAGAAGTTATAGTCTTCATTTAATTCTAAGATTTTTTTTTTTATACACTGCATATCAACATTCTGGGAGGAAAATAGGTCAAAGATATGGCATCTCGTTAGCCAATGCCATGAACAGGATGATGAATTTATGCGTAGGGCAAAAAGATGAAAAGCTTGGTTCCTGCTGCAAATATTAAAGAGGTAAGGCATCGCATATTATAGCAAAAGAGACATTGGTGAAAGCAATGGTTCTCAACCCTGAATTTTTTAAAAAATATTTTATTTATTTATTTGACAGAGAGAGAGAGAGCACAAGCAGGGGGGAGTGGCAGACAGAGGGAGAAGCAGGCTCCCCGCTGAGCAGAGAGCTCAGTGTGGGACTCAATCCCAGGATCCTAGGATCATGACCTGAGCTGAAGGCAAACGCTTTACCCCAACTGAGCCACCCAGGCGTCCCAACCCTGAATTTGAGACAGCTCATAGTGCAGCAAATTACGTCAAGGAGTGTGCTGAAATTTTTACCCCCAGATTCTAAAACTTAGAATTAATCAGATGCCCAAACATTGATTTTCAGAAAAAAAGAGCATCGAAATAATCAAGCAATTAAACTGGGGGTTGTTTTATATCCAGAAAGCAGGAGGTACTGTTTTGTTTTTGCTGACTCGATTCAGTGACAATTTTCATTGGCCCATGATTTATGAAAATGGAAATGTGTCTGCAATAATAATGTAAAAAACATTTAGCTCTAGTTTTACCCACGAGAAGGGCACTTTTCTCAAGAATGTGTTTTTCTTACCCCTCAGATGATATCCTTCTGACAGAGAAACACCAAACTGCTTCTCAAGCTACCAACCGAGTTCATTTTGACAGATTGCCAAGGGAAAAGAAAGCTTATTTTCTTCTCGTCATTAATAGTTAATTGTTATTGCAGTTTCTCAGATGGGGGATGTGGGTTAGAGAAATCATATCCATCCTTTCTGAAAGTGCTGCGATATTATTAGAGGTGGGCCCACGGCAGAAAAATAAACCTGTTCCTTGGGGGATTAAATGGAGTGGGCCTATGGATTTTTTCTCTCCTCTCCTTTAAAGCACTTTAGTGACGCCCTCTAACAAATCGTCCACCTGGCCTAGTAAATCAGTGTTAATGTTTCATGAAAGCTCTCATGTGCTGAAACAATTTGCATTGATGCATCTTGAAAGCTTGGCTTTTGGAGGGTAGTGTGGGTGCCTGTGGTAAATGCACATTTATGCATTGCTGAAGTGTTTTCTTCATCCGCTTTACTGTACTCTTGTACAATTATATTGGCCTTTAGAACAGCATCTTATGATACCGTGAGCTAGCTCTTTTATTCTTACACCTCTGGGATTTTGTGGCTTCCCTAATTGGGAGAAATATCTATTTCTTCTATTAGGCTTCCCTAATAGAAGAAAGATGACAAGAAAAGGTCAGCTGGTGAACAGAAAAAGCAAAATTTTAAACCATCCTTAAAACCTAGCAGAAAGACAGAAATCACATTGACAGTCCCTACCAATTGCACAGTATAACTTCTAAGGGGTTCTTGACAGAAGTCAAGTGAGCTGAAAAGCTAAAATGAAGTAATGTCTTAAAAATCGGAATATCTTGCTGTAAATATTAGCGCTAAAGGAAACCATTGCAATTTCGCTTTATTTGCTGCTTTGGAATCCGTTTTGACTTTACAGGGCAATGTAATGGACAATGCTCTAGCAGTAGAGTTGGGCCCCATATCCACTGTTCATAGCTATTTGACCTTGGGCAAGTCTTTGACCTCCCTGCTCTTCATCAGCAGTTTTCTCACAGTAATGGAACCTGCAGAGGGGTGTGGGAAAAATTCAGTGAACTAGTGCATACAAAGGGTTCAAATGCTGGTATTGCTATTAATAATTGTAAATATCCAGCACAGCCTATACTTGCTTCAGTTATCTGGAAATGTACAATGAAAGTCGCTTGGAGACGAGCATGGCCTGGGTATGACATGCTAATGTTTCTGTTCTGTTTTGCATGGAGGCCAACCTCTACCTAACGATGTGGTTTGATTGGCAGCACTTACTGAACAGCTATCGTATTTGCTTTGTAAGCATTTTGTAAGCTAGTTTCTCCCCTCCCCCCCAAAATTCACAGAATTATTTAAAAAGTGAATGACTTATTTAATCAGCCAGACTGAATATTATCTCTAGTAGGTTTGCCTTTAAAACAAGCCTTTCAAGCCTGAAGAATTTCACATCTGGGGACATGTTTACTGAACTTCTGACATGAGCTCCAAACAAAATGAAAATGAGGATATCATATTTTGTAGGCACCTGTCAGTTCATAATAATGTCCCATGAAATTATTATTGCAGAACGGAGCCTTTCCTTGTCAATTTTGCAGCGGTTTGAAAACCGCAGTGGTGCCCATCAAATGCAAACATCTAACATCTATGCTGAAGATACCCTTTTCATCTTGTGTTTTTTATTGATGGGAAGTTTTATTATAGTGAATCTTCATCTCCCTGTCCTCGCTGTCACTGACAAATCACAGTGATACCAGAGGGTGCACTGACTTTTTGTTGGATGCTTCATTGCACATTCACTAATACGCATTACCCTTTAGAAGAATAATCCCTTAGATCCTAGTTAATGCTGACAAGATATGTAGTCATGGGATTGCTGTGGTGCATTTCAATTAGGTTTGATTTTCTTACCTACAGGGTCTTAAAGCTAATTGGTTCATAGAGCTTTTGTCTTCCTGTGAAAGACAGACACATAATTATGCTAATTTGTTAAGGGAAAAGAAATATGCATGGCACTGAGATTTTCATTGTCATTTAAAATGCTAGGTACGTGTCTCACCAAAGCATTCTCCTCCAGTTGAGAAACTACTTGAATTTCAAATACATTTATCTGAGAAATGTTTTCTCATAAGCATTTCCAGGCAACATTAGTTTTTGGTATAAATTTTATGTTTATCATATCTAAGAGCAGCATTGTCACATTAATTCAATATTGAAGAAAATGATTGTTTGAAACTTAGACTCAAGCAATTGTTACACAGCTAGATGGTCCCTCTCAAAGTGGTTAATGCATACTGACTGTTTAGCACTAATTTTTGTGCATGCCAAGAAAATAAGGGAAATGACCTCTGTGAAAGTAATGATATTATGTCTACATTCTTAAAGACTACAATTTTTTAATGTTATTACCCAATGTTAGAAAATATACTGGGCACTTCTCCCACATGACATTTGATAATTGACTTCTACAAAATAAATTCTAGGGATGCCATGTGTTTTGTGTCTTCCCCTTCAACCACAGCAACTGGTTATTAACTTCAGATGAAGTTTTTATTGGGACAGAAGTACTGAAAATAACTTCAGGGTGGATCTTGGGGGTTTAATGAACATAGCAGATGCTTACCTGGATGTATTTATAGGGGAATAGTGCAAACAATGAAGCATGATGACATCACTGGAAGGTCCAGCTGTATTTACATGACTTCTGCTAGTTGTTTATCTTTTCCTTGCATGATATCTTACAAAAACAAAGTGCTAATATGCCTTCCATTCCAAAGTTCATCTAAATAAGGTGGAAATTTAACATTCTGAGTTCAGCTTTGTCCAGATTAAATTATATATCAACAAGGGAAAATGTTAAGATCTAAGCAGGGTTTCACAGAAGAGCTTTAAAGAAAGTACATTAAGTAGTGTTTATTTCGCTGTTATATTTAGTTTCTGCCTCTCGCTCTTGGGTGAGTTGATCATATTGATAGATGAAACTATATTCAACCAATTCAGCACTTACTGAGGGTCTGCACTAATGGTTGGGGCAAAAAAAGTAAATGCAAAGACAAAGGAGTTTGAAACTTTTCATCAAGGAATTTAAAATATATTGAACCAAGATCTTATAATCTGGTGGTAAAGATGAGCAAGTAGATTGTATCCGTTAGGAATGCATTCAGCAGCAAGAAACAAAAAGTTCAATTCACAGAGGCTCATGCAATAAATAATTTTAATTTCTCACATATAAGAAGTCTGTATATGAGCAGTCCTCGTCAGATGCAATAGTTCAACAATGTCCCATCTCTTTGCTTTGCCGTCCTTGGCCTGTGCTTCTGGCCTTGTGCTCTCTACCTCATGATTGCAAGGTGGATGCCACATCTCTGAGCATCATGTCAGTGTTCACAGCAAGAGGAAGAGGCAAAGAGCTGCCCTCTAGTGCCTGTCTCCTTTATAAGGAGACATTAAGTTTCCCCATTAAGTGCCCTGCATACATGTCAGAACTGTGCCATGTGAACCACAGTTAGCTGGAAAGAAGGCTGCAGAAATGAGTACTTTGTTTTTCCAACCCCTCTGTTGGAAGTGACAAGGGAGAAGGAAGGTACTTGGGACATGCCGTTGGGTCAATCTCCGAATAATATCTCCACCTAGACGAAGTAAGTAAGGCAGAAAGAAATCAGCTGTTGGAAAGGAAAAAGAAATTTCTGATTTCGGATAAGGATATCATGGAAGTAGTACTTAGGCCGGGGGTTTTGGGATACATAGATTTGATAAAGAAGTTGGGGGCTCCAAAACAATTCAGAAAAGAATAAGCAAAGGAAAGGCATGGGGGTATAAAATGACATGGCATGTGTGGGCAGGGAACAAATGGCAATATTGTAGGTCTGGATCTAAAGAAATATATGAATGAGGTGGGGAAGTTGTGCACTAAGAATTGACAAAGGGATTTTGAGATTCATTTATAGAGAACTTTTATTGCTGAGCCAAGTAGTTTAACTTTTAGTGGTTTCCCAGAACCTGCAAAACCAAAATAAAACATCATAGCCTGGCAATCAAGGCTCTTGGTAATTCAAACCTAACTTGCATTGCTTGTTCATTCTTTCCACCATGTATATGCCAAAACCTTCGGTCAAACTGGATTTCTTACCACCCCCCAATACAACATCCTCTTTCTATATCCATACAGTGCCTCCTACTATGGATTCTACTGAAATGTTCTCCCCATCCCTTTCCAAACTGAAGCTCTACCCATCAAGGCCCATCCCAAGAGATGTAGTGGCATCATTGCTGATCACCTTAACTCTCTTTTGAACTATTATAGTATTTTAGCAATTATGGTGTTTTGTTGGAAAGGGCATGCTAGGACAGATCCAAACTCCTAGTCCAGATTCAAAGACTGGAAAGAATGATGACTCAGACTCAGTTCAAGGTTGTTTTCCTCTCAGATGACTCCCAAACAAGCAGGCAAGCAGTGCCAGGATGTACATAGGATTAAGAGGCAAGTGAGAGGACATAGCTCTCCTGTTTCTCTTTGATCCCTCCTGAGGTCATGTCTGTTGTTGGTTGGTCAGCCTGTAATGGTAAGAAATCTACCAGATCTGAAGAGGCCAGAATTACCGGTTCAATGCCTTTTATACCACTTGGCCAAGGGAAGGACCACATCAGTACTTGAAGGTCTATTACCATGTCAAGAATTTTTTGCTCTGGCACAATTATGTGCCATATTCTGTTTCTGGCCAGGACCCACACACACTATCTTACCACATATTTTTTTCTAATATTAGATCTATTTATGTATATCTTTTAGACATTATAACATAGTGATTAACAGCACAGTGTCAAACTGCCAGCATTTAAATCTCAACTCTACCACTTATAAACTGTGTGATCTTGAGCAATACACCTCAGTTTTCTCATCTATATAGTGGGGACAATAATGGTATCCACCCCATTTGGTTGTTGTGAGGATTAAATGTGATCATTCATGACTCTTTAAGCCGGTGTCCCATACTAGTTGATGCTGTTTGTAATTTTTGAGGGAGAATACTCTATCTCATTTATATTTTCCTCAGTCACATTTAAAACTTTCTATGTGCACAATAAATATTTGAAAAAGAAATGAATAAATAGCTAAATTAATTGATTTCAGTGTTTCATGGCTCTAGAAATAAGAACAACCAACGACACAGGATAGTAACAAAAATTTTAAATGGATAGGCTTGTCTCAAATACAGAAAAGCATACAGAAAAATATTAGTCCTTTTAAAAGGCAGCCAGCTCTACACAAATAAGCTGCCAGTGGAAATGCACATTTTACAACCTCCCTCGTAGTTTGGCAAAATTATCAAAAGTCCCTCAAAAAATCATGGATTTTCCTGGTGCCTGGGTAGCTCCGTCAGTTAAGCATTTGACTCTTGGTTTTGGCTCAGGTCATGATCTCAGGGTTATGATCTCAGGGTCTTGAGATGGAGCCTCGGGTAACGCTCCATGCTGAGCGCGGAATCTGCTTGGGATTCTTTCCCTCTTCCTATCCCTCCCCTTCTGCACCTCCCCCCTGCTAGCGCTCTCTCTCTCTCAAAATAAATAAATAAATAAATAAAATCTTTTAAAAAAAGCATGTATTTTGACCCAGTAATTCTAATTCTATAAATTCTAAGAAAACAATACAAAAAAGTGCACAAAGAATGTTGCAGGATAAAATGGAAACAACATAAAAGTCCATTGATGAAAATTAGCTTAAAAAATTTTAAATATTTATATGAGCTAAACCCACATTTTAACTGAAAAAAAAATGGCATCATAGATTAAGTGAAAACAAAAGGATAACATCATAGAGAGTATAAGCCCATTTCTTTTAAAAGCAATAATAATAAAAAGAACACATAGTATCTTGTTTGTATGTGAGAGAATAAGCCTAGGGAGAGAGATATAGAATATTAACTGCTATCTTTTTTTTTTAAAGATTTTATTTATTTATTTGACAGAGAGAGACAGCCAGAGAGAGAACACAAGCAGGGTAAGTGGGAGAGAGAGAAGCAGGTTTCCCGCGGAGCAGGGAGCCCGATGCGGGGCTCAATCCCAGGACCCTGGGATCATGACCTGAGCCGAAGGCAGACGCTTAATGACTGAGCCACCCAGGCACCCTAACTGCTATCTTTTAGTGAAAATATGAATGATCTTTATTTTTTTCTATATTATCTTTTGAAATTTTCACAACACCTGGAAAAAAAAATAAAGATTTCTTTTTGTAAAAGCAATCATCTTAAAAGTTCACTTTTCACAAGCACCAGTGTAATGGCCTGTGGTTCCCAGCACGTTCGCACATTCATCAAGACTGTCAACAGTCTGTCTTTGGATGTGAGGACAGTGGGTGGTGTGATGGAAGTGAGGAACCTAGAAGCAGGCTGATTCCAATCCCGTTTCTGTTAAATTCTTGTGTGACCTTAGGTAAACCTTTATTCAATTGTAAAGAGTCCAATGGATGTTCCTATAGCATTGCTATGACGTGTAGGGAAATTTACTTACGTAAATGGCTGGCATGAGGGGTTTTCAAATGCTAAAACAAAATAGCCCTAATCAACCTAACTGTAAGCAACATAAGAATTAAAGACCCAAATTTGGAGTTAAAACACACACACACACACACACACACACACACAAGGCCAGGACAGGGGTCTGGTGGGGGTGGGGTGGGGGGTGGTTGGTATGAGGCAAAAGAGGCACTAAGGGTACAAAATAAAAGAAGCCCTCACTTTCAGGGTCATGCAAGCAGACTGACTCTAATCCCATTTCTAATCCCAAATATTGCAAATGCTTGACCTTACCCTGAAATTGAGCACTTCCTTGTAATTTGCACCTTATGTGCCGCTTACCCTAGTCCCTGCCATACATGTAAGTGCGCACACACACACACACACACACACTGTAGCAGCAGACAGGAAGAGGTATGAATGACAAACAGTTCTCTAGAATGATTGTCAATTCTATAGTGTTTCTTTATCATTATGTAGAAATGAACTAATTACACTTAGAAAGTAAAACAAACTGCTCTGTCTTCTGACAGGTGGTAGGGAATGATAGAAAAATCTCCCTTTACTCGGACACTATCTTTTCCTTACTTTGCTTCTGCATGATCTCATTCTGTTTCTTTATGGACGTTGTCTTCTTGGCATGACCCCAGAATTCCCACATTAGAGTCCATAGGAACTGTATAAAGAATTCCTCTCCGGTGGTCCAGTGCGTCTTCTGTACGTCTTCTTACCACAAGCTTCAAGCTTCCCTGTTTGTGAGGTGTGTCTTGGCCGCTATATACTTGAATTCACATATTGCTCCTTCTCGATGTTTCCATTTAAATTTAGTATCCAACTCTGCACATTTGAACTTGTTATTGACCTGGCAACCTCCAAAGATGCTTCTTTTGGTTATTGCCCTACAATTCATATCTCTGTGACTGGAAGCTGCTAACTCTCCATGCCCAGAATAGGCCCCTGGGATGCCATTGGCTGTGAAGAGGGGTTGGGGTTTGATGAAATTGCAGGAGCGTTGCAGGGATTCTAGGGACAATATAGCAACTTAATATGACCATTGGCATATAGGCAAACAGCATATGCTTCAGTAACAAAACTTGACATGTTTTGATATAGCATGACCCCCCCAAAAAATTACTTGGATAAAATATGATATTCTTTCTAAATTTTGGTTTTGAAGATAAAATTAGCAACTTAGCCTTATTAAATTTGGCTTGTATGCCATGTAGACTTGTAATATAAATGAAATCTACATGATAATAATTCACCCAATCACTCATTCATTCTCATGAGTTGAAGTAGGTCATTCTGACATGTGTAGACCAAAAGTTACATTCATATTGCCATTTCAGGCCTAATTCTTTTTTTAAGTAAGAAATTTCCAAAGTACTATATTGGAAAAAAATTTATTCAGTGCTGAAAGCAGTTACTTATTTATGTTCTCACAGAATCATATATTGAAATGCTGTATCTCAAAATATAGACACTAGTTATAAATACTGCAAGCAAAGATGCCCACCATGGAAATCTGAAAACCTGGGTCTAGCCTCAGGTCTCCCAATAGTTGTGTGACCTCACATAGGAAGCTGCCTTCCTTTGGGTTTGGTAAATACCACTGTAAACTGAGAGATAAAACAACATTATCTCTAAGAGCCCACCATTCTAACATGTCTTTTTTCTTAATTTCTAACAGATGTTTGCAAAATATAACAGAGCATTTGGAACTAATTACAAATTCACTGCCCCATGATTGCCATTAATATGCAAGGCCATTTTAACTGTTGTAACATATACTTAGTTCCCACAACTAGTACTGATTAAAATCTCACAAAATATGACTTCTTCTACACAGCTCTTCCCAATATGATTTGCTCCTCATTGCCTAATGGAGTAAATAAAACTGTATTTTATGAAACGTGAAAGGACATTTGTGAATATATTACTTTTTATAAAGTTGTATTAATTTAACAAATTATGTTTGCAAAAATAGCTTTTTAAAGCTGATGTTGCTCGTATTTTGTGAATAATTCGATAATTATTTTAGTATTACCATTTATTTCTTTTCAATGAGAACTCCATGTAACCTAGTATTTTTTTCTTTGCTGTCAGATAAGGGAGTTAAAGTAGAGGGTGACAACTGTTTTGGTACTACAAGCATTCTGTTCAGCAATGTGGGCAAAAGACAAACTGACTCTTACTGACTCTTATAGGTTTCCAATAAATATTCTCTCAATTTGGTAACCACAATCTACTCTGCCACACCCCCACACCATCTGCTTTTACCGTTATGTCTATAGGATGGAAACCAAAACTTTCTACAAATACAAGGAGCATGTGGGATAAAGAATAATTCAATCATAATATATTTGAAAAACCTGTTGTAGATTGTCGGTATAATTAGATGGGTGTATTAATCTGAGTTCTCTAGAGAAACAGAACCATTAGGGAATATATTATATATAAAATATTTATTATAAGGAATTGGCTCATATAGTTATGATGACTAGGAAATTCCAAGATCTGTGGTAGGCGAGCTGGAGATCCAGAAAAGCCAATAATATAGTTCCAGTATGAGTGCAGTGGCCTGAGAACCGGGAGAACCAATAGGTGTTAAGTTCCAGTCCAAATCCAAGTCCTAAAGCAGAAGAGTTTGAAGATAGATGAGCAGAGAGAGCAAATTCTTTCTTCCTCAGCCTTTGTGTTCTACTCAGACTTTCAACAGGTTGGATGAGGCCCACCCACATTGGGGAGGGTAGTCTGCTTTACTCTGGCAACCAATTCAAATGCTAATTTCACCCAGAAATGCAATCACAGACACACCCAGCATATTGTTTAACCAAATATCTGGGCAACTCGTGGCCCAATCAAATTGACACATAAAAATTAACTATCACAGGGGCACCTGGGTGGCTCAGTTGGTTAAGCAGCTGCCTTCAGCTCAGGTCATGATCCCAGGGTCCTGGGATCGAGCCCCGCATCGGGCTCCCTGCTCAGCGGAGAGCCTGCTTCTCCCTCTCCCTCTGCCTGCCACTCTACCTACTTGTGCTATCTCTCTGTCAAATAGATAAATAAAAAATATCTTTAAAAAAAAAAAAAATTAACTATCACAATGGGTCTTAACATTGTAGAATCCAATTCTACCCATTTGGAGCGAAGAAAGCTGTATTCCAGTGGTGTAAGTGCCCAACTCATATAATTGGTGGAAGATCCAGGATCATAACCTGAATTTTTATATTTTATGATATATTATTATATTACATTTTCATTCAACTCTCATTGCCACATATAGTTGGCACAGTAGTTCTTTTTAAACTAATTTAAATATGATCTTCTCCATGTTAACGAATCCTGTGTCTGTGTGTGTGTGTGTGTGTGTGTGTGTGTGTGTGTGTAGGAGCATAATGTTCATGTTTAAAAGATATGTAATCTTGAAAAAGTCATTAATATTTTGAGCCTCAGTTTTTTCATTAGTAAATGAGGATAATAATTGTACCTACCTCATAAGTTCGTTGCAAAGATTAATCAGGTCAATGTATTAAGGGTAAACTCTTAGAGTGACTGGAGTACAGAGAGTGCTACCTAAGCATTAGCTTTTATGATTATTATTGCTATAAAACTTGATGTTCTCAAGTTTTTCCTTTTTCATCCCCTTAGCCCCATCCCTTTCTGCCCTCCCCACTGGCCAGGGTGTCAGTGGGTCTCCTATTTCTGATACTGTATCTCATTCCCTAAGTGCTCAGGGATTTCACAGTCAAGCTCTACCACCACAGCCCAGAAAGGAGAACAGTGTGTCTGAAACGTAAGGGGCAAGGGGAGAAATGGTTTAGACCAACTGGGAGAGGTGGGCAGGGTCCAGATCACATACCCGGGTGTTCTGTCCTGACTACTCTTGGTTAGGTTTTCGCAAAACAGCCAAACCAGTGTGTGTGCCTCTGTCCCCTGCAGTCTTCAGTTGTTCAGTGCAGGCACACATTCCAGGGTGGACATCATGTTTCCAGATGCTTGCTGCACCTCAGGTTGGCAGCAAGCTGGACTTCAGAGTCATCAGAACTCTCTATGATAGCCTGTGTTTTATTCATATCCACGTGACCGTTGGCTTCTTCTAAATCACCTGTTATGGTGTTATTTACAACAAGCTGCTGACACAAAGGTCTAGTAAAGCTAACCCTGAGGGGTGTGGCTCTCTCTGACGTTCTGCCCCGTTACCCGTACTGCCGTGCCACAAGCGCTTGTGACGTGGATTACTTGGCTGTTGTACATTTATATACCAGAGCGTGGACTGGGCTTATTTTATGAAAATCCGTCTCTTCTTTGAAATAACTTATGCATGAAACATTTGAAGTGCTCTTTTTGTCCTCATAAACAAGAATATTTTCTAATGTTTATTTTTGAGAGTTGAGTTTTTGTTACTTAGCAAAACTTTGATATATTATGAAATATATGTGTGTTTGTGTGTGTGTTGTGAAAATAATCAGTGCTGTAATACCTGTAATGATAAAAAATGGAAATATCACACCTGGACATTGTTTATTGTAAGAAGTACATATAAGGCTCTCCCATGGCTATCATCTTCTTTGAGACATTATCTTATTGAAATTCTATATAGATACATTTATTTTAGAGGAAATAAACATGTGATGCTTAAACTTCAATCAGAATATTTAACTTTTGATAAGGAGTTAAGAACAATCGGGGCACCTGGGTGGCTCAGTCAGTTAAGTGTCCAACTCTTGATTTCGGCCCAGGTCATGATCTCGGGATCATGGGATTGAGCCCCGCATCCGTGCTGAGCATGGAGCCTGCTTAAGATTCTCTCTCTCTTGAGGGGCAGAAGGCATATAAGAGCAAATTATAGCAGAGAACTTCTCTAATTTGGGGAAGGAAACAGGCATCAAAATCCAGGAGGCACAGAGAACCCCTCTCAAAATCAATAAAAATAGGTCAACACCCCGACATCTAAGAGTAAAACTTAGGAGTCTCAGAGACAAAGACAAAATCCTGAAAGCAGCTCGGGAGAAGAGATCTGTAACCTACAATGGTAGAAACATTAGATTGGCAACAGACCTATCCACAGAGACCTGGCAGGCCAGAAAGGACTGGCATGATATATTCAGAGCACTAAATGAGAAAAATATGCAGCCAAGAATACTATATACAGCTAGGCTGTCATTGAAAATAGAAGGAGAGATAAAAAGCTTCCAGGACAAACAAAAACTAAAGGAATTTGCAAACACGAAACCAGCCCTACAAGAAATATTGAGAGGGGTCCTCTAAGCAAAGAGAGAGCCTAAAAGTAACATAGATCAGAAAGGAACACAGACAATATACAGTAACAGTCACCTTACAGGCAATACAATGGCACTAAATTCATATCTTTCAATAGTTACCCTGAATGTAAATGGGCTAAATGCCCCAATCAAAAGACACAGGCTATCAGATTGGATAAAAAAACAAGACCCATCGATACGCTGTCTGCAAGAGACTCATTTTAGACCCAAAGACACCCCCAGATTGAAAGTGAGGGGGTGGAAAACCATTTACCATGCTAATGAACACCAAAAGAAAGCTGGGTGGCAATCCTTATATCAGACAAATTAGATTTTAAACCAAAGACTGTAATAAGAGATGAGGAAGGACACTATATCCTACTTAAAGGGTCTATCCAACAAGAAGATCTAACAATTGTAAATATCTATGCCCCTAACATGGGAGCAGCCAATTACATAAGCCAATTAATAACAAAAGCAAAGAAACACATCAACAACAATACAATAATAGTGGGGGACTTTAACACCCCCCTCACTGAAATGGACAGATCATCTAAGCAAAAGATCAACAAGGAAATAAACACTTTAAATGACACACTGGACCAAATGGACTTCACAGATATATTCAGAACATTCCATCCCAAAGCAACAGAATACACATTCTTCTCTAGTGCCCATGGAACATTCTCCAGAATAGATCACGACCTAGGTCACAAATCAGGTCTCTACCAGTACCAAAAGATTGGGATCATTCCCTACATATTTTCAGACCACAATACTTTGAAACTAGAGCTCAATCCCAAGAGGAAAGTCAGAAAGAACTCAAATACATGGAGGCTAAAGAGCATCCTACTAAAGAATGAATGGGTCAGCCAGGAAATTAAGAATTAAAAAAATTCATGGAAACAAATGAAAATGAAAACACAACTGTTCAAAATCTTTGGGATGCAGCAAAGACAGTCCTAAGAGGAAAGTATATAGCAATACAAGCCTTTCTCAAGAAACAAGAAAGGTCTCAAATACACAACCTAACCCTACACCTAAAGGAGCTGGAGAAAGAACAGCAAATAAAGCCTAAACCCAGCAGGAGAAGAGAAATAATAAAGATCAGAGCAGAAATCAATGAAATAGAAACCAAAAGAACAGTAGAACAGATCAACGAAACTAGGAGCTGGTTCTTTGAAAGAATTAACAAGATTGATAAACCCCTGGCCAGACTTATCAAAAAAAAAGAGAAATGACCCAAATAAATAAAATCATGAATGAAAGAGGAGAGATCATAACCAACACCAAAGAAATACAAACAATTATAAGAACATATTATGAGCAACTATATGCTAGCAACTTAGATAATCTGGAAGAAATGGATGCATTCCTAGAGATGTATCAACTACCAAAATTGAACCTGGAAAAAATAGAAAACCTGAACAGACCTATAACCACTAAGGAAGTTGAAGCAGTAATCAAAAATCTCCCAACAAACAAAAGCCCAGGGCCAGATGGCTTCTCAGGGGAATTCTACCAAACATTTAAAGAATTAATACCTATCCTTCTGAAACTGTTCCAAAAAATAGAAATGGAAGGAAAACCAAACTCATTTTATGAGGCCACCATTACCTTGATCCCCAAACCAGAAAAAGACCCCATCAAAAAGGAGAATTACAGACCAATATCCTGATGAACAAGGATGCAAAAATTCTCACCAAAATACTAGCCAATAGGATCCAACAGTACATTAAAAGGATTATTCACCACGACCAAGTGGGATTTATCCCTGGGCTGCAAGGTTGGTTCAAATCCACAAATCAATCAATGTGATACAATACATTAATAAAAGAAAGAACAAGAACCATATGATCCTCTCAATAGATGCAGAAAAAGCATTTGACAAAGTACAGCATCCTTTCTTGATCAAAACTCTTCAGAGTATAGGGATAGAGGGTACATACCTCAATATCATAAAAGCCATCTATGAAAAACCCACAGCAAATATCATTCTCAATGGGGAAAAACTGAGAGCCTTCCCCCTAAGGTCAGGAACACGGCAGGGATGTCCACTATCACCACTGCTATTCAACATAGTATTAGAAGTCCTAGCCACAGCAATCAGACAACAAAAAGAAATCAAAGGCATCCAAATCAGCAAAGAAGAAGTCAAACTCTCACTCTTTGCAGATGATATGATACTTTATGTGGAAAACCCAAAAGACTCCACCCCAAAACTGCTAGAACTCATACAGGAATTCAGTCAAGTGGCAGGATATAAAATCAATGCACAGAAATCAGTGGCATTCCTATACACCAACAACAA
This sequence comes from Halichoerus grypus, assembly GCF_964656455.1. Classification (NCBI taxonomy): domain Eukaryota; kingdom Metazoa; phylum Chordata; class Mammalia; order Carnivora; family Phocidae; genus Halichoerus; species Halichoerus grypus. The sequence goes on along the minus strand of NC_135717.1, from coordinate 133,590,286 downwards.
GACAGAAGAAAGAGAAATTAAGGAGTCGATCCCATTTACAATTGCACCCAAAACCATAAGATACCTAGGAATAAATCTAACCAAAGAGGCAAAGAATCTGTACTCAGAAAACTATAAAATACTCATGAAAGAAATTGAGGAAGACACAAAGAAATGGAAAAACGTTCCATGCTCATGGATTGGAAGAACAAATATTGTGAAGATGTCAATGCTACCTAGAGCAATCTACACATTCAGTGCAATCCCTATCAAAATACCATCAAATTTTTTCAAAGAAATGGAACAAATAATCCTAAAATTTGTAGGGAACCAGAAAAGACCCCGAATAGCCAGAGGAATGTTGAAAAAGAAAAGCAAAGCTGGCAGCATCACAATTCCGGACTTCAAGCTCTATTACAAAGCTGTCATCATCAAGACAGTATGGTACTGGCACAAAAACAGACACATAGATCAATGGAACAGAATAGAGAGCCCAGAAATGGACCCTCAACTCTATGGTCAACTAATCTTTGACAAAGCAGGAAAGAATGTCCAGTAGAAAAAAGACAGTCTCTTCAACAAATGGTGTTGGGAAAATTGGACAGCCACATGCAGAAGAATGAAACTGGACCATTTCCTTACACCACACACAAAAATAGACTCAAAATGGATGAAAGACCTAAATGTGAGACAGGAGTCCATCAACATCCTAAAGGAGAACACAGGCAGCAACCTCTTCGACCTCAGCCACAGCAACTTCTTCCTAGAAACATCGCCAAAGGCAAAGGAAGCAAGGGCAAAAATGAACTATTGGGACTTCATCAAGATAAAAAGCTTTTGCACAGCAAAAGAAACAGTCAACAAAACCAAAAGGCAACCGACAGAATGGGAGAGGATACTTGCAAATGACATATCAGATAAAGGGCTAGTATCCAAAATCTATAAAGAACTTATTAAACTCAACACCCAAAGAACAAATGATCCAATCAAGAAATGGGCAGAAGACATGAACAGACGTTTTTCCAAAGAAGACATCCAAATGGCCAACAGACACATGAAAAAGTGCTCAACATCGCTCAGCATCAGGGAAATCCAAATCAAAACCTCAATGAGATACCACCTCACACCAGTCCGAATGGCTAAAATTAACAAGTCAGGAAACGACAGATGTTGGCGGGGATGCAGAGAAAATGGAACCCTCCTACACTGTTGGTGGGAATGCAAGCTGGTGCAGCCACTCTGGAAAACAGTATGGAGGTTCCTCAAAAAGTTGAAAATAGAGCTACCCTATGATCCAGCAATGCACTACTGGGCATTTACCCCAAAGATACAAATATAGGGACCCGAAGGGGTACGTGCACCCCGATGTTTATAGCAGCAATGTCCACAATAGCCAAACTGTGGAAAGAGCCAAGATGTCCATTGATAGATGAATGGATAAAGAAGATGTGGTATATATATACAATGGAATATTATTCAGCCATCAAAAGGAATGAAATCTTGCCATTTGCAATGACGTGGATGGAACTGGAGGGTATTATGCTGAGTGAAATAAGTCAATCAGAGAAAGACATGTATTATATGACCTCACTGATATGAGGAATTCTTTTTTTTTTTTAAGATTTTATTTATTTATTTGACAGAAAGAGACACAGCGAGAGAAGGAACACAAGCAGGGGGAGTGGGAGAGGAAGAAGCAGTCTTCCCGCCAAGCAGGGAGCCCGATGCGGGGCGCGATCCCAGCATGCTGGGATCATGACCTGAGCTGAAGGCAGACGCTTAACGACTGAACCACCCAGGCGCCCCAATATGAGGAATTCTTAATCTCAGGAAACAAACTGAGGGTTGCTGGAGTGGTGGGGGGTGGGAGGGATGGGGTGGCTGGGTGATAGACATTGGGGAGGGTGTGTGCTATGGTGAGTGCTGTGAATTGTGTAAGACTGTTGAATCACAGACCTGTACCTCCGAAACAAATAATACATTATATGTTAAAAAAAAAAAGAAGAAGAAGAAGATAGCAGAGGGGTAGAATGAAGGGGGGGAAATCTGAGGGGGAGACGAACCATGAGAGACTATGGACTCTGAGAAACAAACTGAGGGTTCTAGAGGGGAGGGGGGTGGGGGGATGGGTTAGCCTGGTGATGGGTATTAAAGAGGGCACGTACTGCATGGAGCACTGGGTGTTATATGCAAACAATGAATTATGGAACACTATATCAAAAACTAATGATGTAATGTATGGTGATTAACATAACATAATAATAGAAAAAAAATTTTTAAAACAAGAACAAAAAAAAATGATTCTCTCTCCCTCTCCCTTTGCCCCTCCCCCTCTTTCTTAAAAAAAAAAAAGAACAATATACCCAAGCATTTATAAAATAATACATGATGTAGTAGTATGTCTATATTTGAGTGTGTATTATTTAATACAGGTACATATAATACATGTGATATATGTATATACATATGTAACACATATAAACACAGACTTATGCTACATGGCTAAATGGTGTGGTTTGGTCTCTGGATATATTGTAGTGTTCCCTGAAGTAAAGGTTAGTGTATATAAGTATAGTCAGGGAAATAAATTGACCTTAGACTCCTCTTCCCCTGATGGAAGGCTTAGATACTAAAAGATGCTCATGAAGCCCCTGTACTTCCTCTGCCAGCACCCTTAGACAGTTGTTTGTCATTTTCTGTTTCCTTCTACTCTGTCATTTTCTGTTTGCTTCCATTTGTCTGGCCAACAAATATTTATTGAGCACCTACTTATGTGCCAGAACCTATGATGGATACGGGTGAACAGGGAAAATGCGGCTTACTCTTCAAATTGCTAACATTCAGACAAATATATATATATATATATAGTAAATACACAAATGTTGTCATTAGAGATTGTAATAAGACCTATGGAAGAAACACACAGTGTACTGAGATAGAGATTGTGATGAGGGTGGGAGTAGGGTAATTCTTTAGATGAGATGGTCAGGGTGGGCTGCATGAGAATGGACACTGAGCCAAGACCTGAAGAATGAAAGTAAAGCAGCATTTCAAGATTTAGCAGAACAACATTAGAAATGAAAGGAACAGCCAGTAAAAAGGTTTGCAAAGTAGAAAGGATGCCAGTGTGGCTGGAACATTGGGTCGAGAGGAAGATGAGAACGGTGAAATAAGGGGGAGACATAAATATGTAGAACTTTGTAGGCCACAGTGAGAAGCTGGGACTTTACCCTAAAAGCTTTGGGAAAGAAGCCTTAAAGAGTTTTTTGCTTGGGATAGAATGTGATCTTTTTTTTTTTTTTAAGATTTTATTTATTTATTTGAAAGAGAGAGAATGAGAGAGAGAGCATGAGAGGGGGGAGGGTCAGAGGGAGAAGCAGACACCCTGCCGAGCAGGGAGCCCGATGCGGGACTCGATCCAGGGACTCCAGGATCATGACCTGAGCCGAAGGCAGTCGCTTAACCAACTGAGCCACCCAGGTGCCCCGGGATAGAATGTGATCTTATTCACATTTTTAAAAGATCTTTCCTGATACTATGTGAAGAATGGATTAAAAAGAGACAAGAATGGAAATAGGAATGCTATAATAGTATCCCAAGAAATAGATGATAGTAGCTGCACTTGGTGCTGGCAGTGGAGATAAGAATAAAATGGGAAAATTTCTTGTGTATTTGGAGGCGGAACTGACAGATCTTGAGGATGGAGTGGGTATGGTAGATGAGAGAGAGAAAGGATTCACAGGTGCTTCCCAGGTTGTTACCTTTTGCGATTGGACAATTCTTAGTTCAGTTTACTAAAATGAGAAATTTAGAAGAATAAAGATTTAAGAATAATCACAATCTCAATTTGGGACATATTAATTTGAGATTCCTCTTAGACATCGCCTTGGAGATATCAGGTAGCAGTTGGACAAATGAGTCTGTGGGACTCAGGGGAAAGACTTCGGCTGGAGGTAGACATTTGAGAAGCATCAGCCTATAAAGAGTGTGTAAAGCCTGGGACTGAATAAATATTTCCTTAGAGATAGACTGAAAATAGAAAGTGTCCAGGAAGAGACCCTGAATCCCATCAGCATTTAGAAGATGGGTGGAAGAAGAGTCAGCTAAGGAAGTGAGAAGGAGCATCACTGAAGCTGGAGAAAATCTGGAAGCATGTGATGCCACAGAAGCTAAGAGTAGAAAGTTTCAAGAAGGAAAAAGTAGTCAACTAGCTGCTGAGAATGAGGTGAGGATATGCATGTGTCTGTTGGACCTGGCACTTGGAGGTCATTGGTGAGCTGGACAAGATTGAGTCAGTGTCAGATGAGAGCGGTTGAAGAGTGAAATAGAGATAAGGATTAAACAGAGACTATAGAGGATTTACTTGAAAATATTTCGTGAGATGGGGAACAAAGACAAGCGCCATCGGTAGAGAGAGATGGGGACTCTATGAAGGTCTGATTTTCAAGGTGGCGTATATGTATATATACTTGTGGGAATAATCCAGTAGCGAGGAAGGAACTCTTGATGTGGAAGACAGAAGAAGAAGAACTCTTGAGACTGTGTCAGGGGATGGGAGGACAAGTGTAGGGATTTGCCTTTGATAAAAACAGGAAAGGACTGAGGGGCAGAGATGGTGCCTTCATAACCATTGTATGCCCAATGTGTACAGTACTTGACATATATTAGAAGCTCAAGAAATATTTGCTGAGTGAATCAAGTAAACATCCATTCCAAGCCAGGGAAACAAACAAGCAGCAGGCCCAAGGAAAGAGTGAAGAGAGAGAGAGGGACATGACTTACTCATACTCCTTGAGTAGTTATTCCTTATTTTATTTTATTTTATTTATTTATTTTTTTTTTAAAGATTTTATTTATTTATTTGACAGAGATTGCGAGAGCAGGAACACAAGCAGGGGGAGTGAGAGAGGAAGAAGCAGGCTCCCTGCTCAGCAGGGAGCCCGATGCGGGGCTTGATCCCAGGGCTCTGGGATCATGACCTGAGCTGAAGGCAGACGCTTAACGACTGAGCCACCCAGGTGCCCCGTTATTGCTTATTTTATAATGCGTTGTGATTCTGACCAGACAACTTAGTTACATTTTTTAAATCATGCTCGATTTTTTTTAAATGTGAAGACAGAGTCTATGTGGCATTTAATTTAGTCTTTAGTTTATTTAGTGGTTATTATGATCTCCTAACAATGTAAATTCTCAAATGGTGTTTTCTATCTTGGTAATTCCTTTTCAGATCCATAGCAGGAGTCTAATAATTTGTTGATAAGCATGTAATTTTCTGTAGTTTTCATGATTGTCTTCAGAGCTGATAAAATTATTGATTATAATAAACCAAAACACCTATTTACAAATCACACATCTATTTGGCCTTAAAGATGTGTATTGGCACTTGGTAAGATCTAATTCACTGTCAATGTTTACAAGGCTAGGAAAACTGTAATGTAAAAAATATGCCTGTATACTCTGGTGAGGTTCACATAAACTCACTTTTTTATGCCTATCTCAGGATGTTTAAACAAAATGGAAGATAGATTATCTGTTTTTAAAAATCTAATAAATACATTTTGGGGCACCTGGGTGGCTCAGTCAGTTAAGCATCTGACTCTTATTTCGGCTCAGGTCATGATCTCAGGGTAATGGGTTGGAGCCCCACATTGGGCTCCGTGCTCAGCACGGAGTCTGCTTGTCCCTCTCCCTCTGCTCCCACCCCTCTCACACACACACACACTCTCTCTCTCTCAAATATAAATAAATAAATAAATAAATAAATAAATAAATAAATAAATAAATATCTAATAAATGCATTTTGAACATAGAGGACTCAATAATTTGTTTTTGAAGATTTGCTATTAAGTGATTATCTTCCTCAAAATATATGACAGCCAGCAGTTCTCAAAAATTGAACATTATAAAGAAAGCATATCAAATAAAATACTTTTGCCTACCAGAAATATTTAAGATTTTTGTTTCTTTTTCCATCAAGAATGATTCTACTGATGTTAATAAATTATGAAACTTGATCATTGCATTTGGAGTAAAGGGAATAATAAATTTCGAGTTTCTCATATATTTCTCTAGGTTAATGTAATACAAACAGAAATGATACATACAATCTAATGGTTATATGAATAATGAATGCTGCTGTATTTTTATTATATGGTAATACAAAATTGAAAAATAATATATTCAGTAGAGTTTTGATGAGTTAATAACAAATGTGAATTTATTCTCACACATTCAGTGAATGAACTTTTACGTTGTTTCATTCTGGACTTACTGTGAAGTTTTTATTTGTAGCTTGTTAGGAAATTATTAAAGATTGATCTCATGTCTTATTATTCCGTTCTGAAGCTATTCCAACATCTTGGTTATTTATTTGAACTTTCCTGAGATTCTGAGTGATACGAATGGTCACCATCTTTAGAAGGAATTTCAGCCTAGGGAATAGGAGATTTAATTTAATTTAAATCAGGAAGGGGGAGTGTGTCACAAAAGAGCCCCCAAGGAAGGGTCATTTAAGCTGAGACCTAAATGGTGACAAAGAGTAAAGCAATTGAAAAGTGACAAAGAGAATAGCATGTTGAAGTTAGTGGTAGCCTAAAGTCAAAAGAAATCCATATTGCCGTAGTCAGACCAGTGTGGTCATAAGACTTGCACTGTAGCAGAGATTACTGGCAGTCTCCCTGCTGCCCACCTCCCCATACACCAGCACCGGTTATTAACCAGATCTTAGGCTTCTTCAATTTTCCCACCTTGATATTTGTTGAGAATCCCTAGAGGACATTGGATTTCTCATGCGCACAGAAGTCTTCTGTCCTTGCTCCCTGGAGTCACCTGTTCTGGGGTCTCCTGTGTCTCGAAGTTGCCATAGCTGTCAGTAGCGCTGATATCTGCCTCTGTCTGTATGAGGCTTCCAGCACTGATGCTCATGCCATTGATACCTGCACCGAGGACTCTGTTCACTGATTGCTGCCGAGTCTCCTCGTTGAGGACCTGTGCGCACTGATTAGCTGACTGAGCCCTCCATGGGCTGAAGCTCTGTTCTGTACATCGCCAAAGAAAGGGACTCTCTCTCCTGCCCTCCTTCCACCATTCCTGTGTGTTCCTTGGTTGTGTATGTGCCCGAAATGATGTTTTGTTTTGATTTGTTTTGTTTTATTTCGGGCTCAACTTGTCCAGAGTTCTGGTATGAGTCTAGACCTCCTCTTCCATTTCACTGAGTCCATTGTCCTTAAATCCCTCTTTTGAGACCTAATCTTTGATTTCCTTTGCACAGTTTTCTTCCCAAGACGCTCCGTAGTCTCTCATGTAAATAGACACATAGTTATTTCTAGGTCTTGGGGGTTCTAGTTATGCCAGATTTCCTGAATCCACAGGTAGACACACCATTATTTCCAGCCATGGTCATTCTCATGTTACTTCTATATTTTTGGCATCTTAAGTTTCTCAACAGACATCTTTACAAAAAGTTTTTCAATAATGTGATTACATGTGGATTTCTAAAATTCCATGTTTGATTCCAGAATCTTCATCTGGTGCTTATGAGGTGATCCAGGGACAATATATCTGGCTAAACTAACCATCCTCATCTTCTTCATCCCTTTAAACATTGATAAATAGTTCCATTAGTAAAGAAATGTAATTACCTGTGATATATGAGTTGCTATGTGTATAAAATTCAGTGTAAATTATAATTTAAATAAAATGACAGTAAAGTTCACCAAGAGACAAAGCATCATTTTCCATACTAAGCAGAGTGAGTCTAGCTAGCCCTTGCTTGCCTTTTGCAGAATGGTCACATGACTTAAAAGGACACCTGGATTTAGAATAAGAAGGCCTTGTTCTGAGCCCTGATTTTGCCACTTATTGGTTGCCATTTAAGGTTTTTGAATTTCAGTTTCCTTATCTGCGAAATAGGGCAAAACTATCTGGCCAGCCTAGTACTAAAAAAATAATAAGTGGTAACATTTATTGGATGCATACTAGTTTCCAGGCAACGTGCTAAGCATGTTAAAGCTTTATCTCAATTAACCCCCACAACAACCCTCCAAGGAAGGTACCAAAAAATGACCTTGCACACAAAAACCTGCACATTGGTGTTTATAGCAGCTTTATTCATAACTGTCCAAACTTGGAGGCAATGTAGATATCCTTTAGTAGGTGAACAGATAAATTGTCATACATCCAGACAATGGAATATTATTCAGTGCTAAAAAGAAATGAGAGAAAGCCATGAAAAGACATGGAGGAAACTTAAATTCTTATTACCAAGTGAAAGAAGCCAATCAGAGAAGGCTACATACCCTATGATTCCAACTATATGGCATTCTGGAAAAGGCAAAACTATGGAAACAGTAAAAAGATCAGTGATTGCCAGGGGTTTAGGGAAAAAGAAGGGATGAATGGATGGAGCACAGAGGATTTTTAGAGCAGTGAAAATATATCACTATACATTTGTCCAAACCTAGAGAATGTGCAACACCAAGAGTGAACCCTCACGTATACTATGAAGTTAGGTGACGAGGATGTGTTCATATAGTTTCATCAGTTGTAACAAATGTACCACTCCGATGGAGGATGTTGATAATGGGGTAGACTAGCATGTGTGGAGGCAGGAGGTATATGGGAAAGCTCTGTAACTTCTACTCAATTTTGCTGAGAATCTAAAACTGCTCCAAAAAAAAAAAAAAAAGTCTTAAAAAAATACTGTCCTTGATAGTGGTTAAATAACTAACCCAAAGTCATCCAGCTAATAAGTGGAATAACTAGGCTTCAGACCCAAACCATCTGACTCCAAATTGCTGCACTTAACTGGCATGCTATACTGAATGGGAGATAAAGTTCAAATGTACATCAGTGGTATCCACTCTGAAATCACTGTGGTTACTTTTCTCTGAAATATGTGGTTGAAGCTAGTCATTTCTCAAAAAAAACAACTGCATTCTCTGTAACTGTCAACGGATATCATTTCCCAGATACACATGGTGATTTTAAATTTTAAAAATCCTGGAAACTAGTCCAACAATGTAACATTTTATTCAAAAACCATTACTCACAATTATTTTAATGTCTTTATATCCCTTTACAGATTTTAATGTATTTATAGAGTTATAAAGTATACAGCTTTGCATTATGCTTATTTCACTGAATATTATGCTCTTGTTTTATTCATTTATTCATTCAAAAGATATTATTGAGCTTCTTTTTTTTTTTTAAAGATTTTATTTATTTATTTGACAGAGAGAGACACAGCGAGAGAGGGAACACAAGAGGGGGAGTGGGAGAGGGAGAAGCAGGCTCCCCGCTGAGCAGGGAGCCTGATGCGGGGCTTGATCCTGGGACTCCGGGATCATGACCTGAGCCAAAGGCAGACACTTAACAGACTGAGCCACCCAGGCGCCCCTATTATTGAGCTTCTAACATAAGCCAGGCATTGTCTAGATTCTGTGAATCATCAGGGAGCAAAATAGCCAGTACCCTGTTTATCTTAAATAATACCTTCTAATAAGGAGAGAATATTATATATCAATGATGGAAAGTGCTGAGGAAAAACAAATAAATGAAGCAGGGTCTGGAGGGAGACAGTGACAGGCAAGGTGATACTTTAAAATAGTCTGATTAGGGAGGGCATCTCTGAAAAGGTAGTGTTTGAGTAGAGACCTGAGTGAAATGAGGGTGTGAACCCTGCATATATCTCAGGGAGACTGTTCCTGACAGTGAGACAGTACATACAAAGGCCCGGAGGTCACAAGGAGCTTGCTGTGTTTGAAGAGCAGCAAGGGGGCCAGAGTGGAAGGAGTGAAATGAGGGGAAGAACGGTAGAAGATGGAGGCTGGAATGGGGGGTAGGAATGGAGAGGGGGAAAGAGGATGCTGTTAGGGAAATCAAGTAGAGCCTCTGGAGGGTTTTCTAAGAAAGTACTGACATGATGTAATTTATGGCTTAAAAAATTAATCTGGCTTTGTGCAGAAGATAAACTACAGGGGGTAGAGTGGAAGCAGAGAGCCCAGTTAGGAAGCTATAGTCATAACCCAAGTGACAGATGATGGGAGTTAGGGTGATAATGGTGGAGGTCATGAGAAGTGGTCTTCAGAATATTGTTCGGAGGTAGAGCTGATTGGATTTGCCAGCTGTTGTGAGTCCTGGGAGAAAGAAAGGAGGCAAAAATGATGCCTGGTTTTTTAACCTGAGCACACAGAAGATTGAAGTTGTCAGTTACAGAGAGGAAAAAAATTAAAGGAGGAACAGATCTGAGGTGGAGGTAGGTAGGGTAGGAATCATGAGTTCAGTGTAGACAAGATCCAGTTAGTCATTGTGCTGGTCTTAGTCTATCAATAACCAAGCTTGTGGTTGAACTGGCCCTTGTAATTCTTATTATGATTGCAAAATGCCCTTCAGTGATAACCATTAGGGAAGTTTGAAAAGTAAAGGTTGATTACTTATAGGACCTGGAAATTACACAGCACACCTGGGGTCACACAGCAAGCTTATGTGGAGAGAGAAAGAGAGCGTGGGCCTAGGGTTCTGCCTTTGTGGGTAGGGGTAGGGTAGGGGCCTAGGGTTTCATGACTTATTCTTTATTGATAAACTTAAAACATATGAATGGGAAGAGAAAAAACAAGCGGCCCAAATGGTCAATCGTTGAAATCAACCAAGATCTCAAAGACGAGGAGTCTCAGTAAGGGGGAGGCAGCCTCGCTCTTTTTCTAGTGATGTGGCTGGCAATGTGTTTATTGGAGTTTGCCACCTTGGAAGTGGGTGCCTCTTTGAAGTGGATGCATCGGCAATCAAAGCTCAAGTCAGGCACTTGCATTACAAGAAAGAAAAAAAAAACAACCGTCAGGGTTTACACTACCATCATCCAAGTGGGCATGTGAAGTATGCAACTAGATATACAAGTCCTCTGAGAGTGAGGTCCTAGTTAATTTGAGACTGTAGTTTAGGAAAAAAGAAGGGGTGAAGAATTGATCACATAACCCTTCAACGTAGAGAAGTCAGGAAGATTTAAAGGGAGTGACTGGTGAGTGAAAAGCAAAACCGAGAAGATATGGCCTCCTGAAAAGGAAGCCTGGTAAGGAAAGTATCAAGGGAGGAAGAAGGAATCATCTATGGCAAAGGCTGCTGAGAGGTCAAGCAAGAAGACTGAGACTTGACCATTGGATGTAGCAATGATGGTTTAGTGTAACAGGAGCTGCTATAGGGAGAATGGCGGGTGGAACTAAGGAACTGGAAACAACAAATACAGACAACTCTTGAGACCTTTGTTTGAAAGGAGAATAAGGAAAAGGGATGATGGCCAGGCAAGGAGATCTTTTGGTTTGTTTGGCTTTTAATATGAGAAATATTACAGCAGAAATATTGAAGGCAGATTAGAAAGACCCAGTAGAGAGGGTCAACTAATGATGCAGGAAACGGGGAGAGAATTACACAATTAACCTCCTGTTGATGCACCATAATGAACTTATCCACTTTGCACTGATGTTCATTTAAGTTTCTCCTGATTTTTTATATAATGTTGCGAAGAAAGTCCTTGTGTCTGTTTATTTTTAGTCATTGAAATCACTTCCTTAAGATAAATATGCATGTGGGGGATTACTAGATCAAAGATCATGAACATTTTTTAAGACTCTTGACTGCACTATTCCTTTAAAAAATCAAGTTACCATGCCACAGTAATGTAGAAATGATTAAGTTTTATTGCAACCTTGCTAGCTATGCCATATATCTTGAGGCCATAGTTCATGAAATCCCTATAGTATTTCAACTACCCTTATTCTAACAGACTGATAGCTCCTTAAAGACAGAAATCATGTCTTAAGTATCTTTGCTCCCTCCTATTTTCAGACCAAATATTTCATTACTACTAATAATTACAAGTCATTTATCTGAAATCCCTCTGTGTTAAGTCATAATGGTGTGCATATGGTGAAGTGGAAAAAAATATCACCAATTATGGAGTCAGACCAACCTGTATTTGAATACCAGATTCACTGCTTGGGCTTTACTTAAATCACTTTAAATTCCCCATTGGTAAAAAGATTAATAATAATCCCTGCTTTCTAAGTTGTGATGAAGGTTGAAAGGAGATCTGTAAAGTCCCTAGCACAGAGTAGGAAAATTTTGGAGGAAATAGTGGGACTTACAGAAAAACTTTCTCATGAAAATACCTTGTAAACATATCATTTTTAAAAGACAGAAAGAAATGAGAATCCTTCATGTAACACACCTTGTCTATAGTCCACAAAGTTCTCATCTTACAGTTTTGTGAATCACCATAAAAAAAAATCCCCATGAATTTCAATTCTAGTAAACTGTCGAAACAGCAAGCACCTGGGATGTCTCTTGGGAAGGCACAGGCTGCTACAGTAGACCTGGGATCAGCAATGTCTCTAGAAATAGTATCAGGCAGTTACCTCCAGGTGGTGAAATGAGGCTTCATCTCAACACACAAGCTTAGAAAGCTTGATGATTAGTCCAGCTTGCTATGGTGAGGAAAGAATACAGAGAGCACAAATGGAAGTCGAACTCATCACAACACCCACTCACTTTCCAAACAGGTAAGTGAATCTTTCGTGACATTAATGGTGTGAGGTTAGGAGGGTAAATATTGAGATTTCTGTCTGTATCTGTTCATGTGGCTGGATAGGAGTGAGTCAGCAGAGAATCTTTGTGATATCTAGGGAAATATCTTTAGCCTCAAAGTTGGAAACGAAAAGAAAATGCCATGCAATTACTCAACCTCTCTAAATAGTAAAGACCCTACCACGATCATAAGAAGTTTCTTGTAAAACTTGTATCCACCCTAAAGAGAATGGAATACAAATATAGCCACTTAGACAGAACTGAAAAATATATGAAAGACACTGAGTGGATATTTTCTTGGTTGTGTTTCATGTAGTTCTCACACTGACATTGGGGAAAAGATGACCTAGCTTGCATTTATGGTCACTAGAAAGGGAAAGGCTAAGTAGACTAAGTCACTAAATCTAGATTTTTTTAATTATAACTGCATCTTGGGGACCCTCCCTTTGCATGCAGACTTCACTAAAAGAGTAGTCAGTATCTTCCATTGTAATCGGATGTGGGGACCAATGAATGAAAGTTAGTGACATGAGACCTCCCAGGCCTAATTCCCAACTGGGGACCTGAGCTTTGTTGTTTTCCACCAGTAAACCAAGAACCTTGTTATTAAAGCTTGACTGTCCTCATAAGAATTGTGGCTCTCATTAAAAATTTATGTATGAATTCATTAGTTTTTCTGTACAGTGCTGTCTTCAGATGAAAAACCTCACAAAACATTTAGTTCACTTAAGTTTATTTCAAAAAATAAGCATTGCATTTAGAATTTAGTTTGAGTATTTAAAAATAATATAGTGGTTCTGGTGTTGGTACAAAGTTATGAATAATTCTGATTTTATCTGCGGTCTGTGATGATGAGTAACGAAGTCAAAAAATAGTGCATCTGGTGTTTCAATTCATCTTAATAATAAAATTGGTTTAACTTCCTGTCTGATTCAATATTGTAGAAAACAGTCATCAAGATGGCCCAAATATATCATTTGATTCAAGAAGTCAATCTCTATTTACCATGAAATATAGGGTTGTCAGATTTTTTTTTTTTTAGTATGTCTCCTGTGTGAAATATGAGCAGATAATAATACCAAATGATGGCTTGACAATTTCAAAGCAGGATTTAGGATTTAGAAGCAAGATTTTAGACTAAAGAGAAATAAAAGTTGTTAGTGATTTTCTTTTAATGTCTAGTACATAGATACTTTTTAATGTGAGGAGGACTAACATGTTTAAATCTGTCATTCAATAGAATTTAAAGCCTTAAAGAAGATGTGGCCTCTTAATTTTTATACCAAAATATCTTCCCCAACACCTTCCATAATCTTAAATTTATTTCTTAAATTGCTAGCGTGAATTACTCAGATGATAATTGATGCTGGGTTGTGTTGTATGAAATTAGCCTTTTCTATATTTAGCTGTAACAGGAGAAATAAGCTTATATAGTCTCCTTTGTTTTTCTGATCAATCCATATACTTGTATTTAACAATTTAATAATTAGACCAGATATAGCAATCCTAATAAATAGCATGGCCCCAGTCATGCTAAAAGAAAAAGAAAACAAAACAAAAACCAGAAGTACTGGGAAGAGATAACAGATGAAATTGGCTAGGTCAGGCTGTGCATCAAAGTTATGCCACAGACAACATCACTCAGAGTCTTTCTTTTCTAGAAATGAGATGGTTCTCAGGATGCTAAAAACTAAAATAACACATTGTGGAAAATTATATGCTTATTATTATTTTGCTATCTCTTCCTGCAGATGAAAAAACCACAAGAACGTTGACTAAAATGTATCCCATATTCTGTCTTTATTCATTTTTAGTTATGCAGAAAATTGTTAATTCCCACTGTGACAGAAACATCAAGATTACTGAGAATAAAAGTTGAAAGGACACTAAATCATAGAGTTCTTATTTGCATCTCAAAAACACATGCCAGTAAGCCTCATTTCATTTTACCATGTTTCTTGGAGAATTATGTAGTTCACCAGAAGAGCAAAAAACAATCCTATTAGAGTCACTGAAGTAAAACATAAACTACTTCGTGGAGGGGATGGAAATAAAAGACAATTTATAGCACCCTTCCATGGTCATTAGCCTCCAAACCACCCTTGCGATCAGAGCCCATGTGGTCTCCCTGCTCAAGCGTCTGCGTGGGAAAACTTGAGAGTCCTGAAAAAATATATTCCTGTTGATTGAATATAAGCATATAAAAATCAGAGGGAGCCCTCTCCCTATTTTACCCACGTTAGGAATAAAGCACCCAGTGGCCTGTGAGGATTGCTAATTTCTTCCTTTTTTTAAGTACCATTTATATCTTGGATGGCTTGGGACATTATCAGTTGCTGACTGGCAAACAAACAGCTTGGGGGAGTTGAAGGATTATTATTTCGCCCTTGGACATCTATTTCCAAGCATCCCTAACTGCCACTTAGAGGTGAGCTTGGTCTCGGTTCGTACTGGAGGAAGTGGCCAGATGTCTCCTCTGTCCTTTTGGAAAAGCTGCATGAGTGCTGCTGTCATGGCTGTGACGATTCTAGTTTTGTCATCATGACAGGGCCAGATGTAGAAATCTGAATTTGTCTGACCTCGTTTTCCAGGCAACATTCGCCTGAGCGTTGGGCTTTTGTCCATACAGCGTTTCTGCCTGGCCCCGATTCCAGCCATTTTCGGCTCAAGCTTTTGGCTGCTGTGTTCTGCCTCCAGCCTGAGAAATGGGAAAGGAAGGGCGCGGGGGAGTGACATTATGTGGGGGGACTGACCAAGAACACAGGACTAAGAATAATGGAGAAGTAATATTCAATGCAAGATAGAAAACAATCAGGGGAGATGAATGTGGAAATTTCTGTTGACTTGGACATGTAATAATGAGACTTGAAAATTCTGTTGAAAGCAAGTAACTTGCTATTATGTTTGTTTACCATACCCAGGATAATATCTGTGGTTAAGTCGTGATTTTTCTCCTGTCTCTAAAGAACTTTGTATTAAACCTCTGTTTTCTTCTATTTCATCCTAGATGTTTGTGGCTTTTATAAAAATATTTTTATAAGTATAAAGAGACACAATTTCACAAGGTATAGGAATGATAATATCATAAAAGTATAGTGTTCATGTATAATATATGGAAGCCTTATCTCCTCCAGTGAATTTGTACGTGGAAAAGTGAAGACTTTTACCAGCTCATGATTTAAAAAAATAGCTTATTATAAGGTTGGGGGTTTACTCCAAATTATATAGAATTTAAAGTTTTCAGAACTTTAACTTTTCAGTGTATAAAAGTTCTCTACTTAACTGCTAAATTTTAGGAGTCTTCCAAGGCAAAAGAGAGTTACTTTTTTTTTTTTTTTTTGCAAGAATGTTATTAGGTAATGTGAAAGGGAACACTAATTAAGAGGTAATATTAAAATAGAGGAGAGAGATTAATGAAATGAAAAAACTAGGTTATAAAAAGCTTTTTAAATTAGTAGGGTAAAGGCTTCTAATCTAAATCACTTAATTTGACTGTTTCAATATTAATATTTAATTTGTAGTACAGAGAAAAAAGAAAAGGATGATGAATATAAATTCTATATCTATAAAGATATAATTTAATTTAATTCAATATCTATAAAGAGCCTTCTGTATAATTTAGGATTTGGGTTGACTGCTCACATAGCCATGGTTTGCAAGGGTGAGGTAGGCAGAAGATGGAAGCAGACATTCTAAAATCGAAGAATCTGTCCTAAAATGTGCCATTTTAACATTAAACCTCGAATATATATTCTCTCCAAAAACTATATCACTTTAGAAAAACCAAATTATTTTGACCATTGCTTTTTCCTCTGACCAGATTTCCTGATTGATTTTGGCTAAAGCTCCATGATAGCTGAAACAATCAGTAAATGTAAACACTGGAAATCCAATCAGGCCACTTCTTAGTGTGTTGATAGTACTACTGTTTCAGGAAATAAATAAAGAACCTTCTTTTAATCAACAAGGTTGCTACTCAATTTCTCCTTGTCCTGAATATCCAGAGAAAGAGTTCATTTAATTAATGGTGCTTCCCACTGATAATATAGTAAATCCATAACTTTAAGCCAAATTTATGGAGTACTTTTATCTGTCAGTGTTAGCTGTTTTTTTTGTCTAATAACTAATGTGATCCTCAGAAGCCCCATGAAGGGATGCAATTATCACCCCCATTTGGCAGATGAAGAAACTGAGGCTCAGAGAGAAGTAATCATTTGACCAAGGCCCAGGATTAAATCCAAGTCTGTCTTACTCCCTAACCCATACTCTTAACTATTATATTTTAGTGTAGCAGAGTTTTCTTATTTGGTATTTACTCACCTACCTGCAACTTCCAGACACACAAACACAATTATTTGAAGTCGTGTTCAGTCTTCCTAGTAATTAGCAAACAGAGTAGACCAAAACTTTTAAAGGCGTGAGCTCGTAATTCAAGAAGCTCCTAAGTACTTCCCTTTTCTGCAAGGTCTTACACTTTTAAACAAGCAATTTAGATACTTTTTCTCACTCACTACCAACACTTATTTAGCTCCTTCATGAATCTTTCCATTGATTGGTTCATCAGTTGCTGTAGCTGCCCATAGCAGAGCAAGGATGCGAGAAACTCACGAAGCTGGTGTTGCAGTTGTTTTCAGATGTCTCAAAACATTCCTCTGACCAAAACGCTAGTATTGTCTGTCATTTCATGTGTAAAAGGGGTAGCTCATCACAGTGTAGGATCTTAGGAAGCAAGATTAAGTCATTTGATGTGCTATTGTAGTATAAAGGTCAAAGTTCTTGCCATCTGGAGGAAAAAAATGTCCAATCTATGTACCATTCCATCTTTCTCCTTTTGTTCTCAACAAAAACTGGTCCTAGTGTTCTGCCTTTTTCTTCATTATATATTCACCCCTTAACCCCCTAAATTCTCAGTATACACTGATAACATGCTGATTTTAGTTTATGAGTATCAATATTTACTAACCCTTAAAAACTCATTAAATGATCCTTTGGAATAAATGAAAGTCTGTGGAATTGTACGTCATGCACCCATATTTCTACACAGATTTTATTTATCTGAGAGAGAGTGCGCACAAGCGGGGGGCGGGGGGGACACAGAGGGAGAAGCAGACTCCCTGCTAAACAGGGAGCCTGATGCAGGGCTCAATCCTAGGACCCACGATCATGACCAGACCTGAAGGCAGACATTTAACTGACTGAGCTACCCAGGCGACCCGGCCCTGTACTTTTAAATGAGTTCCAACAAAGACTCATTTGGCCTCCTAATGTACCGTGGACCACATTTTGGGAACCACCACTTGAAGCCCACTGAATATTCCTCAACAACAAATCCAACAGCCTTTTATTGGTCCACATTTTTCTTAATCTCCAGCAGCATCTGGCAGTGTTAACAAACCACTTTTGGAAACTCTACTCCTGACTTCCATTAACACCATATTCTTGATTTTCCTCTGACCCTTCTCTGTAGGTCTGTAGATATCCTTACTGAAATCAAGATCAACCAACAAGAAAAGTTTTAGAGCCTTTTGCCTTTTTCTGGGAGGGCTGGTAGGGGAGTATGTAATGTTTGACCTTGTAGTGTCATGTGTTGGTGTTAGAGGACACCAAGAAATAGCATCCTTCTCCTCCCTGCCTGAGAAAGACAGAGGAAGCAGCCTGTGGAGATAAAAATGTCGTTTTATTGTTGATAGAACTGCTGGAGATAAGACTTAGGAGCACGATAACAATATACTTCTATAACTGCCTCTCCCTCTTAGGCAAATTTACCCACTAGTCACAGGAATACCAACCAACTGTGGCCTCCTCTAAAGGGACAGAGCCTTTATAACTTGCTTTACCACTTGCAAAGAGAAGACCAGATGTTATGCTCTTTACAGACAAGCAGACCCCAAAAGGAAAGCACAGAGCCCACATGCCCCAGTATCTCATTCCAAATGCACCAACTACACAAGCCACTTGCCCTCCCCTGGGGAGACTGTGGAGGGGAGGAATTCAGGGATATTACTGTATTTGGACTGCCACCACAAGAATAAAACATCAGTGTTGGGGAATAAGTGTTTCCTCCTAACATCAGGGAAAGAAGAAAGCCATAGAAATGTGACAGTTATAGCATCACATTAAAATGGATAAAAATTTGTATGATACACACGGGTATATTTAATATATGCACATTTATATTATGTTATATTATATTGTCTATGAATCAAAAAAAAGCTAACACTAAAAACACCACAATTTTTATTTCAGGGTAATGGGATAAACTGTTATGAAGAATATTTACTTCTTTTTCTAATTCTTTGTATTTTCTAAACCTTCTGTCATGAGTATATTTAATTTTTATCATTAGAGAGATAAACTTTAAACTCTCAAATTAGCCGCAAGAAATAGACACTAACACTGACTAAGTTTGAATTCCATTTACAACCAACATAGCACACGACTCAGAAAAATTATATTGATTTTGCCTATTAGAAGCAAGCTTCAGAAAGTTGATAAGATGAGGGGCGCCTGGGTACCTCAGTGGGCTAAGGTCCAACTCTTGGTTTCGGCTCAAGTCATGATCTCAGGGTCCTGAGATCAAGCCCTGCATTGGGCTCGGTGCTCAGCAGGGAGTCTGCTTGTCCCTCTCCCTCTGTTCCTCCCCCTGCTCTCTCTCTCATAAATAAATAAATAATCTTAAAAAAAAGAAAAAATAAACTCATTTTTTCCCTCCTGAATGGTGGAGTGGTCAAACTATCGGAGACATATTAATTACGAATGAAATATAAACCATGTTAAATCGATTCTGTGTTTTTGAATGAGCAGGCATTTCAGGTGAACTGCTTAACCAAATATAACCTTCTCAAGAGTAACGTCCTGGTCTTGTAACCCTTTCTACGCCTACCATGGAACCCAGATTCCTCCAGTTAGTAACAACACAATGTTAATTATGATGATTCACGAATTCCTTCATTCCACAAAGATTTTTTAAATACTGGCTATGTGCCAGGCACTGTTCCAGGTTCTGGGGCTGTATCAGAGGACCAGACTGACAAGGTCCCACACCAGTGGAGCTCACGTTTTAGCAAGGGAAGAAATAAAAGAAACAAGAAACTGTCAGATCGTGATAAATGGGAAATAAAAACACAGTGATGAGATAGGGAGTGCCCAGGTGGGGAAGGCCTCTCTGAGGAGGTGGCATTTAAACTGAAAGCTGCAAGACCAGAAGAAGCCAGCATACAGTGATGTCGAACAACTCTCCAGGGGGCAGGCAGATGCCAATGCCATGAGGGCGTAGCTTGTTTGAGGAACTGGCGAATGGATGGAGTGGCTTGAGGGAGGGATATGAGATGAGGCTCAGAAGGAACAGGAGCCAGATAAAGTAGGGCCTTGGAGGCCCTAATTGAATTTAACTCTAATGTAATAGAAAGTTGGGAGTATTTTAAGAGAGAAAGAGAAACTGAACTCTTTGGGAAAAATAGATTTAAAAATGGGATACAAAAGACAGAAAAGTTTTGTGTCACTTCTTGTCTGAAACAGTGAAGAGAGAATGTATCTTGTCTAGGGCATCACAAAGAGTGAGCTGGCAGAACTCAGAAGATGCAAGAAGACAATAATAAAACACACATGACAGGTATCAAAACCACATTAGAAACAAAAGAAGTAGAACAGATTCTGCTGAAGACATAGGCCCGAGAAAGTTTCAACTGAATAAAGATATATAAGTGGTCAGAGACCATAAGTACTCAAAATAAAGTGGTTAGAAAGACAAAGAATATGTAATTGCACAATTGTTGTCCTTGAAGATGAACCAAAAAATATGTAGAAATCATTCAAATGTATAAAAGGAAGAAGTATTTCTAAAACAGAGAATTTGGAATCTGTAGACTTCAAGGGCATAGCTTGCTGCAGGAACTATCAACCCAAGGAAATATCCTGATGAAGTTTTTTAACTTTAAGGATAGAGACTCCTGTGAGACTTCAGGCAGAAACAGCAGGTTATCTACAAGAGAGGCTAGCCTCAATCCAGGGTATTTTTCATAGCAACTTTCAGTGCCAGAAGGCATTGGAATAATAGCAGCAGAGTTCAAAGGCAAAAAGTAAAAATAAAGACTGAATCAAGAAGGTAACATCCAGCCAAGTTGTCATTTATCATTATAAGCACCATACACATTCTCAAACATATAAGGCCTCAGGAAATATAGCACTCATGAACCCTGCTTGAAAGAAGCTATCTGAAGATGAATTCCAGCTAAATAAGAGATCCATCAAACTAAAGAACTTAGGAAGAAGCTGATCATGAGCACTGAATCCATTTGAATATTTAACTAACACTACAGAACTTTAAAAATTATAATTACAGAGTGTATTCATCAGTGCAAATAACACTAACACAACCCAATATCTGAGGGACTTAATACAATAAAAGGTTATGTTTAACTCGTCACTGTTTAATAACAGGGGTTGGGCAGGGCCTCTGCCCTTGGGGTCCCAGGTATCTCCCTTTGTGTGGCTCCACTGTTTTCAGAGTCTTAGGGTCACCCTGGAACCACCCAGCTTATAGACAAGAGAAAAGAGAGAAAGATAGAGAAGGCATCCTCATTCTTAACTGCCTCAGACTGAAAATGTCACTTTACTTTCATTTATATTAATTGGTAAGAACTATCACATGGCTTCGCCTAGATGTAAATGGGCTAAGTTTCCAAGTGGAGACAATAGGCTGGATGAGTCATCTCTATTACACAGAATATAATGTAAATATATGGAACATGACAATATAAAAATAATAATATAATTATCGGGGTGCCTGGGTGGCTTCATCAGTTAAGTGTTCGACTCTTGATCTCGGCTTGGGCCTCGATCTCCAGGTCTTAAGTTCAGGCCCCACGCATTGGGCTCCCTGCTCAGCGGGGAGTCTGCTTCTCCCTCTGCCCCTCCCTCTGCTTGTGCTCTCTCTCTCTCTCTCTCCCTCAAAAATAAATAAGTAAAAATTTTTAAAAAGTTTTTTTTAAAAAGTGAGAAATTATTAGATAAGAATCTAAACATGGTATTTGATGACAATATATATTATAAATAAGAAATATATCCCTGATGTATTAATAAGTGAAAAAGAGCAAGTTGTAGAATGCTATGTGTTGCTTAAACCTATTTGTACTTAATAGTAATACACGTGTTATATAATATATACATGTATCATATATGTAGAAAAAATACTTGAAGGATACACAAGAAATAGTGTTATTTCTGGAGACTGAAATGAAAGAACAAGCATATTTTTACTTTTTACTATATATCTTTCTTATCTTGATTTTTTTGTAATAAGTAGGAAGTTTTTATTATAAAAATTTAAACAAAATATAACTAAAGTCCACCATAGAATACTATTGGAGAACTGAAAGATGCAAGCAAAGGAAGGGGGAAGGAGAGGTTATAGAAGCCTGACAGAATGGTCTTTGAGCTGAGGCTCCAAGGAGAAGGAAGAAAGCCTAACCAGTGGTGCAGATATGCACTGACACAATGCAAAAATGGTATGGCATGTTTATTACACCTTCTGTGCAGCTGAAGTATAATGAGCATGATGGAAAGGACCGGGAGGTAAGACCAGAAGGACAGGGAAATTGCAGTGAACCAATGAGTAGAAGCTCTCATTAGACAATGAGATTTTCTCAAAGTATTTAAGGTAAATAGTGACTAGATTGAGCTAGCATTTTGCACAGATCACTATGATGTCCATATAGGGAATGAATTAGAAACCATAGATGATTGGCAACCCATGAAGATCCTATTCAAACGGTCTAGATGGCCATGATGGTGTCTGAACCAAGATGGTAGAAATATAGATAAAGATGGATTCAACATTCAAGAGATATTTAGAAGTAGAATAAACAGAACTTGATAATTAATTGGATGTCATGATGGTGGGATGAAGGAGGAGGAAAAAGAATCAAGTCAATACGACTCAAAAGCATGAGACGTCATCCCATTATATGGAATATAGAAATAGAAGTAAATGTGGCCATGGATGGGGAGAGGGGAAAAGGTAAGTTCAGTTTGGGTGATATTGAGTTTGAAGTATAAGTGGAACATTCGCGTAGAAGGAAGCAGGTGTAAAATTCTGAGAAAGGTGGGAATGAGAAATATGGAAATAAAAATAAAATACTACCTAAGTAATAGCAAAGGACAACACAGAATTGTAATAAGGGACTGGGTAATTGCATAAAATGCCTCTGATAGGTCAGGGTTTTCCACTTGGTTCAATGACATAAACAGAGAAACTTTCACTTTTATTCCTGGAATTCACTTGACAATCTAACCTCCAGCCAAAATGGGGAGGCTCCTTGCCAATAATGTGGAGTTAGAGAGCCCGGGTAGCAATGAGACACACTAGAGATAGGGCGGATTCCTCCTGAGGCTTGGTCCTGAGGAAGCTGGGTTCCTTTGTGGCTGTTGGGAACTGAGACGGACATCTTTGAGGGGCTTTGAGGACATCTCATCAGTAAGAGAGATGGACATTTGGCCTTCCCCATTCTAATGGGGCTACTGGGTGTGGTCCTGACTCTTACTGGGGTTGATCAGATGGCAGACCAACCTGCATTATATCAAGACAGGTCTAACATTTGGAAACCTGCCACCCTCCCAGGCAAAAATAATCCAACTGTTCTTTAAAAATAAATTGTTAAAGCCAATCACATACGTATAATTTAAACATAATAATGGTGCCTAGATTTAATCAATTCTACTGGACTGATTTATATCTAAGGTTCATAGGCATCAATTACTTTAGTGGACAATCTGGTGACCAAAGAAAAAAAGTCTTATTACAGAGCAGTATTTCTTCTTGCAGGATTATGGGGTTGCTGGGGGTGGAGGAGGTAGGGATTGGGGGGCAGAAACTAGGTCCCAGGTAAAGAGAATTGACTCAGGAATCTCTTAACAAGGCAGAGGCCCGATAAATTTAAATACAGATGGAGATTGAAATCTTTGAATTTTTTAATAGGTTTCATTTTTTGTCTGTATATGTATTTGTAATAATCAATAAAATACTCAGTTGTTTTTGGATAATAATATATTTGCATTATTTACTACTGTGAAATGGCTTAGGATTTGCCTTTGGAAAGAGCATTTGAATCTCTTGAAATTAAAAGCTTAAATCATTTGTGTGTTAAATAATACAAATGACTAAATGGGTTTAGAATTCTGACTAAGATTTATCTTGTGTTGTTAAATGGTAACTTTGAAGTTATGACACTGCTGTTATTGCCATGGAAATTTATATTCTATTATAGTTGTTATGATTTCACATAATAGGATGAAAAGAAGCTGTGCGTCCCTAGCATCTATCCAGAAGGAAGGAGAAACATATGTCCTCTAGCTACAAGAATTCATATATTTTGATTTTCTCCGAAATAAAATTCTCATTTTGTCTAGGATCCTTTGTTTTTCTTCAGTTGTACTCATATAGAATGTCTGGCCCATGTTAGACCCTCAAATATATATTTACTTTTTTGTACTTCATTTTAGCATCACCATTTTATGGGGAATAGTCAGAAATACATGGCAACTTTTCTCAGGCAAGCAGAGAACTGAGGCAAATTATTCAAATGTTTTGATGCAATGAGCCAGATGACTGCAATTTTTAAACTAATTATTTCAGCTCACTTCTTCACTTTAGTTAGGTAGTCTAAATTTCTGTTTCAAGTGCACAGCTTTTGCGTTCTTGGAAAGTTGCCATTTTGAATGATTTTTAATCTTGACTTCCCATTTCACTTCCATTTGCCATTTTAATCTGAGGAACTTAGACTTTAATACTGTTTCCACAGTTACAAGCTTCGAGCTAATCATGGCCCTGGGAATTGAGTTCTCAAGTGTGTATACAACCCCCTTGACTCTCAGTTCCCAGCATCGACTGTTGGCTCCAAATCCTGCCCGTGGGGATCAGGAGCAGTGCCTGCCTCTGCCCTGCCTGACAAACACTGGGGGTGAGCCAGGAGTCAGTGGTTCCTAATCAGCATTGGTGGTAACAGAGGAACCCATCTTTGGTCATACAAAAGGAGAGGAGTAAAGTCTCCAGTGCAATATCCCACATCTGTTGACAGCTTCCACAGCCTTGCAGAGCCAAAAGGAAACTGTTGGACAAAAGGAAGCCTCTGTTTCTCAGAACCACCAGGTGGACTGAGTTTTTCTTAGCTCTTGGATTTTTCCATAAAGCATCTTTCCATAGAACATAAAGCATGCTTGAAAGTATAATGTTTTCCTCATTACTGCATTTCCAAATCCAACTCATCCCTCAGGGTTGAGCTCAAGTCTTACTTTAGGTATTAAGTTATGTTGTTTTATACTGGAAAGAATTTTAGTCTATAGAATAGTACAGAGAATAATATAACAGACAATTATGTACTAGTTGATGGTTTTTATTTAATAAAAAAAAGTATCACTGATGGCGTTGATGTAGCTTTTCTATCTACCCCCAACATGATTCTCTTTTCCCCCTCTCCAGAAGCAAGTTATACCTTATCATTGGGCCGTTAGCTAGAGTTTTTAAATGGCTGTGCCCTTTTCTGGATCTCAGTTGTTTGCAAGGAGTCCAATTCCAGCTTCCGAACATGATCAACCTCTATGACCCCTGACCCAATGCAAGCATTAAAAGATCCTAAGGTATAAAAGCTGTCTGGAGCTTCAGCTGGGTCTGCCATTTTGACTGGGAACCATTTACCTCCTTTGACCTCCTCAACTCTTTCTGATTCCTGTAGCATTGAGCATTTGGTCCAGTTTCCAATCACTTATTTTGTACTAACTTTATGTATAGAAGCTGTAATGTTTCCTTAAAAAACAATACATTCTCAAAAGCAGTTCCATTCTCCTTTTACAACAAACTGTGAAAAGGTCCTCTGAGAGTTTTTAAACCACAGTAGATTATTCTTAAAAGCAATCTCTTTATCAGAGAAGTACGCACATAGAAGTGTGCTTTACTTCATAGAATAGATGCTATTGCAACCATCCAGCAGTCATTGATTACCAACTATGGTCAAGTTAGTTGAAGTAAGCATTATCAAATACAAGAAATGCATAAAGATTTGGTTTCCCCATCTCGCAAAGTATCTAGCTCAAATGATTCTGAGACATTTTTGAAAATACCTTAACTAATCCATGCTTTAAATGTAGTAACAGCACCCATGGCTTCAATAAAGGCTATATTATTAATTTTGTAACTTTTATAACTCGATTTGTGTTTTAGGAATTTTTAAGTATTTAGTTGTCTTTTTTCCAAAATAACCTGAAAATTAAGAGTGTGTGCCCACACACACTCTTGTGAATAACAACTGTTTACCTTAGACCAAATTATCAGTACCATGGGCTTCTTTAGCAGAGTTCGAAAATGCATTTTCGCACCTAGTTCTTTTGGCCTGGACTGGCAGCACATCACCATATAGAGGAACTGCCAAGTCTGGCATTATGGAACTTACACAGCATGTGACTGTGTGTTAACACAAATTAAAGATGTCCTAAGGCTTGGATTACTGAAGTGTAGTTGGCCGTATATCCCATTCTGTCCTCTGGACTGAAATTAAAGACCAACACATATTTCAATGACGTTCCTCAGGAACTGATTAGTCATTTGCATTATTTATTATGACTAGATAAATTGCACCATCTTTTTGACTAACATCATTTAAAATTTCACATAAAATGTCCCTATAATTTTATCTCCACTAAAAATGCCATAAAGCACCATGAGTATGAATTTATCAGTCACAGAAATTGTTGTGGTCGGTCATCAGTCAGGAACTGAATGTCTTGAATGACAGATTTATCATAATTTTGATTTCTTTTTTTTTTCCTTTATTTTTCAGACACTGCAAATGGATGTAAGCAGACTGAACATAACGTTGCTTCGGATATTCCGCCAGGGAGTGGCCGCAGCTTTAGGGATCTTACCCCAGCAAGTGCACATCAACCGCCTCATTGTAAGATGCCTACATTTTGCATTCCCAGAGTACAAACTTTGATTTTTATTGAAGGCTTCGATAATAAAGAATACCCATGCTATAGTTCTATGGCCCATGAGCCAAATCTGGCAAGCCACCTGTTTGTGCAAGGAAAGTTTTATTGGAACAAACCACACCCATTTGTTTCCAGATTGTCTATGGCGACTTTCCTGCTACAATGGCAGAGTTGAGTAGTTGCGACAGATTTTTGGCTAAATTGAAAGCTACAATATTTGCTGGCTTGCCCTTTCCAGAAAAAGTTTGTCGACCCTCTCATAGTTCAAGGCTAGCTACTACCTTGATAGGTGTGACTAGAGGGGCCGAAAATACTTATCTCACAGTACTCCCAAAATATTCTCCCTAAGAGTGAAAGCTTCTGTATCAGTGAAGACTCTGTCTCCAGACAGTAACTATTAAAACCCTTCAAGTGTATCAGGATGAAGGATAGTGAATGCACAAGGCAGAGGATTTCAAATAAAGAGTAAAGAAGAACCAATCCTTAAGGATAACAGCCCAAATGGAATGCAAGAATACATAAGGCTGGGGTGCCTGGGTGGCTCAGTCGGTTAAGCATCTGCCTTCAGCTCAGGTCGTGATTCCAGGGTCCTGGGATGGAGTCCCACATGGGGGGGAGTGTCCCTTTCCCTGCTCAGCGGGGAGCCTGCTTCTCCCTCTGCCTCTGCCTCTCTGTCTATCATGAATAAAATTAAAAAAAAAAAAAAAACTAGAAAAAAAAGAATAGATAATGCTGAAAAGTCACAAGAACACTTAGATTGGGTAGCTCGGGTGGGGACAAGGTAAAACTGAAGGATCTTTTGCAGAGGCCCAGTTCAGATCTACCTGTCAATCCCCCACATTATTTCTTTCCCCTTCCCTCAGTGTTTGGGAACCTTGATGTCATCCAACTGCATGCTCCCATCTGCACGTGAAGGTGGATGTGAGCAAAGGTCAATGAAAGGCAAATTCAAATCATAGGATTTTCTCTTTGTAAACAGCTGATCACCTAAGGTTCCTCTGAGAAGGGACTCTGGGATCATCTTACATCTTACTGTATCTTCTCCTTGCTGTAAATTCTGATGCTCCTGCTTGAGCTCATCTTTCTCTTTCATCAGTATCCGCACGTTCAGCTATGGAGAAGAATTTGCTTTTTATTTTGGTTTAGAGCTTTTGTTTCTCTTCATTTTGCCTGTGTGTGGAGAGTGAGTTGTTTCAGGCCCCATAATAACTTTTATTCTGTGAGTCAACTACTTCTTGGGACTAAATTAGCTTAAAAAATAAATAAATAAACCGCGAAAGTTTTTAACACAGTACCGTTGAAGAGTAAATACAACATTCCCCAAAATCCCGAAAGAGTTAATTTGATTATTTCTATCCAGGGCATAGCTGGCTCAAGTGAGAAGACACAGGAATTATCAGTGTCTTAGATCTAGACCTAACTTGTGTATGTGTACTTAGATACCTTAGATATACATTTAGGTGCATAGATTTAATGAGCATAATGGCTCTTTGTAGGGATAAGAGATTTGCCACACCCAGGGAGGTGCATGCTCATCCTCAGAGAATGTTAGTAGCATTTATATATGTCTGTTTCTAAGAGCAGTTATTCTAACAGGGGGAGCTGTGATGATGCCAAGGGCAGCCAAGCACGGTGATTAAGAGCGCATGCTTCGGAGACAGACAGAACCAGCTTGGCTATATCCCGGCTGTGTGACCTTAGGCAAGCCACTTATGTTTCTTCATTTGCAAAATAGAGATAACCATCATACCTATGTCCTGGAGGTGTTTTGAGCATTAAATGAGGTAACAGATTTAAGTACTCAGGAGTGTGTCAGGCACAAAACAAGTGATCTGTTCCTACCATTGTTGTTATTAGGTCAGAAACTATTTAAATTATTATAAACATGTTTTACATCAGCATTATGCTATATTTAGTCATTGTCTGATGTCCCCTGCAAACACACAAATGGGATTTTTTAAACTTTAGTATTTTTTAAAGATTTTTATTTATTTGTCAGAGAGAGAGAGAGAGCACAAGCAGGGGGAGCGGCAGGCAGAGGGAGAAGCAGGCTCCCCGCTGAACAAGGAGCCCGATGTGGGACTCGATCCCAGAACCCTGGGATCATGACCTGAGCTGAAGGCAGACGCTTAACGACTGAGCCACCCAGGTGTCCCTGGAAATGTTTTTTCTGGATTGCTAGTACACTGATACCGCATTTTAGTATATGTGCTGCCAAACCGAGCACGATACTGCATTTTATACCTGGCTGAACTTCTGATAAATTGCATTGAAAGAACATTTTCTAGCATGAGAGAACTCCATGTATCAAAAAGAAAAGACCAACAACAATTCCCTCTATAAGTGCACTGTGTAAGTTGTAAAGGAGGATCTGTCAGTGACAATGTCATTTTTGTGTGGTGTTTGGTTTTTTGTGTGTATGTGGCGTATCAGCCATTTATGGTAAGAAATCCTCTGTTTCCATTTCAGCTAATGACGTAATAGTACTAACAGGTAATACTGAGAGGAAAGTATCTTGATATTACTGCACAGCATATGCATTTCTACCAAGGATAGATTTTATTTTAATTTTTTTAAGATTTTATTTATTTGAGAGAGAGAGAGAGAGGGAGAGAACAGAGGGAAAGTAAGAGGGAGAAGCAGGCTTCCCGCCGAGCAGGGAGCCCGATGCGGGGCTTGATCCCAGGACCCTGGGATCATGACCTGAGCCCAAGGCAGATGCTTAACCGACTGAGCCACCCAGGCGCCCCCTCCCAAGGATAGATTTTTAAAAGTATAATATACTTGAGGTGAGGGACAGGATCAGGGAAGCAACTTCAAAGCTCATCTAGCATCAGCTTCCGTAGTTAGTCCAGCCTTCGCATTGATACAAGTTATAAGAAAACTATATGGAGTGGTGTGATGTCTAATAATTGTACTGTTATATCAGGTTTTATTTAATTCATTTGATTTTTAAACGCTTCTTTCAACACAATTAGTCTAGGAACGTCTGAATGATGTATTTCAAAAATTACAATATGGAGTGGCAATTAAACCAGCATCCAATGAAATATAAAGTCACAAATCTTGAAAGAAAGCCGTTGGAAGATTTCAGGCTTCGGGCTGAAACTATTAAGTGTGCCAGATAACTAGCAAATATGATTTCCAAGAAGCCTTTGGAGCTTCTAGGGTTCTAATTTTCTTTAATGATTCTAGATAAAAGGTGAAAATATTTCCCAAAGCTGTTTAAAATGTCTATTAACATACAGAAATAATCTGCTTTTACTAGGGAAAGAAGAACAGTGTTGAACTATTTGTGTCTCCTATAAACCGAAAAGCAGGAACTTCAGATGCTCTGCCGTCCGAGGAAGTGCTGCGTTCACTTAATATAAATGTTTTACATCAAAGTTTATCCCAATTTGGAATTATAGAAGTCTCCCCTGAGGTATGTTGTTCATGGACTATTTCATTTAGAAATGTGCACAGTTCGCATGACATGGTAACTCGATCCCAGGAGGCGTTAAAATGAAAGCTGTTTATTGTGTGTTATTTGATAATAAAAATCTCCCTAAGGGTCAGAATTCTCTGATCTTCATACTTAATATGTTTATTCCTTAAGGAAATTTACTTCACATCAAAGTTCCACTCCGAGACACTTTCTTCTCTAAATCTTTTTGGCCTTGTAAATTATTTTGACTTATCCAGTAAACTGTGTCGAAGAGAAACCATTTGAATGTATTTGTCAGTTGATTGCCTGAAACTGAAGTGTCAAAGAAAAACCATCCTGATATCTTTCTTCCGTAACAGGTATACTCCTCACTGCCTTCATGGTCGAAATGATCACCAGATACTCACCTTTGTCCACAACCTTGGAATTAATTGGAAATGTATTTTTGTTTGTTTGCTTTGTTTTGTTTTCCGAGGAACCTAATTTTAACAACTATGGTTAGAGTCTTCATAGTGTTTTCTAGTTTTGACACTTTTTAAATTGCCCCCACCGTCTCCACCATCCTCACTCCTGAATAAATTCAGTCCCTGTTTTTTTTTTTTTTACTTCTTCTGCTTCATCCCACTGTAACAAACTTGCTAGAATGATCATCATCCTAAATATATGTAATTAAATCCACAGAATCATAGAATCAGACTTCAAGGGAACATATGTGAACATTTTATAGATGCAGAAAGTAAGGCCCATTTGACATGAAATGACTTCAGCAAAGTGACAAGCAAGTGGAGTATAAAACAACAGTTGACATTTAGACATCTTGATTCCTAGTCTCTTCCCCTTTGCAGGAAAGCACAATGCCTCTCATTTCAGCAAATATCACAGGTGTGGTATAAAAAGCTTTGATACAAGACTGAATTTGAATCCCAAAGCCGGCACTTTAAGATGCGTGTGACCTTGGGCAGGTGATTTAATCTCTGAGATTAAGTCTGTCTTTGCATAGTCTCGGCCTCTCTGAGCCTCATAGTTTCTTCCTTTCCAAAACGGGTCTAGTTAAAAAAAAAAAAAAAAAAAAGGTATAGTCTTTATTTTATAGACTTGAAATATGAATTAAATTTTAGAAATATGTGTGGAAACCCTCACCTAGAGTAGGCACCAAATACAATTTGAATGCAGGACAGTTTTTTTATTGGCAGAACGAAAACGTATTTATTTCATCATCAAACCATGCCTGTAACAACCACCTCCAGCTGCTCTTGCTGCATAAGTTTTGCTCCCCTCCTTGTCCTCTCTGTGCCCTGCCCACCCCCCACCGCACACACACGGGATTTTTCTCTCTCTCGTTCTAAAAGCAAATCTGGCCGTGCCCTCCAAACGTCATGATTCTTCTCCGGCTTCCTAATGCTATAGAATCAGGTCTCAGGTCTGGATTTCTTAATCTGAGATAAGGTCCTTTGTGCACAGGGCTTTCTAATGGTTGAACATCCTCCTGGTTTATGCTTCAGCAACTCCAGACTCAGTAGGTATGAGGACGCCCGCATACTGTCTCTTCCCTCCGTGCTTGTGCATATGTTGATCCATCTGTACAACTTTCACATTTCAAGGTCAGTCTACTATCCAGCAGAGCCCTCTCTTGTGCCTTCACAGATGTGGGTGCCTGCTCTGTGTTTTCATTGAGCTTAGTGCAAAAATCCCTTATTGCACACAGTAGGTTCCCTGAGAGCATGTGCCATTTCGTTTGATCTGTTCTCTCGGTCCCTTCATTCAGTACCTGGAATATAATGGGCACACGAACAGCCAAGCATTGTGCTGGGTAATATCCACAGTTGGACAAATAAATGAATAAACAAACAAAGAAATAAATAAAATATGATTTTTGCTTTCAGGGAGTTTGTATTCTAGTAGGGCAAGTAAGACGTAAGCAGCTAAGGAGAATACAGGAGGAGGTGTAGGTAACATTACCACACTGAGCCATAGGCTCTTTGAGGAAGAAGAGGCACCTCCTGCTTCGGAGAGGCCGGGAAAAGGGTCCATATGAGCTGCAACACCCGAACCCCTCACCAGCCCTAACCGCATGGGACTCTGAAGGGCCTCCCTTTTGTATCAAACCAAACCCCATTTCCGTATCTAGGCCCTCGACCAGCTGCCTTGCACACTATCTTACTCAGGACAATTCTTTACATTTTAAAAAGACCATTGGGTTAATTTATTCTTCTTCCTGTAAGCTTTCAGCGAATATTATAAGCATTCCTCCCTGTTGCTTTATTCTGAGTTTAAATGCTCTTCTGAATGCTTTAAAAGGAATATGGCAGCTTAGTGAGTCATCCGGATTTGCGAACCCAAAGAAGCTCACCAAACAAAAAAACTCAACACACCTCAGCCCAGTGAAGATGAGGAGCTTGTCACAGAACTATTAACCCACAATAGACCACAGGTCTGTACTGCACTTGAATAATGGAAGTTTATTTGATGGTCAAAATGTGATATATTTTATGAAAATGTAGGAATTTAGAAATCTAGGAAATCTAGAAAATATTACATTACAGGAGACTAGGAAGTTTTTTAATTGGGTATAAGAGGCATTTCATTAAGGACAGATGGATTGTTTGAGGCTTTTGTTCAGGCACTTCTAGAATGGACCCAGCATTACCCTCTGACCTGAAGCTCTAATGCACAAACAGGAGAAAACCATCTACTGTCATGGGGAGCCTCAGCCACATACAGTCCACAGGGGCACTGCGAAAGCATTTGTTGATATTTGCTTAAGATGGTGATGGTGTTCTGTGAGTTTCCCCATGTCTTTATTCATCTTTGTCATTAATGTGTGATAACAGCTTATGTCTCAACCCATTCTTCCACATTTTTATCCCCAAATTATAGCTGTGCTATAGTAACTAACATGTTTATTAACAGAAAAAAAAAGAATGCTGGTATTTTGGTTTTTCATCCTTTATCTGGATTATAGAACACCGTGAATGATGTCTCAAAGCATCCATTTCTAAACTTATATTAGTTACTTTCAGGGAAGGATGTGTTTTCTGTTGTTGCCATTTCTTTATTTGCTTGTTTTGTTTTTTTAATTAGAAATGACTCTTGGGAAACAAAAATACCAAACAGAGAATTACTTTTGTTTATTCATCTTTTTTCACTTTGAAACTAAGTTTTTTGGGGAGAAAAGACATTATTTCTTTTATATATTTTTATGACCTAGAACGATATAGGCCCTTTGAAATTATTTTGTTATAAGATGCTTGTAAAGATGACACTAGACTTCCTGTTGCCTCTTAAGTTAAAGCGTAAGGAAATAAAGTGAAATTCATTATTTTAGCTTCTATTTTTAAGTGTTTTTATAAAATTAATTTAAGATTTTTAATTAATTTATAAATTAAAAATCTATTGAAACAGTAAGTTCTGCACTGATAATAAAAAAATGATTTTAGGATTTGCCATTGTTGTTTAATTGCCAATTATTCCCTCTTGAATGGATCTTATGTTTCAAAGGAGAAAGTACCTTCTTTAAATGACAGGCCAATGTGCTGAATGATAACTTTCGTGGAATATTTCCAAAGAGAAAAAAACACACGAAATAAACATGTACCGTAACCCATGAGTATGGTGAGTGTTCGTTCCTTGAAACTGGAACATGAGCCAGGGATTTAAAGAATTATCGTCCTGGCCCTACAATGCAGAGGAGGAATGCAATTAATGTTAACATGTGTCAGCATTCAGAACGAATTGTTCACTTTGTGCACAATCCAGTGGAAGTTGGGCATTTATCGAACAAAATTACATTATTGCAGGATACACCTCATTTATCTGCCTAATTCAATCAATTAACCAGGTAATTTACAATATTTCCATTTCATTCTTATTCTGTGTGCCTCATGTCTTCTCAAAAGATTTAGCTCCTGAAGCCTCTGTATCATCTCTCCTAGCATTTGGGATGTCTCTCACCACTTGGGATCAGATTTTTTTTTTTTAAACCAACAAGACAACTATAGTGCATCAAATTATTAAACAGGATATAGAGAAGCTGTGTTATGGATAGAGGAAACTGCCCAAATTTTAAGTAATAGACTAAAACAAAACCCAGCAATTTTTTTTACTGCAACAAAGTTAAAGGGCAAAGCGATGTAGAGAGGTAGCTATAGAATAAGAGGTAAAGATGATACAGTGGCATTGGGCTTGA
Organism: Halichoerus grypus; assembly: GCF_964656455.1. Lineage (NCBI taxonomy): Eukaryota > Metazoa > Chordata > Mammalia > Carnivora > Phocidae > Halichoerus > Halichoerus grypus. Next base: position 133,556,138 of record NC_135717.1, on the reverse strand, counting down.
CCTGACTGTGGAGCCTCTGAATTATTGAACCCTCAGCCCCTTATGTAAAGGTTAGATTGGAGATTCATATGGGTTATATTCTTTTGACTTGTGGGATCTTAAGTATAAACTTTTCCATTTATTACCTTGTCCTTATCAATTTTTTAGATCTCTGTACAAATATAGTAGTGCTCAGAGTAATAGCCTGACTCAGAAGGAAATCTATTTACCAAGAAAGTGCAGTGACTAAGTTCTAGGAGTTCAAAACATGTGCGTTTCTAACTAGGAGTGGGGGTGTGGGGGTAGGAGGTTAATTCTTCCCTCAACACCGCTTTGGTTAAAAGAGAAAACAAAACAGATTTGTCTTAAGCAGAAAGGAACATGTTGATATTCCCGGAGGTGTCGAACCATAGCAGAAAAAAGAAAAAGAAATGAAGCAAATCAGGTTAGGAACACAAAATCTCTTTCCACCCACCTAACCACCCCTTTTTATCCAAATTTTACATGAACTAAAGCTCCTATCCTCATACTTAAATTTGACAAGTATAGGCTGCCTACTTGAAGGCTTAACTAGTTTGCTTTTATGGCAAGCAATAGATGTTATTTAGTTGCCTGTAAAAAACTCATTTCCATGTTTATACCTGATTTCTACAAGAGTTTTCTTTTCTGTTAGTTTCCAGCCATGTTTATAGAGGCGTTGTATTAAATACGATCTGGCTGAGGTCAAAGAGTAAAAGACAAGTCACCACTTGAATCCAAGACTTCCTTTCCAGCAGGATACTTAGTTTCTTTTCTTTCTTTCTTTTTTTTTTAAGATTCTTTTCATTTGAGACAGAGTGATACAGAGAGAGAGAGTATAAGCAGGGGGAGAGGCAGAGGGAAAGGGAGAAGCAGACTCCCCACTGAGCCCGGAGCCCAACGAGGGCTCGATCCCAACAAGGGCTTCATCCCAGGACCCTGAGATCATGACCTGAGCTGAAGGCAGCAGCTTAACCATCTGAGCCACCCAGGCGCCCCAGATACTTGGTTTCTAATCATGTCATTGAGCAAGTATTTTCAGATTCTCCCTCAACTTACCACTTACATGTTTTTAAAAGATACACAAATCAGGGCACCTGGGTGGCTCAGTCGATTAAGCGTCTGCCTTCAGCTCAGGTCATGATCTCAGGGTCCTGGGATTGAGCTGCTTAGCAGGGAACCTGCTTCTCCCTCTCCCTCTCACCCCCCCCAACACCCCCATCATGCTCGCTCTCTCTCTCGCTCTCTCGCTTTCTCTTTCTCTTAAATAAATAAATAAAATCTTAATAAAAGATATACAAGTCATTTATTGTATCTATGAATTTGTGTCTTAGAAAGTAGGCAAGATGTTATGGTGAGCATATCAGTGTTTTATAAGCAAAGGAAATAGAAACTGAACTCCTTCAAGTCATTTTTATAATCACAACTGAACTCTAAGATCCTTTCTGTTCTGTTTTGTTCAAGTCCCCAGCAGCACTCACTTGAGTTCCAGGATAAAAGTAGTTTCTTTTAAGGCAAATATTCTTTTTGTCTAATTTACAAACATTGAATGTATTTTTTTTTTTAAGATTTTATTTATTTATTTGACAGAGAGAGACACAGCGAGAGAGGGAACACAAGCAGGGGGAGTGGGAGAGGGAGAAGCAGGCTTCCCGCCGAGCAGGGAGCCCGATGCGGGGCTCGATCCCAGGACTCTGAGATCATGACCTGAGCCGAAGGCAGTCGCTTAATGACTGAGCCACCCAGGCGCCCCTGAATGTATTTTATTTTTTAAAAAGTCTTGAAAAAATAACAATGATTTCAAAGTTCAGACACCTACAGGACAGGTTTTTGTTCAAGGCTTTTTTTTTTTTTTTTTTTTTTTTTTGAGACAGCTATTGATTTCTCATGATCCTGTGGGTTGACGAGGATCGGCTAGGTGGATCTTCCACGTAGTACAGGCTGAAGTCACCCCAGTGGTCACATTAAGCTGGGCGCTCATCTGCCACCGGTGTGTCCATGATAACCTCTCATTCTCCACAACCTCTCTCCATGTGGTTTCTCATCATGCAATATCCTGTTGCTCAAGTCTTTCGTAATTGTTGGAGACAAGATCCAAGGACAGACAAGTATTCTCACTAAAGGAAATAAAAAGCATACTTTAACAAAATGGAATTTTAGAGGCGCGGGAGCATTTGACTTGATTCAACATTTATGTTTTTCCTAACGTAGACCATTTGGTTTCAAGTGAAAGTTTCCTTAACTATAAATCTATAAATTTCACTGAATTATAAAATTTAATTGCATTCTAAGATGTGATACTAGTAGGTAGAAAACTAAGACATTCATTCACATTGTATTCAGCTTCCTCTCTACCCTTTCACCCACTGAGTAGTAAGCCAAAAAATTTTTAAAGCATAAATAAAACTATTTATTTTACCTTTTTTCACCAAACAGTTCTGGACTTTTGATGTTCTCTGTTGCTTTAAATAAAATATAATATCCTAACAATTTGTATGATTGAGGTGAAATTTAATCAGATTTTGACAAAGTGGGCTGCATTTCAACGAAAAAAAAAAAAGATTTGATGAAAGAGGAAAAAAAAAAAAGAAGGAAATGATGCCGACATTGTTGCTCTGTTTATAAAGGCATCATGAGATTTTGTTTGCACCTGTTTCACTTTTGTTTAAAAGTCAAGAGCTGCACGTAAGCCAGGGTGTTGGTGTTGTGGGAGGGGACTGAAAACAGAGTAAGGAATGCCTCAGAAAAAATTTCCTCAACACAGAAAAGAACAGAACTCTTTTACTTTATGAACCAGGTAATTTCCAAAAGAGACTGGTGGAAGGATGTTTACGAAGTCCAGGACCCAATGTGTCATGTCAGGCATGCTCGCTCCTGGACAGGAGATAAAATCATCTCTTAATGTATACGGATGGCAGTCCTTGTCTGAGATCAGTTGGAGAAGCAGCTCTGGCTGCGGGGGATGTAGGTGTGTTCTACTACACTGAATGGAATAAAGCTAAAAATATGTTTAGTTTGTGATAAGAACGCCATTCTCCTCAAACTCTCATTTAACGTCGGACTTTCTGTTTTGCTTTTAAAGAAAAATGTTTTACAAGGGCAGCATGAAGCGGACAAAATCTGGAGCAAAGAAGGATTTTATGCTGTTGTCATTTTTCTCAGCATCTTTGTTATTATAGTAACGTGTTTGATGGTAAGTTTGCTTCTTTCTATATTTTATCCCTTACCGAGCCACTGCTTAATATTGGATACACTGCCATTCAAATGAATGCTGAAAAGCCTGGGAACAGAAGCAAGGCTACGATCCTGTTAGATTGGGAATATTCCTATCTGACAGCAGAGTGATAGCTAAGGAAAACCTATGGAATTACGGATTCTGACCTGCAGAATAAGGCTGTAATTGCAATGAGGCTGTTAGTAACTTGATCAACCTCGGATGAAGCTTTAGGAGGTGATTTACCCAGGTCACTGGAGCCCTCAAAGTCAGTAAAGTCTCATGGGCACACTTTGGGCTTACTTTATTTTTTCTTTTATATCATTTTTATGGAACTCAGGAAAAATTTGAAAAAGAAACATGTCTTAGGGGCAAGACTATGTCTTTAGTAGTGGTTGATTTCCTTATTTTTAAAGGACCTAGATAGCATTCTACAAAATTCTAGGCATTAAAAGGAGATGATTATAGGCTCAAAGACCAGATAATTCACTGTCAACTAAATTTTTAGGTGAATGAATACAAAACGTATAAAAGTATACACTGCAAATAGCTCCCTAAATTACAAATTACAAATGTGTAGCCTTTAAAAGTATTTTTCTAATTAAAAAAAAAAAAAGGAACACAGAATAAACCCACTAAACTAGGCAGTGCTATTTGGTATTGAATGAGTTAAAAGATACTTTTCAAATACAGTGTAAGATTTTCCTATTCTTTTGAAAATTCTGTGATGTAATTTAAAATATTTGAAGTTTACAAATGGGTTTTAATATTTTTTTCCTTTGTGCTATGTTCTTTTTAATTGTGTGCATTTTCAAAAATATTCCTTCTTAGCTTTTAAGTGTCCCCCCAAAGACATATTACTTACTCTTTCCACAACCGACAATGTTGCTAAGTGTCTTATTGGGTTTTGTTCAATTTTGCTTCCCCTGCTGGGAAGGGGTTTATGTTAGAAAGATTAGGGGTAAGGTGGGAAAGACAGAGGCTGTGTAGGTGTAAACTTGAAGGATATAAAACAATTAAGGCCTTGAATAGGGTGATGATGGGTATATTTCCTCGAATCTAAATGTAGGAAGTAGTAAGAACGTCCTCAAGCTTCCATCATCATGAATTCAGAGGCATCTGTCTCCTATGAGAAGATTTGTAGAAGATTTCTAAAAATTGTGACACAATAAACAAAAGAAGAATTTAAGAATTGAGTAAGAAAATCAGTTTTTGTGTATTAAATGGTGGAGATTAGGGGGAAAAATTTTAAGGAGACAAAGTTGGAGATTTTAGGGAAATTGTGGCAGAGACCGTGGGACATTTTTTAGTATTTTAGAAGGTGTGGGTTTTTTGTTATAGTTAATTGCACTTAAAAATATGTGGTTCTTTTTTTCCTTAATACAGGAAATCTTGAGTGCTGTTTTCTCTCTCATCAGTCACAATTAGAGTGTTTTTCTGCTTCACAGATGAAAAGATGTGAGGAAGAGGAGAATAGAAAGGGGTAGCAGGTGCTCAAAGTAGAGATTGTTCAGGCAGGAAAGGAATAAGATTGAGCAGAGCAGAGGCAAGGAGGGAAGTGGCAGAGCAGAGTTTGCTCTTACCTTGTAGGACACGATCCAAGATCTGCCTCTCTAACTCAAGGAGCCCCTGCATGTCCAGCATGACTGGAGAAATCCCTACAGGACATACTGGTCGCCTGGGGCAAAGGAGCTGTCGTGGCCACACTCTCAACCACTCGAGACCAGAGAACAACGCTTCTTTTCCCAATTTCTGCAAAGCACCAATATAAAGGCCAGAAACCCAGTTAAGTCTGCTCCAAAGTTACTGGAACAAATCGAGAAAGGAACGTTTCAAAAGTATAGGTGATTGCTCTCTAGTGGGTTGGCAGGTAGATTCATCCACTCATTCAATCCACAGATTCCTGCAGAGGATCCACTGTGGACCTGTGGTTGGTACTGTGGCCAAGGAGAGCACAAGACAGATGGGGTCCCTATTTTGTGGGGCCTATACTCTGGAGGCAGACACAGACAATAATTAAGTTAGTATTTTTTTTAATCAAATAGTGGACATATGTATGATTCCAAATATTTGACCTTCTGGAAAAGGCAAAACCATAGAGACAATGAAGAGATCAGTGGTTGCCAGAGGTTGCAGGGGAGGGGATGAATAGGTGGTGCACAGCAGAGTTTCAGGGCAGTGAATCTATTCTGTATGACACTGTAGTGGTGAATACATGACATCATGGATTTCTTAAAATCCATAGAATTTGCAACCCCAAGAGTGAGCCCTAATCTAGACTATGGACTTCAGTTAATTATAACATATCAATATTAGCTCATCAGTTGTAACACATGCAACCACACTAATGCCAAATGTTAATGGGGCAGATTTTCTAGGGAAGTAGGGGAGTAGGGGCATATGAGAACTTTGTACTCTTTGCTGTTTTTCTATAAACCTAAAACTGCTCTTCAAAAATAAAGTCTAGTCATTTCTTTTTAAAATCAAATATTATTCAATGCCACGAAGAGATACCATAATAGTGAGTGAGTGGAACAGAGCACTTTGAGACTTCCAAGACATGTGAAAATATGGGGAGAGGGCCTCGCAGGCAGAGGATATGGTGGGTGGAGCTGCTGGGGTGTAAAGAAGCTAGTCTCTCTGGGTTCAACAAGAAGAGTGCAAGCTGAAACTTTTAAGCAGAGCTTTGATATGATTGGACATGTGTATTTACCAGAGCAGGTGCTCTGCTGGTGGAGTGGTTGGAGACAGAGCACAAGGTGAAGTGTGTGAGCAGGAGGACTCTTCTGGAAGCCATTGTGTTAGCCTGATGACAAACATGATAATGGCCCAGAGTAAGGATGGCGGTGGAGATGGGAGAAGTGAACGGTTGGGATTTATTTGCAGATGGAAACGACAGGACTTGCTGTGTACTGATTCTCAGGGAGAAGGAAAGAAAGAAATTAAGGTTGATTCCTCTTGTATTTGGCTAGGACCTGGGTGATGGAGCTCCCATTTCTTGGGAGAGGAACAAGTTGGGGGTGGGGGTAGTGAGAGAAGCAACTCTTTCGATGTGCGTTCCAGTCGCTCTTGAATAAATGAAAGAAATAGAATGATATCTTTCAAACACAACCTTAAATTTTTTTTAAAGATTTTATTTTATTTATATGAGCTGGGGGAGGAGTGGAGGGAGAGAGAAGCAGACTCAGTGCTGAGCGTGGAGCCCGACCTGGCGCTTGATCCCACGACCTTAGATCATGGCCTGAGCTGAAATCAACAAGAGTCGGACGCTTAACCGACTGAGCCACCCAGGCACCCCACAGTCTTAAACTTGAATGAGAAAAGGTCCCCTTAAGAAGTTAACAGACAAACCAGCAGTACTTAGGAAGATAGACAAATACTACCTACTAGACAGGATTAAGATGAAGTTAAGTTTATCTGATGCAGCTATACCATTGACAAGTCAACAGTTCACATTTAGGGACTTGTCAAATGTGATTCTCCAAAATAAGTTTACCTGTGTAAATGTTCAAGTGTTTTTGATAATAACCTTGATTTAAAGTAAGTCCTTTAACTTGGCTTTCTCAGTAATAGTTACGCTATCACTTCTGCAATTTTCAAACACGTAATATTCCGATTCTATTTCCCATAATTTTGTTGATTCCATGGCAAAGTAAAAGATATAGCACAGAATTTTCCCTCTGGCAAAAATTATATTTATGAGAGATCAAATGCCATTATTTGCATCCAGTCTTCCGACATACCACAGAAACGAAAAGCATATAGTTTTTCATTTTTTAAAGATGAAATTTTATAGGTAGATTGCTGTGATGGTGGATTACGTGTGCTATGTAACAATAACATAAGGCTTGGCAAAATTTTTGAAATGTGGCATATTGTTTACTTTCCTTAAAATAAAAAAAAAAAAATGTATGTTGCCAGGCATAAAATTAGACATGCATGACATTTTCAAATGTGTGACTTATTTAGCACCTCTCAAATGTGAATCTAGAGTAGGTGGAGCAATAAATAGACAAATACGATTTTCCAAGAAAAAAATGTGTGGGCAATTTCCAATCCATTCAGTCTGTTTTAGGCGGAGGAAATTTATTACTGAGAAGAATTCGTTATTAAACTTCAATGAACAATGGAAAGGACACCATTTATCACCGAAATTAAACCTTCCAACGTACTGAGAGGTTTATTACGAAGTGCAGAGGCATTTATGCGATATAGGTAAAGATGTCTACAAGCCAGATCGCTTCCAGAAAGCAATTTTAGAAAATACATGAAAACAGCTGTTTGGGTCAACAAAAGTTCTGGCATGTTGGACCTGTAGAAGAGCCATCCATCCATATGCCATGCAAAGAGTTTTTCTAGTCATGCTCTTGGTAGGAAGGAAATCCTGAGGCAGGAAATCCTATGTCAGAACATCCTATGTCAGGGGGAGTGCAAGAAGAGGGGTTGGAATTCAAACCCAAATCTGTCTGGATTAAAAGTCTGGGCTCCTTACCATAATTCCATGTATAAAAGAGTCAAACTGTGATTTCTTTAAGTCCTCACACTCTGTCTTGTGAACATCTGCTTCGGGCCACAAAGGGGATGATGATGAAAATTCCTATATTATCTTTTACTGGGTGTAATTTTCCCACATCTGTCTCTTCTGGAAGCCTGTGAATTCTCAGAAGTTAGGGTTGTGTGCTGCCTTTGCATCTGCAATGTTGCTTCTGGAATGTAGTAGCAATTGACTCATGTCTACTCAACTAAAAGAAATGAATGAATGAACTCTTTCAGAACTAACTGTAAAATACTGTAAAGAAAATACAATGGGCTGTTAGTTGATGGCATCATTTTAAAATTGGAACGTATTTTAACTCAAACAGATATTTTGTGTTACCTACTTAAGAGATTTTTTTATTGAAATATACCTGCCATATAACATTGTGGAAGTTTAAGGTGTACACTTATGAGATTTTTTTAAATGAATATTATAAGCAGCAAAAGAGCTTTATAGGATTTTTTTGGTAGCTTTCCTCTCATTTCTGTGTTCCTCTGGCTCTCTTCTTCATGCTATTATTTTTTATCTCTTGGTATAGTTTGACTTTTACAGTTCCTCTCTCGTTCAATATTCCTGTTTTCCTTTTCCAAATGACCAAATGACTTTATTGCATCCTGAGATTCAAACAAGGTAAAACCAAAGCTACTGATTTACCATTGCTATAATAAGCTTTTAGGTTGAACTTCGCAACAAAGTGCGTTCACAGAGAGAAATATGCATATGCTATACTCCAGACCTTGATCTGCACAGAGAAGAATCTCTGACACACTTTTCCAGAGGCTTTGGGAAAGGTGTTGAGAAGAAAGATGTGGGGATTTAGAAGAAACGGTAGAGTCGAAAGATCACAGGCATTAAATCAAGAAAGTTGGATTCTAGACTTTATTTCTAACCTTCCAGAAGTCATTCAAGTGTTCTGAGTCTAAATGTGAAATGAGGAGATTATACCAGATGATTTTTAAGAGCCCTTATCCCAGTTTCTCAACAGTGGTACTGTTGACATTTGGGACTGGGTGATTCTACTGGGGGGAGAGGGTCTGTCCTGGGCACTGTAGGGTATCTAGCAGCATCTCTAGCCTTGCCCACTAGATGCCAATAGCGCCTCACCACACACCCCAGTATGACAACCAAACACAGCTCCGGACGTTGCCAAATGCCCCCGAAGGGCTAACGCCCAACTGGTTGAGGACGACTCCCTCACAATTTAATTCCATGATGACGGCCCCATTGCCCGGTCTCAATGTCTTCAATTCTTTCCACATTTTGCCAGACAGCCCAATCTCTCTCTCGTGGATTTTTGAAGTGTCTTATAAGCATTATATATTCTCCCGGTTCTGCTTTTCCCTAATTAAAGATGTAAATCAGTTTGTACACATACTCTGTAGATTAAAAAGTTGACCTATCACCAGAGATGAAGTAAACAGTTGACTGTAAAATGCATGACAAAGGTCCTTCATCAAGAACATAAGCTCTTGAAGTAAAGAAGGACTTTGGACTAGAGCTTGTTCTACACCAATAAAACTGTAAAAGTGACCTGTCAAGAGCTATCGAGAAGGCTGATATTTCCTTGACTTTCTCATTTTCATTTTTGAAATCTGCTTCTCCAAAACCCAAATGTAAACAGGCAAGCACATGCTCCAATGTACATATATTTAGATATGAAGAACTTAGAATATATAATATATGCAGTATCTTTTATTAAAGATATTTTTGTAAAGGTACAGATGTATTTGTTTCTCTTCTCATTCAGGAAAATGACTGGCTTGCAATTAAGAAATAAAAAGCTAGGGGCACCTGGCTGGCTCAGTTGGAAGAGCATGTGACTCTTGATCTCGGAGTTGTGAGTTCAAGGCCCACGTTGGGTGTAGAGATTACTTAAATAAACAAATATTTTTAAAAATAGTAATAAAAAATGAAAAAAGCTAAAAATTTAAAAATAATAAAAAGCTATCCCACCTTAAATTCTGTTGCCTCATCTTTTAGTAATTACATATTTAACTTAGCAGATGTGTGTTTTCTGATTGGTACTGTTCTAAGGTGGGTTTTGTTTGTGCAGAGTGGTGGCCAAGTGCCTTTTGAGGGTTATAGAGACTGAAGAGAAGCAGTAAATTAAAAACCTCCCAATCCTTAGGGCATGATGCACTGGGTAAGGATATTTATCTTCAATATTTTCTATCCTATAGGCTGTACAAGTCTAATTAGAGTAAGAAGATTTGTCACTTAGTATTAGACATCTTTTTTTTTCTTATGCAGTAATATTTCTCACAGGAATATTTAGCACCCATCGCTTTCAAAAATTTAAGATTTAGCTTTACCCTACTTTTGTCAATGAACACCACTAGTATAAAAGTTTCCAGGTTATGAGGAAGTGAACTGATAAAAGACAATAAAGATTCCTTTTCATCTCCTGGCAGTTCAATTCATAAGATGCATTTCTAGTTATACTCCCTATGTGCATAGTCCTTTTCCTTAAAGAGAGCTTTCAATCCACAAAAAATCGATTTGGTGGTGTTGAACCCCAGTGGTGAGAACCACATCTGCAGCAGACTCTTTGAGAGTTCATCTTTAAGAATTATGGCACAGCAAAGAGAACACCAGAGGTAACGTAAGGCGGTGGAAAGTGCATGGGTCTGTGAGTCAGAACTGCCTTAGGGCCTGGGTCTGACCCGGCTGGCTGCTGGCTTTAGGCAAGCCATATTATTCAGCTAGACAGCAATTTTATAAATGTATAATTAGGTCAGAAAGACCTTTAGTGACCATTCAAACTCCGATTCCCTCCGTATCCCTAATTTAAAAGTCACTTAATGTACAGTCATTCCTATTTCTTACCTCTCTGCCCAAACTTCTCTCTTGTTATTATAACCTGAGATGTTGGATCTGAGACATAATTAAATTTCATTTTCGCCCTATTTTTACATAATTCCAAAGCTCCCTTTTCTATCACAATTTCTAGTTCTTCAGTTCTTAATTTTGAGTCATCTTTCTTGTGACTTGGAGTAAATTTTTTTCAGGAAACGTACACCAGTATCATATTTCCTGAGACCTTATGCATTTGAAACGTTCTTCCTGTTGGTTTCATTCACATGAACTTCGGTTTATCAAGGTGTGGAATTCATGCATTTTTTGCAATATGCATTTTATTCCTCAGTCACAAAAACTGCTCCGTTTTCTCCTCACATTTATTCTTCTTTCAAAGGACATACTTTTTAACTGAGAACTTTTTTAAAAAAAGATTTTATTTATTTATTAAAGAGAGAGAGAGCACAAGCAGGGGAAGCAACAGGTAGAGGGAGAAGCAGGCTCCCCACAGAGCAGGGAGCCCGATGTGGGACTCGATCCCAGGACCCTGGGATCATGACCTGAGCCGAAGGCAGATGCTTAACCGACTGAGCCACCCAGGCATCCCTGAGAACTTTTTTCATTCCATATCCTTAATTCCATAAGAACAGGGTGCAGTTTATTTTCTCCAGAACAGAATACTCTGGACCTCTCACGATACGTGACATTAGGTGGGCACCGAAAATAGTTCTGAGTGACTCGCTTCTCTCTCCTTTAGTCTGGTTTATCGTTTACAGTGACTTTTCTCTGACAATTTGGTCCACAGAGTGTCCCAGCAAAGTCAGTCTGATACCTTTAAATGTTTAAAAATGACAATCCTACCATTTCTAAATTGAATTAGCCATTCCAGAAAGGGCTCTGAGAATGGAGAAAGTGGTATGTTTGCTTTTTCCTACATGCATTAAAAATTAAAAAGGGGAGGGGCGCCTGGGTGGCTCAGTCGGTTAAGCGTCTGCCTTTGGCTCAGATCATGATCTTGGGGTCCTGTGATCGAGCCCTGCATCGGGCTCCCTGCTCAGCAGGGAGTCTGCTTCTCTACCCCTCCCAATCTTGCTCTCAAATAAATAAATAAATAATCTTTAAAAAAGTTTAAAAGGGGAAAGAGGTAAAAAATAAAATTCTGGTTATCCAAATTATCCTTGGATAGGTGCCCTAAATTTAATTTTTTGAAGAAGTTACCAGATATTCAAGTTAATACATGACTAGTGTGGATATTTACCAACATAAGAAATTACAATTTATAGCATAACTATTTTTTCACTGATATATTTTTTTAAGATTTTATTTATTTTTTGACAGAGAGAGAGACAGCGAGAGAGGGCACACAAGCAGGGGGAGTAGGAGAGGGAGAAGCAGGCTTCCCACTGAGCAGGGAGCCCAATGTGGGGCTCGATCCCAGCACCCTGGGATCATGACCTGAGCCAAAGGCAGACGCTTAAAGACTGAGCCACCCAGGCGCCCCTTTTCACTAATATTTTATAAGATTTTCTTCTCACATGTTGTACTGGATGCAGAGGTCTATTTCTATAAATGTCATAAGCCCTTATTTCATGGCTATTCCTTCGATCAGCCTTCCCTTTCAGTCATTTTGAGTAAAAACTTGCATGTGAATCAAACTGACATCTGGCACTTTTATAAAATTAGCCTGTTTTCTTTTGAATATATATTTGAGGACCAGATTCTTGGACATATTTATTTAATAACTGGAAATACCAACTATATCCTTTTTGAGAAAAATCTCAGTACCACCCAACTAAGAAATCATTCTAGAAGGCTTTGCTTGGGTGTATTATCATTAAACCTCCATTTTAGTTTGTCTTCTGGGTTGGGGTGGAGGAGATCATATTTTGTTGTTCAGTGTGAAAAAACAAGCCTGTATATCTCCTATAGATTCTTTACAGATTAAAAGAAAAATTTCAGCTTTCTTTGCGACAAGATAAAGAGAAAAACCAGGAGATCCACCTGTCGCCCATTGCATTACAACCGGCACAGTCTGAGGCAAAGACGGTCAACAGCATGGTCCAGCCCGAGCAAGCCCCAAAGGTGCTGAATGTGGTTGTGGACCCGCAAGGCCGATACACTCCTGAGATCAAAGCTACCACCTCTGTCTGTGCTTCTCCTTTCAAAATGAAGCCCATAGGACTTCAGGAGAGGTAAGAGCTTTTCTGTATTCCCCCTACAGGTTGCTTTTTTTTTTTTTTTTTTTAAAGAATATTCACCAATTAAAAATGATAGAAGCAGAAATGATTGGCATCTTGGGTAAAATTGCTCACCACCAAATGGACACCAGGAGGAAGTAGTCTTTCTTGTCCCCCCAAAGAATCTAGCTGTGTTACAAAAATCTTGTAGTTACATCAGATTCTGTTTAGCTAGTGGAGACCCAAGCCACAGTCATCTTCACCTCCAGGACAGCTTCTGTAATCATTTATTGGGTACATTTTGAGGGCTGCTGATGTAATACTATCTTCTTTAATTGTCGTCAAAACTCTAGTAGGTAGAAGGACTAGAAATAAACTTAGGGTATTTCCTGACAAAGTCCACATTGTTTGGAGTAAGGTAGAAATGATCAATGTCACAGATAATTTTTTTATAAAGTTTTCCCTCTGCTTCCTTTGAGCAAATGAAGAGTAAATATCTCAAGATCCATGACATTGTTTTTGTTGCCTTACCTGCCTTTGTGATGTACTTTTGCTGGCTTTCTCATTTAAAGCAAAGCCAACGTGGGGTGCCTGGGTGGCTCAGTCAGTTGAGCATCTGACTCTTGATTTCAGCTCAGGTCACGATCTTGGGGTCCTGGGATCAAGCCCTGTGTAGGGCTCCGTGCTCAGTGGGGAGTCTGCTTGAGGGTTCTCTCTCTCCACCCCCCCCACCACTCCCCCAACTCATGCTCTCACTCTCTAAAATAAGTAAATAAATCTTTTTAAAAAATTAAAAATAAATAAATAAAGCAAAATCAACATATGAAAACCAGGATATGCAAGGTATATAAATGAGGGGCTAATTCTTTACTTCCTCAAAATATTAAGTAAAGCTTCCCCATAGAATTTCTTAAAATAAGAAACTTCCTGTTTATATTTAAAATACAATTGTTTTATATCTAATATTGCATGTCAGGGTAGTGGGGGAAGTGAGAGGCTCTCAAGGTACACTCCCTGGTTCATTCTCCTCTTATTTTCCTATATCTTCATTTTCTATCACTGTCCTTTTTGTTGCCTTAGGTTTTTAGATCACATCTCTAAATTTTTATTATATTTCCTATAACACACACACACACACACGCACGCACACGCACACGTCACATCCCTTCAGAAAATATAAGAACTTCAGAAGACAAGGTGGTCATTCAAATTTTTTTGTAAGTATTACTAAAAAACAGTGAATGAAGTAAAAAGAAAGGTATTGTTGCAGTGATCCCCAAAGTCCTGTAAAGGGAGAACATTTGACTCCGTAACAGAAGAATGGAGAGCAATCAAATCTTCCTCATCCCCCAAAATACTAGTTGGTTTCTGGATGAATCCGTGTGGGTCTCCAGGTACCATTTTCTTAGTTGGGTACCACTACATTGCTGTCTTGGGCTGTAGATGAGATGGAACATTCTCCCTGAGGCCAATCAGGAATCAAGAGAACTGGATGCCAGACCCAGCTCTGCCATTGCTGAATTCAGTGGCTTCATATGAGTCATGCACCTATCTGGGCCTCACTTTCCTCATCTTTGATATGAAGGGGTAAACTTGACTTCTTTGCTTCCTTCAGGCTCTTTTGCTTTTGTCACCCAAATTAGTTTATACATTGATGTTTGCCTCAAAGAAAACCTTAAAGCAGGTGTCTGGGCATTGGTGTGTACCAAGGGCGGGGTGATCGAAGAGATCTGCTCAGATGAAAGCAATAAGGTGGTCATTTTCTATAGATGATTTAAACATGATAATAAAACTACCTAGAAGTCAGAGTAACTTTTATTACCATCATGCACCACCAATGCTAAGCAAGGCCAGCAGTTAAATCCCCTAAGGAATACCTATTGCCAGAATTTTGCCTTTTGTAGGCCGCTGCTGGGCATGTTTGAATTTCAAAAGCATAAGGTTAAGTATCTCTTTCTTCATTTAAATGAAGTGAATGTTTGAGAAGGGAGAGTACAGAATGGTGTCTTACTCATCTTTATGGTCCACATGGGGAACTCTGTGTAATCAGTGTCTATAAACTGCCCTGGATCCCCACCTATCACCTCCCACTTCCTTCCCACCTCAGAGGAAGAGAAAGCTACTCTGTCCACAAAGGCTCCAGGTCATGCCCTCTCAATCCTGATAACTTACTCCATCAATTTTCCTTCTCTTTTTTCAACTGTGCCCTCTTTGCTAATGCAAAGATTATAAGAATGGTATAAGGACTAGCATATGTTACATATTTCACATGTATTATTTTATTTCATCTTCTCTGCCTGATCTAATCCTCTTCTTCCATTCAGACTGTATACTCTTCAGATTTATCTTGCTATAACACTACTTGCATTAGATGACTCTGCTGTGTAAAAGTCCTCAAAAGCTCCCCTGTGCCTACAGGCTTAAACACAGACCACCTTGCTGGGCCTCAGAGGTCCTATGCTATTGGTTCCTGGTCCTTCTTTCCAAATGTGTTTGCCACTACCCCCAAAAATAAACCTTCCATTCCATCCACTCTGTTCTCCAGGGTGCTGGGTTCCTGTCTACATCTGCATCTTTGTTCACCTGGTCCCTATTCTCTCTCCTTCTACTCCTTCTTCTCCTCCATCTATCTCTCGTCTCCAAATCCCAACCAAAACTTACCTCCTACCATTGGCTGTAGCACCTATCCATATCCACAGGGAGTCTTCACACCTCTGAATTCTCACGTGTACCACTCCCCTAACGGTGATTTTCATTAAAGAATAATTCAGAAAGGGACTGAAACTGGTTTTCAAGTAGTTTGTCCTATCCCTTCACCAGCTTGGAAGACCCTTAAGGACAGGTGTAGGCTCAAGATACTCTTGTGTCTCCCATGGTTCCTGTGACCCTGGTACATTGTAAACACTACAAAATTATGGAGTTAATTAATTAATGTGCATCTGCATCTGGAGATCTCATGTATTTCCGAAGAGCCTTCCATAAGAACAAATGGCCTATGATAAACTACAGAGCTGAGTCTCTGTGCTAATATTACATCTGACATTCACTAAGTAAGTGATTCAACATGTTAATTAAGTCCTTTGTTGTGTAGTTTTCACAATGTACAAAACAGGTTTGATAATATCTGTTCTGCCTTTTTTCAAAGGACACCATAAAATTAACAATCAATAGAAAATGGCATTTTGTCTGTGAGAAGGAAAAGGAAATCTAGTATTCCTTTTGTTTTGTTCTGTGATCCCATTCCACAAGCCTATACTAGGTCAGTTACATTTTTGAACTTGGGAAAGTTGAAACTTTTTTTTTTTTTTTACTGAATTGATAAAGTTGAGCCTGCCATTTGACATCATAAATATTTCTTTTCTTTTCTTTTCTTCGTATTTTTAAACTGTCAATTGACTTACAGTTTTTCTCATCCTATTTATAAATCTATATTTATGAATTGGACCATCTAATGTAATTATCCGATTAAATCTACTCTCATCTAACAAATGAATTCATTTCCCATGGGGAGTCCATGAATTGAAGAGATACATCCAGAGGCCTGCCCCACACCTACTGCGTGTAAAACTTGGAATTTGTTTGTTCACCTGTGATAAGGAGAGCGGCAGGTGCCTTGCACAGCTCTTGTGACAGTTAAGCTAAACAATGAATGCCACATGGCTGGCACAGCAGGAGGCCATAGCTAGCTCCTGTTCTTTTCTCTTGTCCCATCCCTGTCCTCCTCAGAGTCCCCGCTTGTCACTCTCAAGGAATGTATACAAGCCAGGTTCCAAATGTCCAGTAAACCAAAGATCACATTCAGACCCTAGAATGATACATTTTCTTCCGTTGGGAAAACAGAGAACTTGTAAATACGAATTCCTGCACATTTCCCCTTTAGGTTACTGTACGACAGCCAATTTTATGGAAAGGAAATTAACAGGCAGACAGGGAGATTCACATTATTTCCTCATTTGATTTTTCATTAGGAATAAAAGTGAGCAAGGACAGCTAAGGAAATGGTCATCGCTGTGATCAGTTAATGGGCTAGGAGAAATACGCATGATGGAGGTTTTCTATTGCAACTGAAGCCTCCACAGGCCCCCGAGGGTTGTCAATACCCAATGAATGAACATTCTCTAACTTCTCCTAAACTATACCTTAATATGGTTTATTTTGGTCCATAAATACTGTGCAAGTGATGATGTAACACCCAGATGTGTGATTTTAAAGGGTTTTTTTTAAGGCTGAGCCTGGGAGATTTCTATCAAAGCTAAAAAGATGTCTGCTGTAGTGGAAGCAATGAAAACATGAGCCTGACCAAGAAAATGTTGAGTATTCTACACCTAAACAAAAAGTTTTGTTTACTGTAACTTCCTCCAGGCAAGGTGGAATGTTCCGACTTCTGTCCCCTGCTCTCCCTAGTGGAGAAACATTTCAGTGCTCAGGAATTTTGACTTAGAAGATACCTAACTGCTTCTCAACTAATCTCCCTTTGGGAAATACAAGAAAAGGAAAGCGTATAGAATAGACACACCTGAATATCAGGGTACAAAGTATACAAAAATATTCTGGAAATTAAAATCTGTATTCATGAAATAGACCCATCAGTGAAAATGGAGCCAACTCCCTCACTTTCTGTCTAGGGAAACAGGACCCAGAATCTTCTCTTTTAGGTCTTGGGGAGAAAAGCCTAGCCTGGGACAAGGAGTCTTGTCCAAGTGATTTATTGAGAGGAGGCTCTCAGGAGAAGCCTAAAGGGAAGTAGGGGAGGCAGAACAGGAGAAAAGAAGCCAAGCAAAGAGGTGGTTTCAGCTGCCATCTGATCTCAGCCTGTTCACACAGGGAGCCCTGAAACATGAGTGGTACCTCACGGAACAGTTGTTGCACCTCGAGGCAAACAGGGTGGGCATCTGTACCCGCATGTCAGTCAACCATTGACTGCAGGCCATCCCGGGGACGGCAGAAGCATAACCTTGTAGGCACCTCCCATCAGCCAAGGGTGATTCTCCAGAGAAGCGGCACCTGCGTGCCATTCACATCCAACCCTCGCAGCAGTGGGGGCGGGGAGAGGGGCGGGGCGAAGGCCATCTGGGTGGGGCACCAGCCACTTTACTGCACTGGCCAAAGGTGACGACACTAGTCACAGCAGAGCTAGGTTTACACTCCAGGTTTCCTTGATCTTTCCTGTGATACACATACCAAGTAGCCTCCTTTATAATAAACACCAGTCGTTCTGAGGGAACCTATGACCCAACACCACCGAACACTGTCTATCACCCACGACTCATTTTTTCAGCCTGACAATATGGGAATCATAGCATAACACGTAACAAGCAACCATTTGGAAGTTAATCCGACTTTAATTCCAAGTAACATCAATCAAAACAACAACTCAGTAACGTTTATTGACCCTTTACATGCATGATCTCATTTAATCCTCACAAGGAACTTATTATCCCCTCCTTATGGTGAGGAATGGACGCTCAGAGAGTTTAAGTTACTGCCCAAATAACATAATAGTAAGTTACTGGGCTTGTGAGAGTGACAAATAGAATTTGAGCCCAAGTAATTTGGGTCCAGAGCCTGTACTCCTAACAAGTACTATATTGGAGTGGGGGGCGGGGGGGAGGTATGGGGAGCACATTCCTATATTCTATGGAAAATCAGTAAAAAATAGATTACAAATCAGTGTCTAAGTAGGTATATTATGGAGTGTCACACTGTTATTCCTCTTAGCAAATTTCATGCTTGGCTTTCAGAATGTTTTTCAGATCCCAAACAAGTAAAATTCCATGTTGTGAGGTAGATTTAAAACACGCAAGTGGAGCACCGTCTCACTCCCAGTCTTGCTCACTGCCAGTCTCAGCCTTTCCTCCATCTGGTTGTTCCCAGACGCCAGGTGGATATCCAACATAAATCTTCATATAACCACTATGTTCTACCTCCTCCTAGCTGACACAGTTGATAGAATTTTAAGCTTCCCTTATTTTTGATTATCATACCCTTATAAAGTACTGTTATGGGGATGTCCAGAGCTGGGGAGGCCTTGGAAATATGCACAAGCCCTTTGCTTACAGTCAACATCGAACTCTTTTGTCTTTATTTGTAGGATAGACAATGGTTGCATTTTTATGGAGGTGTGTTGGGATTCTGAAGGATTAGGAAAAAAAAACTTTAAAGCGTTCCTTATTTAAACAAACACACACCAGGATTAAGAAAAGGGAGACAGAAGTTTTGAAATCTGCTCAAAAATTAATGGCAAGTCATGAAACAAAAGGTGATCGGGGTGAATGAGAGAAATGACAGGGATACAACCCAGGGTGAAAAGAGCAGAGGCCAAGATCTACTTTGAAGGAATTAAAAGTAGTAGAGTTCTGGGGTGCCTGGGTGATGCAGTCAGTTAAGCATCGGACTCTTGGTTTCAGCTCAGGGTCCTGATCTCAGGATGGTGAGGTCGAGCCCCAGGTCAGGCCAGCACACAGCACTGAATCTGCTTAAGACTCTCCTTCTCCCTCTGTCCCTTCCCCAGCCCCTGCACACATGTGTGTGTGTGCACACGCGCATGCTCTCTCTCTCTCTCTCAAATAAATAAATCTTTAGAATAAATAAATAAAAGTAGTAGAGTGAGTTCTGCCTATAAAAGGTAAAAATTGGCCACCACTTGTTGGCAAGCAAAGACCTAGCTTCTCTCCAAGCCGACTGAAGTGTTTGAGCCCTGGGTGGCCCCTGGTGGAATCACAAGAGTTTAAGTCCCATTGTGTACCCCTCTCTGTGTCTTCCACCAGACCACCCATGATCCAGGCTCCTGCGTCCTGAGATTCAAGCAGAAAAGGTTTCTCAGCATGCCATCCCCACCCATCTTTCAACACCCGTTAACTTGCAAATCTGATCCTGGACACTGGCTTCCAGCTTTACTAGGTGATCTCCATTTCCACTCCCCTGATGGGGGGCAAAGCCCAATTCTTTTCTGGGAACTCTTAGAGCCATTCTGGAGGCTCTGACCTATTTTAAAGCAAATTAGGCTTATTTCCCCTAGCTGCATAATGTTAGCATGTCTATAGAGTTCTCCCTTGTCCTGCCCCTAAAGAAGAGGTTGTTGCCGTATAATGTTTTGAGGCTCACAAATTCTTCTACCCGTGATCAAATTAGAGTTTTCCTATGGAGAGTCCTAAATGCGGGGCTTTTTCAAATGAGATTACAAGTCTTTGCTAGGGGACCATGTTCCAGGTCTAAAAGTACAGGTTGACAATTAGGTGAAATGGCCTTTTTTGTGGAAGCATTTTAATCAGGGCAGGCACAGATGATTCCCAGAGTACGTCTTGCCTCCTATTTTGAGAGAGACCAGCTCTGAATTTTCGTTACTGTGTCAGGGGATTGTTTTTTTACCTTGCAGGCAGACGGTTGCCTTTGGAGTTCTTTGAAATGTGTCCTAAAGCTACAGCTCACGGTTCTGCTCTGTGCATTTTCTGGACTTCTCGAACATTGTTTTCCTATGAAGTGATGCTCTACTCTGTTCTCATCAGATTTTCCCAGCTATTGATGATAACATGACCTCTATAGCAAAACAGTGAAAAATCAGATTACCCACAGCAGGTGACTTTAGCAAAATTATTTTTCAACTGATGGATTTGGGTTTTTTTGTTTCTTTGTTTTTTTTTTTAACCTGGACGTATATCACAAATGTTAAAATGTCATTTCCATTCAGTAATGCCTCCTGATTATGTGGATGTAATTTAAACAAGGTGGGAGGGCTCTGTTCTCCCATACGTTCTGAAGCCGGCCTGGATGAAGCCTATCGTAGTATGTGCAAAGAGTACCCTCTAGTGGAGAACTGCATGTTGAGGCCATTATTAGCCAGTGTCGTCTAGGGAAAAGGAAGCTCATTCTTGTTTCTGTTAAAAAAAAAAAAAATCCATAATGACTTGTAATGTCCTCTCTGGCAGGTGAGGCATAATCTTGTTTGGCAGATACTTTAGAAAAAGGTCTCGGTGTAGTGATGCAAGAGCTGTAACTTGAGAAATAACAAATTGGTATGAACACTTCCATTTGAAAGTGATGTGCTTTCTAACAATGCTTAGCATCCAATCATTTTCATTTCTCATTCAATCCACAAGTAATTTTTAAGACAATGGGTCAAATGAAATTAATATTGCCTAATGTGGATTATAATATATAAATCCTTTTACTCAGGAGCCAATTTTTATTCTAAATTAGAGGTTTGATTATGAGCCTCGATAACTCTCCCTTTTCCCAGGCCCAGCCATTCTGCCTGCCCCACCCCTCAGTCCCCTCCTCTTCTCTCTTGATTCTGATTTCCCCACATGGTGGTGTCTCTAGCACCATGCCTGACACATACTACCTATGCTATGAATATTTGTTAAATTTCGATATGAAACAAAGGAACAAGTCCTTAAAATTAGCTTAATTTTATGGAAAGAATTACTTCAAAAACAAAGCAAAACAGATGATGCCTGTCTTCTCCCCGTTGGCCTACAGATGTGAGTCTCTGGTGCTGGAGGGCGGCCTGGCCTCATTAACCACCATGAGGGAAGAGTCTGAGCTGCTCTCCTTGCATGTCCTCGATATCACCCTGCACCACTACGGGGAGTTATAACAACCCTTCTTGCCCTGCTCTCAATATAGTTTCCTGAATGATTCGTTTTATTCTTGTTATGTTTTATTGCCATTGCCTTTTGACTTCTACAGTAGTATTTTGTGACTAAACCCCATTCAGAAGAATATTCTTCTTTTGATAGAATCCTTAGGCTACTTAAGGATCCTGAGAAACAAATAGGAATTTTAAATCCACTTTAATCAATAATGATCATAGGAATGATTAAGTGCTATGACTGAATACATTAAAAGTATGGCAAAGACCTACCACAGCCTGAAAGAATATACCTCAAATGTGTATCCTTAGCCATGTGAAGTCTCCGATGGGTGCTCAACACTGCTCAGAAATATGTTGCTTTTCTCAGTTAGCTCTTTCTCATTGCCCCAGGCAGTTTCTCCAAACCTGCTCTCTCCTTAAATTCCCTTTCTCCATCCCAGCCATAGAAAAAACAAGACCTCTGGGAATAAACTACCTCTACATCACCTCTCCTCCCCTTCCCAGACTCCACAAATATCTCCTCTCTCTCTCTCTTTCACACACACACACACACACACACCCCACACACACAAGTCAAATCTCCTAAGAACTCATTTATCTGTTTCCTTGCTTCCTAGTTCCACACATATAATAAGGGTTCTTAAATATTGGCTGAATAATACAAAGTTAGCCTTACTCATCAGAGTTAGCTTTACTCATTCGTTTCAGTTCTGAAATGTCCATTTAGTTCTAGAAGAGCCCAGGACATGGAAAACTTCTCACGTGCCATTTCATTCCTGGGTACTTAATTTCTCCAACCCCT
This sequence comes from Halichoerus grypus, assembly GCF_964656455.1. Classification (NCBI taxonomy): domain Eukaryota; kingdom Metazoa; phylum Chordata; class Mammalia; order Carnivora; family Phocidae; genus Halichoerus; species Halichoerus grypus. Next base: position 133,534,022 of record NC_135717.1, on the reverse strand, counting down.
TTATGTGACCAATGAGTTTGGAAGTCTGCTCAGCTTAATATATAAGTCTTGTAAAATTAAAGAGATTCTATCCTGAACCTGTTATTATAGCACAGAAATGCATCAAGACCCTCAGGCATGAAAAATCATGTAGCTGAAAGATCTCATATATATAAAATAATGGTTTAGAAATCTAAACAGATCTCAAATAACAAGATTGCAGATTTTTCCAGGTGAGGCAAGACTTCATCTTAGAATATCCTGTAGAGCTTTGTATGGGGTAACTGTCCTTATTCTTGTCTTTACTTTCCTAACTGCATTTTAAAATTTCAGTCTTTTAAAAAAAAATACTCCTAGAACTTTTGCAGAGGGAAAATTCTTCCATCCAACTTCTTGATATAGGTGATCTTCATAATCTTGACCGTAACAATGATGGCTTATTTTCCATCACTGTTTTGTGGAACAGAGTATTTTTTCACTTTTTAAACCAGCCTTTATTGTGTATTATGTCGACTTTAAAAGCATTTTATTGCCCACTCTGTCCTCATAGTTCATGGAGTGTTAAACGTATTGGAGGTGGCAATTAATAGAAAAAAAACAAATTAATAGAAACAGGTCCTATTCTAGCCAAAAACTGGGTAAGGGAAGGGATTTGGTATTAGAGTAGTTCAAAGTAGAGTGAGTGTACTTCTGGTTCAATCGGTGAGAATCAAAGAATGTAAGCAATAAAGCATTATGCGTATACCAGGTTGGGGGAGGAAGATCTCACGTATTCTGTTATTTGGGCAGACTGAGTCTAAGAGCTTGGTTGATAGAGATTTTGGAAGCATATACACAGAGGTATTATTGGAATAATTAATCCCTATTAAATGTGAAATCCTTGAGAGCAGTGAGGGACATGCTCAGGGACATGCTTAAATATTTAAGAAGTGGTGACTCCAAGATTTCTAATTTCTAATGTAAATGTATCCTACTAGATGTGCCCTGTAGGGGGTGCACTGAAACAACAGTGTGCTTTAAAAGTGAAAACCTAGGTCCCTCTGTGTGTGACAGAAATTCCCAAGTGCGGCTTTACATCCTCTGCAGAGATACCAGTAAAATCTAAGGTGGGGAGAGTGTCTCATGAAATCTTTCATATGCTGTTAATAAGAGTCTCCCTGAAGTATGTTTGCTTGTTACATGTCATTCAGTACTTTTATCCCCCTAGGGGTGGGAGGAGAGGCACAAAATCAAGTCGCATTAGAATGTCAAGATCCTAAAAATATTGATAATGAGTAAAATCATAAAAAACAGTAAAACATGGCTTAAACATGACCCCACACTTTTTTTTTTTCTAAATCATAATTATTCTTCAGAATAGTAAACTGTGTACTTCAGTAGAATAAATTGTAGACTCCTTGGGATAAGGATATCTTAACACCATTGGTATTCTTATTGCCTGTCAAGGTGCCTGGAGCACATTAGACCCTCATAAATACTTAATCCCTTCCCTCATTCCCACTCAGTGTTGGTGGCAGTGGTCGTGATGGGCATGGCGAGAGTCTGGAAGCAGGTGGTGGTAATATATTAGATCGAGGGGCTTCCTGAAAAGTCAATCATGCAGCATTTTAGAGTTGAGAGGAAACTTAACAGCAGTGGCCCCTAAACCTAATTTCACATCCGACTCCCCTAGGGAAACTTTGTAACATTTCTAAACTTTCTTCTAGATAGAAACATTTCTGGGTAGAACTTTTTCCCCCCATCTAGATAGAATTTCTAGATAGGAAATATTCTCGATAAAACTAAAAAATTTAGCCTCAGTAGCTCCGGGGAACAGTTGAGGAGATAGATACTGATATAAATATATAGATCTAGATCTATACACATGAGAGATATATACTGATATACACATATGTATTTTAAATATATTCATATACTTAAATTCATGCATATAACCTAACATAGTCTTATATTTAACTGCCTATGGATGTTCAGATATACTTAAATTACTATCTTTTCTATTTCTATATTTAAATTACTTGCATTTGAGAACCACAGTGTGAGTGGTCCTGGCCCATGTCCCAGGGATGTTCCTGTAACTCTGCAGCGGGTGACAGAGCCTGTGATGTGGAAGCAGTGGGCACTCCCCTTACTGGAAGCAGAGCCCCCGAAACCGAAACCACTTGTCAGTTGCAAAGCTGGAAACTCTTCCAATGACTGTCGAAAGTCCCTTTCACTTTTAACCCCACCAGCTAGTTCAACCGCTCTTACCTGCTTCCTGAACACAGGGTTCCTGAGGATGGATTTATTACTAAAATTATTAGGATCACAAGATGCAGGCACTGGAAGATGACCCCTTCGCATTTTACTAGAGACAACGTTAACCGACTTGTTGACGAAGAACGGTAGATCCTCTGGGAACCATTGGTCAGCACTGGGTTATTCAGCCAAAGCATTGTAGTCGGATTGGTAGCCAGCTCTAGATTATTCCACATTTCGATCTAAATCAGTAGTTTTCACCTGTGTCCACACAAGGCCTCGGGGGAGAGCTGGGCTGGTGAGGCCTGCCCTTCTCAGACTCTTCAATGAGTGCAAGTCTCCATGCCCTTTTTCTGCTATTGGCCTTGCAGGAAGGGTTTTCTTTTCTTTCTTAACCAGGACCCCCCAATTTTGAAAAGAGTTTCTTTTTTTAAAATTTTATTTATTTATTTGAGAGAGAGAGAGTGCACACGCATGAGCAGGGGGCAGAGTCAGAAGAAGAGAGAGAAGCAGACTCCCCGCTGAGCTGGGAGCCCGATATGGGACTCGGTCCCAGGACCTTGGGAATGTGACCTGAGCCAAAGGCAGCTGCTTAACCGACTGAGCCATCCAGGCATCCCTGAAAAGAGTTTTAAGACCACAGTTGTTTCCTCAGATAGGCTTGCTCAGGAGAAACCTCTCCAGATAGAATCAGAGGCGTGAGGGGGAATACGGGTCTCATTCTGTTCTGGTACATGTGTCTTCCTCATGCTTCAGCAGTTGTGTGCAGAGCACATCCATTGCCCTGTTCGGAAGCATTTTTCATGAGCCTCTTCTAGTGCAATTCCTCTGTATTGATGCAGTGAAGTAGCTACACCACCTAGAATTCCCCTCAGTGGATCTGAGACATCTTTAGGGTTTCCTAGGGCTGTTTATCGCAAATATAAATCCAAAAATAATTCCTAGAAAAGCCATTGCTTACCCTCAGATACATTTTTCATTGACCATTTGGAACACCTGATCACAAAACAAAAGTGTCTGATAACTTCTCTTAGAAATTCTTCTATCGATTTTTCTTGTATAATTCTTTACAGAGTAACTCTGATGCGTTACCTATTATTTATGCTTAAAAGTTAATCAAGAGGTTATGTCACTGACTCAGTGTCACCTAACTGACCATGGGGAGCCATGGAAGGAACATAGGGGACCTGCCTCCAGACCCTAAGCTGTCAACCACTGTACATACCTTTCTAGGCCCCTACATTTCTACCCAAATTTGAAACCTGATTTTTCCCTTAAAATGTCTTGCTTGCAGTAGGTACATGATAGATATTTGTTGCACTGAATTGGATTTTTTGATGAAATTTTCTTGAATTAAGTTGACTGAAGTATAAGGAAAAAGATTAAGCAGATGGAAAAGGAAGAGGAGGAAGAGGGGAAGGAGAGAGAGGAGGGGAAAGAATCATTCTTTATTGGGTTTTAGCTTGAGGCTCCTGGACAATCTCCCACAAAGATAGGCTGCAAATATCACCTCATCATGACCCTTCTGTGATGTGAGTCTACATAAGAAGCAATATTATTTGACTATGAGCATCCCATGTAGGCCTAGATGGGCATTAGAAAGGCTCTCTCCTGGCAAAGAGAGACAAATTGTTGAGTTTGCCTTTAACAGGAGCTGTGCTAGAGATCTAAGTGTAGGCTAACTCATCCCAGAACTTGACAAATAGTCTAGAAATAAAGTCATCATTTGACCCCTCTATCTCATAAAATCAGATATTTAATCCTTTGACATTTAAAGTGTCAGGATGAATGGAATGGGAAGAAATCAGAGAGGGAGACAAACCATGAGAGACCCTGGACTCCAGGAAACAAACTGAGGGTTGCAGAGGGGCGGGTGGGGAGGATGGGGTAACAGGGTGATGGGTATTAAGGAGGGCACGCTTTGGGATGAACACTGGGTGTTATACGCAACTGATGAATCATTGAACACTACAACAAACACTTATGATGTACTATATGCTGGCTAACTGAACATAATAAAAAAAATAAACTAAAAAAAATAAAGTGTCAGGACAGTTGGTAAGGGGAACAGTAAATAGATTAAGGGTTGCTCTGTCATTGTTCTAAAAACAATCACCTACTCTGAATGCTTTTCCATTCTTTCCCTCTATTTTCTCCATCCTGTTAAAACCATTTGGTCTGCAAGGATAGTTATCAGTGTATATAAACTCACCCAAGTTGGCTATGGTATATATTTTTTTAATATTCAATCCCCAGATCAATAACTGGGGGATCTGAATTTTTTTTTCCACATTCTTAATTCTTTAGTGACAGAGCATAAGAACATAGTACATTGAAAAGCCTTAGATTTCCTGACTAAAATAAAACTGCCTTTCCTAGTTTGGAGGATAATTTTACTCCATTGTGCTTTATTTATTCTCAGTAGAACTTGTGGGGATTGTTCTCAGGATAATGTCAGGGTAATTGTTCAAAACTGAGCTATAGGCCAACACAAGAGCATTCTCCTGGGAATAGCTTGGCTAAAATATACAAAAGATCTCTTCTCTTATCAAAAATATTTCTTCTTAAACATAAAGACAAATGAGGAAAGGTTTGACACGAGATAAAAATAACAATGAAATAAGTCAGGAACTGAAGGCCTTATGTGATCCTAGTGCATAGAGGACATATAAATGGCGGCTCCTGGTCCTATGTCTTCATGCTCTTTTTATAATAGGGTGATCTATAAGATGCTTTCTGAGCATGGAGAAGGGGTGCCTTCTCTACCCTTCCTTTCTCAGTAAGAGAGTATTGGCCATGAGGCAATACCAAATATTGGTAAATATGAAACCTCAGTGTTTCTCCAGCCCTTATAAATTTTTGTCAATTTTTTTTTTTTTTTTTTTAGAGAGGGGGAGAGAGAGGGAGGGGAGGGGCAGAGAAAGAGGGAGATTCTCAAGCAGGCTCCACGCCCAGTGCAGAGCCCAACACGGGGCTCAGACTCACGACCCATGAGATCATGACCTGAGCTGAAATCAAGAGTCAGACGCTTAACGGACTGAGCCACCCAGGCGCCCCTAAATTTTTGTCAGGGAACTATACAAATAATGAACAATACAATGAACTATACAAATAACACGTTCTTGTTGCAGAAAATTCGAAAGCATATTTAAGCCAAAAGCAAAACACAGAGATTATGTCACGGGCAGTCCGACCCCAGAGATAACCCGTGCTAACGTTGTGTGAAGACGTACACAGACACACGTACTCACTCGGCGTACACCATGCTTGCAGTAATCACTGACACAGGGGCGGCCCTGATGACAGTGGCCACAGGAACAAGCACCGACCGAAGCTCTAACAGGAGCGGGAACAGCGGGAGCTGCCGGGGGTAGGGTGGCAACAGTGGTAACAGGGGAATTCATAACCACACGAGCCAAAACTGCAGAGGAAGCCGTAGTACATGCAGCAGCTCTACTGAAGGTGTCTTGAGAGCGGCCGTAGCAGACGTAACAGTAACGATGGGAATAATGCCAGTGCAGAGTTACATGGCGCTAACCAGGTGCCAAACACTGGCCTGAGTGTTTTACGTCGAATATCTCAATCGATCCTCACAACGAGCTAATGACGTAAGCATACTAGTTGTGTCCCCATCTTACAGATGACAAAACTGATGTGCATTCAGGTTGAGTCACCTGCCCATGATCACACAGTCTTTTTTTTTTTTTTTTAAGATTTTATTTATTTATTTGAGAGAGAGAGAGAGCATAAGCAGGGGGAGCAGCAAAGGGAGAGGGAGAAGCAGACTCCTGCCTGAGGAGGGAGCCCGATGCAGGACTCCATCCCAGGACCCCAGGATCATGACCTGAGCAGAAGGCAGACGCTTAGCCAACTGGGCCACCCAAGTGCCCCAAGATTGCACAGTCTTAAGGGGCAGAACCTGAATGTGAACCCAGGCAGTCTTGGCCCCATAATTCACTCTTAACCACTACACTGGTGGTAAAAAAGCTAGTATATTTTGCAAACATTTTTCTCCTGTGTTTCATTATTCCTCAGCAACTTGCCACGATCCCTCTGTAGGCTTGTTTTTTTTCAGAGTCTTTGTGAACTCCTAAAAAATAAAGGGCAAATTACCATGCTGTTTAATTTGACAGTATCTTCAGTTTATATGGGCTTCCACATAGCTAGATGCTTCATAAGCATTTGTGAATGGCTGAATAAAGCAACAAGAAATAAACTTTCAGAATCCACACTGAAAGCAAATAGAGTTGTGTTGGGCCAAACACGCACCACTGTAATAAAACTGCTATTTAGTGCTGAGGGCAACAGCAGCTGAGGGGTTAAGAGAAACCATAAAAACAAACAAAAAAGGTAAATGTTGATGCTTTGGTTCCATTTTGTTTTCTGTAATTTTATATTTTGAAACTTCAGGGGCACTTGGGTGGCTCAGTAGGTTAAGCGTCTGCCTTCGGCTCAGGTCTTGATCCCAGGGTCCTGATCCCATGTGAGCAGGGAGCCTGCTTCTCCCTCTGCTCCTCCCCCTGCTCATGTTCTCTCTCTGTCTCTCTGTGTCTCTCTCTCAAATAAATAAGTTAAAAATCTTTTAAAAAAAGAAGAAAATTTAGGTTACAACTTATATTTGTAATATTAATCTGTTTATATCCCTGGGGCTGTCCTTATACAAAAGATTCCCTCTGCCCTCAGAAAGCTATAATCCAAGATAGTGAAACGAAAATACACTCCAATGCATTAGTAAAATGTTACTTCTTGAGTGAGGGGAAATACTGAGTCTTGGGCAAAATATGTAAGTCCTCGCATAAGTTTGAATTCCCGTGTCCTTTTTAATGATTTCAGACTGCATGCCCAAAGTGGCAAAATTAGAAGTAAATATACTGCAAACGTAAAATAATTTTACGGGAAAAAAGTGACCTCAAAGTTATCTCAGGACTTTTCTGCTCAGGGTTCCAAGCTGAACTTTTGATGATACGACTTGATTTAATCTCCAAGCCTCTTATCTGTAGTTTATTCTTGTTACTGCAGTTGCTACTGGTTTTTAACTTGTACACAGGAAACCAGTGCCAATCAATTCCGTTCCCATGGTGACAGGAAACCCTGGTTGGTCAGATGTTGATTGTGCTTGCTATTCATGCTCCACCCATCATACTTTCTTCCCTTTTGGCTGAACTTAAGACAAGTTAATCAGTGCTGGACATCTGGCAGACAGTTTTGGTGTCTTCTCAGTGATTTGTTGACCGGCACAGTTAAAAAGTAAAAATCCAGCGCATGAAACTTGTAGACACTCGCTATAAACGCTGCCAGGGGTCCCTCGTAAGGCTTTGCGTGGAAGGCCCATCTTTACACGTTTTAACTGAAAATGTGAATTTTCTCAAGTAATGAAACATCTGTTGCGTAAACAGTTCACCTTTTTCACGGTAGTGAGTGGCTTACCTCACCCTATTGTAAATTCCAGATACGAAATGTGTGACAGGGACAAGGAAAGGCTCAGAGAATGTTAAGCTTTTTAACAGGTCTCTGCTGTTTGTGATTAATCTTTAGCCACCTGTGTATTTTCTTCCTAGTAAGTCTGATTCCTCATAAACATACGCTTTATCGCTGAGCACTCTGAGAGCGGATGTTGGTACCCAGAACATGACAAATAAGATAACTCAGAATTGAAATATAAGTGTAAAATCAAGCCAGATGATCTCCCCATTCCTCGAAGCCAAGCTTCTTTGGAGCCTCTTCTTTCAAACTCACTGTTTATGACTCTGTAAAAAGAAAAATGACCAACTGGCTACTAGCCTTGCGAACTATTTTCAGAAGTCATTAGTTTTAAAGACAGTGGGACTATCTGATTTTATCAGGTCTAGCAATAGTAGAGATCATGAGAAATGTACAAGAAATGTGGTGGAGGGTTTTTTTTGGGGGGGGTTGGGTTTTTTTTGTTTGTTTGTTTGTTTTTCTGTATAGGAAGACGAAGGAAGGTAACAATACAGGAAGGTGAGATTAAGATAAACCTAAAAAGGGCAGGTATGTTGGACCGGATAGGCTTTTCCTGTTCCTAAAATGTCTTGTGTTCTTACACAGGAAAAGCATTCTTATTCACCCGCGGCATTTGCAAGTCCTAGGCACAAGACCTAAAAGTGCCCTGGGTTGTGGTGGTAAGAAATCAGGAAAGAGGTGGGTGGGAGAGGAAGCATCCATGGTGAGTCCATAACCAGGATGAATTTCCCAAAGGACAGAAGAGTTTGACCATTTATTCATCCATGTCTCCTTTATTTTGAGAACAAACTCTGCTAGTTTATTCTTTCTTCGTATTTCCCACACCAAAATTTGAATACATTTAAAATTAGGGTCAACTCAGGGCATAGAGTCACCAAAGAATTGGTAAGCATGCGCATTGAGAGCTTGCTCTTCTTGCTGACTCTGTCATTCTGGTATCATCCAACTACCTTCCCAAAGATTTCTTTCCTAGCTGTATTAGCAGGGGGAGAATGTTGATCCACTAGAGGCCAGGCCTGCGAAATAAAGATTGAATGCTAGAAAAAGTTTGCAACGTTGTGAATCCTAGTATTTTGCAGAGCCATAATCCAGGTTTTACCAATAGCGAAGTAGCAGAAAAGCCCAAGACACTAAATAAATATTTTTAAGCAGTCAGGGAGACTTGGCATTGGCCAAGGCCCTTTAAAAAATCTAGTCGTGAACCCAAATAGAATCTGGCAGCACACCTGAAATGCATTGGAAAGGCATTTAATATTCTCCCAGTTTCTCCCTCATTTTAGTTCCCGGTTTGATTTGCATGACCATCTCTTTGGACAGGAGAAATCCTCTGTGTGCCTGCTCTTCTTTCCACCTCTGATCCCGTTGCAGTGGCAGGGAGTATACCCAAGTGTGTGTGTGGGGGGGGGGGGTGGCTGCCAATTGTTATTCACAATAGCAGTGGGTGCCCCTGGTGAGATGCTAGCCAGGAGAAATGAGTGTCTATTCCTGGGCAGCAGTTTTACCAGGGGCAATGTTGACTCTGACTGTAAACAAAACTGTTCCCCTGGTTCTTTGGCATCGTCTCTAACCTACGAAGCTGAGAGCTTTAGGATGTTTGGCAGTAGCATGCATAAGTAAGTGCTTTTGCAGGGCATCCAAGGAATAGAGAGAACAATGGGTAAATGTCTGCAATGCAATTTCTATCAGGGACATATGGCTAGCGCGTTTTTCTGGATGGTCGTGTTTATATAACACATGTATTTTAAATAACGAAACCTCTCTTGGCCTGCCTAGAATAGAAAGCATCAGTGCTACGAAGCAGCCTTCTGTATAAAAAAAACCCTGTCCAGTGAAGAACCAAATCTGAGCTTTAATCTGAACCCAGACAGAAAAATTTGTTAGGGCAAAGGTAAGGGAATGGAGGAAGTAAGATCATTTATTGGGCATATTTAAGTATAGGATAACATCCTAAGGTCTAGTATTAGTACTAAAAAAAAAAAAAAAGTCCCAGAATAGCTATTCCTCTGTATGGAGAGCAAAGAACTAGAATAGCCTTGATACATCTCTGCAAAGACTTACCATTTGTTGAGCAGCTGCTATGTGTCAGGTACTGTGCAAGATGCATTGTGGCTATATAATATTATTTCCTCCTCATAACCACCTCAGGAAGAGAGATTTTTATAATCTCAACTTTAATGATGAGGAAACTGAAACACAGACATTTCAGTAAATGCCGCAGAGTCTATAGGCTGCAGAGTCGAGCCCAGGTGTGTGTGCTAGCAAAGCTCACACTTCTTCCTATTTCCTGCCACCCCTGATGCCCAAGACACTCCGTAATTCCTCTGCTTTAGCCTTGTGTATGGATATATTCTTATGAATACAGATATCTATAATTAGACTGTATTCAATTTTGTCGGTGGAAAAATGGAAGCATTCTAAAATAAAATCATTTGTTTAGCCTACCCTGCCTAACCCCATCCCATTTGGAGAGGAGCTGGTGGTGCCCCCTTCTACCCCTAGATGGCACCGTTACGCCACTCGCAGAGGGAAAAATTCAGGGTCAACAGCAGGTTGGGCTTTTGCTTTTGTTGGAAGACGTCTGAGCAGTTCATTTCTCTGTTCCCCCAAATACTGCTGGAGATATTTGTTGCCGTTTTAAGATTTAAAGCCAAATGAAGTAGACAGGGAAAGGGCCACGTAACCATCCGAAAGCAGATGGGGAGTTGCAGAAACCTCCCTTCCCTGAGATCCCTTATCATCTATAGAAGGCAGTCCCAGCAGGGACGATGTTTGTTCAGACAGCAGATGCACTCAACGGGGCTTCCCAGCGCCAGTGTCCTTGGCCCTTCAGAAGATGCTTATGTGAGATCAGTTACAAAAGGCTTTTACTTCTTTTTTGTTAGCAGTGGTAAAGATTTAATAGACAGGGACGCAAGAGCAGTAGAATTTGGGTGCTTCAGCCTTTGCAATTTGCATCCTAAAAAAGGAAGGATTTGTTGCTCTCTTGCTCCCCCTCCTAACAAAACAATTAACACAATTTACTCAAGGAATTTTCGAAGTTCCAGGAGGATTTGTAGTAAAAAGGGATTTCTTGATAAAGCACAATTTCGCTGTGGAACTAAAGGGGAGGGAATTTCATGGCAGGAAAGGGTGGGGGTGGGGAGTCAGGCAACGTTTGCATTTGTGAACTCTGGGTTCCCGCAATGGTACGAGTCTTACTGAGGGCAGCCCAGGAGCGAACTGGCAGTACATCAGAAAGCATGATTATGAGGGAAAGCTGAAATGGCCCTCGCATCAGCTGTTTTCCTCCACAGGATACTGGGTGATTCCTGTCCCAACCAGATACTGATTACTTAAAGCTTAGCCCAAGAGTTCTTGTCAAAAACGATTTCCGTAGTATATTTTGACTTGCTGAGGCCTGAAGAACTTTTGGAATTTGTTAGGTGTGGGCCTGAACTCCAGGAATGGGTCAGTAGTATTTAGTTAACGAACTCCATCCGTTTGAACAGATTGTCTTAAGCACCTCGTTTTTATCTCCCTTAGGGTTTTCTGAATGTTCTTATCTGACATGTAGAATTAGTGGTGGAAAATGTGTGCGTTGATAATTCAGACACATGAAAGTAAAAAAAGCTCAAAGGACTTACCTTCACATCGTTTTATGCGATATTTCAAACATGTGCCACCTGCTATAAATGTTTTGGTCTACAAATTCATGTATTCTTCTATTTCTCCATTAGAATTGCATTTCTGAAGTTTTATATGTATTTCACCTCATCTATAATATAGGCAAACTCAAAATATTTAAATTGTTGAGGACTATTTGTTAGAGTGAGTAAATTTCCTTCACATGAGACACAAAGAATTTATGTAACATCCAACTTTTCCAAAATATTCTGCCAAATATTCAACCCAGAATGGTAAGACACAAAAAGAGTATGTGTTTGTATATTAAGCAGTGGACCATGAAGTCTTTTTTAAAAACCTTTCTCTAGAAGTATAACTACCAGTGTTAAGGTTTACAGTACTTTGTTGTTTCGAATGTCCAGCAGTCAAAAAGCAATTCCCAATACAATATATAATAGAATATTCAAATCAAAATCACAGATTTTTGAAAACTCATTTCATCCTGCAGTCAGACTTTTAACTTGATGACCTTTCAAGGACTGTGACTGTGTGAGATTTTTTAAAAAGATGTTATTTTTCATTTCTTAGCATGGATCCCTATTCATAAAATCAATAAGCATTCTTATAGGAAAAACACTGATGAGCTATTAGGTTTTACATTACAATTGTTCAGTACATAATAAAAGCAAACATTATTTTTTTCTATTTGGAATCAATGAAAACATTATGATAAAGAGAAGAAACAATTCATTTCTAATCCGTCTTGAAAATCTCTGGGTACTTCATTCTTATTTCCCTTCCCACATCTACAAATCTCTGCCATGCACAAAAGAAAGGCATGCATGCATAGAAGGAATTGAAAATTAAGTCAATTATGTCCCACTTTGGTAGGGTGGCTAGGCCTTCTGTAGATAATGGGACATGTCCTGTATTTAATGATTTCGTCCTGCATCCTGTACTGACTTTGTCAGGACTCCCTAAATGTCCTGTATTCCACTTTTTAAATTAAATTACAAAAATTGGCAGTTACAACTATTTTTCCAGTCTAACTGGGCATCCTGTGTTTTTATTTGCTAAATGTGGTGATTCTGCACCTTGTCATCCCTCTTAGAGTCTTTTAGGAGTTAGATTCATTCATATATTTCTGAAGTCCACTCTTACCATCAAATATGACCATTTTCAGAATGAAATGTCACTGGTATAGCTTAGGACCACGTAACATGCTCAGGTGACAGAGTTAGTTGGCATTTAAAGTTATTCTAGTCTTCTGTCCTCCCTTTATCTGAAAGGTGGTTTATCTATGTATATGTATATATGTTTTCCTTGTTGATTATTAGATCATTCACAGAAACATGGCCTGGAGATCTAAAAATAAAAATTGAATATTTCAGAGTTGAGTTGTCTAGATAAATGTTAGGATTTCTATGTTGAGGTCTCTGGTAAAAAGAAACAATGAATTAACTTATAAAACGATACCTGAAGGAGAATAGTTTGTTAGAGAAACAAGGAATATTCTTGTAGCCGTTGTTCAAAAGCCTGTTTTTACATATTCTCCACTGCCATCTGCCTTGGAGAAGTGCCTTTGAATATATTAAATTTAGAACATTTTAATTTTGTCTTTACAGTTATAGACATCCTTTGGATGGCAAATTCTTATAGTGAAAACTTAATGATTACCAGTTGTATGATAGAAGACATATTGAAATGGCTTCCCTGATAGACAACTAAAATGTTATTTTAAACAACCTTTCATGAATAGTGATCATAGCTGATATGGTAGATACTCTGTTGTACCATCTCAGGTGTTTACCATCTTGTATACCCAAAGCAGCTGAAAGAAGCCATTACGTAAGTCTAGATAATCCAGACCATGGTTTTGAAGTGTGTGTGTCCACACCAAGGAATGTGGGGAATGGTCCGTTGGGATGCAGAAAAAGATTAGAAAAATTATTTATATTTGTTTTTATTTTGCCCTTTCCTATTTCAAATCTTATAAATGTTTTATAATTTGCATAATATCTAAGTACAACAGTACATGTATGTGATTTGTAAATAAATAACCTTTCGTGGAGATGCACCTACCTTTTTTTTTACTAAACAATAGGAAGAAAATGAAAGTTACTAATAATTCTACCTGAAAATGGAAGATAAATTTAGAGTGCAGATATGGTAGAATCAATCCAAATGTTTTATAGTGTGATCATAATTCCAATATTCTAATAGTGCTGTCCTGTTATAAAAGCTTAGAAGCTGGTAGAGGGGTAAATAAAAGAGGTAAAGAGGTTGCTTTCTATAATGCCTTAAATAACAAAGAAAATTTACTTTTGCCATACTTGATATATAGTAGAAATTTATATTGATTATACCTCTCTAAATTGTTCCTTGAGAGATATTTGCACAAATAAAGATAGACTTCAAAAACATCCACTGTAACATTGTTTGTAATAGCAAAAAGAATTGGAAATAAATATCTATCATTAGATATTTATCAATACATATATGTTATCATATATTTATTATTTATAAAATGTACATTGTTACTCTAATAAAACAAGCTTGCCAATACACAATGTAAAAACTACACAACTCTTAGAAGAAAACATACATGTAAATCTTTGTGCCTTTGGATTAGCCAATAATTTCTCTCAAAAACACAACCACCAAGGAAAAAATAGATAACTTGGACATCACCAAAATAAAAGCCTTGTGCTTCAAAGGAGACTGTAGTGGGGCACCTGGCTGGCTCAGTGGAAGGAGCATGCGACTCTTGATCTCAGAGTCATGAGTTTGAGCCCCACATTGGTGTAGAGATTACATAAATAAATAAATAAATACCTAAAAAAAATGGGGAAAGACTATAGTCAGTGATGTCCAAAGAAACAGAACAGATGTGTGTAGACACACACACACATGCACACACACACACACACACACACACACCACAGAAAGAGATTTATTATAAGGAATTGGCTCACATGATTGTGGAATCTGGCAAGTTCCAAGATCTGCAGGGTGAGTCAGAAAACTGGAGACCTAAGGGAGCCAGTGGTGTATTTCCAATCTAAGGCTGGCAGCTTGAGGCTCAAAAAAAAGCCCATGTTTCAGCTTGAGTCCAAAGGAAAACAACTGATGTCCTAGTGCAAAAGCTGTCAAGAAGGACTAATGCCTGTTATTTGGGAGAGGGTGAACCTTTTTGTTGTATTCAGGTCTTCCATTGATTTGAGGAGGCCCACCCACATTACAGAGGGCAATCTGCTTTACTCTAGTCTACCAGTTTAAATGTTAGTCTCACTCCAAAACACCCAGAATAATGTTTGAACAAATATCTGGCCACCACAACCCCGTCAAATTGATACATGAAATTAACCATCACAGATTCTATCAAGAACATGAAAAGACAATTCACAAAATTGTAGAAAAAATTTGTCAGTCATATATCCAATCAGGGTCTAATATTCAAAATATAGAAATGACTTTAAAACTGAAAAATAAAAAGACAAAAATTACCCAGTTTAAAAATGAGCAAAAGATTTGAATAGATATTTCCCCATAGAAGATGTACAGATGGCCAATAAGCACATGAGAAGATGCTCAACATCCTTAGTAATTAAGGAAGTGCAATCAAAACCACAAGGAGATATGACTTCACATCAACTAAGATGGCTGTAATCAAAATTATGGATAATAATGAGCATTGGCGAAGTTGTGGAGAAATTGGAGCCTTCATACATTGCTGATGGGAATGTAAAATGGTGCGGCCACTTTGGGAAGACATTTGGCAGTTTCTCAGAAAAACTAAATCTAGAGTTTCCATATGACCAAGCAATTCTACTGCTAGGTGCATACCGAGAGAAATGAAACATGTCCACACAAAAATGTGTGCACAAATGTTCTTGGCAGAGTTATTTATGATAACCAAAAGTGGAAACAATCCAAATGTCCATCAACTGATAAATGAATAAATAAGTATGGTATATCCATACAATAGAATTCACTGTGCCATAAAAAGAAATGCATTAGTGATAGATACTACAACATGGATATTTCAACCTTGAAAACATGATGCCAAGTAAAAGTCACCAGACAGAACAGGTCATATGTTGGATGACTCCATTTATATGAAATGTCCAAAATAGGCAAATTCATAGACACAGAAAGTGATTAGTGGTTTCCAAGGACCAAGAAGAGGGAAGAACAGGGAGTAACAGCCTGGGTAGGTAGTTTCTTTTATGGGCTGAGGAATATGTTATAAATTAGCTGCTACAATGGTTACACAACTCTGTGACTATACTAAAATTCATTGAATTGAACACTTTAAAAATGTGAATTTATGGTATGTAAACTATATCTCAATAAAGATGGGGAAAAGCATATATAGCATTAATTTTATATCAAAATGTTGGCTGTTTCTAGAAAATTAGTGGGACGTTGCTTCTGGCATTTTTTTTTCATTTTATTTGATTTGGTTGAAACATGCTAACTTAGAACATTTTTATTTATGGAAAAGCAAAGGGATATATTTCCTACAGCAAGTATAAAAGTGTCCTTTCCATGACAAATTTCAGTTCACTCTTGAAAATGTGTATGTCATTTTGCATTCCAGAAATATTTTTTACCAGTCCATCTGCTCCTTGGTCATAATATAGATATTAAAACACAGTATCCAAAGTAAGAATTCTTTACTCTGGTATGCATGATATCTGCATTTGGGTGAATGGCCATTTGGTTTACAGGGTGATCCTACAATTATTCCATCTGAGGGCGGATAAGAGAAGACCCAGAAATAAAAGCGAATTACTATGAATGGCATCAGATCAACAAATCTCTATTACTTGAGGGGAAAGGCTTATTTTAACTATTGGCAGCTATGTTTAATAATTTATATTTAACTAGGCATCACTGATAACATGATTGTGTATTTACATTGGCAAGAATGCGATCATGGTAATCGAATCAAGTGCCACTCTCTTCATTTATCGCCCACACTCTTTCAGGTAATTGAGGCCTTCCTTCCATATGAGAAGTGTTGGTACTTTAGATACAGTCCGTGTCCACAGAGTAACCCAGAAAAGTCGTTGACTCTTCACTGGCCAAAGGAAGCAACTCCCTACTCTGAAATTTCAAGGTGAAAGGTCAATGACCTTCATCCTGGTGTATTCCTAAAGCATTCTAACTGACCAAAGCCCGTAACTGCTTGCTGGGTGGTACACTTTTTTTTTTTTTTTTTAATATTGCTATTTCATTTTATTTATTTTAAGTAGGCTCCACGCCCGACGTGGGGCTTGAACTCACGACCCCGAGATTAAGAGTTGCATGTTACTGACTGCACCAGCCAGGCGCCCCCTGGGTGGTACACTTTTAAATGAACCCTGAACAAACACAGGAATGTGTATTTAAATAAATTGGTATTCTTTGATAAACATTTGGGGAAACTGCATACGGTAGATTTTCACAATCAGGACTGAGTTCATTTTAGGTAAAGGTAGAACTTGATGTGCCCTGGTTGATGACTTAAGGTATCTGCCTCTTATATTCAGTGAGTGAGGGACTTCTAGAAGCTTTCAGATAGATATTAAATTTAATTACTTTCTAAAATATCTAATTTTTTCCATAAATGTGAACATTTTCTTTGTGAAAATGTAATTTTTATAAGTGTTCCTCTCTAACAACTTAAAGGAAGTTCAAGGATTTGGTATAAAATGATGTGCTCTTGAAAATCAGTACATAACCTCTATTCCTATAACTTCTTAGGCATGACTCTATTCCATGACAGGCTACATCATATTCCAGCCATCTCTAAGGGTTTCTTTCCTCACAGTCTGTCAGGTCTTCAAGACCAGAAGCCATGTTCTATTAACCTTGGCTACTTAGGTTACTTAGGGCTCAACATGGTTTCTAGAAAATAGTAGGTGCTCAATAAATGCTCGTTGTTGCACTAATTTCATCACAGCTTTGTGGTTAAGAATGAAGTCTCAGGAGCCACGCTACTTCTCTTCATATACCTTACTGTATGACTTTTGATAATCACTTAACATCTTTAGCTTCCCCATATATAGAATAAGAAAATATCGTAATACCTTTCTGAAAAATTAGTGTAGATATTAAATGAGATAATACAAGTAAACTACTTCTTGCAAGCTTAGCTTAATTAGCATTAGGTGCTATCATCATCATCATCATTAGTAGCACTTATATTATTAATTACATTATATTATTACAACATTACTAGCCACAGAACCACCTGGGGAGCATGGGCACTTTTCACCCAGGCCCAGCTGGTTATTGCTCCAGGACTTGAAGGCAGAAACTAAGTTAGCACTTCTGCCTGACTCTAGTTAGGGGAAAGATACAGTCAGTAAAAACCAGTGCTTTCTCTTTTCTGCCTTCTCTTTTTCTGCAACCTCTCCCACCATCTACCCGGACGGGGCAGAAATGAGGAAATTTGCACTCTGAACACAAACATATAACAAGCAGAGGTTCCAAATGAGCTCTGAGAGAAGAGAGGATACCCTTATAAATTTCTGGTGTGTGTGTGAGAAGGATTTTAATTAAATTTAATATCTAATCGGAAAGAGACTGAGAAAAATACTTTGAAGTAAAAGCAATGCAGGTCATCACAACAACTCAGAGATGTATGAAGAAAATTTGTCTCCATGGTTACCTTTACTAAGAAATTTGCTGCCTATTGCTAAGCAGGCAGAGTGATACAGATATATGGAATCTTGAGCTGTGTGATAAAATGGCCCTATATTTTCACTCATGAAGACTATGGTGAGAATTTACTGTTGCTGACATGTATTATTCTTATTTTATAAGATTTTATTCTCTAAAATTTCTATTGTATTGGGCACCTGGGTGGCTCAGTTGGTTAAGCAACTGCCTTCGGCTCAGGTCATGATCCTGGAGTCCTGGGATCGAGTCCCGCATCAGGCTCCCTGCTCGGCAGGGAGCCTGCTTCTCCCTCTGACCCTGCCCCCTCTCATGTGCTCTCTCTCTCTATCTCATTCTCTCTCTCAAATAAATAAATAAAATCTTTGAAAAAAAAAAATTTCTATTGTATTGTGCAAACACATATACATGTTGGCTAAAAAATTTTCCCATTGATGTCCCACAAATATTCAGAGCTGCCACTGTCCCGGGGTCTATGCATATATTCCTGTGATGCTTTATAGCTCTTATCATTTAAAAACAGTCTTTCTGGGAAATGTTTTCAGTACTTCTGGCCCATTCTTTTCTCCATCCTTCTTTCCTACCCTCCTTCCTTCCTTCCCTCTAACAACAAAACTTTTATTAAACTTTTAATAAATAGGCATTTTTATTATTAAAATGATGTTATGATAAAATTATAAAAGATTGATTATAAGGTCTTGACAATTTTTTTACCACTCTCTAATTCCAGAACTTTTTCACCACCCCGTACCCATTAGAATTCACTCCTCAGTACCCTACTCTTCAACCTCTGGCAACTACCAATCTACTTCCTATCTCTAAGGATTTGCCTAGTCTGGACATTTCATATAAATGGAATGATGAAATATGTGACCTTTTGTGTCTGATTTCTTTTACTTAATCTTTTTAAGGTTCATTCATGCGGTTGCATGTGTCAGTACTTTATTCCTTTTTGTGGCTGAATAATATTATGTTATATGACTTTACCACATTCTGTATATTCATTCACCAGTTGATGAACATTTGCATTGTTTCCACTTTTAACTATTATGAATAATGGTGCTGTAAACATTAATATACAAGTTTTTGTGTGGACATATGTTTTCATTTCTCGTGGGTATACACCTAGGACTGGAATTACTTGGTCACATGGTAACTATAGGTCTAACTTTTTGAGTAACCTCCAAACTGTTTTTCCAAAGCAGCTATACCATTTTATATTCCCACCAGCAATGTATGAGGGTTCCAATTTCTCCATATCCTCACCAACACTTGTCATTGTCCATCTTTCTTATTATAGTCATCCTAGCAAGAGAGAAGTAGTATCTCCTTGTGGTTTTGATTTTGTAATGCCTAATGATGTTGAACATCTTTTCTTATTTATTCTGGATTCTCAAGTCTATCCCATTGATCTATATATCTATTCTTATGCCAATGCCACACCGTTTTGGTTAGTGTAGCTTTGTAGTAAGTTTTGAAATCAGGAACCATGGGTCTTCCAACTTTGTTCTTCTCAATATTATTTTGGCTATTTGGGTTCCTTGCATTTGAATATGAATTTTAAGATCGGCTTGTCAATTTCTGCAAAAAAGCCAGCTGGGATTTGGCAAAGACTGTGTTGACATTGTAGATCAATTTCAGAAGTATTGCCATCTTAATATTAAGTTTCCTAATACATAAATATGAGATGTCCCTCCATTTATTTGGGTCTTCTTTAATTTCTTTCAATAATGTTTTGTAGTTTTGTAGTTTTTAGTGTACCACCCTTGCACATTTTGCAAAATTTATTCCTAAATATTTAATTCTTTTTGATGATATTGTAAATGGAATTGTTTTCTTAATTTCATTTTTGGTATTTGTTGCTGATTAGAGAAATACAATTGATTTCTTCTATTGATTTTGTATCATGCAACCTTGTGGAAATGGAGCATTACTTTTAGCATTTTTTTGTGGATTCCTTTGAGTTTTCTATATATGAGATCATGTTATCTGCAAACAGAAATAGCTTTATTTCTTCCTTTCCAATCTAGAGTTTTGTTTGTTCATTTCATTATCTGGTCTAATTGCCCTGGCTAAGAATCTCTGGTACAATATTGAATAGAAGTAGAAGAGTACTTGTGCTTTACTTGCACAAGAAAGTGTGCCTGATCTTAGATGGAAAACTGAGTATTTCACTGTTAAGTATGATGTTAGCTGTGGTGTTTTATAAACATGCCCTTCATCAGGTTGAAGAAGCTGTCTTCTACTCCCAGTTCCTTCAGAGCTTCTATCATAAAAGAATGTTGGATTTTGTCAAATGCCTTTTTCTGAGTCTATTGAGATGATATGTGGTTTTGTCTTTTATCCTTTTGATATGGCATTATTACATTGTTTGATTTTTCCCTTATCAAACTAACGTTGCATTCCTGGGATAAACCTTATTTGGTCATGCTATGTAATCTTTTTTATATGTTGCTGAATTTGGTTTGTTGATATTGTGCTGAGAATTTTTGCATCTAGATTCATATTGATATTGATGCCTACTAATACTGAGCTGTAATTTTTTAATTATTCTTTGGCTTTGGTTTGAGGCTGATACTGGCTTCATATAGTGAGCTATGAATTGTTTCCTCTTCTGTTTTTTGAAAATGTTTTTGAATGATTGATGTTAATACTTCCTTAAACATTTGGTAGAATCCACTAAAGTCATTTTGGTCCTAGGCTTTTCTTTATAGGAAGTTTTTAAAATTATTAATTCAGTCTCTTTATTTATTTTGGTTCTATTTAGATGAGTCTATAAATTATCTATCTCATATTGAATCAGTTTCAGTAGCTTATGTCTTTTTAGGAGTTTGTCAATCTGGGTTATCTAATTTGTTGGTATCCAGCTGTTCATAGTATTCCCTTATAATCTTTTTATTTTTGTAAAGTGGGTAGTGATGTCCCTTCTTTTATTTGAGATTTCAATTGAGTCTTGTCTTTTATTTTTTTCTTGCTCAGCCTAGGTAAAGGTTTGTCAATTTTGTTGATCTTCTCAAAGAACCTACTTTTGGTTTCATTGACTCTACTGATTTTCTAGTCTCTATTTCATTTATTTCTGCTCTAATCTTTACTGTTTCTTTCCTTCTGCTTGTTTGGGGTTTAGTCTGCTCTTCTTTTTCCATTTTCTAAGGTTTGGTTCTATTCAGATTGATCAGCTCTTCACCATATATCACTCCAAACAACTTTTGACTATTTCCAAAATACAAATCCATTCTAAAAGACAAATATTTTTCACCACTAGAGATATTTGAAAAGAATGGGCAGGAGAGGACTTCTAGAATGGCAAAGTAAGAACATCCAAAATCCAACCCTCCATAAAAGCAATGAGAATACTAGCAAAAATGGTCAAAATCGACTTTTTAGAACTCTGGAAATTAGGGGCGCCTAGGTGGCTCAGTCGTTAAGCGTCTGCCTTCGACTCAGGTCATGATCTCAGGGTCCTGGGATCGAGCCCTGCATCAGGCTCCCTGCTCAGCGGGAAGCCTGCTTCTCCCTCTCCCACTCCCCCTGCTTGTGTTCCCTCTCTCACTGTCTCTCTCTGTGTCAAATAAATAAAGTCTTTAAAAAAACAAATTAAAAAAAAGGAACTCTGGAAATTAACTGGAGGCTTGCAACAATTTGAGAATTTATTCAAGAAAAACAGCTGAATCTCAATAAGAATGGTGAACTTTGTGGTATTTTTACAATATCCCCTCCCCAAAATGTTACTACAAGCCAGACATTTTATAATGATAAAAAAGTCAATCCATCAAGAAGACATAAGACTTATTATCATATATACACCTAACAACAGAGCATAAAAATGGACAGAATTGAAGGCAGAAACAGGTAATTCAACAATAATATTAGGAGAGTACAATAACCCATTTTTAATAATGAATAGAAAACCAGGCAGAAGGTTAACAAGCAAATAAAAGACTTGAACAAAACTATAAAACATAGACCTAACAGATATCTATAGAACTCTGTACCAAATAACAGCAGAATACAAATTCTTCTCAAATGTACATGGAATATTCTCCAGGATATGCCATAAATGTAAATAAATCTTAAAAGATCAAAATCATACAAAGTATATTCTCTGATCAAATGGAATGAAATTAAATATTAATACAGAAGGAAATTTGGGAAATCCACAAATAAGTGGAAATTAACTGCATAGTGTTAAATAACCAATGTGTCAAAGAAGGTAACACAAAAGGATATTAGAATATATTTTGAGATGAGTGAAAATGAAAATACAACATTCCAAATTATCTGGATGCAGTGAAAGCAGTGTTTATCCTTGTCAAAAGTTTAGCTTTCAACTGGCTCCACAAAGATCCAAATCATGCCGGCTACTTTTTGTAGCATGGTTGAGATTCTAATCACAGAATACCTTCAGTAATGTCTACAACTGCATAATATTGCAAATTTAAAGAAAAAATGCTTGATCAACATATTTCTAAAACTCTTATTCTATTCCCATCATGACGACACAGTTCCATGCATGCAAGGACTCCCAAAGTGGGCATTTACTCTAATAAAAATATGCAGACAATGCCTGATAATCTGTGCAGGGGCAAGAAGAAGAAGTTTATCAACCTATCTGATTTTTTAGAGGGAACAATTGTATAGGCGCCTGCTGCTTATACTACCTGGAGTCCTCCAAGTAGTCAAGTTTTCTCTTTTCAACAATTAATTCCTGAGATGTATTATCGACATGCACTCTAACTGCAGCCAGAGGTGAAATTACTGCCTTACTACAGTTTAACTGCAAATTATCAGAATTATCAGTGTCAGTTATGTTGTTTTATAGCTAAATGTTGTATTGTGCTATTGAGGTATAAAATTGCCCCTTCATTGCTTGTGGCTACACTTGTGAGCCTAACATAATGTGTAGAGTTGTCAAATCACTATCTGGTATACCTGAAACTAATGTAACATTGTGGGTCAACTATACTTCAGTGGTATATAATATATTATATTTAATGACATATTATATAGAACATATATTATATAAAAATTATAACATAAAATTTATTATATATGTATTAAATACATTTAATGCCAAAAAAAGAAAAATTAATGCCAAGTCAATTGCATATGTATTGTAAAAAAAAAAAAATGTTTTTAACTGAAAAAGAAGTCAACTTAAAAAGCAGTTAGATTTCCCTAAGAATTTCAGAATTCAGTTTTTGAAAATGGGACTGCAACCAGATGAAAAACAAAAAACTGAAGAAGCGGAGTTGTATTTTTTCTTTCTTTTTTTTTTTTTTTTTTAAAGATTTTTTATTTATTCATTTGCGAGAGAGACGGAGAGAGAACAAGCAGAGGGAGAGGCAGAGGGAGAGGGAGAAGCAGGCTCCCTGCTGAGCAAGGAGCCCGATGCGGGACTCGATCCCAGGACCCTGGGATCATGACCTGAGCCGAAGGCAGACGCTTAAGCATCTGAGCCACCCAGGCGCCCAAGTATTTTTTCTTTCTTTTAATTTATCTTTTATTATTTTTATGTATTTATTTTTATTATGTTGAATTGTATATTTTTTGATGATTTTACAGTTTAGCTGAACTTGATGTATCATTATAGTCATGAGTGTCATTTCTGGTCCTGAAAGTACATGAATATGTACTCAATTTATTTCGTTCACTACTAAAAGAGTTCTTTGGTAATTGCTTAAAGAGAGAGCTATTCATTGTATTGTGTTACTTACGAAATTGTGTGTATGTGTATGTATACATCAGCTAAAAGTCAAAGAAAGATTTCTCATTTCAAAAAGAATGTTTTTTTTCATTGAGCTTATTAATGTTCATTCAGCATCATCTTTTTCTTAAGTAATTATATAAACTTGGAAAACTAAACTTAGGAACTAAAATTAGAGCTACTATCATTTTGTTCTTTTGTTAAAAAGGAAACAGCCTCCTCACCATGAGTGACAGTCAAAACAATACTAAATGCCAAAAAGAAGTAAAAATTAATCATACTTGGTTACAAAGCAAACCACTGCTTTTTTTTTTTTTCCTTTTTTTACTAACAAAAGCATCATAGCTCTTTAGGATGTTAATGCTAGATTTCATTGATACTTAAATAAGACTCAAACTAAGTATCAACTGTAATATTTACTGTACATGGATAAGCATGGCATCTCCATTCTACATTTCCAACTTCTATCTAACATGATCCCCCACTTTTCCTATCTTCAGAAGGATTGGAAAAGCCATCATAGCACAGTAATTACACACAGTATTACCTTATCTAATTACTCACAATCACTCATACACACAGACAACAAAAGTGTTACTCTCCATGTGTTCAGGACTGGATCCAGAGGGAGGATTGCAGTCTTTGCCCTCAAGGAGTTCACACTTTAGGGTAAGTCATTTCTAGTGAATATATTGGAAACATACTGGAAAAATTGCTAAGAGGTTTCAGAGGAAAAAAATCCCTAGAGTTTGATTATCATATTTTAAATGCTCAGACATCATTTGGGTGAAATCTGGAAGAAAACATACCGGACTAAGAGACTTTCGAGTTATGAAAACTTGCTAGGGAGCTACTGCAAAGGTCTGAACTATAGATGAAGAGGGTCTGAGCTAATTCCATGTCGGTGAGCGCCAAGAGTCAGCCTTCCTGCCTCTTCCATGTTCCATGTGTTCAGTGACTTCTCCAAACTCAGAGATTTTGAGTCAGTGTTTGGAACTCCTCAGTCTGAAAATGATCATGGAAATGCATAAGCATTTAGATACAAGGCTATTTATTTGCAGTCTTGTCTATAATTGTGAAAAGTTGAAAACAAGTTGATGTCCAAAAATAAGGTATTGGATAAACAAACTATGGAACATCCATAAAATGGAATACTATACAGTGTTTGAAAATAGTTTTTAAATAAATTTGAAAACATGAAAAGATATTCATGATATATTTAGTTTAAAAGCAGGTCATAAAGGAATATGTAGAGTAAAAATCTAGATGTTGTCATACATACATATAAGGACTTGAAGAACATACACATAAAATGTTATTAGCGGTCATTCTAAGTGTTGGTATTCTGGGATATTTTTCTTTGTTTTTGTTATCTATAGTTTTAGGTTTTCTACAGTGAATATGCATTATTTTTTGATCTAAAAATAGTTATGAACTTTAAGGACATGAGGTAAGAATTTTAAGGGCTCGAGGTATGAAAAATGGTCTCAACTTAGAGGACCACTGATTTTGTATATGTAACATTGTCACTGACTTTTCATCACTAACCAACTTTTCCAACATAGCCTTCTTCAAATATTTAGCAGTGTTTATGCCATATAGCTCCCACACAGCTATTTACGCGTAGAGTGAGGTAAGAATTACCATGTGATCATTATTAACTACTATAATCATTCACATATGTGTATTACATGCCAGATACTGGCTGGAAATGTTCACATATCTTTGCTTCTTTAACTTTTATAAGGTGAGTCAACCCTGTGAGTTTTATTATCATCCACATTTACAGATTAAGTAGCCTGAGTCCCTAAGAGCTTAAGTAAAGCACAGAGCACTGGTTTAAACTCACATTCCAAGGTCAGTGCTCCAAGAAAAATATAACAAGTTCAATTTATGTTTATTTTTTTAATGATTGTTTTGACTTTTTTTTTTTAAGATTTATGTATTTATTTTAGAGGGGAGGAGGGGCAGGGCGAGAGCGTCTTAAGCAGACTCCATGCTAAGTGTGGAGCCCTCCCCAGGGCTTGATCTCACATCCCTGAGATCACAACCTGAACCGAAACCAAGAGTCGGTCGTTTAACCAACTGTGCCATCCAGGCACCCCACTGACTTTTATTTTTTTAAACAATAAAAGAAGGATGTTGTAAATTTTGCCTTGTCCTAGACATGCATAGAAGATCAGATATCATTGTATGAATTCAAAAATTTTTCATCTAATCACTCAAAAGGGAGAACAGCATTCTACCTAGTGAAGTAGATAGATGCTTTCAAGTAGGAAAATCAATCATTCCCACACCAAAAAAATGTTCTCTATGTTGTGAGATTTTCTTTTTGCTTCAGACTGAAATTCATTTGTCATCTTCCTGGGCCTGTGCTTAGTCTCTTTTATCCTTGTTACATTTCTTCCCTACAGGATTTCCTTTGGGAAATTTTACGATGGATGGTCACAATATCTATTCATTTATTTCAGTTTTTAGAAATTAGTAACACTGCATTTATGTCACATTTAACTTTCCAGGAGCTTTGAATTTAAGCCACAATTTAAAACTCCTAGCACTCCCTAACTTTTTTTTTTTTTTTTTTTTTACCCTTTCATCTGTCAAGTGATCCAGGAAGGGAGTTAGTACTATATATAGTTTATTTGAAGGTAAAGAGGTGGAGAGAAACAGCAAACCGTTCATTAAATACCATTACCTCTGGAACTTAAAAGTGGTAGAATCGGGAGTTTCAAAGAACTGTGGGGGCCAGTCAATCCACACATAGTAAAGGGACTTCAACTCTTTATCTCACCACTGTTTCCTCCTTTGTCATTTCAAATGAGTATAAACTTCTTTTCTTTCTTTCTTTTTATTTAAAAGTACCCTAGAAAACTGAAAATGCAGGCAAATGGAGCAAAATTAAATAAGAAAAATCAAGTTGGAGATTGAGGGGCTTAAGCTCACCTTTGGGATCAAGCCAAGACTGTCAGATTTGTGACCATTATAAAGGGAACACACCAGGAGGGAGGAAAGGCAGGACTGAATGTCTTAGACTCACAACGGTTCAGATCCAGAGAGGACATCAGTATTAATGGTCTCACTTCTCACATGCAGGATTTAGATGTGTATAGCTATAAAGACAGCTCTGAATGAATCACCTGTATTTTTTACAGAACAACGACCACAAAAGACTTAAGCTTGGGAAAGCTCTCAAAGATCAAATCTGTTCGCTTTCATTCTGGACTAAATTCTTCTTAACAATCTTTAGGGGCATATTTTTCTGTTCTCATTTCAAATACTTCAAGATAAACAGCTACCGCCACTCCCCATTGAAACTTAATTTCTTGATTCCATAATTTCAGAAGTACATCTTCCTGGACTACGGGCAAAATGATCATTTGTTTCCTTTTATTCTCTGACTCCCATTTCCATTCCTTATCTGGTACTAAGCGAGGTGCCAGGCTTGAAGTCTCACTGTTCCCCGTGGGCAAGGCATCGCAAAGGGAACAGTGTATCTGAGAATTAGACGTGGCCTCATGGCCCCAGGGCTGGAGACTGTAACCCTTCTGCCTAAACCCAGCTTCTAAAATTCAGCATACAGCCTCAACTACTGGGAAAATAAATGCTTAATTTTGAGTTACTCTAACAGTCAATTGTAGTGTTCTTATATTTGGAGCTGTATTTTATTCCCACTTCTTGGTCATTAAGAGCAGTGGTGCAGAATGGAACAATTTCAGCAGAGCTCTGTTTATTAAGCTCTTGCTGAAATGGATGTGTGGCCCTGGGCCATAATATTTATACATGTTTTCCTTTTTACTTAATTGTAATTAGCATGCTGTTTATTGCATTCCTTTTACCTTTCCTTAAGAATTTGCTTTTTCCTTCAATTGTTTGCATTGGTATCTTTTGAATTTCCTCCCGCTTATTTATTTTTTTGGCATAAATAATAATTGGTGTTACCGCAGGAGCTTGATAAAGCTTTTTATTATGTTCCCTTTTGTCCAAGAGCAATCATGAGGCATACAAAAGTCTAAACAGTTTGTCCAGAGTTACATAACAAAGGAGATGCAAAGTCTCAATAAGAGTTTGTGTTCTTAGTTTTTTCCACATTCTGTTTTTATTAAAGGTCCAGGTCTCCTATTATTTCTGTTGATTTTTTTTCCCTCTAAATCCTTTAGATTTTCCCCCCATATCTTAATTTGTATTTTCTCTTAACTTCTGATGTTTGTTTTGTTTTTAAAATGTCTTTCTGATTCTATCTTTACTTCTTACCACTTTGGTTTATGGATACTGGGAAACAAATTCCTATCTCTTAGTTCAGTAAAGTGGTATTTTCTCCTCCAGATCATTAGTCAGTAATAGCTGGTTAAAAACCTAATATTCTATAATGATAAAACACCTCTCTTCTCCAAGTTGTTCAGTAAATTGTGTTAGACACCTTGATAACCTACTTGGGAGAAAGAAATCTAGTAGATTCTCACCTTTACCATACCCCAAAATAAATTAGAAATAGATTAAAAATTAACTTTTAGTAAAAATTAAACTTCCAGAAGAATTTATATTTATTAAAGCAATGCAAGAAACCACACACACACACACACACACACACACACACAAAAGATTGATATGTTTGAATGTAAATATAACTTTAAAAAAATCCTTGGTGTTTTAAGGCAACAATAAACCATATATATGCAATGCATGTATCTCAGAAATAATTTCTTATATATCATAGTCGTCAACAATAAATACATTAATGCTCCAATGTAAACATTAGGAAAGAGCATGAACAGACAATTCTCAAAGGTAAGGACTGATAAATGAACAGTAATCATGTCAAAATGTATTTATCCCCATCTCTAACCAAAGAAATAAAATTTAAAACAATGAGTCACTGCCATTATTGCCCTTAACATAGCAAAATTTAAAAGTCAATTTAAAAGCTAGTGAAGTTTATGTGACTGAGAGATTTTAATTTCCTTTTTAAACTTCTAACTTCCACAAATCTTCTACAATGAGCATGTGTTACTTTTATAATGAAAAGAATTAGCACTTTAAAACATTTATAGATGTATGTTTAATGTCTTCTACGAGCACAGGACATGACTAAGAAGTGGATAGATTTTTTAAGTTGATTCTCCTGATCTGATTTTCTAATTCCACTGTATTTCAATTAACTTAAATATTGTTTGTTCCTTGAAGATAAGAATTAACAAAAGCAGAGATTTTTCCAAGTTAATGACATCCTATGGTAATATTTCACAGCCTGGGTAGAAGAGCACTATCTTGATAAGGGCTGTTCTGTGGAAGAACGCTCTCTGCAAGGTCAACAGCTTATACTTGGTTAATTCCATAATTGAACTTTGAGACATTGTCTGAGGTGTTGAGGTGAAGTGTTCTGGAATTGTTTAGGTTTCGGGGGAAATGGATTTGCCATATAAAGGGAAATTTTAAGATAAATAGGTTATCAAGAAGGATGTATTTTTCTGTAGTGACAAATGTGTAGATTCTGTCCGTTCCTTTCAAAACATTAAAGTTAATCTCAATGTAAACAATTATTGCGTTTTTGCGAAGATCTCTTAAAATAGATCCCTTAGAGAGGCAGAAGGTGAGAGTCATATCAGACTTTATTCCATTGTTACCCAAAATAATAACCAGACAATACTTCTTAGAAGCAGTGTACTTACACTATCGGGTTCATCCTTGGAATAAGCCTCTGAAGTAGGTATCCTTAATTACTCACTCACAAAAGAAGAAGAAATTGAGCTGCAACAAGGCTAAGTAGCCTGACCAAAGGTCCACCACAAGGAGGTGGGAGCGGCAGGATTTGAGCCCAGACAAACCTGACTGTAAGGCTAGAATTCGTACTCTGAATGGTACACTGTCCCTACATTAGACTTCAGTTGTCTTGACCTCCCCGCTAACAGCTGGCCCCCACCCCCACGTAAGGCACTGGCTAGTCTAACGTAATCTGCCCACCATACCCCTGCTTTTGGGTAGCAAATCAGAAAGTGCTTGGGTCTCATGCTCTGACTTGGATTGAATCTTTTTTCCCCGTTCGTGTTCCTAAGTGAGTTATTTCTTCACCCATAAAATGGGGGAAAGTAACAACCTCAGAGAGCAGTTATAGAGATGGGAATAGCATATGTGAAAGTGCTTAGAACAGTGCTTGGCAAATCACAGATGTTTCATAAATATTAGCTTCCTTTCTTCCTTCCCTTGCCAGACAAAAGTCATTCTTCCTTACGAAGTCAGTTTGCATGAAAATGCTTCCATGGCTCTCACTTTATCACAGAATCTTCAGAATTTTTGCTCACTCGGTCAAATGGAACCGATTAGAGGAGGAATCTCAGAGGCTTCTCATCCCCCAAGTTTGGGCAGGGGATGCTCTGGAAAGCCCTATTAGAAGTTTCTATAAGCTGACATTCAAAATTCTCTTTTCTGGATTTGGGCAGGCTTTTCATAGTCTTATGTCTGTGACTCTTACTTCTCTCTCATTTCTCCTACCTAACCCCACCCCCCAATTCCAAAATACACTTTTATACAACTGAACTCTAGCTCAAACTGCTTATATGCCATTTCTCAAAGATGCCTTATCATTTCCTGCTTCCACATTTTTTTTTTCTCCTGTCGGCCTCTCTCCCTGAAATAACTCTTTACCGAAAATTTATCTATTGAACTTTTACCTCCAATGCTTAACTCAAATGCTCCCTCCTCATACATCTCTGACCACTCTGGGTGGAAGAGACCTCCCTTTCTACTAAACCACCATAGCACTGAGTGTCACTCAATAGACAGACTGCAGATGCTTTATAGTCTTTGGGGGCCGAAGATTGATTAGATGGAAAATGGTTTAAAAATGGCATCTGATTAGCAGTCCCTTAAATGTCCTGTCCCAACTCCTTACTAAAAAAAACTCTATGAATCCAGCAAAAGCCACACTCTCACAAATACACGAAAAACTAAGAAACAATGTATTATCAGAATTAGGAAGGAATTTCTGACAATTTAAAGGCCAGAGGAACTGGATTGAGAAACTTGTAAAAACTGCTTTCCCACTAAAAGTAGATTAAAATTCTTTCTCTGAGAATAGAACCACTCTTCACCCTCCTCAACTGTTTACCTCCTACTCAAAAACCACAGGAGCCCTGTCAATTACTAAAAACAGCCCCCCCCCCACACACACACAAGCATGCGTGCACACACACACACACAATATGGTGGGGGACAAACATTCTTCTATCAACTAAGTGATTTTTTATGGGGTATCCAGTATGCTATCCCCTAATCCCTAACAGTGATTCAAAAGAGTTAAACATAATAAAAAAAACTAGAAAAGATTTTTCAAGAACATGCAAAAAAATATAACAGGTATGTCAATACTAATTTTTTTTTTTAAGTCGGAGGTGGGAGGTGGCAGGAGGGGGAACTGAAGGAAGGTAATCAAAAGGTACAAACTTCCATTTAAGACAAATAATACATAATAAGTTATGTAATGTACATGATGTCCTGTACAACATGATGACTGCAGCTAACACTGATGTATGGTACATTTGAAAGCTGTTAAGGGAGTGGATCCTAAATTTTCATCACAAGGAAAAAACTTTTTTTTTGTTTGTTTCTATAGGAGATGATGAATGTTAGCTAAATTTATTGTGGTAATCATTTCACAATATACGTATGTCAATTAATAATGCCGTCTACCTTAAGCTATATGGTGCCGTCCAAAAATTCTGTCTCATTAAAACTGGAAAGAAAAGTCAGATGTGAGGCAAAACATAGAATTAATAGGAAAGTAAATATTTAATGTTGATAAAATGTACAGTAAAGATGTAATTATTAATCTTTTCAAATAAAACAATGGCTGAAATATATAAAGTAAAAATTATCAGGGATATAAAGAAAAATAACAAAACAAGTGCTGTGGAAGATCACATACATCTCAGGCTTTGAGAAATCCAGTAGGAAAAAATAGATTGGAATAATATCTTTAATAATATATTATAATATAATAAGGTGTTATATATACACATATGTGCATAGATAAATTTATAAGGATTTTACTCATTTATTTGACAGAGACACAGCGAGAGAGGGAACACAAGCAGGGGGAGTGGGAGAGGGAGAAGCAGGCTTCCCGCTGAGCAGGGAGCCCGATGCGGGGCTCGATCCCAGGACCCTGAGATCATGACCTGAGCTGAAGGCAGACGCTTAACGACTGAGCCACCCAGGTGCCCCAAATTTATAGAGAGATAGATATAAATAGGTAATCAGTCTAGTTGCCCCCAAAAGTATCTATGAAATATTTAGAAAAATTTATCATAGTATTTGTCTCAAAAAAAGAATTGAGAAATTCCAAACGTTAGAAGTCCAATCATTAGTTGGATGATTTGCATGTACTATAACTAGAAATTAATAAGGAAGATAAATTCATAAACAAATAAACATCAAGCCAAAGCAGGAATTAAAACTACAATTACAAACTATTTAGAAATTAACAAAAATGACATTACATATCAATTCATAAGAGGAAGGAACTTACATGCTTTTATTTAATGGAGGGTTTTTGTTGTATGTCCTAATAATTTTCCATTGTTGAAAATTAAGCTCTAGCCATGTGAATATTTCCAATTTTCCATTGTTGAAAATTAAGCTCTAGCCACGTGAATATTTCCTGATGTAGTGCTCTATAGAAAATGTGTAAAGCACCCTTCAAATGAAATATGCTGGGCCTAGTATTTGCTCTTACTGTCTTTGTTCACATTTGTTTTGACCTGTTTTTCCCTATTCTCCATTTCCTTGGAACACCAACCACTTGGCACCATATTTGATCACCTCATACATACCTAAGGCCCTTTAAATTTAATAGTTTCTGTGAATAAAATCTCTGACTTTGAGCCTCAGTCTTGCACAGGCTATTTTATATTTACTTCTTGGTTCCACACAGCTAATGTTACTGGTAAGAGGCACTCATACCTTCTATCCAAGACACAAGGGGCCTGTACAACTTGGAAGAGCTCCACCTCATCTCCCAACTAGAAGAGGAAAATTACAGAGGGAAGATAAATTATAACTCAGAATAAGAGTCTGTGACCTCAATATCCTTATGAGTTTATCACAGAATTAAATAAATACATACACACACACACACACATATATATGCATGCGTACATACACACATAAATGGAGGATACGGATGCTATTTTTTAAGGATTCACTCAGAAGTTATAAACAATATATACATCTTAAAACTTTTAAATTCTATTTCAATGGCAGTAATGTGAACCAAAATATTTTTTTTCCTCTGAGCGTCCTATGTCCGGTAAGATCATGTGTACAGTATACCGATGTCAGAAATATTAGGTGGCTATATGATTTATATACTGAGCTCTCAGACATACAAACAATAAAGTTTGTTTGTGTTATACGTGATTTCTCAATTCAAATGTGATGTTTGCTTTTCCTGAATTTTTCACTTAATAGTACTAGCCATCCTATTATTTTTGTATCAAGTATACCCATTAATAAATTATAGTGTATTTTCTCAATTCAGACTTATTTCCAACAACAAAAATGCCAGTTTCCTATAAAGAAACTATGGATAGTTGCTATAGTCTACTATGGTACCGTAAGAGAAAAAGACATTCGGTCCTTATTTCTGGAAAAGTTCTCACTGAATAGTGAGTATGTATGTACAGAAGACAAATTTGTGTTATCAAAATAACTTGTGTGTCTTCTAAACGTATTAACCTTCTTCCCCAACGTAGACGAGGGTCCAACGTATCTCTTACACTGGACATGAGTAGCTTGGGGAATGTCGAACCCTTTGTGGCGATCCCAACCCCACGGGAGAAGGTGGCAATGGAGTATCTGCAGTCAGCCAGCCGAATACTCACAAGGTCACAGCTGAGGGACGTCGTGGCAAGTTCACATTTACTCCAAAGTGAATTCATGGTGAGCCTGCTGTTTATTGTTCACTGTTCAGTAGGTATTTTGATAAACTAGACCCTACTAAAATGGCACTGTTCTCCACTCAAGCAGCTTACAGGAAACAAATGGTTACAGTTTAAAAGGTTAAGTACAAGGTTTTAGATCCACCCCACATCTCATCAACTACTGATAAGTGTTCAAACTAGAATATGATGACAAAACTGAGACAGAGTACATAGGAGCTGGTCAGGCAAAGAAGTGGTAAGAAGGAACTGGGCAGTGAAGAGGCATTCCAGAAAGCAGGAACAGCCTTGCTGTCATGGGGGAATTAAATTGTTCAGTTTGACTGGAGCATTGAAACCAAGGTGGGAAGGGGCAAAGGTTGAGCCTCTGGAGGTATAAAAGAAACCTGAGTCTTAATACATATTTAAAAGTTTGGACTTTATCTTGAATTATAAAAAGATCACCCTATCTGCAGAGTGGAGGAATCATTAGAAAGGGGTATGTTGGAGGCTCTAGAGATAATCCTGTGGAACTGTCATGACGGTCTGAACTAAGATAGTAGGAGTAAAAATGGGGAAAACCTACAGGAATCTGTGAGAAGGGAGCTGAATTGGGTGAGGCAGCCAAGAAAAAGGAAGGAGTCAGGGATGGTACCCCAGTTTGTGACATGAGCAACAGAACGCATATAGTGTCCTTTAATGAAATAAGGAACACAGGGGAAAACCAGATGTGGGCTAAAGATGATTGGAAATTTTAGCCAAAAGTCAGGGAACCCATTGGTGTTGCTGGTGGTAAGTTGATTTGGAAAAACACGTGTCTACCCAGAGAGCTTTAGACCTTCTTAGGTCTAATTATTGTCCAAAGGGAATATCCATTTTATACGTCACTTTACATCTTAAATACATCTTAAGCCAAGTCTGTTGATTTTAATAAATTGATCATTCCAGGGTCTGTTCAGATATTTGCAACCATTCTAATGATGAAATATCTCGTAATGGGCTAGATTTACCATTAGCCTCATCAACTATTATTAAGCATCCAAAGGAAAACATGAACATGCAGTTTTTAACATTAGACATTGTAGTGTGTCATCTTTTCACATATGAAGAAAACCTAGTAAGATGAAAGAACCAGTGAATGATCACGCAGCTAGCTCAAAGTACACCTAATATTCTTTTCTAGAACTACAGATAGCTTTTTTGAGATAAGCCCTTAAAGGAAAGAAGAGGCCAACAAGGAGTATCAAAGAGAAGGATAATGTTGGAAGATGGTCATTGTCAGTGTGTGTCAGAAAGCAGGAAGAAGCAGGGGAGGAATAAACATATTGTGGCTTTGCCAAAACACATTGACCTGTTTGAAATTACCAAACATAAATATGTGCTTTCTACTGAACATTCAACAATTCTGCTTATTTTGGTAACTTGGAACTGAGAAGTTGTAATATTTAGTTGGAGCAGAGAGTAGGGATGAATATTATAAATATCTAAAATAATGCAAGTTTAGGAAAGGATATTTAAAAACTAAGCTACTCCTCTCTGTAGACCACATCTCAAATTCATGATCTCAAATTTCCACACTGACTGAAAACTAGGAAAATTTGAATTAATTTATAGATAATTTCTTTCATTCCAATGACACTTAGGCTATTGAGTTATATTTTCCACTGGAGAAAGTTCAAGTAACGAAAACAGTATTTCATGTGATCTAAAGATAAAAGTTCCTTTATTTCACATTAATATTTATCTAAGCAATCTTTTGCAGAATTTTAACTAGAGATCATACTATTTTGTATAATCAAATCCTTACATATTTGTTTCGACCCTTTTGAAAACTTTGACTTATTGCTTTCTTTGTCCCAGCCATCTACATATGCTCACCTTTTAGATCTAATTCATTTCCACTGAGCCATTTCTGCTCTAATTGTTCCTTCTGCAATCATTTGAGGCCCATGACATATATTCTGAGTAAAAACATTTATATTCTTGTTAAGTGGGAGAAAACAGTGTCCAGATGCCCTTCACTAAAAATATTGCATTTACAGTGACAAATGGAACAGTACAATGAATCACTGACCTCTACCTCTGAAACCAATAATACATTGTATGTTAATTAATTGAATTTAAATTTAAAAAATAAAAAAAGTAAAAAAACAAAACAAAATAAAAACCAAATGGAACAGTACAATTATAAACCATTCCTTAATACAAAAAGCCATTATATTGCCGTCACTTGAATCAACAAAAACGCCCTTTGTATTTACCATTTGGGGAGGGAGGTTCTAATAATCCTAAAAGAGTCATACAATGTTAAAAGAGAATCCATCATAGTGAAATTTTTGGTGACTTATATAAAGATTTTTTAAAAATTTGAATACATCATCAATTTTCAGCTGTCTATATATATTTCTAGCAATTATGTCAGAACAGAATTTTAAAAATCTAATCAAAGTTTTATATGTTTCTTTAATAACCATATGTAAAATAATACTTTCTAACACAGAAAGCTGTTTCTTAGAGTCAGCTTGCCAGGGTGCAGCTAATATGTTTATGAAAGGAAGGGTGTTGGTCAACCAGAGGTGGTAGTCTGTTGTTTTATAAATGACTTTGAAGTTCAGTAGCACTCTGGATCAGATGGCCCCCTGTGAAGATTTTCTTTGTGGCAGCTTTAGATACACTAATTTGATATCATTTATTTTTGCAGGAAATACCAATGAACTTCGTGGATCCCAAAGAAATTGACATTCCACGTCATGGAACTAAAAATCGTTATAAGACCATTTTGCCAAGTAAGTTTCTTGAATTAAATAGTTTGCATTATAAAGCACAAGCCTTCCTCATTCACCCTTACCTCATCATTTTCCATCCTCAAAACTTCTCCATACACACCAAATTTGGAGTTATGAATGCACATCAAGACTACTAACCATGAAAGTATTTTGAGGTTCATAACTTTATCTTGTATTACTCTTCTTATAATGGTCAGCTCACAATTCCAGCAGAGACATGGTTCTAAAATTTTATTGTGCCACACATTATGGTCAACTGATTTCATCAAACAATTCAATGGGCAAAGATAGTCTTTTCAACAAAAGGTGCTGAGACAACTGAATACTCACATACAAAAAAATGAAGTTAAATGCATGGGCGTGCCTGGGTGGCTCAGCTGGTTAAGAGTCTGCCTTCGGCTAAGGTCATGATCCCAAGATCCTGGGATCGGCCCCATGTTGGGCTCTCTGTTCATCAGAAGAGTCTGCTTCTCCTTCTCCCTCTGCCCCTCCCCCCCCCCCTTGTGCACTCTCTCTTGCTCACTCTCTCTCTCCCAAATAAATAAGTAAAATCTTTAAAAAAATAAAGTTGGACCCTACCACACACCATATACAAAAATCAACTCAAAATGGATCAGACCCAAGGTAAGAGCTAAAACTATAAAACTCTTAGTATAAAACAGAAGTAAATCTTCATGACCTTGAATTAGTCAATAAGTTCTTAAATATGACACCAAAATATAAGAAACAACAACAAAAAATAGATAAATTGAATTTTACTAAATGAAAAGTTTTTGTGCTTCAAAGGATACCATCAAGAAGATAGAAAGAGGACTCACAAAATGGGAAAAAAAATTTGTAAATTATACATCTAATAAGGGACATCTATCTAGAATGTATAAAGAACTCTTACCACTTAGTTATAAAAAGACAGCCCAATTTAAAAATGGGCAAAGGACTTGAATAGACATTTTTCCATAGAAGATATACAAATGGTCAATAAGCATTTGAAAAGATGCTCAACATCATTAGCCATAAGGGAAATCAAAACCACAATGAGATACCACTTCACATCCACATGATTATAATAAAAATGATAGACCATATAGAAAGTGCCAGCAGGGATGGGAAGAAACTGGATGGAACCTTCACACATTGGTGGTAGAGACGTAAAATGGTGCAGCTACTTAGGAAACAGTCTGGTAGTTCCTCAAACGCAAATCCTAGAGTTACTATATGACTCAGACATTCTGCTCCTAGGCATATAACCAAGAGAAATGAAAACATTTCATTGTCAATCACTAGACAAATAGATAGTTGGGGTTTTGGCAAAATCCATAAACATTCCAAAACAATAGCTCTGGAAAGATGGAGCCACAGAGACTTTTAAAAAGTATTGATATTAGAAAGCTATACACAAATGTTTGTAACAGCATTATTTATAAAAGCCCCAAAGGTGGAAACAACCAAAATATCCATCAACTGATGAATAGAGAAATAAAGTGTAGAATATCCACACCATGGAATATTACTCAGCAATAAAGAGGAATGAGGTGCTGATGCCTGCTACAAAATGAATGAACCTTGAAACATTATGCTAAGTGAAAGAAGCCATCACAAAAGACCTCATACTATATAATTCCATTTATGTGAAGTGGCCAGATTGACAGACCTATAAAGACAGAAACTGTCTCAGGGGTTGCCTAGTGCTGGGAGGCATGGGAAATAGCCACTAAACAACTAAAGGCTGTGGAGTTTATTTTGGGAATAAGCAAAATGTTACCAAATTGATTGTGGTGACAGATGCACAACTCTGTGAATAAAGAAAAAGAACTCTATGATGGCACACTTTAAATGTGTGAATTGTATGGTATATGAGTTACATCTTAATAAAGCTGTTACCAAAAAATTTCATTGTGCATAATAATCATCTAGAGTCCTTATAAAAATCCAGAGTCCTAATGGATGAAAGAAAAAAAAAAGTCTAGAGTCCTGGGTCCCACCCAGGGATTCTGTTTAAGTAAGTCCGCTGTTGGGCCCAAGAATCCATATTTCTTTTCTTTTTTTTTTTTATGTTATGTTAATCACCATACATTACATCATTAGTTTTTGATGTAGTGTTCCATGATTCATTGCTTGCATATAACACCCAGTGCTCCATGCAGTACGTGCCCTCTTTAATACCCATCACCACGCTAACCCATCCCCCCACCCACCTCCCCTCTAGAACCCTCAGTTTGTTTCTCAGAGTCCATAGTCCCTCATGGTTCATCTCCCCATATTTCTAAGCAAACACCCAGGTGATTCTGATACAGATAATACCAGGACCACACTTTGAGAAACACTGTTTAGACAATGTTAAAACTAAATTTAACTTGGGTACCTGGGTGGCTCAGTTGGTTAAGCATCTGCCTTTGGCTCAGATCATGATCTCAGCGTCCTGGATCAAGCCCCACGTTGGGCTCCTTGCTTAGCAGGGAGCCTGCTTCTCCCTCTCCCTATGCTGCTCCCCCTGCTTGTGTTCTCTCTCAAATAAATAAATAAATAAATAAAATCTTTGAGGAAAAAAACTAAATTTAACTCCATGAAATTTATTGATGTCAAGCAATGAGCCAGATGCCAGGAACCACTAAGATATAAGGAATAGCCTATAAGATCAAGGAGGTCATGGACTAGAGGGGAAAGTCATGTAAATGAGTAATTGTTCAGTGTACTAAAAGCCAGAATTGAGATCTGGCCCAAGTAGTGTAGGAGTATAGAGAGGACTGAGTTATTCTGCTTAGAGTGGCAAAAATGCTTTGGGGAGGATGTAACATTGTCAATCTCTAGACAACAGATGGTTGGGGTTTTGGTAAAATCCATAAACATCTCAAAACAATAGCTCTGGAAAGATGGAGCCACAAAACTTTTTAAAAGTATGGATATTGAGATAGTAGAGTCTGTATAATTAAGCCCATTAATTCACTCATAAAACATCAAATTCTCCATATTTATGGTAATATCAAGAATTACTGTTAATGGTGTCTTTGGGCTTCCCCCTCTGGCGGAGTTGGAAACGCTCCACTATAATATATTTTTAATGGGTCTATACAGTATTGTCCCTGTTGAAAGATATTTTATAACTAGAGCTGGCTAAAGGGGATGAAAGTGCTATGTGTTACAAGTGTGCTTCTCTCTGTCTCTGTCTCTCTCTCTCAAGATTTTTCATCTGAAATACCAAATATAAGTAATTAGGACAACATATACATTCATTGCAATTTTACTTAACCATCTAATGTTAGGATTCAGAAATTATTAGAATTATTTAAAGTTCAGCCTTCTCATGGGTGCCTGGGTGGCTCAGTCAGTTAAGCATCTGACTGTTGGTTTCAGCTCAGGTCATGATCTCATGGATCATGAGATCGAGCCCCCACAGGACCCCATGTTGGGCTTCTGGCTCAGCGGGAAATCTGCTTGAAGACGCTTGCCCTCTGCCCCTCCCCGCATTCACACACTCTTTCTCCTTTTCTCTCTTTCTCTAAAATAAATAAATAAATCTTTAAAAAAAAATAAAAAAATAAATAAAGTTCAGCCTTCTCTATTTCCTGCCCAGATGATATCAGACATAGTCCTTCATAGTCCTGTGTCAGCTTTTCCATTCCCAGAACTGGGTGGATCACTTGAACCAGGGCACCTGTGCTGACAACTGATGTTGCAAATAATGGATTTTCTGTTGAAAATGTCTGTAGCCTGAATGCACCACCCACCCCCTGTTGCACAAAATATAATTTAGTAAGTATAGTTTGGGCACGCCACACTATTGGTTGAAATCATCAGAGAAGACTGGAATTTATATGGAAAGCTATTCCTTATAGATTATTTCAGACTATAATATGGGATAAATTTTAAACATTACATAAAAGAATTAAAAATGATTAAGATTTTAAGTATTACTGTTTTTTTTTAAGATTTTATTGATTAATTTGAGAGAGAGCACGAGAGAGTACCAGTGGGGGGGAGGGGCAGAGGGAGAGAAAGAAACAGACTCCCCGCTGAGCAGGGAGCCCAGTGTGGGCTCTATCCCAGGACCCTGGGGTCATGACCTGAGCTGAAGGCAGATGCTTAACCAACAGAACCACTCAGGTCCCCCAAGTATTATGTTTTTTTAAATTGTTTTAACCTGTAATAAACTCAAGTTTAAAAGCTTCCAGCATGGGGGCGCCTGGGTGGCTCAGTGGGTTAAGTGTCTGCCTTCGGCTCAGGTCATGATCCCAGGGTCCTGGGATGGAGGCCCATATCAGGCTCCCTGCTCAGTGGGGAGTCTGCTTCTCCCACTTCCTCTGCCCCTCCCCCTCCCCCTGCCCCTCCCCCTTCCTCTGCCCCTCCCCCTCTTGTGTTGTCTCTCTCACTCTTTCTCTCTCAAATAAATAAATAAAATCTTAAAAAAAAAAAAAGCTTCCAGCTTGTACATATTAGTGAGGCCATATAATTTGGAGGATGTTTTGCAGCAGAAATATGGATGACCAAGAACAAATTAAATCATGGCTGTTTCTCTAAGGATGATGTCAGCCTGGCTCAGAACACTCTATGTGGTAGATTAAAGTGCAAAGGGTAAATTTATATCACATTATTTTGCAACATAAACAAATATTAATGATGAAAATATGTCTATGTCCTAAATCACAAAAGCAATGGGGAAAAAAAACTGATCACACATCAATATGAAGTTATTTGCACAACAATGAAGTATAATAACAAATTTCATGTATATTTATTCCATGCAATTTATGTATACAAATATAAAACATCATATGAATCATGGAACACTACATCAAAAACTAATGATGTAATGTATGGTGATTAACAGAACATAATAAAACAAAATTTAAAAAAAAACACAGATGAAATTAAAGAACTCTATTAATTAAACTCTAATTACTTTGGCCATCATTTCATATTTAAAAATTTAAAGTCTGGTAATATTTCTTACTTATGTTTCCTGTTCTATTAAGTGCCCAGAACAGAGTAGATATGCAAGTAAGTGAGCCACTCGTTAAGGCAACAAGTTGTGTGGCTCAAACAAAATATTGGAGTTAGACTTGCCTCCCTACCCTGGCAGGAGCATTCATAGTTTATGGCAGACAACTTAATCTTTCTGTGCCATCCTTTCTTCATCCCTAAAGATAGTGATGATAATAATATTACTACGTAGGGCCGTGGAGAGAATTAAGTAATCAGATGTGAAAAGGGAAGTTCCCACTAATAGTGAGCCCCCACCTAATGTTAGTTTCTCCTTTCCCTCCACCTAATTGAGGATGCATTGAT
Organism: Halichoerus grypus; assembly: GCF_964656455.1. Taxonomy (NCBI): domain Eukaryota; kingdom Metazoa; phylum Chordata; class Mammalia; order Carnivora; family Phocidae; genus Halichoerus; species Halichoerus grypus. The sequence goes on along the minus strand of NC_135717.1, from coordinate 133,492,368 downwards.
CATTAACCCCAGAACCAATTCCAGAAAATAATAACACTAACTAGGGAAAGAAGACTTTACGGTTTCCAAAGCAGACTATTTAAGAGCCCTGTTTTCTCTTATAATTTTCACATGGATCTTAAAAAGTGAGTTTCCATATAATTGCCATCTTGCATCGCCGGGATCAGCACTGTCCGTCAAAACCCTGTGCAGTTATGGAAATGCTCTCTATCTCCAATGTGATGGCCATCAGCTACGTATAGCAATGAAGCCCTTGAAGTATAGCCAGTGCGCCCAAGGAACTGATTTTTAAGTTTTATTTTATTTTAATTAACTTAAAGTTAGCTACGTGTGGCCAGTGGCCCCATATTGGATAATGCAGGCCTGGAGTGTCCTCTCCCTCCTGCAGCAAACTGAAGGTGACTCCCAGTCACCTTGAAGGAGGACCCAAGTCCTTGCCCTTCCTCCCATTTCCCACTTATCTTGAATTCATCTAGAAAAACTATGCTATCCCTCTCATCCCTGTCTTTGCCCAGGGATACACTAGCACTATAAACTCTTCTTTCATCTAATATCTTCTCCTCTTGACTCCAAACCTCAAATGCATTTCTGCCCAGAGAAGAAATCTTCAACACAGAATAACCTTTGGCAAAATCTGATAGGATGCCAGTCAGAATATCAGGATCCAGGGGCGCCTGGGTGGTGCAGTCAGTTAAGTGTCTGACTCTTGGCTTCGGCTCAGGTTGTGATCTCATGGTGGTTAGATCGAGCCCAGTGCCAGGCTCTACGCTTAGAGTGGAGTCTACTTGAGTTTCTCTCTCCCTCTCCCTCTGCCCCTCCCCCTCGCACTCTCTCTCTCTCAAATAAATAAACAAATCTTAAAAAAAAAAATTAAAGAATATCAGGATCCAGGTACCATTTTGTCTGTTAAATAGAAGACTTAAATTGCCAGAGGTATTTTAAAGAGGCTAGACGGGGAAATTTCATGTGTTCTGTACACTAAATCTGTATGTGTTCAATAATTTGTTCAGAGGAAAAAAGAAACAGGAAGGAGAGCAGAAGGAAGAGAAGGAATAAGAGAGCAAGAGGGGAGGGAGGGAAAAGGGGGACGAAAGAGGAAGAAAGCAAGAGGAGAGAAGGAAGGAAATAAAAGGGGAAGAGCAGAGGCGAGGGAAGAAAAATTGCTCAGTGTTGGAATTGTTATTATCACTTCCCAGATGTGTCATAAGTGGCATGCTAAATATTCAACATCTAACCCAGAAATAGGTGTCCTGAAAAAGGTTATCATAGTGAATTTGACCAATATATAAATTTAAAATACACATATCGACTTAAAATGCATAAAATGAATACAATTATAACAGTAATGATGAAAATAATGATGATGATGACAAGGATGATAAAGTTTTGGATTTTCTTTAATCCTCAGCTTTTTTTATTAGCCTAAGAGTAAAAAGGCTAAAAGGCTTTGGTTAGGATGCCAGTTTTCCCTTACTCAGTCCTATGGTTCATTCTGGTTTAAAAAGTTTTTGGAAACCTCTAAATACTTGTAAATCTTATAAATTACCAGTTTCCAAACTAAATTTAGCTTGACGAGAAACCTGTCTCTAAGCAGTTTATAGGGCTGAGTTCCCAATAAATCATATACATGGTAGGCATTATAAAAACTGAAGGAAGTGGGCCTCTTTTCAAGTCTCCCTGGTGTAGAGCCCTGTGGAAGCTTCTAATAGTCAGTGGATACTGAAAAGGAATGAAAGTTTTCCTGTCCCGTTTGCTAAGAAAGAAAAGGAATCTAGAAAGTCAAAAACAGTGTTTCAACTCTAATAGAAATGAATTCTGGTATTAAGCACCCTATGAGCCACATACCAGGTAGAAATTGCAAAGGATACAAAAGTTAGTTTCAAAAAAAAAAAAAAAGAGTTAATTAAATACAATTCTTGCCTTTAACGGGTTCAGTACAATTCATTGAGGGCAGGCAAAAAATGTAAGCACTTAAAATATAAGATGGTAAATATTAAAATAAAACACGAAAAAATACCACAATAGGCTGATTTGGTTTAGGTCAACAAAAAGAGTCATTGGTGGCATCAGCAAAAGTAGTCTCTGCATAAAACTAAGGTTAGAATAAATTGGGGTGTACACAAGGAGGATCGAATTCTAGAGGAGGAGGTAAGAACAGTGGGTATGATAAGCTCTCACAAGTTTACCTGTCTAGAGAAGAACAATTACTAGAGAGGAATGCATAGAACTGACTTCTTAAAAAATGGAAAGAACCATCTAAATCAATGCAATAGACATTTATTGAGTGTCTACTATATATACATGTATATATGTGTATATATATATATATATATATATATATAAGCACTGTCCAAGACACTAAGTCTTAGACACTAAGTCTTAGATATAATGAAAAATCTCCGTCTTTACCTTTAAGAGGCTCAGAGTGTGTCCGACTAAAGAAATCATAAAGGGATGATTTGATCTTAATTCATTTATGTAAACATTGGTCAAAATAGCTACCATATTTTCCATAACACCATGTTTTGCAAAGAGCCTTTCAACTTCTGGATGGAAAATGATTTGAACAGTTAAGACAATGTTGCTAGCACTATAACAATCTGCCTAATATCAGATTTTCCTGCTCTAGGTGGACAAACTGCCACACAGGGTAACTAAAGACAGCTTCTTTAGGGACGGGGATTTGGGCCAGACCAAGTGTTTGTTATTGGGCAGAAAAGAAGAGGGAAGTGAGTAAGAAAATCTGGTACAAATTCCAAATCCAAAGAACAGGAAAAGGAGCATAAAAAAGAAATGAGGTCAAGAATCAGAAACGCACAAAAAATAGCATGATGAATAAACTCATCGTCTCAAGCTTATGGGCAAGATTTGTGTTAAGAGACAGGGGCCAAGATGGGCCCAATTGTCCGTCAATAAACACAGGTGGATCAAGAGACAGACACACAGACGCCTCAGCAACCAACATTGACACAAGCCAGATGGTCAGCATATAAATTAACAAGTGTGCTATGTACAGTTACTAGTGTTCTAAGGAACTTTAAAAAGGGTAAATTTGTCTAATGCATTCCTTCTTATTTTCTTCCTTAGATCCCCTCAGCAGAGTGTGCTTAAGACCAAAAAATGTAACCGATTCTTTGAGCACCTACATTAATGCTAATTATATTAGGGTAAGTAAGTAACTATAAATTTCTTTCTGATGAGCATATCGACTTACTATTTGAAATTGTTGGGCTTTTTTTTTTTTTTTCCCCTCAGAGTGAATTAATTTTGATTTAACTGGGTTACTAGCAAGCTTATTCGTTCGTTTGTCATAATCGACGTTGGTAGTAGGTCCTTTACCTTGAGTCTTCCTTTGCTGTGCGTCTCTGGCTGCAGTGCTCTGGGTGCTGGGGTGCTCTAGTGAGCACGGGGCATTATGCCGCTCACTGCTGTGCGCTGTGCTTGACTTGCTGGGAGAGCATCCGGATGAATGGCGCTAGAGTCAGTGAAGCTGTGAAAGCTGGTGTTGCGTCTGGACTAGTCGAGCCAATTTGTTCTTAACTGGTTCTAAACTTTCAGTGGAAGGCATGAATTTCAAATCCAGTATTTTTGTCTCTTTACTCAAACCAGGGCTACAGTGGCAAAGAGAAAGCATTCATTGCCACACAGGGCCCCATGATCAACACCGTGAATGATTTCTGGCAGATGGTTTGGCAGGAAGACAGTCCCGTGATTGTCATGATCACAAAACTCAAAGAAAAAAATGAGGTATGACCTTTACCCAAGTAGTGAATGTTATAAATTTTCTATTGCTATAGAAGAGATGTTGTATAAGGGAAATTGCCATGTACTTCGGAACAGATTTAAGATGGAAATTTTAAGACATTGAAAGACAAGTTCACTTCATGCTTCCAAGGATGGTCATTGGTGTCATTGTATGAACAGCAGCTTTCTATCAGAAGAATCAGTATACTTGACATACATGTATCTCACATATCCCACATATCTCTGTAAGGAAATGAGGGGCTAGGAATTATCACTCCGATTTATAAGCAGGGAAATAAAAAAAAATTACTCATTCATATCCCAAGTAATTTTTGAACACTTACGATGTGACAGATACTACTTAAGTTGTTGGTAATATACTAGTAAAAAAACATACAGAGATGCATGCCACTGGTAGATTTTAACTTTCTAATGGGGAAGACAGATTAAAAAACAATAAACATAATAAAAGCATAAAACTGTAGCAACTAGAAAGGATAAATGGTATAGGGGGAACAAGGTGGGTAGGATAAGGAGATTGGGTGTGCTGAGCTGTAGGAGGGATGGGAGGGGGGAAGAGTAAGCTTTTGTATGATATGGGGAGGAGGGATGAAGCCCCACTGAGCAAGGGAGATTTGAAGGAAGCTACAAAAGCCAAGCAACTTTTTCAATATCTTCGTAACAAGAAATCCAAGAGAGAGACAAGGTTAGATTCCATTTCCGTACTAGCAGTCTTTCCTAAGGGTCTAGCTTACAGAACACTCATTCAGTACTTTACATCATAAAAACAGAATTGTGTAATTCCCAAGGGGTGCTATGTACTGCTTACATTTTAGGGCATCTTATTGGAATAATTTACTGTATTTTAGTCAGCATTTGTGTTTGCTTTCTTGTCAAAATTACTGTATCAGAGCTTCACGATGACAATAAGAATTTAAGAAAACCGAGCTTTCCCTTATACCTTTTTGGTGAGTTATAACTCTTCAGTATAGTATAATCTTGTGCTAATGAAGAAATTCCAGGCTCACAAGCAGCAATTTATAAGTTTTGTAAAGCTTGTTGCCTTCTTTCATTTTTGCTACAGTAGATAAAGGATTTTTTCCTGAAATCTATCCTAGAAAAACAGGTATATTTTGGGCCAGTAGATGAAGCTATATACTTAATTAACTATATAGCTTACTAAGTAAATATATTCCTATGAATCTTATATGAAAGCCTGAGGAGGTATAATAAAAACCGCCCCTAATATTTTCAGCTGTTTCACCCATAGCAATATATCAACACATCAGGCCACTGATAATTCCTGCACAGTTGTTTAATATCCACAACATTTTGCCTTTATTTTACCTACTCAGAACAGACTCTTCAAGTTTAAAAGGTGTATTTTCTGTGTATATGCATGCCTGCATACAAACAGGCTAGATCGTCTGAAAAACCTCCCATTATAAAACTAGTCATACTAGGTAAAATTTAAAATATAAAACATAAATTAGGAACATTTCCTAGATCTGAGTGGACTGCATTACTCATTATTAAAATTAAAAATTCCTTTTTGTTCAGAGCTTCCATGATGTAAATATAATACTATAGAGGAAACTTTGATGTTTTACAGATAAAATAGTAAAATAAAAATAGCATGCCTAACAGAGCTTGGGGGGAAAAAAGTCCCAGCAGTTAAAACTGAATAAAAGGCATAAAGCCAGAGAATTATGGGTTACTTGTGCTTTAACAAGAACTGGAGACAAAGCCTTGAGTTTGCAGGAGCCAAGAGCTGGAATGGAGACCTTCCATAGAGTGAGCTCCTGCAAGGGCTGTGCCTTCAGTAAAAAGGTGAGCCACAAAAATAAACCTGCTGACCAAAATAGGACTATAACAGGAAATTAATCCATCTAAATCTGGTCTTCTCATGAGATAGATAAAAAGGTTCTCTGTAGAACCTCATTCGAAAACCAGGAAATCCCAAGCAGAACAATTAATGCAAAACGTAATCCTGGATTGATAACCCTCTGTGGCACTCTACAGAAACAAAGGCAAAAGCTTTCTGGATGCATACACTCTCAGGATCTACATCACAGAATTTCAACAGAAAAAGCCCAGCCAAACATAAGCTCACAAGTCAAAATTATGAGACAACACAAGTAGATAAGCAACGTAAGGAAAAATCAGAAGAAGCGACAAGCAGGTAAAGTAGACCCACAAGAAATGAAAATAATAGAAACTGTAAGTACAGGCTATTTTTTTTATAATTAAGCACACAAAATATAAGATTAAAAACTTGACAGGGGAAGAAGTTACTACCCAAGAAAACTAGGAAGATGTAAAAACAAACCAAAGAGTCTTAGAAATAAATGTTATGTAGATATTAAAATTTAAAAAGAACACTTCATTAGACAGGTGTGATAGCAGGGTAGACATAGCGGAATAAAAATAATGACTGGGTTACAAATAGAGCTAAGGAAATTACCCAGAAGATTGAAATGACCAAAAATATGAAAGAAAGTTAAGACCTAGTATGTAAATGTCCAATGTATATATAATGGATATTTTAGAAGAAGAAAAAAGAGAACATAAGAAAAGAAGTAATATTTGAGGAAATAGTGGCCAGGGATTTTCCAGAAGTGATAAAAGACACGAGCTGTCAGATTTGAGAAGCACCATAAATCCTAGGCTAGTAAGTAAAAATAAATCCACAACTAGATACAACTATGAAACTAAAAAACACTACAGAGATGATTTTAACAACAGAGTAACTAACAAATGGCTTCTCAGCAGCAGCCACAGAGCCAAAAATCAGAAGAACAGTACCTAACAAGGGAGGAAAGACAGTAATTGATGACCCAGAACGCATGCCACATTTAGCAACGTTTAGCAACATTGTTTCAATCTGAGTAGAATGCATTACTCATTAAATTAAAATTAAAAATTCCTTTCAGTCCAGACGCTCCATGATGTAAATATAATTCCATAGAGGAAACTTTGATGTTTTGCAGATCAAAATGATACTGAGAAGTCTGGCTCAAAAGAAATATGCAGTAAGCTTCACACTACCAGGAAAATGCTGTTTACCAAAAATGTGCCAACTTTCAATTGTGTTGAGCGTCATTGTTTGGAATAGACAAAAATCATTTCCTCCCAAAAAAATGAAGGTGGAGTTATCTTTAGAAATTCCCAGGCTTTATATTTTCATGAACCTTTCTACTTTCTAATAAATAAATGAATAATTGCCCAGCTCTTATTTAATAATCCCAGTATTCTCATATCACCAAGAGGGTTTTTCTCTTTCTTATCATTCATGTGTTCACTGATGTGGCACTTTTAATTTCCTTCAAGAACTCCTGCCCTGAATTCACAACTTGGCACACTGGTGCGGGAGGCCTAGCTTTCGGTCCATCTCGACTTTGGACGTACCTTCCTCACGAAGCTTCATCATTCCTGGCTTTTGATTGAAAGCGAGAGACGCACGACCCTTCCTTTCACATGAACACCAAGAGGACATTGTAGGGTTATTAACTGGCCTCATTGCAATTCTGTTGTGTCTCAGGGAATAGGGACGCCCCAGGAGAGGGAGAGGCACGGGAAATGGCCAGTCAGTGGGGCACTCAGAGCACACCCAAGTATCGATAGGCATCGTTCATGGAACCCCAAAACAATGACAATAGTAACACCACAGATCACTGATCACAGATCACCATAAGAAATGTAATCATAATGAAAAAGTTTGAAATATGTGAGAATTACCAAAATGTGACACGGAGACATGAAGCGAGCAAAAACGGTTGGAAAAACGGTGCTGATAAACTCCAGGAAGGAGTCTCCAGGCAGGCTTGCCACAAACCTTCAATTTGTAGAAAATGCAGGATCTACAAAGCACATGAAGTGAAGCTCAATAAAACGAGGGATGCCTCTACCAAGAATGAAAAAAACAAAAACCAAAAACCAAAAAAAAAACCCCAAGCAAACCAAGTCTCAGAATCAGGTGTCTGTCCAAACAAGGTCAAGGAAGGTAATGTTGAAGGCCAGCCTGGCAGGCAGACAGGGGAGCCTGCTGACCAGTTTTCAGCTTTCCTGGAGGACCAGAATTAGCAATTATAATATCTAGAGAGGCAGCCTGGCCTAGCACTGCCTGGCAATGCTGGACGGCTAATCTCTCATTCCCATTTCCTATGCTTGTCCTGCCCAAGTAATTAAGGGTGGCCCGTAATTCAGAGGCTGACAGCTCTCCGGCAAAATGACTCACCTGTCCTTTCAAACATGTTTATATTCCAAATATAACTGCACCTTAACTTTTAACTTGCTAGGTTTTACTCAATTGTTGTAGCCTGCTTTACTTCTAACTATAGTTAGAAGCCCTCTTATTTGACACAATTAGCCAAAAAAGTTAGTAGAAAAATCACAAAAACAACAACAGAACTCTAATACTTTACTTTATCTTAAGGCATGTACATATGCTCACACTAAAATTTGTTCATTTTTTCATAAGACTCAGTTTGTTTTGTTTTGTTAGTGTTGGTCCGAAGCTGGAGTTCTAGATCATATGGCTTATGTAAATCATGCCCTTTATACATCATCAAAATTTCCCATTTCAGTTTCTTTAAAATGAGAGAGAACACAGAAAAGTTTGTAAAGGAATTGTGCTTGCAGAATCCTCCATAGATTTTCAAACTTTGCACTGACTTTTATCATTGTCACCTGTACCTGATTTGACTACAGTTTTTTCTACTGAGTCCTTTTTTTTCCAATGAAAAACTTATTTAACTTGTACAATTATTTCCTAGAACAATTCCCTTTTCCTCTGCACCTTCCTGTTTCATTAGTTTACGTAAAATTAAATTACTGAGCTTCACTAATGAGTTACAATTGCCATAAGAATATTTGAATGTAAGTACCCCTTGGTGAACACGTACAGCTCAGCTGATAGTAACAGAAGTACTGAGCTGAGTAGGAGGCGGCCCGAGAACATTGTGTTGCATGAGCACCAGCCTACTACACAGAGAGAAGGAAAGCCACTGGTTAATGCCGTGGCAAAGTAGGGTTGGTTAAGAGACAGTGGATATCAAAGATAGAAAGTTAAATTTTTAAGATGATACTTGCTCTGAGAGTTTTAGTTCCCAAGGGAATTTTCCCAGAGCCCCCTACCAGAATACCTGAACTTCAGTTTCCTCTGCTGTCAAATGATAAATAATAATAATAATAATAATAATACTTAACCCAATGTACCTAATGTACCACAATCAAATGATTGTGGAAGGGATTAAGTGATATATTGGTGAAGGTACTTGTAATAATAAATTGCTGCACCTTCATTGGTAATACTTAGTAGGAACACAGGAATGAAAGTAACTATAATAACTGTAGGCAATCTGACCCATCCTATACCTTTCATATGCTAATATAACCCAAATGAAACTGACCATCTTCTTTTTATTTATTTAGAGCCACTGTCTATGTGATGATATGTGTCTTCAGCTCAGAGAGTAAAATCTTTTTTTATTTTAAATGCATAGAATTCAAAAAGAAAGTAACTTAAAAATAGATTTTTTTTTCCAGGCAACTAAACTACTAGCTAGACCTCCTTCCTCTCTATACACAAATAGCCCTAATGTGGTGGAAGTGAGAGGGAGGGTCAAAGAAAAAAAAAAATAGAGGAGTTTGCATTGCTTTGCACTGCATTCTACTTTTACGATAAACCACTAATTATGAAGAATTTGTTGATGTCCAAAATCTTTACAGTCAGGGTTCACTAATTACTTGTTTGTACAAGAGACACATGAGCCTCTGAAAACCTCTTTTTTCCTCCAAGTTATGAATTTTTAGAATTAATAGATAATTTCACTGAAAGGATCAGCCTGGTTAGCAAAGAATAGTGATAATTTGGGGTTATATTCTGCGAGATAGCATGCTTTTTTGAATTATCTACAATTAGTGGGGTTTCACAATATTATCTGTAAGAGAGCATTTTCCTTCCTTGCATTTTCTGCCTTTCATATCATTGTTAGTGCCGCAATAAAGAAACCCTAAAAAGCTGTTCACAAAAATAATTTGAACATGAACTTGTGCTCTTTAAACAACTACATTGCAGCTCTCCCCCACCTCACATTCAAAAGCACCCACATTTATCTGGTCTCTTTTTCTATGTGCTCCTAAAGGAGGAAAAATGTATTCAGTGTGTAAAAATAAGCTATTGTATCTCAGAAAGGAGATGGGATGCTAATTAAGGGTTGTTTGAATGAACAAGTCACATTGCATTGTCTACTGGGAGCTGACTGCCAATTGCATTTTTGGTAAAGAGTCAAGAAAAACATTCAAGAGGGCCCCGGCAAGCTTGAGAGAGAACGGAGCAGCGCTTCCATTTATCAAGTAGGTGCACAAGCCTGTTCAAGTATTGTTAAGAGTCAGGGTGCAGGTTTTGAGCTCCTGCCTTGCAGCTTTTTCCTACCAGTATCAAGAGCCACCTTCCCAAAGAGGGGCCTGCTGCTCAGGGCTCATCGTGGACAATGGGGCACATATGCCAGACTGCTGGACCGCTGAATGCCTCTTTCTTTGTTCAATACCTTTTTCAAGATTCTTTGTCACTCTTCTTGGATTCATCCAGGAGGCATGGGTTTTACACAATAGCTCGGGTCTCACAGCAAAATAATTGATGCTTCATTGAAAGAAACCAGGCAGATTGGTTAGTATGATTCTCTTTAACAAACCTGGGAAATTTGAGACACTTGGCACTAGTAAATGAGGAGAAAAATAAATTGCTTTATTTTTAAAAGGTTTCTTTACTTAATGTTATGTCAGCCAGAGTATGCCTTTAGCCTGATTGCCGGCCGATCTTGGGTGTGGGGTGGCATGTAAATAGAGGTGAAAATGATTTACTTTGTTTGGAAAAGGACCAGGACACAGAGGATGCAAATGTGTTTTTATTGTAATGGATGAAAGAAACAGTGATTCCATCCTGGCTCTAGCATGTGGAGTGGTTAGTACTTAGCATGATAGACTCCCTAAGGTGTGTTTCTGATACTTTACGTGTCTTTTCCTTCAGTTCTGTACATCTGTGATTCTTTCTTTTGTTGCTCTTTTGAATCTGTAAGTTCTTAATTTTTTTCAAGTGTGGTCCTATGCCTTTGACCTGGGATGTAAAGAAACAAGTATCCTGAGGACTTAATGTCCTGACCGAAGGCAATTTCTCTATAAATGTGAAGGAATTTCTCTATAAATGTGCAAGTGTGTTTGCAAGAAAATGATAAGTTCTATTTAAACAGTATTTCTAAAGTTAACATTGCTTCTCTGGGCACTTGAAATAAAACATCACCTTTCACACTTTACTTTCTTAATCATTGAAATATGTGGTCAGAATTCATAGTTTTTTTGTAGCTGTTTAAAAGGCAAAATAATAAATAATATGAGCCTATATGTATGCTTGAATCTTGTTTTGTATTTTTCTTTTAATAATGTAGCTTGGATATAATAATTATACAATATTTAATTCATGATCTAATGTATAATGAAGTAATGACTGAATCATTTAGATCAAAAACCTAAAGTTGGAGCAACAATAGGAAGAACAACATGTTTTAAATGCTTACTGTATGTCTGGCTTTGTCCTAAGTGCCTTTCATGTAGTAAGTGATGAGTAAACTGAGGCCACAGAGATTAAGTGTCTTTCTTACAGATTCTCAGCTAATTATAAGTGGCAAAACCAAAATTTGGACCTAGGTTCTATGGCTCCAAAGCCTGCACCTTAACTACCATGTTATAATGCCATGGTTGCAATATAATTATTATTACTCTTATTAAACCCTTTAAAGAGGATCCGTTATAAAAATGTTTTTTTTAAAAGATTTTTAGTTATTTAGGGGCACCTGGGTGGCTCAGTTGGTTAAGCAACTGCCTTCAGCTCAGGTCATGATCCCTGCTCAGCGGGGAGCCTGCTTCTCCCTCTCTCTCTGCTTCTCCCCCTGCTTGTGCTCTCTCTCTCTCTGTCAAATAAATAAATAGTTACTTATTTATTTGAGAGAGGGAACAGCCTAGCAGGGAGCCCAACGTGGGGCTCGATCCCAGGACCCTGGGATCGTGACCTGAGCCGAAGGCAGACGCTTAATGACTGAGCCACCCAGGTGTCCCTAAAAATGTTTTTTTTAAATAATTTTGTTATACATTTATTTCAATCGACCCTATAGGTGAAAAGACCATCGGTCCTGGAAAATATAATACCGTAGATATATTAATGATCATTACATCTTCTTTACATGCGAGGGAACCTTCATTCAGTGGCATCTAACACAGTACAGATATTCTTTTTAGATGCTTCAACTGGACGGAGCATGAAAATATGACTTGGCTCAATCATTGTGAAAAACCATTCCTTTTATTGTATCACATGATAAAGTCTAATACTTGGATTTTTTAATTTCTTAATGCTTAATTTTTCAATTTAGTTCTTAATTTCAGGTTTTGGGAAATCTTGCCCCCTTTTGGTATGGGATTAGTAAAAATAGTGTTTGACAGGCACGTGTAAAAATTGATACTTCATTTTTAAAATTTTATTGAGATATAATTCATATACCATAAAAGTCACTTGTTTAAAATGTACAATTCAGTGGTTTTAGTCCATTTCCAGCCTTGTAAAATCGATACCTGATATTTTTAGAATTAATTAAATAAAAACTCTTGAGATGCTTGAATGAAAAGTACTCCAAGGCCAGTGAAATCATTAATATCTGCTGTGTTCCTTTTTTCTCCCCTTCCAGAAATGTGTGCTATACTGGCCAGAAAAGAGAGGAATATATGGGAAAGTTGAGGTTCTGGTCATCAGTGTAAATGAATGTGACAACTACACTGTTCGAAACCTTGTCTTAAAGGTAAGATTATGTAGCTGGAGCTATCTACAAAGTAGATGATATGACAGGATTACATTTCTCCTCTGAAAGTATTTATCCTAATAAGTATGGCAGATTCAATTTTTAAAAATAATGCCAAGATCAAAGAGAAATGATCATCATCTTCTCATGTATTTCTTTGTCATCAGCTACTCTTAGTATGTGGAATAATTAAATTAATGTAAGTAGGCATTAAGGAAATTCACTAAGTAGGATGTTGTGATCTTCTAATTTCTAGAAACAAAACATCCCTGATTCAACCTTTCAAATGCCTTTAACTAAAGGTTTGTACTGGAGGCTTTACCATGATTTGGGGGGTGGGGGGCTTGTTGTTTTTTGTTTTTCTGTTTTCTTAACATGACTTTGGTCTAAGCAGCTTTTAGTAAGGCCTGGAAACTGTGAAAGAGAACATCTGTGCTTGTGGGTGGTTGTGGGAGGCAAGACAAGCCTGAAGTGTTGATGAGATCTTCCCAAACTTGGAGTTACAGTAATTTATGGGGACTTTCCCCAGACCAGATTGTGTCATACAAAAGTTATCTTATTGAAATTATGGGCAGCAGATGCTGAGGAACATTGCCATGGTTTTGTTTTTTGCTTCTAGAGGACAATCATCTCAAAGAGTTCAGTCCTATCTAGAGCCTCACTGCTGGAACAGAAGCCTACAGAGAGTAGAGGCAGGGCTGCACTGGGGGTTTTAGAGGGGAATTCGAGATAGGAAGGCACCCTTTTCACCACATGCCCTCGAGGGTCTACTCCGTGCCAGGCCCTCCCCTCCCCCACCCTGGGCACTGGGTTATGAGTTGATGTGCATGGACCCTCACTCAAAGCTTGTCTAATTTAGTGACCCCTTGTAGCTCCTTTATTCCTGGGACTCCTTGCTGCTGCTAAAAACTGCAAGTTAGGACGAATGTAGAAAGTCAAATGTGGGGGCCAAGTACAAAATTAAGTGTTCCTATGTGGGCTAATATGTTTATCACCACTGTCAAGAATGTTCAAAGAGCAGGAAACACACCGTTCCAATTCCCTCTTGGCTTCCTTTGCGTCTGCCATTCTCTTTATTACAACAAATCGCACACATATAGATAGCATAGGTTTCATATGCCTTTTCGATTTTAAATATCTATTTCTCATTGAATAGAGGCAAGACTGTCAAACTGGGACATCAGCATGTGTATAGTCATGTTTTCTCAAGGTAGAAGAGTACACTTCAGCAATCTCCTAGATTTCTTTTTTCCAACCAGAAGTCAGTTGCCAGCAAGATGGGAGTGATAGAAGGCATTCAGTATTGTGGTTTGGATGACTTTTAGTTCCACAAGTAAATGAGGCATTTGGTGGCTCTTGCTATTTTCAGCAAGGAAGTCACACCCAACATGTGAAGCATTACTGGTACACCTCATGGCCGGATCACAAGACTCCAGACAGTGCTCAGCCTCTTCTACAGCTCATGCTGGATGTCGAAGAAGACAGACTTGCTTCCACAGGCCGGGGGCCTGTGGTTGTCCACTGCAGGTAAGGGATGAACTGTCCTTTCTGCCTAAGCAACTGTCCATCCCCCATAAAGTCATTGAACAGGTGGAAGTTGGGTGGTGCTTCCTGGTTGCAACTTTATTGGTAAATTCAATATTTACTGAAATTGGCTAACTTCTTCATATTTGAGTTTTGACTGAGATGCCACGTTGCAGAAATGAAGTGGTATTATCAGGGCATTTCAGCAAACAACAATGACACAGTAGAGAGAACAGCACTTCTACATCAATGGCTCAGGGAACCGGAGACTTTATTCAGCCCTCGACCTTGAAACTTACATCGATTTGTTTAGTCTCATCAGGCTCATTGACGCTAGGAATGACACGTTTTTAAAAATTATCAATGGCTTTTTTATTGTTTCAAGATGGCACCTGAACCATACTTGAATGGTATCTTGATAACATGTATCTATCATTATGTCAAATGTGGTGAAAACCAGTCAGCTATTTTAAAAGTGATTTCATTAAAAAAACAGGTGGAAATAAATTTATGAAGGGGGAAGTGGGTAAGCGGTAGTTCGCCAAAAGGAGAACAAAGTGTTATTACCAGAACATGGGGTTCTGGAGGCTAGGCAGACAAAAGCAACAGATGTCCGTGGTGGTTCCCTTCCCTAACATCTAGCTTAAAACTCTCCTCTCATAACTGATACCTCATTCCCCTTTTCCTTTTAGTGTACCCAAACGGAAGCAAATCGCTTTAAAGTTGTTTGTATAACCAGCCATTTATTCTTTGTACTTCGTCAAAATAATTTATGTTGCTTTGTTTAACCTCTTAAGCCTTGAAAGATAGCTTTTGATGATATTTCTAATAAATAAAATATAATTACTTTAAATTGTAACTTTAGCCTCCTTCTTCTATGAACCTTTGTGGTTTAATTAAAAGTGAAATTCACTATATACCTATGTATCCAAAGGAGTCATGATCCAGTTTCTAGCATTAGGCTTTATCCTAAACTTCACTTGGGGGCGAGGAAAGACAGCCTAATGGGTCATGTTTTAGGTCTGGAACCGTCCTCCACCCAAAATCATAAAACACTCAGGATATCTAAAACGAACGAGCTGTTTCCCCTATAAAACCAGTTGCCCTGCTGATGACTATTTCTAAGAATAAGACCAGCTTTTTTCCAAGCACTCAACATCTAATGTTGACAGTTATCTTTGGCCCTTCTCTCAACTCCAGCCTCAGTATCTAATCAGTCACCAGATTGGCTTTCCCTTCAAAGCTTCTCCCATAATCATCACTTCCTGTCCAACCACCCAAGTTCAGGCCCTAATGACCTCATCCATGTATTTTAGAAGTAGTTGGCTAATTGCACAAACACACCCCACTTCCCTGTGCCCCACCCCCAGCTCAGCCTACCCCATCCACTTCTCTTGCACGATGTTCCTAAAATCCTCCTTCATCATATGGAATCCCCTCTCAGCACTTCTCAATGGCACCCCTTTGCCTAGAGCAAAAGATCTTAACCCTGGGTCTATGGATAAACCACAGGGGTCATTGAACTCCTTGAAATTACTTTAACAAATTGGAGTACATAGACTTATGTGGGTTTTTCTGGGGAGTGAAAGTTCATAGTTTTTATCAAATTCTCAACAGCAACAACAACAAAAAGCAAACCACCACTGTTTTAGAGGACGAAGTCCAAACCTCTTAGCTTTCCATGTGAGATCCTTTATAGGCCCCATTGTGCCTACCCAGTCTTATTTCCCACTATTTCTCTAGGATAAATTTCTCTTCAGGCCAAGCTAGTCTAGTCACTATTGCAGATCATATATCCTGTTCTGCAACATTCTTTCTTTATACCATTCTCATACATGGAACATTCCCTCATTCATGATAACCAAAATGCCTGCCATTCGTAGGGTACAGTTTAAATCCTATCTCTCTAGTGAAACAAACTCTTTATAGACTCTTCAACTAAAAGGGACCCCCCTCCACCTCTGAATTCCTCTGCACTCCCATCCAATAAGAAACAAGTGCCAAGGGCACCCGGGTGGCTCAGATGGTTAAGCATCTGCTCGGGTCATGATCCTGGGACTGAGCCCCATGTCGGGCTCCCGGCTTGGTGGGGGTGTCTGCTTCTCCCTCTCCCTCTGCCTCTGCTTGTGCTCTCTCTGTCTCTCTGTCTCTCTCTCTCTCTCAAATGAACAAATAAAATCTTTTTAAAAAAAAGAAAAGAGGGGCGCCTGGTGGCTCGGTCATTAAGCATCTGCCTTTGGCTCAGGTCATGATCTCAGGGTCCTGGGATCGAGCCCGGCATTGGGCTCCCTGCTCCACGGGAAGCCTGCTTCTCCCTCTCCCACTCTCCCTGCTTGTGTTCCCTCTCTCGCTGTGTCTCTCTCTGTCAAATAAATAAATAAAATCTTAAAAAAAAACCAAAAAGAAAAAGAAAAGAAACAAGTGCCAAATATGAGAAACCAGTGCTATTTGAGTGCCCAGAAGGGAACTATTAATTCAAACCATGAGGACGGAGGAGAGCCTCTCAGAACTGGAATAATGTTGAGCAGAGGCTTAAAAAATGACCAATGTTTGTGGTTTTAAAGGCTGCGAAGGAGGGCATTTCTGACTGAAGGAATATCCTTAACACAGAAAAGAAAGTTGGAAAATAAAAGCCATTTTTTGCAGTGATTCATGTAGATGACAAAAATGGCACAAAGGATTCAAGGAGGACAGTAACAAGACTGAAAGCTTGAAAGTTAGTCACATTCGTATTATGCAAGGCCAATGACACCATGGTGGGGAGCTCAGACACTGCCCGTAACTACTGGGAGGCGTCTACAGTCTTTGAGTAGAAAGTAATATGATCAGATCCCAATTTTAGAAAGATGAACCTAGCAGCTGTGTGTATCATGAATTAGTCCAGGAAGAGACTCAAGACTTGGCAACCATAATGAGATCATTGCTAACCATGAAGTGAGGAGATGTCGAAAACGTGAGCACAGTTTATAGAAAGGAAAGCATGGATCCCAGAAGCTTCAGTAGAGGTGGAAAATATAAGAATTGATAACAGATTGGATGTGGGAGGTGAGAGGGAGGAGATGTTGGAGATGGCTCCAAGATTTCTAGGCTGGAAAACTTGTGGCTAACTGGTAATGCCATTGAGGGAAAAGATAATTCTGTTTTAGATACATTGAATTTAGATACATTGAACTGAAGCCAGTGCAAAATAGTAACATCAAGAGTTCCAGCTAAGAGACAGAATGCTAATCTAGAGTTTAGGAGAAATTTAGGAAATTTAGATGTAAATTTGAGAGAAATTTGCATAAAGACTATTACTGGTTGAAATTGCTGAGGGGTGGGAGGAGAGGGAGAGGAAGAAGGGATGGGGAGAGAGAGTTAAAGGGCTTGTTAGGTTGATGATTTACCATCTAGGGCAGATGAATGGGCAAACCCTCCTGGATTGGATGGATAGTGTTTCTATTCAACTATCACCTGGATATAAATGACTCAGATATTTGTGCCTCTGGCCACATCCTTCTCCCAAACCCAACTGAATCTTCAGTTATTCACTGGAATCTTCAGCATCAGTATATCCAACACCAACCTCCCCTGCACCCAAATCAGCCCTTCTTCTAGAATTGTCTCATGGGCACTACCTTTCCTCTGGTCCCCCAGATTCACATTTGTGATGTATCTAAGTCTTTCTCCTCCTTTCTAGTGCCTATACCTTCCCTAAATTCAGGTCCTCATTATTCTTTGTAGAATAATTACAACGCCTTTTTCACTATTCTCCCTACTGCCTATAACTCAATGATGGAATGCAGTTCAAGCACTGCTCTGGGCCAGATTTGTCACCTGGGCCTGAGAGCTTTGTCATTGTTGTTGCTAAGCCTGGCTTGCTGTTTCAGATTTAGACGTACCCTTTTAAAAGAATATCTTTTATCCTGGGGAGGTGTATGGGGGGATGGGTGAAATAGGTGACGGGGATTAAGGCGTGTACTTGTCTTGTCATGATGAGCACTGGGTGTTGTATGGAATTGTTGAATCACTATATTGTACCGCTGAGATGAATATCATACTGGAATTAAAATTTTCAAAAACCAAAAAAATAAAAAATAAAAGAATATATTTTATCTTTTCTACTTGTCCTCCACCTTTTTACTCTTTGTCTTTTCTTTTCAGTGCAGGGATCGGTAGAACGGGGTGTTTTATTGCTACATCCATCGGCTGTCGACAGCTGAAAGAAGAAGGAGTTGTCGATGCCCTAAGCATTGTCTGCCAGCTTCGTGTAGACAGGTGGGTGTCTGGGAAACAGAGATGCCACATCAGAGCAGCATTTTCGGTCACGGTCTGATCCAATCTGCCTGACTTGGTAAACACCACAGGCTCCGGAGTCTTAAATACCTATAAAGATTTGTGTAAAATGCTTAAGTATATCTTACATTGAAAAAAGTGTTATTTGCAGCAGTGACCATCAAGACTACAAAACCAGGGGCGCCTGGGTGGCTCAGTCAGTTAAGCGTCTGCCTTCGGCTCAGGTCATGGTCTCGGGGTCCTGGGATCGAGGCCCGCATCGGGCTCCCTGCTCTGCAGGAAGCCAGCTTCTCCCTCTCCCTCTGCCCCTCCCCCCAGCTCATGGGCACATGCTCAATCTCTCTCTCTCAAATAAACAAAATCTTAAAAAAAAAAAAAAGTGTACAAAACCAAAAGCTTATGCTTAATCCCTCCTCATCTCTAATATAGGTTATTTATGGTGTTGCTGTTCCCTCTTTGTCTTACACCCGTCTTCCTTTATATTTACTCTGCATTTTCATTTGACTTCACTGAATCATTCACTTTAGGATCGTGGTTGTTTAAAATGAGGCATATGTCACATACCAAGAGTCATCTTTTTTTAAATCTACTTTTTTTAATTGTGAAAAGATGCACATAACAAAATTTACCATCTTAACCATTTTTAACAGTACAGTTTAATGGTGTTAAGAATATTCACGTGTTGTGCAGCCCATCTCCAAAACTCCTTTCATCTGGCAAAACTCTGTTGCCTTTAAACAACAACTTCCTATTCCCTCCGGCCCCCGGCCCCTAGGATTTTACTTCACATAATATCCTCAGGATTCATCCATGTTGTGGCATGTGTCAGAATTTCCTTACTTTTTTTTTGAATGTTTTTTTATTATTATGTTATGTTAATCACCATACATCATTAGTTTTTGATGTAGTGTTCCATGATTCATTGTTTGTGTATAACACCCAGTGCTCCATGCAGAACGTGCCCTCTTTAATACCCATCACCAGGCTAACCCATCCCCCCACCCCCTTCCCCTCTAGAACCCTCAGTTTGTTTCTCAGAGTCCATAGCCTCTCATGGTTCGTCTCCCCCTCCAATTTCCCCCCCTTCATTCTTCCCCTCCTACTATCTTCTTCTTCTTTTTTTTTTTAACATATAATGTATTATTTGTTTCAGAGGTACAGGTCTGTGATTCAACAGTCTTACACAATTCCCTTTGTGTATAGATCATATTTTGTTTACCCCTTCATCCATCGATGGACACTTGGTTGCTTCCACCTTTTGGCTCTTGTGAATAATGCTGCCATGAACATGGGTGTACAAATAGTGGTCGAGATCCTCGTAGATATATACCCAGAAATGAGATTGCTGGGTCATATAGTAATTCTATCTCTAATTTTTTTGAGGAACCACCATGCTGTTTTCCACAGTGGCTGCACCATTTACATTCCCACCAACGTGCACAATTGTTCCAAGTTCTATACACCTTTGTCAACACTTGTTATTTTCTGTCTGTTGTTGTTGTTGTTGTTTAATGGTAGCCATCCTAATGGGTGTGAGGTGGAAGAGTTGTTTTCATATAGAGATGGTTTGATCATCTTTGTGATGATCTGTGTTTATCTGTGTTGAAAACAAAACAAACAAGAAACTTCTCTTCTTCCTTTCTCCACAAGTAAGCCTATCTGGGTAAATGAACAGTTGAGTCAGCGATGGAGAAAGTAAACAGATGCTCTTTGAAAACAGGCACAGAAAAAGATGGTGTATGAGCACATGGGCAGCCAGCCTCTCTGCTCTGCAATTCAGTGCGCTGGTGTGGAAAAGAGTCTTTCTGTTGGGTTCTCTTCTTTCATTTATGCAGCAAATAGTTATTAATTACCTCCTATGCCCAAGGCATCGTTCTGGACGCTACAAGTATAGCACTAAACAAGATGAGTGATGCTTGGCTCTCCTAGAGATTACATGCTCATGCAGAAAGAGACAGACAGATAATAAAAAAAGGAAAGAAAAAAAACAGGATAATTTCAGACAGAGATAAATGCTATGGAGTAAGAAAACAAGAGGGCCGTGGGAGCTGAGCCTCTTGGACTTCAGCCCTGTGGGCCAGAGTTTCCAAAAAGTGTAGATGGTTATCTTTTAAGATTCATTCAACAAATATTTATTGAGCACCTACTATGTGGTACATTCTGGGATTTCAATAAAAGAGACACAGGACTGTTCTAAAAATTCAATGATATATATATATATATGTATATATATATACATATATATATACACATTTATATATATCACTTAGAACAGGATCTGTCACATTAAACTTTCAATAAATGTGCAGTGTTATTATTATCTTCATTGTTATTAAAATTATCAATAAATTTCTATCTCTAAAAATTAAACATTCCAATCTCTCTGTCCAGATGAGGTTTTCCTATCCCCAGCCCTGCTGTTCTTTATCTCTTAAATAATAACTTCTAAGTCCTTGTTGGTGTATCTTCCCTCTCTTTTCCTCTCAGTTTTGACTGGCTTCACAGCAACTATTCATTGTAGTGGTTACACCACTGGCCTCTAGAAACACAGCGCCTGGGTGAGCCTCATGGCTGCTTCCATATCTTGGTTGTGCGGCCTTAGGCAAGTTGTAAGATGTGCCCGTGTCTGGGCTTTCTCATCTAGAAGATGGAAGTCATACTTGTATCTACTTTCAATTGTTGTAAGGAGTAAGATATAATCTATAAAGTTCCTGGCACATAGCAAACATGCGGTCAAGTTTAGCCACTGTTATTATCAATATATATATATAGCAAGAAACCTCAACACGCATCTATGACCTGGAAGCAATATATGTTAATATATATACCTCACAGGGCTACGGCAGTAGAGAGATGAGATTACATCCATGACGTACTTAGTAGAACACTCAGCTTATGTTTCTAATGCTCTCTGTATCCCTCCCACTTCTCCCCTTTCCATACCCCACATGTAACTGCTTCCAAAGATATTTTCTTTCTGTACATAATATCAGCTCCAGTGATCTCTTCTTCTTCTCCTACAATCGCTGTCTTACTGTCCTTCCATCCAGGACTGTCTGTCCAGCTGGAATAGGGTCCAGTTTTTCACTCCAGACTCTGGGACCTACCTTCACCCAGAAGTGGGGCTTGCGTCAGAGGGCAAGGGACAGCACCGAGTCAGCCTGGACCTGTTCCCGTGGTGACCTTGATCTCTCCTGCTTTGTGCTTCCGTACACAAGCCTCCTGCATGGGACCCCAAGCCCCTCAAGGATTCCGGTCCATACCCCTGCACCCTGCTCTCTTACTAGCAAGTGCTGAAACTCCATGAACGCCAGACACCCTCCGTGGATCTAGGCTGACTCCGAACCGAGTTGACCTCCAACACCATCTCTGACCCTATTTGGAACAACACCTTGGGGGGAAAAATGGGTTTGGTTTGCTCATTTCTTTTTTGGCTTTTGTTATTCTTCAATCTTGCCTGCTCACCCACCACCCCCCATCTCCTACCTCCCCCCACCTGCTTTTGTAGCCTGACCTCCACCTTGGCTTCCCCTTCCCAGTCACGTTCCCCTGTCAAGTCTACCAGATTGTCCTCTAGCTCTGAATGGAATCACAAATACATTTTTTAAACCATATCACAATGCCTCCTCTATCGGCCCCTTCCTTCCTAGAGCAAACGGTCAGAAATTTTAGCCTTGGCCTTCCATCACCACCAAGGTCTCCCCACAAGGCTTGTCTCTTTATTCCTGATAGGATCTCCAAAACATATCAAAACTTCTCTGCTGATCCGAAGGCTCCCTACCCCCCCCGATTTGAATTACTGCCAATATGTGTCTGGAAATCATTTTCACTAAGTCATTAATCAACATCTCTTCTACATACATTCTTTCTGAGCAGCTGCTTCTGTTGTTTATGAAGTAGATCCTCTCTTTAAAACCTTCCTTGAAACATCTTTCCTTTGCCTGCCTGCCTTCACAGGATCAACACAGATTTTCTTTTTTTGTCTCTTCCTTCTGCTATGCTGTCCCCTAGTTATTATGAAAAGTGAGACAGAAAAACTTCCTCCTTTCCTTCACCTCATCCAACTTCTTTTCCCGCAGGCTTCTTGCCTCTTGCTTTAGTTTCTAATTTTTTTTTCCTGTCATATTTCATTGTTAAAATTCCAGTTTGTAGGTGATTGCTGCCTTTGACCATATCCTCAGCTCATGCCAGGAAAAGAAAAACGGGCCTCAGAAAATCTGAACGCCCACCTTTCTGCTCTTGCAGCTTATTCGTTCTTCATCAGTTCTTCAGACCTTGTCCCAGCCCTAGTCTCTGCAGCCACCCTTGCCTTCAGTCCTGTATCTGTCTTCGGACCTTCCAGAATGCAGTATTGACACTTGGAAGCTGATTTCATAATCATCGCCTCCCCACCACGGCCTTCAAAGCACATGTCTCATTTAAGTCTCATTTAACTCCCAAAATGAACCCAAAAGTAGGAACAGAGGTGTTCCTTGGCTCTGTTTTTTAAGAAAGAATTCAGGATCATCAAGGAACTTGTCCAAGATCATGTAGCTAAAATGCTGGCAAAGTAGACCTCTTTGGAACCCAGGACTTCCAATTTCTAACCCAAAAGGTGTGATCATTACAGATGAAAGTAAACAGTCTTTCCAAATATGTTTATTGCAAAACTGCTTGACAAAAACAAATCTTTTTGTTAATGCTGCCAATTAAAAAAATGCAATGACACCATAATTTTTAAAACAATGTCTAGTATGAGTGAGAGCTGTTTCATGAAGAGATAGAGTGATACTGTCAGCAGTTGCCTTAAGAATATAATTTGAGGAACATAGCAAAGATGCCTCATCCCAAAATATCTGTCTACGGAGGATGCCTAAAATATCTGTGTATGGTGAATATCTGAAACTCGGCCATTAGAGAGCCAATCCTTGATGAAAAGAATCATTCTTTTTTAAAGTTCATTGAACGTGGAGGCAGAAGGTGAGGGCAACACCTTATGCTTTTTCAGCTATTAACCCTTTCGTCTAAACAAGGTGATTTGTCCCTTCCAGCTAGTGTAGGGTAGCTAGAAAGAATGTAACTCCATGCATTAGGAATACATTCAGAACTTGGGTTTTGATGAAGGGGACTTGAAGAGAGGGCCCCAAAATTTGGGCACACCTGAGGCCCTGAAGTAGAGATGATTGGTAGAGAGCCGTGGGCACTGGGAAGCTGAGGAGAGTGGAGAGGAAGCAGAGAGCTCTAGCAAGGGATTCCTTGGGCGAGATCAGCTACCAGGACCCAGTGCAGTATGAAAATGTGGGGCCCCTGTTAAAAAAAATTATTAAATATTTCAAGATAGTGACAGCAGAGCATTAACCCAAGTGCAAGGTCCTTCTCAGCACAGGGGAAGGGGGCTGGTGTGACCCAGCGGGTCACAAGCCCATGAAGCTGACCCTGAGGTGGGATGTTTTTAGGATGAGTGTTTGCATATGGGCCTGATTCCTGTGTCGTGTGTCCTGTGGAGCAGGCACCCAAGATCTCTGCTTAGAGCGGTGCTCCTGAATCATGCATGCATTCATTCATTCAACAAACATTTCCTAAACGCTTACTACTGTACGTGCATCAGGCATCTCGGCATAGAGAGATGGATTCCTTAACAGACTTTTCCAGACTGTGTTTCTCAAGGCACAGTTTAATTATTAATTAAACTACGAGAGCCTGCCAAGTACCAGACCCTCTTCGACTGCATTCAGGCAAAAATAAATAAATAAAATAAAATAAGCTCTCAATTAAATTTGAGCTATATAACACTTTTCTTATAAGCCCTCTCCACTTGGATATTCACAGTAAGTATTAAAACATTAAGGAATCTGGGGAAGTCCCCCAACATAGAAACCCATTTAACTTTCCTTAAGCTCTCTTTCATATTTATTTGACCATACAAACTTTCCTCAAAGTCTTTCTAAGTGGGAGGAAAAGAAGTTGTAAATAATAAATATAAACTGTTCTTTCAAGAAGTTTGGTGGTGGAGAGAAGACTGTGGACAGCATGGGGATTTGAGCGTAGGCAGGGACCATTAAAAAGGAGCACCCAGCTGAGTATAATAAGGGCTACAAAAGACAGAGCCAATATATCAAGGAGCTGATATTTTGTATGCTGCAGAGTACAAGCTCCACAGGATTTTTCCTATCCTTTCATACTCTCTTAACAATGGCCTCTACCCACTAGTGATCCAAGGCTGCACACTGTGCCTCTTTTTTTTTTTTTTTTTAATAGTTTACCCCCCACCACTTATATTTGCCTCCTCTGAGAAGTCCAGGGCAGGGCTAACAGCAAAGAAGAAAGTCCAGTGATTTAGATACTTGAAATGGGCTTGAATCAAGGGTTTGAGCATTGAGCAGGATCAAAAACCTGATTCCAAATAAAAATAATAATAATAATAATAAATTACAATGCCCAATTATTGTAATTCAACATGACAAAAGCAGACAATTTGTACTCAGATCACAAATCTGCATTTTAGCAATAAATTCAAATGGTCTGGTTTAGAGATGAGTGTTATGCTGAATGGATGGTCCGTTGTAACAACAATGACAAAGCCATTTGGTGGATTATTCATTCTCTGGCAAGACGTTATTTTTATTGGCTTCAGGGCAACTTCTATTAATAGAGGCTACAGTTCTCACTGCAGATTCACGAGTCTGTGATTCTCTTTTTAATAATACTTTTGAGCATATTTTGAACTAAATTAGGATTTCTTTTTTTCCAAGTAGGAGTTCAAATTCAGTGCAAGGCACCCACAAGCGTTTTATTTAGAAGTGCATTAGTGGATCATTCCTTCATTCCCATAGCTTTCATTTTAAATTAAAAGATGAAGTCGGTATCAGGCATTTGGGACCAAACAACTGGCTGGTGGGACTAGGAAGCAGGCAACCACTGGAGTATGAGGTGCTGGACGTCAAAAAGCTTGGTGCTAATCCTGGCTGTGCCTTAATTCCATGTGTGACCCCATTCTAGGCCTTTCTGTATATGTATGTAAAAGGAGAGATGGGGCATATCAGTGGTCCCCCAACCTCTTTGGTATGAGGACCCCCTTTTTTAAGAGTAATATATTTTATGGACTTCAACTTGATAACTGTATTTTGAAACCCTTAATGCTTATAAATTAACTTTCATTCTGTGATTCAAAACCACCTACATGCATTTGAAAATTAGTGATGCATATGTATGTGTGTTTATTTGGTCCACTGATAATGCTAGAAGCACAAGTGGATTCAAGGACACCTCCAATAAGATGCCTTTCCCATCTTGGGATTCAGTGGGAAGTGATCATCTGACTCCCTAAACCCCCTCTCAGCTGTTGTGTTCTTTGAGTCTCTGAACTTTTATTTCTATAGAGAACAATGGAATGACAATAACAGACAATCAAAACATTTGCCAAACACCTACAAGGAAAGGGATGGTTAAAAGAAATCTGGTCGAATATTGTACAAGTCTCTCATTCTTTGGGGGGATTCCAAGACCTAAAAGGAGTGAATGATGTATCTAAAGTCACATAACGAATTTTGACCGTCTGTTTGGTTTTTTTTTTTGGTTTTTTTTTAGACATTTTGAACTGAGCTTCCATTTTGCTCTAATTAGATTGACTAAATTCTGAATTGTTTGGTTCCCAAAACACTGTTGTTTTCTGGAGTGGGAGACTGAATTGGGTTACACACCAGTTGAAAGGAAGTTCACATTCTAGTCTTGCCTTTGACAATGACCCTGAACTAGTTGCTGTATAAACCAGGGAAAATTGTTTATCTCTGATGGTTACAGCTTAGATTATTATTAATAGCTGAATGTGAGAAATACAATGAGCTTTCTATTGGCCAGCATGACAAAAAGGGATATTTTGTTCAATCGTGTTTTCCTGTTAATGGAAGGTTACCATACATATATAGGTCAACAATCTTCAAGAATTATGGTGAAAAAAAAAGGACCCATAACGTTGGCACTAAACTGAACCCAGTGTAATCATATTTTATTACTGAGACCTTCTATATCTGGCTTAAATCTTCTAATCTTTTTTTTTTAATTAATTCATTTATTTGAGAGAGAGAGAGAGCACGCACAGCAGGGAGGGGCAGAAGGAGAGGGAGAGAGAGAGGCTCAAGCAGACTCTGTACTGACACGGAGCCTGACTGGGGGGCTCGATCTCATGACCCTGAGATCACGACCGGAGCCGAAACCAAGAATCGGATACTTAACCAACTGCGCCACCCAAGAGCCCCTTAAATCTTCTAATCTTAAATATCACCACATTGTTCTGACTATACCATCTGACTGATAACTCTAGTTGCTGTTAAAGCTAAACCAACAGCTTTTACCATATTTAGCTCCTGCTACAAAAGATTCATTTAGGCTTCTGTGTGCCAGGGTTTTGCAGCATGAGATAGTGACAGAAAGTCATTTATACACCGAATATGAAAGATACACGTGTCCCTTTGAAAAATAATAATAATCCGTCATAATAAAATGGCTCAGAAAACTCAAAAAATGCCTTCTATGCACATAAGAAGGACTAAAGAACAATATGTGGCCACCAGAAGACATCTAGGCAGGGATGAAAGGAATGGGTTCCATGGCAGGTTGACCTCGGACAACTTCTTCCCATCATATTTCTTTTAATCTCGTTTGGCACCTTTGGACACTGGAAGAACTTGAAAACAGAATTTGGGAAGTGAAGCACATAAAATACTATGCAGTCCCAAGGCCTTTTTCTTTCCTTTTTTTTTTTTTTCTTCCCCAGAAACAGGAAACAATCTGTCTAATCCTCCTTTTAGAGAGTCACTGGTGAAATCTGCTGTTGTCTTTGTACATCCTTACCTTGGAGGCCTAAATTGGAATGACATCCAAAGACCTTGCTTGTGGCTTCCCAGACAGGATAGAAAAATGCTTCCAGTGTGCGTCATATCATTGTTTAAATGTTTTGATTAATCACTCTAGTGTGATGATTTCTCTCTCTCTCTCTCTCTTTTTTTTTTAACTATAACAATCCAAGAGGAGGTATATATAAGCCATCAGTTTTCTAGGCTAATATATGTCCCCAAAGTATTCTTTGTTTCCAAAACTTGTTTAAAATAATTCCAAAGCTAAAATTTCCACCTGTTCGGATAATTTTTAGCAACCCTACCCTTACATTTATCCATATCTCTCTGCATTCCCAACTCATTGCAAAGATCCCCTTAATTAGTGAATTTCAAAGATCTCATTTGAAGATCAGAAATTAAACATTTTGGTTTACTTCTTTTAAGGAAACTTAAAAATAAAGCCCCAGAAATTGGTATGGACTTATTTACTTGACATCACAGTTCCTGAGACCCTAACAAGAGGTCCTCTTATAAAACAGATTATGCCAAATGAATCTCCCAAGTTGTTGCCAGGACAACCTTTTCCTTCTTCTCAGCTTGGAGTTAATTGAGTGTTAGCCTAGGTGTTCAGAAAAAAATTGGTTAATTTTCAGGGGGAAAAAAATGGAATTCAAGTTATGCTAGAGTATTGAACTATGATCGGATTATCCCTGGATCTGTGCTGGCTTTTATGCCCTAGAAATACTTTGGAACACAGCTCCTCCAGAGAAAGTGTCTATGTTCAGAATACCTGGTCACAATGAATCAGAACATTTATGTTTAAATTCTCCCTCCTTGATATGACATCCGTATAAAGACCTGGGGAAAACCTTTGTTCAAGACACCTGAGTTACAGACGCAGACATTAGCCTGGCTTGACTCACGCCCAAGCTGTCGAAGCTTTACCCATGAGGCACATTAACGTCCACACCTTTTGTTCTAAATTTACTGTATCAAACTTTACCAAAAGAATTCCAGATTCAAAAATAATAAGAAGCCAAGGAGCGTAAGTTCCATTGTTAGCTCAGAAGTGAGTCACCGCTGTAGAATTTCTTCTGTCTACTGATTAGACCGGATACGCGCTGGGCGGTGCAGCAGGAAAGGCTGCTGCCCTCTGTATGTGTGAGTTAATAGTCACAAAAGGTCACAATTTTAACATGTTAAAAACCAAATCTCTCTCCTGGGCATCTGGAGGGCTTTTTTCAACACACCCTCCCAAGTAGCAAAAGGAAAAAACTACATTTCTTTTCCTTCTAACCTGAGCCTACCCCCAGCTGACACAGCTACGTGCTTCTCGGCATGGAGACAGAAGACGCTGATTTTTGTGTTTGGTCAGGCTAATGTGCTAGGAGATATCTGACATTTCTAGAAGGGCGGTATATCTGAATCCTCTCTGGCCTCGCCAAGTACTGTGTTCATATTCTATGGCCACCAAGAAATCAGAGCCTTGCGGTCAGCACCACTTGTGTAGTGAAAGGAATGACTTTCTTCCGTGGCATGGCACAGGGTATAATTAGGGTGAACAAAAAACTTACCATCCAAAGCAAGGCACTTTCTGTAAGTGAAGGGTGGCTCTAGTAATAGTTACACAGGACCACAAGAGGGAACAGGACTGTCCCAAGCAAATCAGATGTATGATCATCCTAGGCATAGTGTTAGCCAAGCACTTACCAAAAGAGTAAGAAAAAAAAAATGTAGTATGTATTTTTGTACTCACTAAATAGCAATCACTGTGCTAAGCATTTTATGGATTCTCTCATTTCAATCTTGCAAAACTTGGAGCTCCTCGGTGGCTCAGTTGGTTAAGCATCTGACTCGATTTTGATTCAGGTCATGGTCTCAGGATCATGAGATGGAGCCCTGAGTCTGGCTCCACCCTGAGCATGGAGCCTGCTTAAGATTCTCTCTCCTTCTCCCTCTGCCCTTCCCTGCTCACATGCATGTGCTTTCTCTCTCTCTCTCTAAATAAAAAACTTAAAAATTAATTTTAAAAAATTTTTTAAAAAGCTTGCAAAACTTGAAACCTTACTAGGTAAATACTGTTTGCCAGGCTAGTGGCTTTCAAACTTTTTTATGAACAATGGGAAACAAAGTAATGGGAAGAAAAAAATCTTCCACAGAATACCAACATGAAAAAACCAATTAAAAAATAAATAAAATAGGGGCTCCTGGGTGGCTCAGTCGGTTGGGCGCCCGACTCTTATTGTCAGCTCAGGTCATGATCTCAGGGTCGTGAGATCAAGCCCTGAGTCAGAGTCCGCGCTTTGCTGAGCGGTGGGCTTGAGATTCTCTCTCTCCCTCTGCCCCTCCCCCACCCCATGCTCATGAATGTTCTCTCTCAAAAAAAAAATAAATAAATCTTAAAAAATAAATAAAAGGCACAACTGCCTTGGTAAAAACTGGGATTAGGAACTAGTCTTTTCTTTTTTTTCAGGTTTTAAGACTTTTTATTGCGTATTTAAAAAATTGTGCATTCCAATAATTAAAATGATTTGAACAACAAAAAAAAAAATGGCACTCTGATTAAACTGCATTTTACAGCCTGCAGGACACCCCGGACCAGCTCGGTTTTTCCTCTCGATTTCACTGTCGTCCCACCCAGCTTCTTCCTTCACCAACATGCAAGTTCTTTTCCTTCCCTGCCAGCCAGACAGGCAGATGGGAGAGGCAGGCGCCTTGGTTGTCAGTAGTTCTCGATTCTTTGATGTGAAAAGGGGCAGCACAGTCATTTAAACTTGATCCAACCACTTTGCATCTACAAAGTTAAACAGCTAAAAGAAGTAAAATAAGAAGGCAATGCTTGTGGCACGTACAGTACATATTGGCGGCGCGCGCCTCATTACGATTCGCCTGCTTGCTTCTCCTGTTCAGTCGTTTCTTTTGAAGGCAGTGGATTTTTCTCTTGCGTTTCTGGCTTCTTCAATTTTGACTTATCGAATTTCTCAATCTCAGCCATATCGGGTTTGTCAGACACAGTTGCGGAGGAAGCGGAGCGAGGTGCGCGTGCAAGTGAAGTCCCGTCTGCTCAGTGGCCGCCGCCGAATGCTAGTCTTAAAATCCAACCTCCTGCACCCCGCCATGGCCTCAGGGACCACTGCAGAACCTTAGGCTTTTAAGAATTCTGTGAAGAGGGACGCCTGGGTGGCTCAATTGGTTGAGTGTCTGCCTTTGGCTCAGGGCGTGATCCCAAGGTCCTGGGATCCAGTCCCACTTGCTCCGCGGGGAGCCTGCTTCTCCCTCTGCCTGCTGCTCCCCCTGCTTGTGCTCTCTCTCTTTGGCAAATAAATAAATAAGATCTTAAAAAAAAAACCAAAACTTTAAAAAAAAAAAGAATTTTGTGAAGAGCCTTTTGTCTAGACATTGATATGGCCTGACTCATTTAATCCTCACAATGACAGGGTTTGGCATTAATGCCATTTTATAAGTGAGGAAACCCCAGCTGGGAAGGATTAAATGATTTGTCCAAAATCATATAAGCAAGTAGGTTCAAAAACAAGGATTCAGACTTGAATCTGTCAGACTCCAAGCCCACTTCTTTCCATGACATCACCTGCCCCTGCTGTAGCAGACTTCTAGGCTGGTTAATATTTAGAAACATATTTGGATCTTTCCATCTAGGCTTGCCCCAGCAGGGAATATTGTGTCCTCTGCCAGGTGTGTTCTTAGTTCTCCAAGGCCTTCAGAGGCCCCATCCCAGAGCCTTCCAGGCAGTCCTGTTCAACCAGATAGCACCAAAGAGTAACCAGAATGGAACAATAGCCTGCAGTATGGTATCTGTATGTGCTCTGCTGTGTACTAAGCATTTTAAATGGATGGTCCCATCCCTTTCTCACAGCAATGCTCAAAGGTAGGCACCGTTACGTTATTACCCCATCACTTTGCAGACGAGGAAACGGAGTGTTGCAAAGGCGTTGTAGTAAGGTAGAGCAGCTAGTAAGTGTTAGAGAAGGGATTTGTCTTGACAGCAGCGTATGGTGTCTTCTCCTCTCTTAACCCACTCTGGTCCCTACTGGTGATGAACCTGACACCTTGGCATTCCAAACCTTTCACAGCAACGATCCCTCTTACAACTAACTGGGTCCCCTTGCCCTGTACTTTTTCCCCCACTCTTTTTTTTATAAACTAATTCCTGCTCTGCAAAAGGTATTGGACAAGCATACCTTGTTTCTTTTTGATCTGGGAAATCTAGAACTCTGGGCAACAGCTCTGTACCTAAAGGATGCTCCAGGACAGACGATGCTTTAATACAATGTATTGAGTAATGGTGGTGCATGCTGCCTGACTCATGATGGGGCATCTATTTTGGGCCCCCTAGGCCTTCTCCACTGAAGCATCATCTTGATCAGCATGGAAATCTTTTAAAAACAAACTAGGTTGAATTTAAACTATGATCTATTGGAGGTCAAAGGTGATTTTAGTGCCCACTTTAAAAGGGAGCTGGAGGGGGCGCCTGGGTGGCTCAGTCGTTAAGCGTCTGCCTTCGGCTCAGGTCATGATCCCGGGGTCCTGGGATCGAGCCCCGCATCGGGCTCCCTGCTCAGCAGGAAGCCTGCTTCTCCCTCTCCCACTCTCCCTGCTTGTGTTCCCTCTATCGCTGTGTGTGTCTCTCTCTCTGTCAAATAAATAAATAAAATCTTTAAAAAAATAAAAATAAAAGGGAGTTGGAGGATGGTTTTTAAAGTAATAAAAAGAGCACCCCTGCTTCTTACGTTTAAAGACCAGCTTGTGTTACCAACTTTACATCAGTGATATGGATCTGGACTTCACTAAGTCCACGGAGCCCAGTCTGACATGAAAGGTACCTGGGAACCAAGTCAGAGCTGTCCTGGGGATGAATTATTACAGGGTTCTCCTGAGGGTTCCATATAATCTAGCATTATTCATTTATCCTATAACTGAATTTTGTATACAGGAACTGTATTAGCTCCTTGGGTATTTTTTTTTACTGTGGCCAGCCAATAAAAAGACTGTGTAAGATCTGCATGGTGATCCTACATTTTTAAGTTCATACAAAGATCCGCAAAGTATTCTAGATACCAATATATAGAATTAGACATTTATTAAATATTTTCAGAGACGATGGTGACAAGTCCCTGAATTTGAACCAGACTCCAGTGATTGCATCCCGTAATGCCCCTTGCCTTCTTTTAGCCCAGTTTATTTGCATCCATATGAGATGAAAATAACATGTCCTGGGTAATCTACATGGCAGGTATTTACTTAAGACTAGTAAGTGCTTTTCACTGTTGCATGTATGAGAAGACTATGACATCATGCCTGCCCTTAAAGGACCTACAACCTAGTTGGAAACAATTTTAGAATAGGATAGACGGTGTATAACATGATATCCAATTACTTATAATAAAGGCCCCACCTTGGCCCTCTCTTTTTCTACTGCATTATAAATGACAGTTAAAAAGAAGTGAGGCATGCTTGTTAAATATCTAGAGGACACAAAGCTGGGAGTGAGAAATGAAAAGCTAATACATTGAATGATAGAAATAGTGGTGATAATAAATAAGAACTTCATGCTGAAACCAAGTTGAAAATTTTTTTTTAAAGATTTATTTACTTATTTATTTGACAGAGAGAGACACAGAGAGAGAGGGAACACAAGCAGGGGGAGTGGGAGAGGGAGAAGCAGACTCCCGGCCCAGCAGGGAGCCCGATGCGGGGCTCGATCCCAGGACCCTGGGATCACGATCTGAGCCGAAGGCAGCCACTTAACGACTGAGCCACCCAGGTGCCCCACCAAGTTGAAATTAATAGGAATGAATAAAAAGTCCTGCATTTAGTTTCAAAAATTCAGTAGCTTAAGTACAAGATGAGAGCGAACTGTCATTTCCACACTCCAAAAAAAAAAAAAAATCCTGCCGACTTTTTCATTAGCCCAAACCTTCACTCAATATCCTAAAATGCTTGCTGGGCACCGGGCTCCAGGCGGGCACGGTGACATCTTATCATCTGATGTACCTGCAAATGCAAACTCATTGGCCTATGACATGCAGCTCAAAGGAGAAAATAGTCCCACTGACTAGACCCTGTCGGGAGTAGACACAACACTCTAAGAAGGTCATCTTTGATAAAACGGCCTACAGAAGAGGGAGACTAGATTGGTGAGTGACCAGGAAACCAAGCGTTATAGAAATATTGAGGGACCACAGGATGTTTAGTCTAGAGAAGAAAAGATTATAGGACTTTGATGGTTGTTTTCCAGCATTTAGAAAGCTATTGTGTGACTACAAGAGGAGCCTTTAGACTTTTTTGGGGGTTATTTCAGTTCAACCAATGCGGTGACAGTTAGAAAGGAGCAGATTCATTTTGATCTCCTCAGAAGCTTTCCTGCAACTTGGGGAAAGGCTGCTTCTTATGGTACCTCGCCTCCCCACTGAGCATCCCAGCAGAAACCAGCTGACCATCTGCCTTGTAGACTGCTCCCTTCTGGAAAGGCTACATTGTGCCGGCGATAGGCATAAATGATCTCTGAGAATCCCTCTGATGCCAATTCTTTCCAAATGAGGTGGAAAATAACATAATTTCTCATATACCTTCCTTAAGCTTTCAGACTCACAAGAATTTTGCTAGCCTACAACTGATCAGTTTGTTTCCCCATTTTCCCCATCTTAGCTGGCTGAAACACCCTTGAGTTAGGTAACAGAACGTCAGAGAAAATACACTCCGAGTAAGAAAATACACTGCTGACCCATTTGAGGTCACATGGGTATGAAAACTTGGACTATGTCTTTGTTCATTCACCAGTTGGACAGATAAATACCAGTGCTTACCAGAAGAGACAAGAAAGGGAAGAGTTTACCTCAAAGTGAAGTAAATGGTGAGGGAGTTCAGAGCCCAGAGCCCAGGAGATGGAGCACATAAAAGGCTCCTCATACCACCGGCAAGTCAAGGGGGACGACTGATGGTTCTCTGAGCTACGTGACGCCAGCTCCCTCGAGCTGCCCTAATATTTCCTGTGGCTGGATCTCTTAAGATTCACGGTCGAAGCCAGCATCTTTTGGCCAGCTGCTTTGGCTTTGGGTACGCCCAGATGTTACCATCCCAGCTAAGAAGAATTGCCACATCCTCAGGTTGCCATTTCTGTTGTCAACTTATGACCAAGAAACACATTAGCCAGAAAGTTGCCTTCAGTACAACAAAATGTCTAGTTTGGGGAGAAAAGACTGATAAATACTTCTGCCATTAAGTTGCTGCCCCCCAAACTTACCTTTTTTTCTTGCCAAATACATCATTTTGACATCACGTCAAGATGCTTAGTTTAATTTAGACGGATGAAATCTTACTAACTTAACATCTGTGCTTAGTTTAGAAGGATGAGGCTTAATATCTTAATATCTGGTAAGCTTATATTTATAGAGGTTGACAAACAGAGTAATAAGCTCAGTCTTAGTTATTACCATTAACCAGAAATCACGGTACAGTGAAACAATATATCTTGTTTTTAAGTTGAGTGCTTACACGGTCTAGAAAGAATTATTTTGAATAATAGCAACAACCACTAGGGAGAACTGGCTAGTAATTTCAAAATGAGTTGTATGATCACACAGTTATAGAGATTCCTAATAGTGCTACAGTTACTCAGTGAGCATGAGCTGTAAGTAACATTTATACTACTATGGGTAGCTTTGCCAAGTAAATAACCCTTATTATAAAGAGCAAAATATGATGTATCTACTTTATCTATAAAAGTATAATGAGAAGCAGCCTTCTACTAATCCAGTAACAAAAGGTACCTCTGAGTAACCAGTGATGATAATGATGATAACAAAGGGGAAAAAAGCAAGAGCCAATTCCCTCTTCCCCAGCTCATTTAAGGGCCCGCCCACTATTGTGTTTAGATACCCAGCATACCACACCTAAAGACTAAGGCTGTTTCCATACTCAAAACAGACCATTCTAGGGTAGTTGTTCTTTTTACATGTACAAAGAGCAACACTTCACAGTTGAGTTTTGTTTGCTAAACCTCCTTCAATTTTAAACCATGTGCATAAACCATTTTAACATGAGATGAATGATAAGGCACCTGAGAAGTGATAACTCACACTCCAGGTCCATGAATTCCTTTAACCCTCGCCAAGAATCCTGTGCAATAGGTATTGTTGTTATCCCACTCTAACAGAGGAGGAAACTGAAACAGAAAAGGTTTTTATTTAGTAGCAATGGACAATCCCCAAGTTGCAGGAAAGCTTCTGAGGAGATCAAAATGAATCTGCTCCTTTCTAACTGTCACCCCATTGGTTGAACTGAAATAACCCCAAAAAAAGTCTAAAGGCTCCTCTTGTAGTCACACAATAGCTTTCTAAATGCTGGAAAACAACCATCAAAGTCCTATAATCTAATCAAAACCAATATTTATAAAAACATTAAAACCATAAAATACTTAAAGACCATTTTAAGACAATATGTGCAAGAATTTCACAGCTAAGAATTGGTATAGGAGGGATTTCAACTC
Source organism: Halichoerus grypus (assembly GCF_964656455.1). Classification (NCBI taxonomy): domain Eukaryota; kingdom Metazoa; phylum Chordata; class Mammalia; order Carnivora; family Phocidae; genus Halichoerus; species Halichoerus grypus. The sequence continues at coordinate 133,456,657 of NC_135717.1, read as the reverse complement.
TGACAGCCTGGGTGGTTCCAAAGTCTAAGTATTTAACCAATAGGCAGTCCCGCCTCCCCAGTAATGGTATGGAGGTGGAATTAATCAAGTGTCTAGTGATTACCGGGCACTGTGTTAATCCCTTTCTAGACATTAGCATATTAGGCTCAAAAGTTGGGTCATTTGGACACAGGTAAGAGGCATCACAAAAGAATCAGCAAGTCAACTGTTCTGTGTCTTTGGCATAGTACCTCGCTTGGATGAGATCTCTGTGACTTAAGACTGCAGGCTGTGAGCACTAAGAAGTTATTGTATTATCTCTTCCTTGTAGGGGTGGAATGGTCCAAACCAGCGAGCAGTATGAATTTGTGCATCATGCTCTGTGCCTGTATGAGAGCAGACTCTCGGCAGAAACTGTCCAGTGATTCTCTGAAGATTGACCAGACCATCCAGCTCTAGGGGTAGTTAACCAATTACCCACCTGAGGCTTCTAGAAGGAGCTTCCTGCAGTGGAAGGAAAGAGAAGTCCTGAAGCCAAGCTGTGGCACGGATTGTGGAAGATGGCGACAATGACAGATCGCCAGCGCCTTGTGTATATGAATACATTTGTAAGCATCCCCGAAATTATTCTGAAGGTCCTATGCTGATGGAGGTAGAATAGATTTCTCACACCGCTGAGGATTTTGTTTTGTCCATATTGACTATCTGCCACACAGAATGTATGTTACGAAATCCTCGGTGACATATGTCATCAGATAACAACTGGAAGAGCTGCTGAGGAAATTATTATTGTGTGTTTAGATGCTTTAATGTTTGCAAAACCTGTCTTGTGAATGGATTGTCAGCTGTTAAACTGTTCCTGTTTTAAGTGCTATTACCTTTCTCAGTTACCAGAATCTTGCCGTTAAGGTCGCAAGTGATTGATAATGGATTTTTAACAAATAAGTCCTTGTTTTTGGAAAAAAAAAAAAAATCAAAAGCAGTACTATTTTATATGGAAATGTGTCTTGATAATATTACCTATTAAATGTGTATTTATCAGTACTTCCTGTCAATCAATTACAGAGCACAATGATTGTCACTGGATGTATATGTATTTACTCTCTATTATTGTGCATAGAGGTGGTTTCTGCTCCAGAACTCCCAGCCACTGTATTTCTACATTGTGAGTCATTTTACTTTAAAAGGGAAAAACGAATTTGTAGCAACTATAATGTATCCAGAATTTTAAATACCTGTCTCTCTTTTACTAAGAAGGAATTTTTGAATATTCTGTCTACCTAGAGTCTCTCGCCCCCAAAAAAGGCAGATGCCTTTGGGAATGAAGTAACCTGTCCCATTTCCAGAAGTTCTTCAAAAGGATGCTGCCATGGATATTCTTAAATTTCTGAAAGGTTTTAATCCTCAAGAGACAAATAAAGTTTAAAAAAATGCACTCAGCAAACACTAGATGTTCTGCTCAAATATGAATTTTTAATGCAGCTATGTTGACTTTGTTTCATACTGCCAATAAACTACTCTTAATACTAAGTAATTTTTTTTTAAAGATTTTATTTATTTATTTGACAGAGAGAGAGAGAGAGACACAGTGAGAGAGGGAACACAAGCAGGGGGAGTGGGAGGGGGGGAAGCAGGCTTCCCGCAGAGCAGGGAGCCCGATGCGGGACTCGATCCCAGGACCCCGGGATTATGACCTGAGCCAAAGGCAGACACTTAGCCACCCAGGCGCCCCTCTTAATACTAAGTATTGAGTAAAGCATCTACTTTTTTTCCTATTGGAAAGAAGCTATTATCTTTTGGGGGAAGCCTGACATAGGTAATGAGATGGGTTTAATTTTAGGCTCCACCTCTCCCCAGTGGAGCTAACTATCTCACAAAGTAATATTGTCATCACTTAAGGGATAATGATCTAGAAGTGCCATCATTATGTGGTTTTCCGCAATAGACTTCCAGCATATCATTATACAAACAGTACATGTTTATGTCTTTATATGACTTGTCATAGACCCTCATAAATTACAAGGCTTGTGTTTATTCAGCAGAATCAACATCACCTGAAGAGATGTAATGTTTTAGGAACATTCAGTTACCTAAGATTACAATTCCTTTCTTCCCTCTTGAGGTTAAGAAGTCGTCATGTGCCACAGGGATGCAGGAGAAAACTTACAAGTTTTATTCTACTCCTGGAGGCCAGAATTTTTTCTCCGTAAAAAAGGAGAGGTAATCATAATCCCTTCTTTCTAAGGAAACAGACAAAAGGACACTGGTGTAAAACTTCCCCAAACAATTCAATAGGAGGAAGTGCTCGTCACTGACTTTTTCCCCCACCATGAAGGCACATTTCCTTCCTAGCCTTTGCTTCTCTTATCTGGGAGATTTTTTTCCCCCCCCAAGCGAAGCATGAACAGTTGTTAAGTGGAAAATGGAGGCTGAATTTTACATGGCGATTCTTACCTGCTGGATCTTTGGGAATTCAGGTGAGTGGGCTTGCCTCTCCTTGTGGTGTTTCTCCACCAGCCAGCAGAGGAGTCTCCGTCCTTTGAAAAGTGTCTGAACTCGGGCGGAAATGGAGCCAGGTCTCCATGGCAGTTTAACCAGAGACGATGAGGAGGGAGAATTAAAGGAGGCAGCTATGTCCACACCGTTGAGATTTCTCTCTAAAAGAAAATAAATGCCCTCCTCATGTCCTCCAAATGCCTTGGGCAGCTCCTGAAATGGCATCTTTACACCACAGAGTGAAGCATCTTGAGGAGGAATTTTGATTATTGTGTAACAGTCTGTGGCATTCTCCATGTTTCTTCCCTTATCAGGTTATAGGTTTGTTTTTTGTGTGTGTTAAAGAAAGTCTGAGGAGCTATAAATACAGGGGGTGAAGAACTGTGGTGTGTTTTATTTGGAAGGTGTTATTTGGAAGGAAGGTCTGAATATTTTCATGAAAGAGCTGAGCAAATTAGGCAAAAGTTCAGAAAATGGTTTCTGAGTCTGAATATTTCACTTTTTAATACCGATGTTTGACAATTGAATGTTTGATTTTTTTTTTTTTTATGTCGAGAAATGCTGATATTTTTTAGTCTATTACTTATTGAGGGATTGTTGTAGATATTGTCACAATATAGAGAAATGCTTCTCTCCAGGACTGTAAGAAATGGTGTTTGTGATCATCAATACCTTCATTGGTTGCTAATAGCTAAGAAGGTTTAGATGGGTGGGCAAATTTGTTTTGTTTTGTTTTTGGATAAATACATCCAATTTTTAAACATGTATTCAAACTATGCAATTTGTATACAAATACTACAGTGGTAACTTAAGAATTGGAAAAGGGGGGCTTTTTTAGAATGGGGGATGGTAATGAGATGGAAAGAGTTAAAATAATTAGAAAGGGAATGAGGTTTTTCATAACTTCAGCATATTTAACTAATGGGGTTCAAATATCACACCATATTTTTTGGATGGTTTTGTGTCTTTCCCAAGTTTCCCTTCATTATTTCAATGGGAGTGTGTTTTCTTCCCTGAGCCATGGGAAAGTAAAAGAAAAGGAGCAAAGTATGACATTTTGACACTGTCAGCCTTGGGATTTTAAATTACATGCATTGACTCTGGGAATATTCACTCAAAACGATAGCAATAGCAAAAGATAAGTAAGCCTCATATTGTCACTTGGCTGATTTGTGGGTGGGTTATTTTGTTTTCTGATGGGCCTTCTAATTTGCTACATAGTACTTTATGAGTATCTCATCTTCCAGAGGGGTTTCAGATCGTCCATGTCCATAAACAAGAGTGCCTTTCCAAAAATAAGAGAGTGGTCGTGGGTTTGTGTGATGGGACCAGCCAGAACCAGCAGTGGATGTGGACTGAGGATGGAAAACTCCTTCATGTTAAATCTGCTCTGTGCCTGGGCATCTCCAATTCTCGTGGTCCTTCCCTATCAGCTATCTCTACCCACTGCTCCCAGGCACCCCGATGGACTTGCCATGAGCAGGAAGGGTTCCTTGAGGTGGAAAATACCTCTCTCTTTCTCAAGAAACAAGGCTCCAAGGTAGTGGTCAAGAAGGACAGGAAATACCTCCATAGCTGGATGAAAATAGATATCAACCAGGAGGGAAAACCAGTGAATGGAAGCCTCTGCTTAAAAAAAGGTGAGCTTTCCTTTTCAGAATTGATTCTGAACGTTCTTCGGCTCCATGTTATGTTATGTTTGTTTGTTTCACATTAAAGGGATGTCTGCTTACCTCAACACAATGTCTATGAGAGATTGATAAACTATTGGAAATGGATTGTGTGGCTCCTACTGATGTGGAAAACTTCATTATTCTCATTAAATAAGCCCAACATCTTTCCTTATACCTCTTACTTTACCTTCCCTTCTTTCCTTGCTGCTTTTATTAAACAAATATTTCTTGGGTTTCTCTTTTGTACCATATTGTAGGCACTTTGGTTAGATACCATTCAATGTAGCAATAGAAATCAGGCATACGTAATGACTAAAGCCAATGATCAGGAAATTGTTAATTTTGCTGATGTAGACACTTCTATTCTCTGATTAGGAGGAACTAGTAGATCATCAGAACGGTGTTTGAGAAGACTGGAAAGATGGGAAAATACATTGCACCTTTGCAAATCTCTTGTACTAATGTTTAGAGGTACAAGAGGTCACATACTTTTGAAATGGTAAGAACCAATGTGTAGCCACAGGGTTTTCTAATTTGTTGACCATTGATGGTTATAATCTAGATGACAGGTACAAGTAAAAACTTGCATACAAGTGCAGAAATTCCTGGTGCAGCACACAGTTCAGTCCTGTGCTGGGGATTTTTTTTTTTGTGGATACAGCTTAATTTTCTTTTTTCTAAAGATGTTATTTATTTATCTGAGAGAGAGTGAGAGAGAGAGAGTGCGCACAAGCAAGGGGAGGGGCAGAGCGAGAGGGAGAAGCAGACTTCCCGCTGAACAGAGAGCCCGACTTGGGGCTTGATCCCAGGACCCTGAGATAATGACCTAAGCCGAAGAGTCTGACACTTAACCGACTGAGCCACCTAGGCACCCCTTAATTTTCTATTTTACTTAATCATTTTATTGCTTATTTACTCCTGTAGTAGAGATTTGCTTTAGGAAGTCATGAAAGATAAAACTAATAGAATCATTATATATTAGGTACAAGCAGACCTTACAAATCACTGGAGATATTATCTAGAAATGAAGCCCATCATTGAAGAGACTGAAATTTACCAAGGTCAAGTGAATTATCCCAGATTAATTGGTGGCAGAGGTCTAACTGGAACCCAAATTTCTTAACTCCTTGTCCAGTATACATTCCATCATACAGTATTTTCCAAATGCTTAACCACAGAATTTTGCCCAATTGACTACATAAGAATCACCTGGGGGAGGGAAGGAACTCATTGCCATCATTTCTTCTCTCCTACCACCTTCAAGATTCAGTTTCAAGAAATTTGGGCTAATACCTGATTTTTAAAAAAAATTTTGATCCATAACCCCATTTGGGGGTCAGCATTCACTGTACTTTTACATCTTTTTATTAGGTGTTTATTTTTGAGGCTTATATGAGTCTTTTCACCATGCTGATCCTTGGACAGTTTTCTGTCACTCATTCATTTCATAAATGAAATAAGTATTTAATTAGATGCTAGTTGAATGCAATGGCTCTTCTACAATAGAAGTTGACTACATAGTCCTGAGATTATAAAACTTCTATGAGAATAAGATAAACACTATAAAAGTCAGTTAGAAAATTCAACTTTATCAGAGAATATACAGCACATAACACCAATTTGTACATTTCCTATAGTTCATTGAGTGAGGCCTGTCCTAAACAATACGGAAACATTATAAATATTCCTGTTGTACCATTAAGCATAAGAAGTAAGTTTCTTTCCCAGCCCCCAATAGAACCTTATTTAGCAGAAAGTTTCATTGGAACTTTTAAAAAGTAGATATGGATCAGCAACGAGTTATTCAAGATAGAAGATAATTAATGGAAAAAATGATTTCCTTTGGCCTTCATGCAGAACATGTCCAATGATGGACTTTACTTCAAAAGTAAGTGGATGAAATAGACCATTTACAGTTAACCTCTGAACATGCTGTATGGAAAACATGTCCAACAATGTGGGCTGGAAGAAAAATGGACTTCTAGGAAAAAGCAGAATGAAAATTTGCACAATTGTGGTACAAAAAAAAAATCTTGTATTTGAATACCGATGTATAATACGTAGTTTGTTTTAACACAATTGTAAGCTAACATGTTTTTCTGGTCTATGTCAAACTTACCACTGATTAAAGATACTGAATGATATGAGTTGACCCATAGCATGAAAGCTCATTGATTAGCTAGAGAACCCATTATGAAAAATTAAATGGCATTCAGATGTTTGCAATGAATGACTCCAAGTTTCCTTTTTAAAGCGTTGATAACTAAATATCATAATCTGGTAGCACAATTATATATATTGTTGTTGGGCTCTCTGCTCAGTGGGGAGCCTGCTTCTCCCTCTCCCTCTAGCCCCTCCCCTGCCAGTGCTGTCTCTCTCTCTCACTCTCTATCTCAAATAAATAAATAAAATCTTGAAAAAAAAAGAAAAATCAACATTTTATAACCAATTTATAAAATTAGACCTTTATAGTTATTATTCTGAGTCATAAGAGCAATAATAAAAACATCATCTCCAAAATGCTAACATAACTGGCTAAAAATTGAAAAAATGCATTCTCTCCCTATATTCTTTTGTCAATCAGGTGTCAGATATCCAGCTCTTTGGAAACAATTTTACCTTTAGCAATGTGTCAATAAAACAAAAAGGTGACTGATAGACTTTCTCAATTTTTCCTCAGACGTATTCGTGTTACATTGTACAGCTACATCCTTGGAGTCATTGTATTAAGAATATAATTTTTAGAAATCCCTTGTATATAATTTCAGAATCTTATTCTATAAATTAACACAAACCAGTTATCAATAATGCAAAAAGAATAAGGAAAAAAACAAATTCTGTTCTATTCAATAATAATGCAATTTTACATGATCACACATTTAGTTTTTTAAAAAAGATTATTGCTTTAGGAATAAAAATGCATTCTGAGGTCCAAATCTCTAATTGACAAACTCTTTAAACATAGTGATTGTAGATCTTCTAGATGAAGGTGTAAAATTCCAGCCATCACTTTTCCAAAGGATGCCAAGTCTCCCTACTTATAAACAGTTAGATGGCTATCTACAATAATTACTTTCGGGGCACCTGGGTGGCTTAGTCGGTTAAACGTCAGACTCTTGATTTCAGCTCAGGTCATAATCTCAGGGTCCTGAGATGGAGCCCCAAGTTGGGCTCTGTGCTCAGGGGGAGTCTGCTTGTCTCCCTCTCCCTCTGCCCTTCCCCCTGAGCTCTCTCTCTCAAATAAATAAATAAATCTTTTTTAAAAAATAAATAAAAATAGTTACTTTCATTCAGGTGTTTCGTATTGTAGGGAGAAGTAACATTGTATGTAGGATGTCGGCTAACCAGTCAGCACTTACTTAGCATTTACTATAGATTCACTCATTCAGGAAAATTTTTGCAGACATATTTTCAAATGTCCCTAACATGACTGAGCTAGTGAAATCACTTAGAGATTTCGCTGCTGAAGTAAAAACCATTTTGCTGCCAGACTTGTGGTAACTGCTGATTAAAGTAATTGTTTAATTGTAGTTATGTGGGTGAGGGAATAAAATGCATAAGCGCTGTAATAGGTAAGCAATCCTATATACTCTTGGGAGAAAGGGTTTTAATAGAAGCTGTTTCCTTTAGTGATTGGTGAGAATGCTTGTAAATACAGAGAGCTTAAGGGGGAAAAACAAAACAAAACAAAACACAGTGTCTTTTGTACATACAAACCCTACTTTGACCAAATTGGCTGTCATAGGGTTAGGGTTTGTTTTCTCCTTACATGATTATAGAAACATGGGCCTTGCAATTGACCTTTGATTTATGTGATCATTGGAAATCATATGATCATTGATTACTGATAGATGATCTATGTGATCATTGAAAAATATCTAGCACAGCATCCAGAACCCCTCAACCATTTTCAGCCTGTGACATGTCAATGAATTCATCAGGGCACACCCATGGCTACATCTGACTTTCATGAGCCCCGAGCTCTTATGTCTTTGTGGGGCCCTCCCTTCCCCCCAAAATAAATTAATTAATTAAATAATTTAATAGATTTTCATGGGCCTCCAAATCCTCATTTTTTCCTATTGTGTGGAAAAAAAAAAATATTAAGCAAACATTTTCTTTGACTCTGAAAGTTCTTTTTTTTATTATTATTGTTAAGGAAATTAAATGATTTTGTAGGCCTTATAATCTCATGGGCCCTAGGCACTGTGCCTATTGTGGGCACACCAAGTAATTCACGCACTCTCCATCTCCCTTTTTCCTGACCCTGGTAAAGTAGCACCTGCTTCAGCAACCCTCTCCCACACCCTGATAGTGATGAATTTAAAAGCCATTCTTCCTCCTCTAGGCAGCCTAGTTTCCTTCTACCCACCATCTAATATACATACATGTCCCAAAAGAAAACATGGGATACACCAGGCACATCTTCCTAATGCAACTCCTAGTATAGTAGTTGAGTAATAATTGGCTTTTTTTTTTATGTTACTGGCTTTTAAAAAGTATTGTTTTAATTAGTTTTTCATTTATTTTTTTTTACTATGCTCTGCTTTGATGTTTTCCTATGCCTTGTCAACTTCCATTTGTTAATTTTACTTTCTTTACTTCTAATCTTGGATCTTTTTTAAGTCTGTAAAGTATTTTTTGAATATTCTAATAGCCAATAAAATTCTAATGACTTCTGATTTATTTGTTATGTCTCCCACTGTTTGCAAATTCTCTGTCTTTGGTATCTCTTCACAAACTTTTCACCTCCTGGTTTACTTTCTCAAATTTAAATATGTACCCTTTTTTTTTTTATGTACCCTTTATTTTATTGATGACATTTTCTGAAATGTTATTCTTTTTACCATTTCTAGAAATTATTTAGACTATTATAATTCACATCCCCCCCCTTTTTTGTGTGAGTAAAGCGATAGAAGTTTATTAAGTGAAGATACAGAAAAAGCTCTCAAGAGTGAAAGGGGTCCCTACAGGTTTGCCAACAAGGGCCTTTAGGATTGGTCTTTTATAGAAAGCTAACCAGGGAACTTAAATCCTTTTAACATCTCTATTGATAACATCTTCAATGGCTTACTTCCTTTTTAGGGTCTGGTTATTCTTTGTTGGTCACAGGTGATTATCATAAAGACACCCAGCCCACATGCCTAGAGCAATCTTGTTTAATATATTTAATGTATAATATATAAACATAAATCATCCTTTTTCTAAGGTAACTTCTGTTTCATTTGTTATATCTTTTCCACATTATTTCCCCGCTTTTAAAAGGCATATTATATTTGGCATCTTCCTACAGAAAAGCAAGTCCCAATATAGTTGAAATTTTCTATCTCCAAAATGTGTCCTGTTCAAGTTATTCTGTTTTCAACATGCTTGAAAGTTATTTGTATCATTTAAGGGAGGGGAACTAACAAATTGTGTATTTTTATTATCGTTATACAAAAATCACATTTCTATTATTGATCATATCTGAGCTAATTCATAGATTAACTGATAAACTAAAATATGTGTTGTGTTTTAAAAATATATTTTCAAAATATGGTCTTGGTACGGTACCATCATTGCAAATCATCTTATAGATGAGCTCTTTACAACTTACGTGCTAAAATCTATTAAATTGGACCCGGGATGGTGTCTCTTATCTTGAATTGTGTTCTAAGAGGAATTATGTATAATGTGGAAACAATGTGGTAGCAATGGTACAATAAAGCTTTTTAAAAATAGCTTCAACATATTGTTCCATTGTGTAAGAACTTTTCCTTGCATGTGTCAAAACACATCTTGCTCTTTCATGAACTGTAAAATGTATATACCTTTTTAAAGAACATCAGAAGAATTTGTAGATACCAAAACATCCAAAGATCTACTATTTTTAATATAATTTCATAGCACCCATTTCAACAGAGTTCAGGAGATGAAAAGATTAATGTATTTTGATTGCCTTATATATTTCTGTAATGGATTTTCTCTCCTCCCATTTACTTTAAAATCCTTCAATACCCATGTAAAGAATGATTAGAATTCAGTTTGGCTCATATTGTGTATATGGATAAAACCTTATAGTTAGAGATATATTACACTCACTAAGAAACTTAGACCTGCAGGTGCTGGTTCCCACACCAAATCTCTTAGTGAAGGGCCAAGACTTCAATATGCTAAGAAGCTCCAAAGGGGATTCTGATGCCTACCAGAGTTTGCAGACCACTGCTTTAAAATGCACAAAATTTGGAAATTGAATGTTAAGACTAAAGTTTCTTTCCTGCTTCTTAAATAGCACAAGTTAAAAACACAGTCACAAAATGAAGGGGTACTGGCCTTGGATATTCTCTAGATTCTTTCTTTGGAAAAAAGGTAGTGGCCTAAAAAGGAAAATAGGCTTGTTTCATTTGGAGTGTTTTAAAAATACATTTAGAAGGTTAATTAAAGACAATCACAGAAGACTGACATTTTTTCCATAAGATGTTCCAAAGCTACATGTAATGGTAATAAGCTATGTTATTCACAGAAGAAATTTTAAGAGTGTTTTGATCATTTATTTAATTTTGGGAGAGTCCTGATTCATCCATTGAATTAATCATGTAAGTTGACTAATAAAAAAAAGTTCTTAGGATAAGAACTTACCAACTGCTCCTTAGTGAAGAAGAGTAAGCATAGGTTGACATGCTAAGACACATAATTACATGCTACATATCTGGAAGCTTGTTTTTGTCCTAACCCATCATTAAATTTTTTTTTTTGAGGGTCTGAAAGCTAAAATCGTCATAAGTGGTAGTCAACTCAGAGGGTCAGCATTAGCCAAAGCTCAAAATAACCAAAATACTAATCGCCACATACAGAAATGTTTATATCCCAACAACAGGCAAATGTCTGCTTGAAGGAACATTCTAGCACCTAATTCAATTAAGACTGCAAAATTAAGACTGCTTCTTAGAGTTTATCATAAAAGAATATAGCTAATAGAACAAGTGGGTTTGTCATGTACAAAACATCCCAGGGATAAATAAATCTGATCTATGTTCAGAGTGGAGACGTGGGCACAATAACAGTGGGGGCGGCACAAGATTCAGAAGGAAAAAACAAACAGAAACTAGTGGGAATGTCCAAAAATCTATCAAAGTCTAGGTCTAGTAGATGTACAAGTAGGGTTGTGAGGTATAATACAGAACCTTGGATTACATTTGCATTTCAGATAAATTACAATTTTTCAGTATACGTATATTCCCAATATAATATGTCATATGTAACATAACCTTTGCAATATTGTATATTTGAGATATGCTAACTATTCTGAATTATGAATTCTTTGTCCGAAACTCCAATTTAACTGGGCATCATGTATTTTTATTTGCTAAGTCTGGCAATGCCCCCATACAGGGTTTGCATGACCTTCCACATCTCAAGGGAAGGATGCTTGATAGTCACGATTACTTCATGAAATTTAAGAGACTAAAGAAGCTTTAAGAGAACTGCTGATGTTCACATCTTACTAAATTTTAAAAATACTTTTTCTGTTTTTATCCTGTTTTTGTGCCTTATCCCCCTCTTCTTTATACTCATATAAAATACGTCAGTTAAAATTGGAATGGAAATAAATGAGATTCAAAAGAGGGCTCAATAAGGTGGACCAAAACAGGGAAAAGGCCAACATTACTAGCCTCTTCAGGGGACTTTCACCAGTACCTAGTAGTTGCTTAAGAAATGGCTGTGGGGCGCCTGGGTGGCACAGTTGGTTAAGCGTCTGACTCTTGGTTTCAGCTCAGGTCATGATCTCAGGATCTTGGGATCGAGCCCTGGGTCAGCTCTGCGCTCAGGGCAGAGTCGGCTTGCAATTCTCTCTCTCCCTCTCTCTCTGCCCCTCCCCTCTGCTCTCTCGCTCTCTTTCTAAAATAAATAAATGAATCTTGGAAAAAAAAAAAAAGAAGAAGAAATAGTTGGTTGAATGAACCACTAAAGGAGTGGTGAAAAATAAAATCTTTTGTCTGCCAGTTTGTAAACCAGAAACTTTTCAAAGTTATAGTTATCTAATTGGGCAAGATTCTATGTCCCGGGAAACCCTGACATATAATGGAGTTGATAGAAGCATCTAAACATACCACGTCAGCCCCTAATTTACAGACCTTTCCAATGCTTCATATTGTACAATTGTTCTCTAGGTCTTGTTACACAAAGTGTGGTCCAAAGACCATCAGCACCAGCACCGGCATCTCCTGGGGGCTTGTGAGGTCAGGTTCTGATAATCTTCACTGAATCAGAATTCGCATAGTTAGCAAGATTCCCAACAGATGGAGAGCACGTTTTAAAATTATGGCTAGGTGAACCTAATTCATAAATCAATTATTTTTAAGTATGGACAATTCAGCCTTGCAAAGTAAAGCTATAAATTAACTGCACCAGCTCGTAAGCTTTAAATCACTTGACTGTCCTTCCAGCAGATAGGGAGCTTAGAAACTACAACCATCCCAGGATCTGGTACTCACACAATTAGGATTAGAAACAGTTTACACTGTGGTAAGAGAAAGTCATTGCTTTCCTGGGAATCATCAGTCTTCATGACGAAGTTAGGTAAGTTGTTAGCTGTGATTCTCAGCCTGGTATTTTGTTTAATGACCCCTTTGAGAAGTTGAATGAAAGCTCTGAAAGTTCCCCACAGAAAAACAAAGTATCCATGGACATATATTCAGGACTTGGCAGGAAGTTTTTCAAGATTCACGGACCCCCTGAAGCCAATTTCGTGACTCCCTCAATGCTCATAGAATAAATTTAATTCTGTCTTCTACACGGAGCTGGGGATTTGTGGTAGCAGTTTCCACAACTCCCCTGACCCTGTGATATCAATAGACGGATAAAGGATGGGTGGCTTGAACAGGGCAAATTGGCATTGTCACACTCCAAGACCCTTGATTTTTCATATAACTGAAACTCATCCACATGCCTGTTACGAAAGATGTCTTCTTTTTCTAAAGTTGAATTGCTTTTATGTGAAGAATCCACAAAACATGAAGGTAATTTTAGCAACTGTCCTTTCTTTACCTCAGCTGTCCTGGGAGCAGAAGTTTCAGTGAGGAGCACTAGAAACACGGCTCCGCCCCAAATCCCCACTACTTTAAATGCACTTCCATATAGCCCGGAACACCTTATTAGGAACACCACAGAGGCCTTCACCAGAAGTACAACAGAACACTCCAGCCACAACAGCAGACAGAGGCAGCACCCCGATCTGCAGATGACTGGAATTACAGAGACACCTTGGGTCCCCTGGACTATTCGGCCCTTCTCCAGCACCACGGAACAGGTAAGGGGAGAATGGGTGTGGAGGGTGACTTAGAAGGGTCTCAGAAAGCCCGTTGCTTGAACAGATTCCCTCTGCTGGCAATGCCATTACTCAAGTGGGTGATTAGGTCCTCTGTGTCCTAGCTGCTAACGATGCATGAATGCATTTTGCGTGATGAAAAAATCTTTGAGATAGAACTAAAAGTTCTACATCTTTATAAGGTAAAGATAATTAGGCTGCGATGTCAAAACCACACTCCTGCAGGTTGGCCACATTTCTGAACCAAAGTCAGGGTTCACAGTCTTAGGCATCACCTAAAAACAGGAAATAGAAATTGACATCAGTACCTTGCAAATTTCCTGCGTCTACGTCACAGTCGTTTCTGCTCATAAGAGAGTGGTCTCTTTGTGACTCTTCACAAAGCAATGGAAGGTTCAGGAATCTATGACTGATTTGTGAACATGGTCAAATAAGCTAAGTCACGTACCAATTCCGCATCGGCAGCCACAAAAGGACAGACGGGTCCAATGCCTGGGGAGCAGCGATGGTGCGGTCGTAGAGTCTGCTCACGTAGTATTTCAGCTTGAAGTGTTCATCCCCTCAGTTCTGCTTACCACTCAGGGTTATAGGCCACCCTTTGGGGCAATCATAGTGTCATTCCAAAAGAGTAATTTGCAAAGGCGAATAAAAAATGCTGTTTCATTTGGCAGTCTTTAGCCATTTTCTAATAAACCAAATAATTGAAAGACAGTAGAAGCCCAACACTATGCATATGACTTAACATCCATTTTAGGGCTTTGCTTTCTTTTGCATTGTGCAGAATTTGCTATTGTGTATGGTTCCTGGCTAGTAAGCACATACTTCTTATTAATCACAAAGCGTTGGTGATTACCAACACTGAGCAACTTGTGGAACTTTGTTTTTATCTCCACTTTTCCTTTACTATAAATCTTGCCTGCAAACTGGTGCTTCCCTTACCTCTGAATAGAATTTAGGAAGGTCTCACGACTTTTCTGGATGCTCTTTATATTACTTTAAAACCCAACACTCACTCTCAACCCATTAACAAAGATATTAATTTCGGGAGGTAACCCAGACTCTGAATTCAATTTAAGTGTTAGCTTTTCCTCTCCTATCACCCCATCCCTTTGGGCTTGAAGTAGGAAAAGGGAACTTGACCAAAATCTCCCACTTCCCACCTAGCTTTTTACCCACCTCTCCTACCCTGATCATTACGGGTTCAGACCTGTCTGGGCTTAGAAAGTGGGGAGGGGAGACAGGAAATGAGAGCAGGAGAACTGGTACTTGAGGTTGCCATCATGAATTGGCATGGTACTCTCCCTAAATCTCCAACTCCTGAGCCCTTCTAGCCATGGATGTCAGTGAGATTTGCCAGTTATTTTGAAATTGAATGCTTCTTGGTGGAGCACCTTCTTGTTTAGGTTGAATGTGTCTCAGCCAAAGTGTCATTCTAACATCAGTTTGTAAGAGTACTCACATCTGAAAATATATATATATATATATTTTTATATATTATATATAATTTTTTCCACAACTAACACACAAAAAATTAAGTGTATATTTTAAGTATATAGCATATATTATGCACATATATATTAGTACAGAAAAAGAATTAAGCATAGATCGTACTGATATATATATATCATATATATCACATACTATACTGATATCTATATGAAGTATGTCAAATAAGAAACATGCTGAATAATAACTATAATAGAAACATATCTGCCTGAACACTCAAGGATTGCCTTTTAGCAAAACTATTTCCCCATTTTTGCTCACATTTGACCATTGTGAAACAAACACAGAGAGAGCTCCCAGGGGTGGCCAGGCTCTACTGGGATGAGTCAAGGACACCGAGCTCCAGAGCTCTGCGGCCGGCACACTGGCCCTTGGGCCAACCCAGCACTGTGTTACAGAGCTCATGTGACCTAGCGTCAGAGTTGGATTTACAGGTTCAGGTCATGGTAAATACAGAGCAGGGTGTGTTTTGGTTTTTGTTTCTTTGTCTTTTTCTAAAGTGAAATCCACTGCAATGTTTATGAACTCCCAGATGGGGCACCAGAATGACTACATACTGAGTATTCATCAAGTCATGACTCATGTCCCAGTTTTTCCTTGAAGCTCAGGCAAAATCTTAACCATGTCTTGGGAAGATGAGTGTGTAAAAGCTATGATCCTTCCAAAGGCAGTTTCTAAAATTCCAGTTTCCATGACTCTAATGCTTTAGTCAAGGCATCTCTGCTAGATCATCATTTGATTTAGCATGAACATTTACTCTGTAACAGTTAATTATAAATAGCTGTAGTTAGATACTTGGAAGGGAAAAGTCACTTGAGAGGTAAAATTCCTGTCCTTTGAAAGTAATTTTGAAAGATACTCTATCTCAATACCTAGAAGAGCATAAAAGAGAAATAAAATCATTCAACTTAATTGCTTCAAATTCAGTAAAAAGAAATTCTTTGTGTGTCAGTTGTTTTCTTTATCAGATAGCCCTGGTCTGTGATGATTTGGGATTGACTTAGTATAACTAGGCTGTGAGTTGAGGTGGTCTGTTATCAGGTGATGATGGGAAAAATCCGAATGTGAGGATAGGAACTGTATTTATTCAACTTTGCATCTCCAGCATCTGAACGTAGTGCTTAATACGTTATAAAGTTTGTAGAAAGACAAAGAAAGGTGTGGAATGGAGTGAAGCAAAATGGGGGGGGGATGGAATGGCATGAAGTGCAATGGAGTGGAATGAAGAGGAATGGAGCGGAATGGAATGGAATGGAGAAGAGTGGAATGAAATGGGATGGTGAGGAGTGGAGTGGAGTAGAGCAGAGTGCAGGGAAATCGAATGAGGAGAATGGAATGGAGTGCTGGGGAAATGAGTCGCTTGAAGTGGTATGGAAGTGGGTGGAATTGTTGACCACTTGGGTAGCAAATGACCCATCTACCATCAGTGTCCTGGTATGATGGTCATGTTGAATGGCCATGCACCTTTTTATTGCCTTAGTGTTTTAAAGTTGGTGTGTGTATATAGAGTTGAATATTTAATACATAATAATATAGTGTTTCATTCAGGGGCTAATTCTCCAGTTCCTTTTCCTCCCTTCTAATTTCCCCCCATTTCATCTCTTAATCACCCTTCAACTCCCCCCCCCAAAAAAATTATAAGAGAAGAAAGGGGAAGAGACATTGATGACTGTTCAATTTAATAACTTTAGAAAATGTTCATCAACTCAACAAACTTTTCTTGAAGACCTAACTAGTGTCAGAACAAAGTGGTTGAGAACTCAGTCTTTGAGGTCAGACCCCTGACTCTGCCTCTTACTAGCTAGTGACCTGGCAAATTACTTAAACTCTCTAAGCCTCAGTTTCCTCATCTATAAAATGGAACCTCTACCTCCTAGGCTGTTACAAGGATTGGGAGAGATAATGCATGTAAAATGCTTACTACAGTACTTGGTCCTTAGTAAGCATTTAGGAAATAATAGCTGTTATTGCTACCTTTCACTGAGACACAAAGATAAATGACAAAATTGTTGCCCTGAAGGAACTCACTATCTGCTGTGGTGTTGAGGGAAATAGAAATATACACAGGCTCTTATGGAATACAAAGCAAGGTGCCTAACTAGTGTGAAGGTTTCAGGAAGTATATTCTGGTAAAAGGAATATCTGAAATAAACCTAAAGGAGAATAGAGTAACCTAATAAGAGGTAGGGGAGTGGGAAGGAGAGAGGTGGAGGAACTGGGATGGGATGGAATAGAGAGTTAGAAAGTGATTTCAATTCTTACCTAAAATTTGCATTTTAAAGAAACTTGGGGATTTTATCACTTTAGTCCAATCATCTATTCTGTACTCATTTATTTTGTGCTTTCTATTTGCCTGACATTATGGGGGATGTGAGAATAAATAATAAATAAAATCATAATACAATGTAGTCAAAATCATTGCATGTAGGACCAGCACTCTGCTAAGAATGTAGAAAAGATTTCAACAGTGTAAGAGCCCTGTAATCATTTTCCCATGTACAGAAATTGAATGTATATTGATGAAGATCTCAAATACATGTTTTCAAATGGTGTCTTCATCCAGAAATAGTCAGGAGTTCCTACTTGTTATTTTAATTAGTGACACTATTAAATTATCTGTCATTCCTTTGGTTCCCATCACATGTAACCACGAGGTAGAATTTAGAACACTTAAACCGAAATAGAAATCTAGAGAAGAATAAGAACTGAAATACTAAGATTTTATGCTTGGAAATGCTATGTATGTCATTACTACTAATTAATGTTTATGCAGTGACCATAGTGTTCTAGATCCACAATCAAAGGATGAATTGGGGTTGGAACATGGGGCTGGAAAAGTGGCATGTATTTATGTCTTTCCCTTTTGTCAACAGTCTCTCTGAGTTATGAGGAATGAAACATGAAGAGACACTGTGCAGTATCTACAAAGAAGAGAATCTAGGAGATAAAAATAATATCTAAGATTTGTGTGCCAGGAACTATGCTAAGCACTTTCATTTACTCTGGGAGGTGGGTACTTGTATCCATTTTCCATCACTGTATAACAAACCACCCCAAAACTTAGTAGTTTAACAAAATGACAGTTTACTATTTCTCATGATTTTGTTGATTAGTTGGGTGGTTCCTCTGCTGGTGTCACCTGTGCTCACCCTTGCAGGTGCATTTAGCTTGGAGGGTAAGCTGAGCTAGAAGATTGATAATAGCCTCCCTTGCATGACTAGCCATCAGTGCTGGCTGCAGGATGGGGCATCTCAGTGCTTCTCCACATGGCCTCTCTTCCTCTGGTAGGCTACCCCAGCTTCTTTACATGATGGTTTAGGGGAGTTCTGCAAGAAGGAAAAAGTGGAAGCTACAAACCTCTCGAGGCCCAGGTTCTAGAATCACATATCACTTCTGCCACATTCTGTTGATCAACGTGGCCAGGTCAGATTTGAAGGTAGGGAAAACAGACCTCACATTTTGATGGGAAGAACTGCAAAGTCACATTGCAAAGGGCCACACATATTGGGTGGGACGAAACTATAGCCATTAAATAATCTATCATGGTATTTATTATTGTTGTTGTTACTATTATTATTATTATTTTGCAGATGCCTAGCTTAAGTTTAAAGAGGTTAAGGACTTGCCCGAGGTCAAATGATTAGAAAACAGCAGAGCAAGAAAAAGAGCACACACACACACACACACACACACCCCAGCACACTTGCTCACTTTACGCTCTTACCTAGAGCTCCTATTAATGAAGGTAAATACCAAGGAGGACATAATTTGAAACAATTACTAGTAATGCTACTGCAAAGTTGTCCTAGTTGACCCTTTGGGAGCAGAATTTTCCCTACTTTTCTCTTTTCCCCTCATTCCTCACATCCTCACCTGCCGGTGTGAGGGGTTGGCCTTTGGAAGGCTGTAGACTTGGGTCAGTATGTGGTTTCAAAACTAACTCTCTCCCTCTCCCTTGTTCTCGCTCCCTCACCCTGGACATGAATTAAATCATCTAATACCAGTCATGTGCCTAGTAGTGCTGGAAACCCCTGTGTAGTTACTGTTAGCTACTGTTGTTATCCTTACCATGATAATAGTATTATGTAGCTGTGTGTGTCTTTACAAGGACAAAGTTGATGAAACCAGAAGCATGTCTACCATATGAGTTAGGAAATAATCTAGATCAGTTGTTCTCAAAGTATGGACTCCAGACCCAGAACTTAGACCTACTGAATCAGAAACTCTGGGTGTAGGGCCCAGTAATCTGTGTTTTAACAAGCCCTCCAAGTCACACAGATGCACTTGAAGGTTAAGAACCACTGACCTAGACAAATCTGGTCCCTGACCAACAATGTCTTCCTCATAGAGTTCTAGATGCCTTAGTTTCCCACAATTGATGGCACTTTAGTGCGTTGTGTTATGAGGAGGTGGGCCAGGGTGCTATAATAGCTAAATAATCAAGTAGTGGAAATTAATTTATCTAATTACAGCCTCCGCTATTCCTTCACAGAGGGTACATTCTGTAAGGAATGGGGCCTAGGGTGGTTAAGCGGAGCCTGGGCAGATAGGGAACTGCTGCTAGACCCCAGGGTCTTTGTGGTAATTAGAAAGGTGTGTTTCCAGGCACACAGTTCCACCATGAATGCACAAGACATGGTAGTGGGACATGGGCTGGATTCCAGCCCCAGGCACACTCTCAGCCAGGCATCCCCATATACCACCCACACTAAGATAAACTGAGTCTGTGCACTGGCCCAGTTGCAGATGAAGCCGGATGTAGGCGTCAGAAGTGTGCCCTGCATCGTCCAGCCATTCGCTGTGGGCAAGGTGAGACAGGCAGGGCTAGAGGCAGGAATCTGTTGGGGGACTTGAGTGATGGGGGGCAGGAGGAAGAGTCAAATGTGAAGTGGCCTCCAAAGGGATAGAGGGTGGACCTTTGACTTCACTTTAGCTTCAAAATCTGACCAGCCTCTATCTGTTGTTTGAGTAGTGGACTCTAAAGAGATGTCTAGTCTGGACCCCCTCTCAGCCATGTGACCTTGATGGAGATGGTGTGATATAATGGTAAAGGGCCAGGGCTCCCATGTTGCAGAAACCTGGTTTAAATCCTGGGGGCGTGGAATCTACTCAACTCCAGTCATAATTGCTTCCTCTTTAAAATAAGGATAAATAAGGGTACGCTGCCTCACAATGCAGTTGTGAGGATTAAAATCTGATTAAGTGAAGTGCTTAGTCCATAGACCACACGTGATAAGTAGTTGATCATTATAGCAATTAACACCAGCTTCCTGTTTCTGCTTCATCATTCCCACCCTGCCTGCTTCACAGAGTTGTAAGAACCAGGGAAGCTGACATCATTACACGAAAATGCTTGGAGAGGAATACCATGTTGAACACGAATTAAAAAAAAAAATGTTCCCGGTTGGTTCAGATTCTGCTAAAGATCCATGAATCTTGTTTGGAGGCACACCTCCTTCTTCCCCTCCCCACCCTGCCAGGCCCTGGCCTGGGACAGGGATTGCGTTTCCTCCGTTCATGAATAGCCATTGTGGTACAGCTCGGGCCTGAACTGTTCTGTGCTTCCTTCCATTTGGCCTTCAAAGAGATCACAGCCCACTGTGAGCCTCCAAATAAGTAACAAGGCAAATGCAGAAAATCCCCACCTCCTCCTACCTCCCTCAAGTCTGGGGTAACCTCCTTTATTGTGTTACGTGAAGTATAGAAGGGAGGTGTCCTGCTGCCACCAGTCTTCTGTGGCCAGAAGAACTAAAGAGAGAACAATACTCCCCCTTTACTGAGGCAAATACCTAGAGGGAGAAGTGCAAAGATGTAGCAAAAAACAAACAAAACAAAACAAAACAAAAAAACCAAAAAACCAAAAGACAAAAACAGAAAACCATCCCCTAATCATTCCTCATGAACAAGAACTCTTAGATTGTCTAGTGTGCTTGGGGTACAATACAAGCAGATTCTGAGACTGCGACAGGGCAGAAGGGTCATTCTGAGGAGTAATATCTTGTGTAAGGGATGTATTCCTAAAGACTCTAATTTATAATTAGCATCATTCAAGCCTAATTCTGACAAAGATAGTTTTCTTAGCTTGCCAGCTAAAGTGGATTGCCATGTGCCAGTAGCATAATACGGTCTATAATTTACTTGAATTTAAAGCCCTCCAGCTTTAAAATCGCAAGGATTTTTCTTTTCTCTGCTTTTCTTTTCGTTATGATTTGCATTACTTTCTATTTTGTGTGCGCGAAAGTTATGTTCATATTTTGTCACAATATAAATCATGTGCACATAAAAATGCAACCATGAAACAGAACATGTGCATCGAAATGGGCTCCTTAACACGCCAGGATTTCTCTGGCACATTGGTTTCCCTGAGCAGATAAGTGCTGATGCAGTGGGGAAAAGAGCAAAGAAAGGGGGAAATGATATCAAAGGAGAAAGGAGGATGTGCTAATTGACATAAGAAGTCTGTGGCTCTCAGTCCGGGCCTTACATACATCAGAATCACCTGGGAAGAGTTTTAAAGATGCAGATTCTAAAATTCTGCCTCAGTCCTACTGAATCAGCATTTACTAACACAGGACCTCAGCACCTAGGGTGTAAAAATCTCCCCATTGATTGTAATATGTGATTAGGTTTTCGATCCCTTGGAGAATAATTGAATAATCAGCTTGTTAGAACAAACACTGACTGCAAGAGAAGGGGAAAAGTCCTTCTGGAGAGGTATAATCTGAATGGAATCTCAAGGAAATATCTGACAAATGCAAACGGAGGACAATGCTATAGAAAAACTGACTTCAAAAAGATCAATGTCATAAGGATCATTTGAAAAAGCTGAGGAATTGTTCCAGATTAAAGAAGATTAAGAGACTTGACAAGGAAATGCAATACAGGATCCTAGGCTGGATCCTTACTAGAGAAAACAAAAAACAAACAACAACAACAACAAAAAAAACCCAAATGCTAAAAAAGGCGTTATTGAGACAACTAACAAAATTGAAATATGGATTGTGGATTAAAGCATTATAACAATTTTGAATTTTCTGAATTTGGTAACTTTACTGAGACTACACACTTAACTCAAGATATACACAACCAGCTCCAAAAGGTTAAACGTTCACAGGTAAAAACAGTCTACACGGAGAGAAGGAAAGAACGGGAAAATGAATGTGGGAAAATGTAAAAAAAAAAAACAGCAACAGAATTAGTGGGTCTGGGTAAGGGCATATAGAAGCGTTCTGTACAACTCTTACAATGTATAAGTTTGAAAAAATAAAAAGTTTAAAAAATAAAAAGAGTAGTTTGCTTAAGGGCTTTTAGAGGGTAGAATCCGAGGGAGGCTACAGTGTTAGGGATAGACTAGCAGCTCCCACCAAGACCTGGCTGTCTTGTTCAAGGACCAAGGCGAGAGAAAATGGGGGCAGAGGAAGAGGAAAGCAAGTACCACGAAAGGAATGATGATGAATTTGCAAGAAAGAACAGTAAAGCCAAGAGTCAGAGCTGGAGGATCAGCCAGTTGGTAAGCCTGAAGATAAGCTAAAGAGCTCTGCAAGAGACGAAGTGCTTTAAATCTCTGTAACTTCGCCGGGCTGCCTAGTGATTGCACCAGCATATCCCACACACACAATAGCAACTGAAAAAGGGAAATGCTATGAATTCCAGGAGCTGTCTTTAAAGCAAAACTCCTTTCCACTCTTCCCACACTTTGGGGGAACAGGCAACAGAAAACTCCCATTGCTAGATCCAGCTGAGATCCCAACCAGGTAACCTGTTGGGGAGGGACATGGGAGGCACCTCTTTTTCTACAAAGCTCTTCTGTTTTGGATTTCTAATAGATGTCGGCCAAGAAGTACACCCCGTGTGCAGAGCTTTACTAGGTGCTTGCCCTTCATCTGTGTGTCTGTCAACATTTGTGTTTGCTCCCCTTTCTGCAAGGCTGACCTTGCAGTCCAGAACAGCACAGCTGTGGAGACAATACTGAAAGAGTGGGCTTTGCCAAGAGTGTTGACCCTAGTGATCTGACTTAAGTGACCTCCTGATCATGTGAGAAGCATTAGATCTTCCATGGAGTAGGCAGGGTCTGTCCATTTGGAGCAGGGGCTGACTGGTCACTAGTTTATCCCAAGGCTTATGTGCTAGGTATTCTTAGATTCTGTGATGCTAAGGGCTCGGGGTCTGCACTGGAGAGCTGAAGAATGAAATTGTGTTTCAGATTTACGAATACTTAGTCATGCCCTTATTTAGTATGGAGCTATGAATGTTTCCTCTGTCAATAGAAAGTAGACACTGAGTCTCCACAACCTGGGGATGTGGGTGAGATAATGAAGATACATGGGCTCTTTGCTTCATGAGGTTTATAATCTAGGTGACAGTTTTATCATTACATTTTTGAAAACATGATAAGAACCTTTGATCTTCCACTTTGATCACTGTCAGCCCCAACATCCAGGGGACTCTAGGATGCTCTGTGTCTGCCTCCTCCAGCAGACAAGGGGGGGGGAGGCTGTGGGGGGGGAGGCTTGGGGGGAGCTATAGGGAAGAGGCAGGCAAGAATGTGGGCCCAACAAGCCTCCATCCCTTTTTTTTTTTTTTTTAAGATTTTATTTATTTATTTGACAGAGAGACACAGTGAGAGAGGGAACACAAGCAGGGGGAGTGGGAGAGGGAGAAGCAGGCTTCCCACTGAGCAGGGAGCCCGATGCGGGGCTCGATTCCAGGACCCCGGGATCATGACCTGAGCCGAAGGCAGACGCTTAACGACTGAGCCACCCAGGCGCGCCAAAGCCTCCATCTCTTGATTTTTTTTAAAGAAAAGTCAAAATCCAGATTTTTTTTAATGTAAAATCTATTGTTCTCAACATTAGCCAAGTATTCTTTTTTTTTTTTTTTTTCAAAACAATGTTAGGGGGCGCCTGGGTGGCTCAGATGGTTAAGCATCTGCCTTCAGCTCAGGTCATGATCCCGGGGTCCTGGGATCGAGCCCCACATCGGGCTCCCTGCTCAGAGAGGAACCTGCTTCTCCCTCTCCCTCTGCCTGCTGCTTCCCCTGCTTGTACACTCTCTCTCTCTGTCAAAAATAAATAAAATCTTAAAAAAAAAAAAAAAAACAACGTTAGGATCACACTATAAAATCCAGAAAAGGCAAGCGTGCTGGCCAAAGAGTGAGCCCTGTGTTTGCGACCTTCAGAGAATCATGGGAAATAATGCTCTAGCAACAGTGGTACCCAGAAAAAAAAGAGGACAGAGTCTCCACCCTCCAATCATTGCTTTCTAAGATAGATGAACTAGGTGATCATTTCTTTTTGTTTTTGTTCTCCTTTTCCTGAGAGCCGGTGTTATCCCTGCTTTGTCTGTCTACCACGCTAGGGGCTAGGGTTTGGATGTTGGTCTAGTTCCTGAAGCTGGAATGTGAAGCAGCCACGCCCACACAGACCCAGGATGCCTTAATACCTTGACTTTGTGAGCAGATGGTTTCTGGGGGGTGGGGCAGTGGGGACTGAGAAGCAGGAGTGAAGACACAGCCGAAGCTGCTGAGGTTGAAGATGTTATAGTCACACCTAGTTTTAAATCATTATGGTGACAAAGCTGTGACAAAAGCTATGCAAAACCCTTTTCCTCCAGATTAAAAAAAAAAACAGTAACAACAACAACCTAGGGGAGGGGAAGAGGGTGAGAAACCAGTGTAGAAAAAAATACCAGGAAACCTTAGAGATGTGTCTGCTGAGAGAGATGGTGGAGCCTGGTGCTAAAGACATATCCCGCACCCTCCCCCTCCCTTTCGGGACTTAAAAAAACCTTGGCATGGCCACCAGCCAGAGCAGCCCTTGGATGTCTTTTGTGCTCATCTACTGAAAAGTTTCTCTTGGGTATGAGATGGGAAGCAATGGTAATTTACTATCATTTGGTTTTTCTCAGAAAAAATTCTCATCCATGGACTTTGTCATACTCTAGCATTACTGGGCGCTCAGCATCCGTGATATATCGGTATTCATATAATATTATTACCATTGAATAATCATAGTATCTAACATTTGTTGAGCCCTTTAGCCAAGGACCATGCTTTACACAACACGGGACCTTGTCATTTAATCCTTACAACTCCTACCCCCCCCCCAATGCCTTTATTATTTCCATTTGCCTAGAGACCTATGACCTAGGAAGCATATGACCTAGGAGGATAGAGAGATTCCTTGAAGTATAAGTATTCCAAAAATGGTATCTCTAAACACAGAAGAGGATAGTCACGGTTCTTAAAAAAAAAAAAAAAAAAGCTGCTTATCAAAATTACCTTACCTTAAATTTAATGCACCTCTTTTTAAATGCATGACACCTGCTAGTTAAAATGTATTCATTTCTGTCATAATTTATTATTGAGCCAGTTCGAATTAAAACTTAGAAAAGGATTCACCATCTTATAATCATTTTTAGTGGGCACATTCCCTGATTGCTAGACTTTCTTCTTTTTAACAATATCTGGGGAAACACACATGAGGGTCTCATGACAAAAGTACTTCCTCGGAGAAAAAAGCATCAGAATTGACCCATCATCTAATATTTATTAAGTCTGCTGCATGTTGATCCTTTTTCCTTTAGCATCCACATTTTATTTTTATTGAGAAGTTATAAATATCAAATTTGTTCTAAATATATGTAATAGAAAAAATATATTTTATATAACATATAAATAGGCTTATATATTATATGAAATATATTATTATATATTATATCACCAATTTACTTATTTGACATCTTCTAAAATAGTTTAAGACCTTCTAAATCACTTACCTAACTCCTTGTAACCAGAGAGCTCAGAATTTAAATTTAAAAGAAAAAGAACAATAAGACATTATTAACTCTCTTTACTATAAAACGGTATCTGGTGCAGGGCTTTAAAAAAAAAAAATGGCTCCACCATGGCATTTTTGATCCCTCAGGTGTGATAAGGCCTAGAATTTACATTTCTGGCAAGTTCTCAGAGGATGCCGCTGCTGCACTTTGAGAACAACCATGCGGAAGCATAGGACTTCCTCCCCCCTCTCTTTTCCTCCTTTAATCTTCCCTCCCACCTCATTCTCTTCCAAATCAATCTTCTCTTCTTTGATTCCTTTGCCCTTTCTCCTTTTTTCCTCTTCTCTTTTCCGCCCTCCCTTCCAAGGTGGTATTTGAGGCTTCCAGCAAGAACATGTTTATAAGGACTTGTTTTGAGTATTTATCCACATAACAATATTTACTGAGCAGGTACAAAGATTCCTTCCTGCCTCCCTTCCTTTCTTCATTCATCCATTCTTTCAACAAATATTTGATGAAACTCTTTTATGCCAAGCTCTATGCAAGAAGAACAAGATTGCCCTAAGAGAATTCTCCGTATGCTTGGGAAAGGCAGGCAGTCAGAAGCATATAAGGCATTATATTACTACCAGGTGTCATTAATGCTCTGAATTAAACAAATGGATTGCTGAGATGAATAATAATAAAAGGACACTTTTTCCTTGTGTGGTCAGAAAGGGTCTGGCCACACTGGGGTGTGTTGAAGCTGAGACCTTAAAGACTGAGAGGAAGATAACCAAGCAGAGAATCCGGGGAGGAGTGGTCCAAGAAGATGAAAAGGCAGGTATAAAGGCCCTGAGGCAGGAAAAGGTCAGCTCTGTGTTGGGGTGTCTCCAAACCCCAGGCACACGGTAGGTTCTCAGTCAATATTTGCTGAACGAATGAGTAAATGAATTATCAGACCCAGGCCCCTGGAGCAAGGAGGCAAGAAGAGAGGCCAGGTCATGAATGGCTCTTTAGGTTATGGGTGAGGAGTTTGGATTAACCAATAACTTGAGCAATCTACTCTGCCCTTCCCTCCTCCCCGCAACCTTTCCACACCCACCTCATAACCTCATCTACAGTAGCAGTTCTCAAAGTGTGGTCCCCGGAGCCCTGATGACCGGTTGTTTCTCATTCAACATCTGTGTTTATAAGCTGACAAGAGCCGTGCTCTCATCCATGAATTCATAATTTATGACTATGTAAATTATAACAATTAATTGCTATGACAATTTGTTTAAAAGGCAACTGTTTGTCCACTCACGTCTAATCAGAAGCAGCCCCACCCTTCCCATGCGGTCTGGGACACGTTTCCAAGTGGCAAAGAGAAGTGGTCCCAAATTCCTGGAATGCAGTAACCTCCAGAGCATATGCAGTGTCATGATGCAGGATAAATAGGTTCAAAAGAAGTTGAGGAATTCCAAATAAAAATGAGAACAAAGAAGAAGAATGAATCAATTTATTTATACTTTGTAAAGTAGTTTCAAATAAACTCCTCATAGAAAAAAAAACAATATCTGGCAACTTTCCCCAGTCCCAAACTGCCTTGAATCCATTACAGTTCTCTTTAATTTCTCATATTAATATAACTGTTTTTTAAAAAGAAAAATGTAATCAGTAAAAGCCTAAGTTTAAACTTTTCCTCATTGTTTCACAATATGCTAATCCTTATGGGCTATTTAGGATCCACTCACTTTGGTGGGAACTCTCCTGTAAGCCTAAGATTCTCCAGGAAAAAGAACTCGGGGTTATATGACTTTGGAAAAGAAATGTCTATGACCACTACTGGGCCTTTGCTTCATGCATTGCTATGATTCTTCATATACATCAATAGTAAAATAAATGGCAACACATGATTCTAAATATATGTGTCTCTGATACAAAAATAAAAGGACCCTATTTAAAAAATCTTCTTTTCTTAATTCCTATTTCCAAGGGCATTATTAGCAGATCACTGCTAATAACCTAGAATTTGGAAACATCTAAACTGTATTGTAAGGATTTTTTGTTATCCCCTTGCTTGATTAGTCCTTCAAATTTTGCCTTTTCTGATGCATTTGCCTGCACCAAAGGAAGGATTATAGGAAGAATGTTAGACAGTATGTTGAAAATGAAATATAGTTTTTAGATTAACTTATAGGGTAGGGTAGGTTGTGGCATGCAGTGTTTAAAAAGAAAAAAAAAGATGGTGGGCAAAACTTCGAGGGGATAGGATTTATTGAAGATTTGGGCAAAGGACAGAAAATAGAATTTAGTATATTTGGGGGAAACTTCAAATCTGCGGGGCAATTTATGAGAAAATTCTATAAACCTCAATGGAAAAGACAAAGCAAGAAAGAAACTGCAGAAGTTAGAAAGGCGCAACCTACGTGATGGTTGAATTTAAAAGAGAGGGGAAAAAATGTGATGGGGATGCAATCTATTACCAGGTAAACCAACACCTGGACAGCACATAAGCGTTTACAAAAGGTGCTTTCACATCTGTGACCTTATTTATTCTTCATAACAGCTCTGGGAAGTATTTAGAGTGGTATAATTCCAGTTTGACAGACAAGGAAGCCACATTGTTTTCTGAATACAGCAAGAAAAGAGAAAGGTAATGAATGTTGAGAAGGAACGAAGCTGCAAAAAGACCCCTTTAAGGGCTGAAGGCAGCCTGTCTGTAACAGAGAGGAGGGGACCACCTCTGATGCTGCAGAGACGTGGGAGGCTGTGAAAAGCCATTGAACGTGGGGGCAAAATACAGAGGGCGAGAAAGGCTCTCTTGGAAGGCAAGTCATCTGGGCAGAGAAACAGGAAAGATTCTGTCTTCCCAGAAATACACGCAGTTCAGGTTTGCCCTTTGAGCGTTTGCTAACTTGAAAAGGAGATTTGAGATCACTGGTCTGGCTGCAGATTTAAAGCCCATAGAATCTCTGAAGGGGTAGAAATTTCATTTTTTCATTCAAAGGTTTCTTAAAAACATGTTTTCTGAAAGAATCGAAACAATTTTCACTTTTTTCTCTTATCCTCAAAGTAGATACAGTTGATATAGAAGTCGATACTCTAGCTTTCTGTAGAATCTGCCTATCTGAGAAAGAAGGGAATATGACATTCTTCTTATTGATTTAGCTCCAGAGTATTTGGTTTTGAAAATTAAACTGTGAAATCTCATCTCTTCTGGCAGTTGTCAGAGAAGGCACCCAAGAAAAGCAATTGAGCATTATAAAAGTTGTTGCCAGATTTTGCTTGTATCACCTGTGTACAATTAAACATTTTTGCTCTTTGGTTATTAGAAACTCTTTTAAAATCCATTTTCAGATACATGATGATTCGGATACTGAGGCAGTTGGGCAGTTGCTAAAAAGCTATAGTTAGTGCTGGAAACTGAGTAAATTCCAGTTTTTGTAATAAGTGTGGGAACTGAGCCATCAATAGTGTTTTCCTCAAAGGAAGAGTTTTACTGCTTTCTTATATTGCTTGGACAATTATGGATGAAATGGTATTAACTACTGGATGGTCAGTGGTGAAACTGCTTTGTAGTTTGCTTTGTGGGTTGAACAACTGGCGGTGATTACATTTGTTCTTGGTCAGCAGCATTTGCGTAAGATTTAGGGAGGACACCGACCTCTATACAAGAGAAAGGGGAAAGTGAACGGGCAGAGAAAAAGAAAGGTCAAGTTGACAATGGACAAGATCCTTTGGGGGTCTTTTTCTCTTGCTGGTGTCAGGGGGATGTGCATTGGGACAAATGACTGCTTTGAGGTGAGAAGGGCAAAAGCACTCTAATAAAAGGCTTCAGGAAGGAGTGTAGGCGACCTAGGGAAATCTGCTGTGGTCAAGTTTAATCCTGGGAAAAGAGGCCCTGGAGAAAGCAGATGAGGAAGATAGGAAGGAAGATAGGGAGGGGGAGGCGCTGGGTGTGGAGGGAGGAAGGGGGTGGGGGGGCTGGAAAGTGAGAGGGAGCAAGTACTGACTGTGGCTAGGACGGCGGGGAGGAGGACCACCGAGTGGGAAAAAGTGAAAGTCGCGGGAGAGGAGGAGGAGGAGGAGGCAGAGCTCGGTGGGCCCGGACGGGACCCCCGGCCAGGGGGGCGGCGGCGCCGGGGCAGCGGGGGCAGCGCGGCCCGCCGCGGGCCCCCTTGGCAGCCTCAGGCGTTGGCTCCTCGGGGCTCCCTCCCTCGCCGGCGCATTGTTCCTTTGCCGGGAGACGAGGAAATTGCCTTTTGATTGCGGAAGTCCGCGGCCGGGGCCCGGGGCGAGGCAGCGCGGGTCAGCATGGCAGCGTGGGAAGGGCGGCGCGCTGCCTGCCCCCGCCGCCTCTCGCGTCCGCAGCCCGCCCGGGGCGGCAGCAGCAGCGGCGGCGGCAGCGACCGCGGCGGCCCCTGCGCGTCGCCAGCCCGGAGGGAAGCGCTGTGCGCCCGCGGGGCGCGCTGAGCGCGCGCAACAGGTGCCCCCCACCCCCACCCCCCCGCCCCGCGCCGGCCGTCGGGGCCGCCGGGCGCCCCAGCCGCTCTGCTGAGTCGGGGTGGTGAGCGCTGAGCGCGATGCTGAGCCATGGAGCGGGGCTGGCCTTGTGCACCGCGCTGAGCCTGCTGCAGGTGAGTGGCCCGAGGGAGGTGGCGGGCCGACGCGCCCCTCCCTGCTGACGACCAAACTCCCAGTCGGCCGTCCGGTCGCCTGGGTCGTGCTTTGCAGAGGGAGATGGCCGAATTTCTTCCTCTCCCTGGGGAAGAAAGGTCCTCTCGTGAGCCCTCCGGCCAGACTGACAGCTCATCCTACTGTCAGAGGCACCGAGCCGCCCTCCGTCTCCAAGCCGCTCCCCAGAAAGAGCAGGCCAGGGAGAGAGTTGCCACCCACCTCCTCCGCGGGTCTTTCCTCGGGCTGGAGGGCAAAGGGCTGGGCTGAGGCTGGGGCTGAGGGCTGAGGAGGCGGCTTGGGGACCTTGCTATGGACAAGTCCCGGGACGGTCTAGACGGCGGGCTTCAGCTGCTTCTGGTTCCTTTGCAGACTGGACTGGGGGAGCCAGTGAGATGTAACTTCACCCTGACGGAGTCCAAGGTCTCCAGCCGGTCCGCGTCTCTCCAGTGGAGAACTCTGGGGTCACCCTGTAACTTCAGCCTCATCTATAGCAGTGACACGTCAGGGGTCGCATGGTGCCACCCCACACGGATAGACAACACCACCTATGGATGCTACCCCAAGGATCTGCAAGCGGGAACCACCTATAACTTCAGGATTGTGTCTCTGGATGGAGAAGAGAGAACTGTGGTCTTGCAAACAGGTAAAGGGTGACAGGTGCAGTTGGACGGCCAGGCCACTCTGGGCTGAGCCCTGCCTTTTCAAGCTGGTGTTTCATTTGAGCTCCAGGCATACAGAAAATAAAGGTAAAAATACCTGTGAAGATAAATATTGACCAAGATTTCTAGTTTCCTCAGATATGGCCAGAAGCAGCTTGGTTGACTTTTAGAGATTTCCTTAGTGCTGAAGACAGCGGACTAGCTCTTTGAAGGGGGAGTGCAGCAGAGAGGAGCTGTGGGCTGTGGAGGGAGTTTGTTAAATTTGCTAAAACGGTGTGGTTTGAGCTTCCATCACATTAAACTGTCAAGCCCTGGAATAATTTTAAGCAAATGTTTTTAGAATAAATAATGGAAGTGCAACGATTAGGGATATGCCTTTCCTCAACTTAGTTTTATTTTTGGAACCAGGACATAAAATCTTCAGGAATAGAATAGAGCCATTCATAGGGGAAAAATCAAAAAGTCCTTTCAAATGAGGGCACGAAAATTAATTTGTATAACTTGAATAACTAAAACAGCGTAGTATCAGAGACGGTCCTTTGGTTACTCTGAACTTCAAGTCACTTACTTTCTTTACAGTTTTGGTAAACCCTTCCATGTGTATATAGGAAGAGTTTGTCTTTCCTGCGTCAGTTTTCTTGTCTGTAAAATAAGAGTGTCAGACTTGGCCGTTCAGGTCCAAGTTCTTACCAAGTGCCAATGACCTAGGTAGGGGGCTGTCATACTCTAACCTCGTTATTCCTGTCAGCTACCCATTCCATGTGCTCTAAATTCTCTAACAACTTTGATGTTTTGTGACTTCATTAGTCTTCCTTTTAACATTGTCTTTACTGGTTGCAATAGTGAAACTTCACTTCTATTCAGAAAGTCAAATTTCACAGAAAAATTCTGGAAGTCAAATTTTAGAAGTGTGTTGTCCTTACTACTCTTTCATGTTCAACCTGAACAAAGATGACTTCCTTAGCTATCGGTCTTTAAAAAGGTGTGAGGGGCGCCTGGGTGGCTCAGTTGGTTGAGCGGCTGCCTTCGGCTCAGGTCATGATCCTGGAGTCCCGGGATCGAGTCCCACATCGGGCTCCCTGCTCAGCAGGGAGTCTGCTTCTCCCTCTGACCCTCCTCCCTCTCATGCTCTCTGTCTCTCATTGTCTCTCTCACAAATAAATAAAAAATCTTAAAAAAAATAAAAATAAATAAATAAATAAAAAGGTGTGAGAACTTTCAGTTCTCAAGGCAGTTACAGCAGGGTCAGGAAATGTAGCTGGGTTCATGTAGTAAGTCAATCAAATATTCATACTCTTCTTTTTTCGGAGAAAAATTAAGAATGCCCAATTATATCACTTGGCTTACTTCAGATGAAACTTTGAGATAATTTCTGAGATTTGCAGGAACTTAAATTGAAAGGAAACAACACTCGTGAAGAATTTGGTTATGTTTTTATATGGAATCAAAGAGAGACTGAAATCAACCACATAATTAGAACATTTTACAGAAGTTGAAGTGGTTATGTTTTTAGTCATGAAGCTGCTGGTCTCTTGGTATGGGAGGATAGTTTTGTGAACACTCAGATTGCTAATGCTGTGAAATTTATGACATAGAACTTCCAGATGTGTTCATTGCATTTGTTAAGGTGTCTGTTGAATGGGGCAGAACTATTTTTAAAAATAGGAAAAAGACTCACTGTGGGTGTTACTAGTTAGAATGCGCTCCAAGTCTAATTATGCTTGTAGGTGTTCCAAGTCCAAAGACATTTGTGAAATGTAAGAAATATTTGCATTTTATTGACTATGTTGAGTTAAAAAAAGACTTCATCAGCATTCAGGTTTTCATCATTTTTCTTAAAGACTTACTTTTTACAGTATCACAAATATACTTTTCACCACAAATTCTATGAGCTCCATGATAAATGTGAAGGATGAAATTTGCAGGTGATGGTTGTATAATGATATTTTTTCCCCACACTTATTTGTATGATGGTGTAATGCTTAGGATCCTCTACATTTTAAAAATAATTTTATTTAAATAAACATTTTTATTTTATTTATTTATTTTTAATGTTTTACTTTTTTTTTAAAGATTTTATTTATTTGACAGAGAGAGACACAGCGAGAGAGGGAACACAAGCAGGGGGAGTGGGAGAGGGAGAAGCAGGCCTCCCACCCAGCGGCAAACCCAATGCGGGGCTCTATCCCAGGACGCTGGGATCATGACCTGAGCTGAAGGCAGACACTTAACGACTGAGCCACCCAGGGACCCCTAAATAAACATTTTTTAATTAAGATATTTTAAAAATGTTTCAGGGAGGATTTTTTTGGTTGGTTGTTATTTGTTTTTTGTCATTAGTGCTTTCTATAATTTGAGGACATACGTGAATTTTTCATGTAGTTGAGAGAAAGTACTGGTATTTCTCTAAATTTTTAGGCTACAAAGGTGAACTCTACAAATCACGTTTTACACTTGGTAAAGTAGGACCAACTAGTAGTATAATATTAAGTCTGAGATATACCTTCAAACAAAAGAAGTTATTCAAAATGTGCTTTACTACTCCATTTTGCCTGTCTTGCCAGTCTAGAATAAAAGAGAATGAGAGCAAGAGATGATTTGACTAGGGATACAACAGTTGCTTAGATTATCTCTGTATCATTCCAAGTGTGATTTGTCTGGTTGTTCTTCCTGATAAACTGTCTAAAACAGTTCATTTATTGTCATGTAGACGTGACCTTAAAGATTAAAAAAAATTTGAACTACATGGGAACTACATGGGAACTTATTTTAGCAACAATCAGTTTTCACTCCAGATTTTAAGTCAGAATTGAGAAAACATACATGGATTCAGCAAACATTCACCAAGCACGGATACTGCAGGGAATTATGCCAAGTGGTGACTGGTGTGCTTGTAAGGATGATGACCAAAACATGGTCCCTGTCCTTGCGGTCTGTGCAGAGGTGAGGGGAGGTCATGATGAAGGCGGGGACAGAACTTTCGCACTTCTTTCCTGGATGAAGACCTCGCCCTGCCTCGTGTTGGCCACGCTGCCATCACCCCAGAGAAGGCGAGGCAGTTCTCAGGTGTCTTCAGTCATTAAACCGGTTGATGCAACAACCATGATAAGTTGAAAGCCAAATTATTTAGTTGTGAACAAAAATAATTTGGAAGTCAAATTATCTAGTCGTGAATTCATTGGAAATCAACTAATGAAGACAATATTGAAGAACTCCAAAACTTTTGTATCACTGTGTCCTCAGAGTCTAAGCAGAGGGCTGCAAACTGGTAGCCCCTAGGGGTGTCTAGCTAGGTGTCTAAATAATAATATGTTTCGTTTGGCTCACATAATGTTTGTGAAAAAATCCACATTATTTTTACCAGCATTAAAAATGGAAAATTCACATAAGTGCCAGATTTCTGGGTTCCCCTAAAATACTGGAAGATTTGACAAAGCTGGACCACTCTGCCTAGAATTCTCTAGAGCTAAGTTGTAGTTTCTCTCTGTTTAGATACCAATTCACTGGAATCCCCCTGGACCACTTCATTTATTTCCGTACTTGAATGCATCCTAAAGGCACTTGAGTTTGTTTAAATGAAACTTTCGAGTTTTTGTTTAGAACTTTTGGGGGGTTTTATCTTCCCACAAGTAAAAAGTAGTTTTTCAATATCTAAAATGGCATCTAGCACATGGTATTCAATAAATATTGATCACATGGATGGATAGATGGATGAATGAATGGATAGATGAATGGGTGGATGGATAGATAGATGATAGATAGATAGATAGATAGATAGATAGATAGATAGATAGATAGATA
Source organism: Halichoerus grypus (assembly GCF_964656455.1). Taxonomy (NCBI): domain Eukaryota; kingdom Metazoa; phylum Chordata; class Mammalia; order Carnivora; family Phocidae; genus Halichoerus; species Halichoerus grypus. The sequence continues at coordinate 133,421,816 of NC_135717.1, read as the reverse complement.
TGAATGAATAAAGTGAACATTTCAGTGGGAGGATATATGTATTCTAAGAATATGATCTATTCTCCTTGGGTTATAGGTAAGTTATAGAACCCAGGGAAGTAGTCTGGTAGTAAAGAACTCCACTTATGGGAAGACTATCTTAATAACATATGCCTTCTTGTTAGTCAGTTTCAGCTACTTAATAATCAGCCTAGAACAAAGGGTGAAAAAAATTAGCTCTTTTAATATGGCTAATTCCTTCGTCTTTAATTAAAAAAAAAAAAAAAACATTTTAGGAGCATTAATTACCAAATCACCATATCAGCTCTTATTTACACTTCAAAATGTTACTTATTGTATTAGTTTACTAGGGCTTCCATGACAAAATACCAGACCAAGTGACTTAAATAACAGAAATTTATTTTCTCACAATTCTGGAGGCTAGAAGTCCCAGAGCAAGGCATCAGCAGCTTTTTTCCTGTGGATTCTCTAATTGGCTTGCAGGTGGCTGCCTTTTTGCTATATCCTCACATGCTCATCCCCCTGTCTATGCTGTCTGTGTTCTAGAAGGACACCAGTCATGTTGGGTTAAGGCCCACCCTAAAAATGTCAGTTTAACTTCATTCCCTCTTTAAAGGCCTTATCTCCAAATACAGTCCCATTCTGAGGTACCGGGGGTTGAGGGCTTCAATATGTGAATTTTAGAGGGACACAATTGAGCCCATACACTTACAGAACTTTAAACATAAGCCACTACTTCCCAATAATGTCTGTAAGCTACTTGCATCAAAATCTTTGGCAAAATATCTTATAAAAGCATATATTATTGGCTTCTACCCCACATGTAATGAATTTAGAAGAAGTGGAGGCTGGGATATCTGATTTTAAACAAATATCACAGTGAATCAATGCACAATGAAGTTTAAGAGCTATTGACATGGTTTTTCTATTATTCATTGGCATTAAGATTCTGGTAGATTCTTCTTTATGCATGGCTAAATCTATAATACCGAAGAATATTATCTTAACCAGGAAGAAACTATACTCTAATATTTGTCTTGTGCTTTTATAGTATCTAAAATACTTCCACCTACTTTATTTAGTAGGTAAGAGTATAAAATATATATTATATTGACCGTATATTGTTTAATTTTATTTTTAGGGAGTATTGTGAAGGGGCAGGTTGCATAAAGATCGAGAGCTTGGTTCTAGAAGCAGCCTCCTCCATCACTCACTAGCCAAGTTGCCTCAAGCAAGTTACTAACCTCTCCAGGCCTGTTTCCTAATTTATGAAATGGGGATGATAATAAATATAATGCCTACTTCATAGGGCCATTTTGAGATTTTTATTTGGTTCATACATAAATTCTAGAATAGTGTTTGTCACATACCATGTGCATAGTAAGTTTACTATTATTACTTTCAGGTTGGAGATAAGATTGATATTCATGAGAATTAACTAATCACAAATCACGCAGCTAGTATATAATTGAACCAGGACTTGAATCCTGGGTTTCTGGCTTAGCTCCAATTCTTTCCACTACTCTGCAGAAAGGATATAATTTTTAAGTTGGTATTAGTTCTTTCAAATTACCGTGTGATATTTTGTTACTATTTTTCAAGTCAACTTTTAAAGAAGAAAAAATATATTACAAAATACCTTAAATCTATGTATACTTAGCCCACACAAGGATGGGATAATGATTAAATGTGTTTCAGAGTGAAGAAATTATAAGCAGCTATTGATTTTCAATTGTGTGGAACTTTTGGTGATGATTTCAGTATTTAGCAATCAGCCATTGGCCGTCTACTTGTTTCAGGAATTCTAAGGTCAAGCTGAGCTACGAATATGGAATGAACCAACCTAGTTCTCTGAACTTGATCTTTTGAGTGCTTGGGAAGCTTCTTCCATCAGTCTGACTTCTGTTGGTGGGCATGGCATTCTACAGGTTGGCAAGAAAGACATAAAATCTTATTTGTCCAGACCGAATAAGAGAAGAACAAAGAGTAATTTTTTCACCTTCCATTTCCAGACATCAATTTGCTGGAATTCCCCTAGGGGATAAAGGATAACACTGATGCCTTTCTGATTTTGTAGGAGAAATCAAGCCCATTCTATCTGTATGAATGTATGTCAATGAAGATGAATATATGCCCCTAAACACATAATATGCAAATAAAGTTAACATGATAGTTTTGCATATAGATTGCCAGGAATTTTTGGTTTTGGTTTTGCTTTCCTTCTTTTTATGTGGAAAATCTCAAACACGTAAAAAAGTAAACAGAATAGTATAATTAACTACCATGTACTCGTCCCCTACCTTTAACTGTAACCAACTGATAGCCAATCTTATTTCATCTGTTTCTCCACCCTCTCCCCCACCCCGTATCATTTTGATGCAATCCAAGCCATCATTTGATTCCATTTGTACATATTTCAATATGCATTTCGGAAAGATAAGAATTATCTTTCACATAATCACAATATCACTATATACCTAACATTAACAATAAGGTTTAGAAGCACACATCAAGTGCTAGGTCATGAATTTCTACATAGGAGGGGCTTTCTGGGCCGAAATCTGATTGGAAGGAGAGGCCAGGGGACTTCTCTTTCTGCGGCATTTATGTAGCACTTTAGATAATATTGAGAAAGCCTCACTCGTTAATATGGAAGAATTGGAGTGGGGCTGCTGAAGGATATCCTGGGGATGGCGGGGTTAAAGCCTCCGTCGGTTGTCAGGGCTGACAGGCCCCTCTAATGCTCACTAGAAGTGCTTTAGCTTCCTCACCTGCTTCTCACTCTGTAACACCCCTTCTTCTCTCTGATTTCTAACTCCCACTTTGACCTTCCAAACTTGCTCAAATTCCTGTCCTTTGTGAAGCCAACCTCTGAAACCTTAGCCGCTGGATCTCATTCTCCATTTGCACCTTAGCACTGTTGCTGGCCTGTGTTACTCGGAACAGCAAGAACAACAGCAGCGTTAATACCAACTGCCACTTACTGAGAGCTCGCCAGGTGCTAAGGCGGCACTTAACATCTACCTCCGTTCCCTCTTACACTTACAACTCTGTGTAGGAGGTGCTGTGCTCCTTTACAGATGAGGAAACTGAGCGGCAAGGAGCTTCAATAACTTGCTTAGGCACGACTCTAAGTGACAGTGATGGGATTTGGACCCACGTCTAGTCTGACATCAAGGTCAGCCTCCCTGATAGTCCACCTTTTGTTTGCCTTTTCCACATCTATCTTAAGTGCCTGAGTAGCCTGCACACTCTCAGAGGAGCTTCTACCACTTACGTACCCAGGGCCAAATATGATGACCCTCAAAGTAACGGGGCACCCTACACAGCTGTGAATGATGATGCAGATAACTGTGAAACCTGCTTTAATTTCCCTTTTGAGGATATTAAAACTTGGAAAGTCCATTACTACTTGAACTTCCTATCTAGTGTAAAAGTTGGTAAATGCATGTTACTCTGATGAATAGAGAACAATAGAGTGCATCATCTTAAAATAAGTCAGGAAGCCAACTGTAGTCAAACAGCAACAATCACCAAGTAAAAGAAAATTACACCTCTATAAATGTACTTAATTAACTGTGGATGGTGAGCAATTGCTTTTTCATTTTGTTCTCCTTCTCATTTTCAAAACATGCACCAAAAAACAAAACAAAACAAGCAAACAAAAAAAAACCCCAAAAGCAAACCTGTTTGTGACTTTTGCTCCACCCTTACTTTGATTTCCCAGTTGTTTGGTATGAATAGTTGATGTTCATTCCATTTTATGTAGAGTGCTACATAAATGCAGCTTCCGGTCTCCTAGCCTCCCTGCTTTTAACTAGAATAGTATCCCAGTTTCTGTAGAGATACAGAAATAGGCCCTGTCATTACTAAAAAGGTAGATCTGTTGGCCTAGAGTTAGTGGTGAAAGATAAGGTGTGTGTGTGGGTGGGGAGTAATATCCTATTTGAGGCGACCCTGAGTGCCTACGGAGAAACTTAGACTTCATCTCACGGAAAGATCTTGGTGCTGTAAGAAGGACGAGGATGGTGATGGGGAAGATATACAAAGAGGTTATTTGGCAACAGTACAGAAAAGGGAGAAAATAAGGAAGACACCCAGAAAATTCTGGGAGCAGCTAAAACATAAGGCAATGGGATCCCAGGTAAAGGCAGTCAGATTAGGGAAATAAAAAGGAAGAATCATGAAAAATGATTTAAAAAAAAAAATCAGAGTAACTTTCACAGCCACAGAATTAGATTTAGGTGTGATTAGTGTTGTTACTCATTTTATCTCTGCTACGATAGTCTAACCATCAAATGAAAATTCTGTAAATTTACCTATTATTTTCCAAGGACATCTGGTTTGAGTGTTTTGTTATTACACTGAGCATGCATTCAAGACATCACCCATCCTGGGACAGCTAAGGTGTAATAGAAGGAACTTGCAGCCAGGTGTTAGAATCTCAGCTATACTACTTGTTACGTACGTGACCTAAATGAGTCACTTCACATCTCTGACCGCCTATTCCAACTGAGAAAGCACATTGTAAACTATCAGATCCTACACAGATATACTGTGATGCTATCATGACTTGGAGAAAAGCTTTTGGCACTAACCCATGGATGGCCTGCAATCCTGTTAAAAGGTTCAATTTATTTCCAAAATAAATATTATCACTTCAAATTCTAAACACTGGAAATTCCTATATCAATAAATAATAATGTGTTAGTTAGCCATACAAAAAAAAATTTTAAGCAGGTATTACTTGTTACTTGCATTTTATATATATGAATTTCTCCTTCTTTCTAAGTCCCATTTTAAAAAAAGAGAAATGAAGAAGAATTCATTTTGGTTCAAAAATTTAGCTAACCTTCATCTTTTCCTCAAAGAACAGAAAAATTAGGTTGACGTCAAGACCACTTTATGAAATTTTCAGGCTTTCTGATACTGGTAGATTCATTGAAATATAGAAGATGAATATCACGGAACTTTACATTTGGCATTCCATAATCCAGGTCTGTCTGAAACTGAGAGGTACAAACAGATGTCTCAAATTTATGGCTAATGATACATTTTGATACATTGACTGAGATTAAGATTGATTAAATTGATTGAGATTAAATCATTGATTTATGGCTTTCCACAGTTCTCGTAGTTCATCAAACTTCACTAGCTACTATGTATATGAGAGTGATACATGGAAAAACCAGACAGGCTATAAATGCACCTGTGTGCGTTGACGCCTGCAGCCAGCGGCATGAATTACAGAAGTCAAGTAGGGTTTTCCAATTACGTGCCATCTGTCATACGATCAAAAGATTACATACATATAACTACATTTTGAAACAGCATTAGAAATCCCTCTCTCTTGCATTCATATAGATATAGATATAGATGAAATTCATTTGTATATATACATGAAATCAGCACCCCTTCTGGAAGTACCTAATTTATTTCTAAGAAAATATCGGAGACTTGCTTTTAACACAGCAGAGTTTTCCTCGGGCTTCCATTGCAAAGACGTGTGAAAACCCTGGAACTTCTGCAGCATGGGTAGCAGCGGTGGCCAAGGGCCAGCACAGAACTTTATCGCAGTATAAATGGGGTTTGAAGTGTTTGTTTCCAGTGCAGGTTCTCGCAGCCCAGGCACTTCCCAGTCTCATTGTTCCTTTGTTCTAGCGGATGTACAAAGGATTGACTGTTTTGTTTTCTGGCTCGGAGAGATTAGATAAAGTCTGCATTTCTGAACTTCACCCTCTATGCACGCAACCTTAAAATTCATTTTCTGTAGCTTATATTTTGCAAATTATATGTGGTTTAGATTATACTGACCATACCGTTATTTTCTTTAACCTTTATCTGGCTTGTAGACATGGATGATGTTGATCTCGTTGGAGCTCTCGCTGGAAAGCAGCTGTCCCTCCCATCCTTGTCCTTAAAATGCCTCTTCAGCAAAAATGTGTCATCTCAATTGGCTATGACAAGGTTGTTCTTGGGTTTCGCTGGCTACTAGAATCTCATGGTAGTGAAGTGCCTTATTCTCGCCAGGCAACAAAAAAGACTTTCTGTAAGGGGAAATTATGTTCTTTCTTTTTATTATGATGTCCTTAATTACAGACTATGATGTAGGATAGAAAATTTAGATAATATTGCCAGAAAAAAAAAAAAAAACTGTTTTTCCGCAAGAACCTATAAATGAGAATCATCTTGGGAATTTTTAATTTTATCTTAATGGTTAGAAAGTTAGGTCATGGGAATAAACTGATAAGATTTTATCAAGTTTTTGTGTTTTCTTTTAATGAAGAAGGCAATTAAGGCTATTCGTTTAGCTTTAAAAAAATTGTATTCCACTTCTGCCTCCATTTTGTCGGTGATTCAGAGGAAACTTTTTTTTGTGATCAAGTAGACAGCATAAGTTTCTATTACTGAGTGCCCATTCTATGCCAGGTAAATCTGCTCTACACCTCCTCAAATCATCCGAGAATATAGGTATGATTATATGATACTCCCCAGACAGATGGGAAAGTGGAGGCTTAGATAGCTTGAGTAACTTGTCCAAAGTCTTGTGACTGGCCCATGACGGAGCCAAGGATTTGAACTTAGTTCTGTCTGACCCCAAAGCCCATGCTCTCTGCCACGACATTTGCCTGCTTCCATGACAGGACCTCCTCCTGTTTACAGAAATAATAACAACAGTCGCTAACATTGAACACTTGCTATGTGCTGGGCACTGTTCTAAGTGCTCTAGATAAAACAATGTAATCTTCATAAATATCTTGCCGAATAGATAGTATTGTTATCTGCATTGCGGAGATGAGACAGCAGCGGCACAGAGAGGTTAAGGAATTGCCCGAAGTACACAGCTATGGAGCCAGAGAGCCGGACTCAGCCCCAGGCTGTCAGACTGCAGAGCCTATGCTCTGCCTGTGAACCTCTGCTGTACTAGGGTATAGACCACACACCTTGCGCTTTGGGCTCTCTGAGTTACTGCTGTCTTGGCTTCCTTGTCTGCTGACATTTATATTATTATTAGTTCTTGTATTACAAAATGCTACGTGGCTTGTCTTGTGCTTTTTGCAGGATGATGTACTCATTTAAGTCACAGCATTAAACACACACACAAAATTAGATTGACCATAGGTTGTGTTTAGCTTCTGGATGGTGTCTCTAGGTGACCCGCAGATAGTCTCAGGAGCTCTCTGGCCATACAAGTCTTTTTAATACAGAATAAGATTATGTTGTTCTTATTTTTATTAATGTTAGTCACAAGCAAGCACCCTCTTAAAACATATACTATTCTAAGAAGATTCTATAATCTGAAGTTATTTTGTGAGCAAAATATAATTTACCAAGATGTAGATAAGAACTGGATCTCTGTAGCCATGCCACGAAAACATCTGACCTGGCTTTGAGTTGTAGCCTCCAATATCTTGGTCCGACTTTCTAGATCAAGAACCAGGTTGGATTTCTGAAAATTACTCATCTGTAAATGTCTCTCAATGTTGCCCTTCCCTGCATTCAGGATAGGGAGAGACTTATTTCTCTGATGGTCCCACTGCATCATAGAATGGCTGATCCCTAAACACTATTGACTTAGTTCCTAACCCAGGAACATGCTGCTCATCCTATTTCAAGTTCCACAATGAAGATTCAGTACATGGGAAATGGGAAATGGGACTCGTCAAACTCACCCATGAGAGTTGAAACTAAGTGAACATCTGGGTGCAGGACCAACCCCTTGCACCCTCTCTGGAGGCTTCAGCAGCTCCAAAATGTCCCGGAACTCAAGTTGAGAAAATCTAAGGACACAAGGAATCCCACCTGTTGGGAGAATTCATTCTGACGAGCAAACCTAGGCTAGGCTCATAATCAAGTCTCTATCTTTGGTGGTTTTCTGGTATTTAAAAACAACCTAAAGTTATGTGTTCTTAACCCCCCAAATCCACAACCTAAAAAAGGAAAAGTTCAGTACAAATTTCAAAATTATTTCTTAATATCTGTATTTTCTGTTGAGATTTTTGGTATTTATCCAGGCCTAGCCTGGATGTCTGTCAGTGTGTGAAAAGTGCTAAACTTGCAAGCCAACGAAAATATAACCTTACTTGGAATTCTAAGCTCAGAGCTGTCTTAACAAAAAAGTTTTATTAGAAAAAGAAGTTTATATGACTAGTAGCTAAGTGGATTTCTTTTTTAAATGAAATGGTAAGTTTAAAAGTGGAGTAAAATACCGATTTGTTTCACGGGCAGCAGGTTCTTAAAGTTTTTAAGGAAAATGAATCTGGGTTCCAGCAAACTAACATGTATTTGCAAAAGTCTTTAAGCCGTGTTCTCTTTTTGGATTTTTGCCTTGCAGATCCTTTACCTCCTGCTAAGTTTGAAGTCAGTAAAGAAAAGACTACTTCAACCAGCTTGCATGTTTGGTGGACTCCTTCTTCTGGAAAAGTCACGTGGTATGAGATGCAATTGTTTGACAATAACCAAAAGATACAGGAGACCCAAATTCAAGAAAGTACTTCATGGAATGAACATACATTTTTTAACCTCACTGCTGGTAATAAATACAATATTGCCATCACAGCTGTTTCTGGAGAGAAACGTTCCCTTACAATTTATACCAATGGATCAACAGGTAAGACCTGCTTACAGATAGTTGAGTATTTAATCGTTTAGGCTCCTTTTGGAACTACATTAAAATTGAAGAGATAGAAGTAAGAATGCCCCCAGACCAAAGATGACAGATAGGTAAGTTGATAGACAGATAGACAAATGTTATGCAGTACAGTGGGAAGACTAGACTAAAAGTAAGAAAATATGACTGTGCTGCTAGCTTGCTAGGTGATTTTGAACAAGTTCTGGGACTTCTCTGGGACTGGAATTTTCTCCAAAATGAAGTAGATGTTTCCTAATGGCCTTCCTAACTCAAATCTTAGGCAACAGCATTTTCTGCCTCCATTTCTGAGTTTGTGCCATAAAACTTACGTTTAAGCGTTTTCCTCCTTTGTATACTCTCCTCATAACATCAAGTCATGATGTTTCCTAAATATCCCTACATCTGGAACAAGTTTTTGCTTGCACCTACCCATCCCGATACCAATGACACACTTCACCTCCTTCCAGGAAGTACTGTCCTTCTGGTCATGCTCTCTCCTCTCATTTCCTCTCCTGATTTATTGCTATAATTTGCTTTCTGTTTTTCATCTTCCATTGTTCTTCCCTTTATTGTCTCTTTGCTGCTCTGCCACATCATACTTCATGGGCAAAAATTACCTTAGTACCTATTAAGTGGGGGAGAGAGACAGGTAAACTATGATGTAGCTTTAGGCGTGGACTTTGAAAAGAGCATTAATTCAGAATCCAGTGAAATTTCAAGAGTGCTGTAGCCATTACTTATTACACAAATTAGATGTACAGAGAAGCATACATGAATGTGTGATTTCGAATTAAACATGTCTATGTCTCCTCTAAGGAAATTATAAATGACCCTTTGGAAAATGCATTTTCTTTTCCTAGTGCCATCCGCAGTGAAAGATATCAATATTTCAGCAAAAACCAATTCTCTCCTGCTTTCCTGGTCCCATGGCTCTGGGAATGTAGAAAGATACCAGCTACTGCTGATGGATAAAGACATCCTAGTTCATGGCAGTGTCGTGGACAAACATGCTACTTCGTTCAGTTTTCACGGACTGACACCTGGACACCTCTATAACCTTACCATTGTGACCGAGGCTGCAGGGCTGCAAAACCACAGATGGAAACCGGCCAGGACAAGTACGTTCCGCTAACTAGCTGAACAAAAATAAAGCTCACAGCAAGGAAATGTTTAATAACCACGGCTTATTAAATTATTTGAATAATGATAATATGAGACAAATTGAAATTTGCATGTTACAGAAGGCCCTTAAGATGTACCCACTTTTCTATTCAGAGAAAGAGGGACTCCCTTGTATTCTAAATTTTAGACCAGCCTGAAGTAGCGAAGTTAACCACTGATACAGTCTCAGCTTATCTTTTTAGTATCCTGACCTCTTTGATAGGGATTCCTACTTCCTGCTCCCTTTTTTTTTTTTTTAAGATTTTGTTTATTTATCTGACAGAGAGAGACACAGCGAGAGAGGGAACACAAGCAGGGGGAGTGGGAGAGGGAGAAGCAGGCTTCCCACCGAGCAGGGCGCCCGACGCGGGGCTCGATCCCAGGACCCCGGGATCACGACCTGAGCCGAAGGCAGATGCTTAACGACTGAGCCACCCAGGCGCCCCCCTACTTCCTTCTCTTAAATGAGCATCCACTGCCTTTGTGACATCACTCACAATGAGCCAGGATAACTTTTCTCAGTGCTAATCAAAGACCTGGTCCTGTGAAACAGCCATTTCTTAAACCCTGTACACAACAAAACATGTCCTGAGACCCAATACTACAGGAGTTGTTCTCATAGCCTAACATAGCTGGATAAATTAATCTGTGCTAAATTTCAATGAATAATTCATGTACACATTCATTCATTCATTCATTCAGTATCTGTTGAGTATAAACTGTATGCTAGGCATTGTGGATATAACAGTGCCCAAGAAGGCCAAAGTCTTTGCCCTATGGAACTTAAATTCTAGTACATTCTAATGCTTCTGATGGGTCTAATGTGTTAATAAATTCCCTCTCTCAGTAAGCTATCTGATTTTAAGAGAAACTTTTAGGTATGTAGTGCCTTAGAAATTACTCTGGCACAGGGGGCTCTTGGAGCTACAAGAGATTGATGGGAAAGATATTTGGGGGCACCTGTACATTTACATATCTTCACATCACACCTCAGAGATGTGTAGCTATTTCCAACAAAAATGTACCATATATGTTGGGGCGCCTGGATGGCTCAGATGATGGAGCATGCAACTCTTGATCTCAGGGTTGTGAGTTTAAGCCCCATGTTGGGTATAGAGATTGCTGAAAAATAAAATCTTTTTTTAAAAAGTACCTTACATCTGAAGAATTATTTATGTATAGCAAGAGCAAATTACACTTCTCACTGGCCTATGCAAAGCAGTATGCTGTGCCCATTTTTAAAATGAAGCATTAATTTTTATTTTGCTGTTAGTGAAGCCCAAAATTACAACATAGCCAAGAGGTAGAAAAAATATTCACTGAAGTGTCTTTCTTTTGTAATCATTTTCCTTTGATGAAATAATGACACAATTCTTGAGCTGTAACTTTATCATCATTTTATATGAAAAATAAAATATTTTTAGGATGCAAAATTTTGTGATGGCCAATGAGTTGACCAATCTATTTATTATGTACTTGCTATTATTAAATACATAAAGATGGGAAGAAATTAGGCAGATGACAGATTTCTTTGAGCTTTCCAAGACCTCATTTGCCAGTAAGGATCCCTAGGCTCAGTGAGATAGAGCTATCCAGGGTTGCCCATCTGACTAATGGCCAAGTCTGAGCCAGAATCCAGGCTCCTGACTCCCATGTTTATGCTCTTTCCACCGGCCAGATAGCCTTTCTTTGATTTTGCAGTATTCTTTTTGCTCGTGAAGTTGTTGTTTCCTTCTGAGCAGGGAGTGTGGCTTGCAGGGATTAAAATGCAGGTCAAAATTTGGCCATAATAAGACAGGTACAATATCCTGAGTTAAAGTGTCCTTTCCTTTCTCCCTATTTAGCCCCCATGGAAGTCTCAAATCTAAAGGTGACAAATGATGGCACTTTGACCTCTCTAAAAGTCAAGTGGCAAAGACCTTCTGGAAATGTGGATTCCTACAACATTACCCTGTTTCACCAAGGGACTATCAAAGAATCCAGAACATTAGCACCCCAAGTTACAGAAACCCAATTTAAAGACTTAATCCCTGGACGTCTTTATCAAGTTACCATCAGCTGTGTCTCTGGTGAATTGTCTGCTCAGAAGATGGCAGTGGGCAGAACAGGTGAGTGTCGGGCTCCAGAATATTCCTTGGTTGCCCAGATCATTCTCTGATCCATCAGAACAAAATAAGTTACAGGGAAGACTCCTTTTCCAATTTGGGAAATATGGTCTATATGACTGAGGGTGCCCATGGGCCAGGGCCCCGTATACAGACTGAAACAGAGGTTAATTGCATTCATCTGAGTTATTTAAGCAAATGTGTTTGGAGTGATTCCTGAATGATGTGCATAACTGGCTCTGCCCTGTGCTGTTTCATGTCACACCACTTAAGTAGTGTAAATGCATTAGCATTGATACTAATGAATAAAACATTTCTGACCAACTCTTATAGTGAGAGCCAGTTAGCACTTAAGCATGTTTTCCATGAATTATTTTATTAATTTATGTCATCAAATATTTATCCAGTGACTTCTTTGTGTAAATTACTGTGCTATGATTTGGGAAGTTATTAAAATGTCAGGGTTCAGCAAACTACACCCTTTGCCAAATATGGCCTGTGAGCTGTATTTGTGTAGCCCCAAGCTAAGAGTGGTTTTCACATATTTAAAAGGTTTTTTTAAAAAGGAAAAAGAAAGACAAATATGAGACAGAGACCATATGTGGCCTGGAAAGCCTAAAATATTTACCTTGCCAACCATTGCTTTTAAGGAAGTTACATTTTAATCAGACAAATGTAGACTATACACACAAAAAATAAAAATGGTACACTTTAATAAGAGTCATCGCATTGGTGTTGCCATGTATCAGGCACTAACCAAACACTTTACACCCTTACCATGAGAGAGGTTCTGTTACTATCACCATTTTACAGATAATTCAGAGCTCAAATAACTTGTCCATAGTCATCCAGCCAGTGAATGGTGGGGATGGAATTTAAACCAGAGCATTTAATTCCAGAGTCCATTCTCTGTGCTGTTAGAGATTCTAAGTAAGAACCATATGGTCAGAAAACCAAGAGAAAATTCTTGTTCAGAAGATCAGTAAAGACTTCTCAGAGGAAATGGTCTTTAACTGGACCTAAAAGTTGTGAGGCTCTTGGCAAGCAGAGAGGGAAAAGAGGGAAGGGCATTTGAGGTCGAAGGAATAATATAAGCAAAGGCATGGAGGCAGAAGAGCCCAGGACACTTACAGGTCTTCAGAACACACAACTGGAGGCCAGCATGGGAGAGAGTGCAGAAGCAGGGAGGGCGGCTGCAGGGAGTAGTCAGATTTAAGACCAGAAGGATATGGGGTCTGATTTTGGAAAGCTACAAATGCCACAGCCAGGACTTGATATTTTATTCTGTAATTAATGGAGAGACCTTGCATGTTTTCAAGCAAAGGAATAATTGGACCAGAGCTATATTGCAAGAAGATTAATCTTGTCAGTTGGAAAAGGGAGGAATGTTTCATGATCACAACATGCGGTGTCTCTACCAAAAGACACCGCATCCATCGATGTCAACATCATTAGAAGCAACATCAATATTGTCTCTAGGGCTGGTGTGCAGCCAATAAAACACAGCGCTCATATTGTTAGGTTATTAACAGTGTTACAGAAGATTGCATTACTGATATATTACTAGATGATTTTAGCATACATTTCTTGAGTGTCGGATGCCTCCAACATTAGGAAAGAATACTCATTTGCAATCCACAAACATCAGAAGGGGATAGAAATGTTTTGAATTGCAGGTATTAGGTCTCTTATCTACTGTTGCCCATGAAAAGTGAATGAGTATCCTTACTTTTGGTTTTTAGAATCTCCTTTTTGACATCATTTCACCGTTTAGTTCCAGAGAAAGTTGGGAACCTGGAGGTAAACAGCAATGGTTCGATAAGGTCCCTAGTAGTGAGCTGGTCGCCCCCTGCTGGAGACTGGGAGCAGTATCGTATCCTACTCTTCAATGATTCTGTGGTGCTGCTCAACATCACCGTGGGAAAGGAGGAAACACACTATGCCATCGATGATGTGGGGCTCATACCGGGAAGACAGTATGAAGTAGAAGTCACTGTTGAGAGTGGAAATCTGAAGAATTCTAAGCGCTGCCAAGGCAGGACGGGTAAGCAAATACGAAGGTGTTAATGACTGCTAGAACTTTAACTTGGTCCCTCTCCCAAGTAACCCAGGTAGCTGTCAATGTCATGCCCACCCCCCCCACCCCCACCGTGTTCCCTGAATTTGAGATATTATGACTTTTAGACTGAATTAGTTTTGGTAATGTTTAATTTTGTCAAAATAGAACATTAAAATTGCTTCCAGTAGTAAGTCCATTATTTTATAAAAAGAAAGACATTTTAAGCACCAAAAGAATAGGAAGAGAACAATCGGAGAATCCTTCCCACAAAAGAAGACAACTGACAATTTTTTTGCCAGTGATCAGTGTTCGAGAACCATTGCCTTGACCTAATGTTGACTCGTGAGGGAATTTCATGTACCAAGGAAAGGTTATTAAAGGGAAGTGGAATATATTTGGATTTTAGGGTAGAGGAGAATGAGGATGTGGAGGCATGGGTTTTGGTATTCTTGCTGTCACCACTATACTGTAATTCCTTGGGCAAGTCACAACCCCTCTGAGTCTGTTTCCTCAACTTTCAAATAAGAGAATTGTCCTTCCAAGCTCAACATTTCTATGACATGGAATACTCCATACTTGGAGTGAAATTCAAATATCTTCTCTCTTAGTCTTGCCTGATGATAAGGAAATAACTACTTTGATTCACTGTTCTTCTTAGAAGACTGTCAAAGCAAAGGACCAAGACACCTCCTTAGCTTGCCAACTGGGTCTTCCAGTCGTATCTTCATTTTCCAAATATTAATATCCCTTGGATAATGATCAAAGACCTATATAAGCTTAAACCAAGCTACTTTTAGCATTTCACAGAACAAGCATCTATGTCCTCTCCAATATTTTATCTCACCGCCTCAAATAACTTGGAATGCTGTCAAGAAACCTAGGGGCTCTCAGCATGGTGGCATAATTATCAGGAAAACTTTTCTTAAACTGTACCTCTAGGTGAATAAGGTTAATTGAGGTAGGCTTTGATGTATCAGTCCAATTCATTTCAATATATTAAAGAAGGAAGATACAGATTTAGGGACTCAGTTATAATGGAATTATAGAAAATTTCTTTGATGCAAAAATCAATATAATTTTATACACTTGGTTCTTCCATAGTTTTGTTTCCCTAGTGTTTTGTGGGACCAGTACTTTACTCTTGGCAATGTCTCCTAGAAATGTAATAAAACCTTTTAAAGAAATGGAAACAGTTTCCATTCTTTGGTTAATGGGAGTCTTTAATCAGATACTATTCTTGCTTGCCAGCTGGACTCTCCCTTTCATGGATACATTAGTGCCCATTTCTCAGAAATGAAGAGAAGCAGCACTTTGTCTTTCCAATCTGATGGAGTAAAAAATACTCCTAACTTCATCTAAATAGTCAAATATGGACCTTTCTCAGTGGTTTTATGGATGACATGATTGAATTAAATATTTTCATATCATAGAATTCATATGAAGAAATAAACACTCAAGGTAATATGTGGTCAAAAATAAATGACCCAGGAAAGCATTTTCCAATAGTATTCTTTTGAATCCTCCTTTCTGGATAGGTTATATAAACAAAGTTTGGGGCGCCTGGCTGACTCAATTAGTGGAGCACACAACTCTTGATCTCAAGGTTGTGAGTTCAAGCCCCACACTGGGTGTAGAGATAACTTAAAAATAAAATCTTGAAAACACACACATACACACAGTTTTTGTGATTAGCTTTTTTTTTTTCCTGAGAGCTCATACACTTTCAGAAAAGAAATGCTGAACTGGAATACTCCTGTGGTTGGAAGAGAACAACTCTCTAAGAAATACTCGAGTACTTCTGAATCAAATCAATGACACAGTCTCCATTGCTTTTTCCTTAGTCCCCCTGGCTGTCCTCCAGCTTCGTGTCAAACATGCCAATGAAACCTCACTGGGCGTCATGTGGCAGACTCCCGTAGCAGAATGGGAGAAATACATCATTTCGCTAGCTGACAGAGACCTCTTACTCATCCACAAGTCGCTCCCCAAAGATGCCAAAGAATTCACTTTTACCGACCTGGTGCCTGGACGAAAATACATTGCTACAGTCACCAGTATTAGTGGAGACTTAAAAAATTCATCTTCAACTAAAGGAAGAACAGGTAATATTGTTTATAAATTTTAGACTTTAAAAAGTATCCTGTCTACTGAATTGTTTAATATTTAATTTACAAGTGTTCACTGAATGCCTATTTTGTACTGGTCATTGTTTTATGAATGTTTTCTATTGTTTGTTTTCTATTATACTAATTGCAACTCTTTGCTAGTTGTTTTGTTTTGTTTTTTAATTTGTTTGGTTTTATTTTGAAATGGAAGCAGAGCAGAGAACAATTTTTCCAAGGAGTTTTGCTGCAAAGGAGAGCAGAGAAATAGGGCATCATCTGAAAGAAGAAGTATATTTGAAAGGAGGATTTTAAGGATAGAAGAAATAACAAGTTTCATGTTGATAGGAATGTTCTAGAAGAGAAAGGAATGATGATGTAAAGAGAGAGGAAGAATTGCTGCAGTTATTCTATGAGCAAGCAAGCTCTGGGATCTAGAGCACAAGTAAAGGAAATGGCTTTAGAAAGGAGCATGAGTAATTTAACTTTAGGGTCAGCTGGGGAAAAAAGAGTATTGGATGCATATGCCAGTAAGTAGATAGATGTAGTGGTGGGCAATTATCCTTTGATAACACTCTTCTTTTTCTCAGTGAAATAGGAAGCAAAATCATCAAAGACTCCCTTTTCCAATTTATATATATTGTTGTCCTGTATTTTATTTCTCTCTCCTTTTTTAACCCCACAAAAAATTACCACTTATCTTCTCATCTTTCCTTCCTGTATCTCACAAGTTCCATTTGGGATTACTTTCCTTCATTTTGGAGAACAGTCTTCAAATTTCTTTTCTTTTCTTTTCTTTTTTAAGATTTTACTTATTTATTTACTTGAGAGAGAGAGCAAGCATGAGTAGGGGAGGGGCAGAGGGAGAGGGAACCTGATGAGCAGGGAGACCGATGTGGGGCTTGATCCCAGGACCCCGGGATCATGACCTGAGCCGAAGGCAGACGCTTAACCGACTGAGCCACCCAGGCGCCCCCAAATTTCTTTATTAGTGTTTTTAGGGACAAACTCTTTACACTTTTGTTTTTCTGTGTATGTCTTTATATAGCTCTCAATCTTGAAAGATATTTTCCCTGGGTTACAATTTTATGTTGGAAGTTACTTTCAAAAAAAAAAAAGAGAGAGAGAGAGAGAAAGTTATTTTCTCTCAGCACATTGAAGATATTGTTGTAGTCTTTCTGGCAATTATTCTTGCTGTTGAAAAGTCAGGTGTCAGTTTAATTTCTACTTCTCTCTGGGTAATCTGTTTACTATGACTGTTTTTAAGATTTACTCTTT
Source organism: Halichoerus grypus (assembly GCF_964656455.1). Taxonomy (NCBI): domain Eukaryota; kingdom Metazoa; phylum Chordata; class Mammalia; order Carnivora; family Phocidae; genus Halichoerus; species Halichoerus grypus. Next base: position 133,404,479 of record NC_135717.1, on the reverse strand, counting down.
GCCTTTGGTGTTCTATTGTTTATAGTAATAACCTAGATATAGACTTCTTTATCTTGCTTGAGATCATGATGATTTCTGTACTTGCAGACTAGTATCTTTCATCAACCCTGGAATTTCTCACCCATTAACTCTCTGATATTGCCTCTTACCTTTTCTCTAATCCCTCTCTATTCTCCTTCTGGTAGTCTAGAATTTATGTATATTTTTCATATTTTGCATGTATTTGCTTTCTGGGCTATAGTCTGAATAATTTCCTCAAGTCCTGTGTTTTAGTTCCTTAATTCTTTCTTCAGCTCTGTCCAATCTTTTTTAAATCCGTCCATTGAGTTTTAAGTTTTAATTGTTAATTTCTTCACTTTCAAACATTCTTTTTGGTTCTCTTTCCAAATCTGCTTTGTGCTCAGTTGCTCTTTAGTCATATTTCCATTATCCTCCTTTATTGCTATCAGTAAATAAACCATTTTTATTTTACCTTCTATGTCTAATAATTAAAATACCCAAAATCTTCAGGAGTTCAGTCCTGTTGTCTATTGAGTTTGCTGCCTTTTGCACATGGTGTTTTACTTCCTTAAATGTTTGTGATTTTTCACTGTAAAGTCATATACCTTGGAAACTTACTCTGTGGGAATTCTTTGAGTCCTTGTTTAAAGATGGGTTTTAGAAAGAATTTTCTTTTCATTTGATTCTTTGAGGTGCACAGGACTGCTATCAACCCAGACCTATTTTAATCTAAACTGTCAACCTGAGGTTTTTTGATCACCCAGGTTTTATGAATTTGGGTTGCAAACTCACTGAAACTGTTGTGAGGTTATGAATTCTCACCCAGTGCCAAGGAGGCTGGGGTGATATGAGAAGCAGAGAGGGAATATTTATTTCACTTACACTTAGAATGTAACCTTTCAGGATCCAATGTTATGCAGGGTCACCTATGAGGTTCCTTAGTTTGTGAAAGTCCTACACTTTACCTCCTATTTCATAGATCCAGCAAAGCTGTAAAATCAAAGCTTAAATTTATGTTTGAAAGATGCCCTCAAGATGAAAGTATGCTTCAGTGGACCGATTACCTATCACTTACTATCAAGTCTTTGAGAATTCCTTACATTCTTGACAACTCACTCATACATCTACATTTTTATATTTTATCCAACACATGTAGTTGTGTTTATTGGGGGTATGCTGCCCACTATACTGCAGGAATTGGAAGTCCAAGGCACTCTTTTAGTCTTAAGATCATTTTCATCATTCCCCACATTCACATTGCTGGGTCATATGGTAAGTGTATTTTTAACTTTGTAAGAAACTACCAAACTGTTTTCCAGAATGGTTGTAAAATGTTACTTTCTCACCAGGAATATATGAGATTTCCAGTTCCTCCATAATCTCAACAGCACTTGGTATTACAAGGTTTTTTTTTTTTAACCATTCTAATAAGCATGTAGTGGTATCTCATGTGGTTTTAATTTGCCTTTCCCTAGTTCCTAATGGTTTTGAGCATCTTTTCATATGCTTATTTACCTTTCCTTTATCCTCTTTGGGGAAGAACATATTTTCAAATATTTGTTCATTTTTTGATGGGGTTATTTGTTTTTTATCATTGAATTTTGAGAATTCTTTATATTCCAGATATTAGTCCATTGTCAGAAATGTGGGTTGAAATGGTTTCTCTCAGACTGTGGTTTGTCTTTTGATTAATTTATTAGTATATTTTGCAGAACACAAGTTTTTTATTTTGGTGTCCAATTTATCTTTTTTTTTTCTCTCGTGAACCATGCTTTGGGTGTCATATTGAAGAAATCTCTGCCTTACACAAAATCACAAAGATTTTCCCCTAGAATTTTTATAGTTTTGGGTTTTCAATTGAGGTGCATAATCCATCTTGAGTTCATTTTTATATGTGTATGAGATTTGGGTTAAGGTTTATTTCCTTGCTTATGGACATCTAATAATTCCAGCCCTTTTGTTGAAAAAACTATTCTTCCTCCACCCAACTGCCCTCACATCTCTGTAAAAAATCAATTGACTCTATATGTGTTAGTCTATTTCTGGACTCTCATTTCTGCTCCATCGATGTGTGTGTCTATCTTTTTGCCAGTATCACATTGCCTTCATTATTGTAGCTTTCTAGTAAGTCTTGAGATCAGATGATGTTACTCCTCCAACTTTGTTCTTCTTTTTCAAAATTATTTGGCATATTAATTCCTTTGCTTTCCATATGAAATTTAGAATGAGAATTGAATCTTCTGATTCCTGTACAATAGTATTTTTTAATGAGTGTATTTGTATCTTAATCCAAAAGTCAACAAATTCTAAGAAGGATTGTGCCAAGGTCCCAATCCTTTTAATTACCATAATTCAGGGAAGAGGCACAAAGAAGATATATGTTGATCAAACACCAGCTTCAAGATCTGTGTAAGAGATTTTTTTTAATGGGTAGGTTAGAAATCACAATAGTTGCTAATTAGGAAAAGGACACAAGCTCACAGGTTAGATCAGGCTTTGGACTCCTAGATGACTGTTTGTTAGCACTCTGATAATAGGCTAAATTACTTACATTGTGTGGTCTTTGGTTTCCTCCTCAGTAAAGAGAACAATGAAATCAAATTTATAGAGTTTTGAATGAGTATCAAATAATATAATAATAATATATATATATAATAATATAATATAATTTCTAAAAACTGGCACAAAGCAGGCACTCAGTAGTTATCACTACTAGTTGTTGTGGTTATCATTATTATTATTATTATTATTACTATTCTTATATGATGTAATTCATACTACTGTAACATTTTCATGTATAATAATAATGGTGCTCTTGAGAATGTGCCAGTAAAGAATTAACCAGTTTTCTAAACTACAACCTAATCATCAGGTGGAAGGGATTTCCCAATACCACCCCCTAACAACCATCAGCTCAGGTAGATAATGTGGCTCTCAGTTTTCATGGGATAAGGACAGATAAAATCACATAAAGTAAGCAATATTCAAAAACAACATTCTTTCATTATTGAAAATGTAAATTCAAAACTACTTAATAGGTATGCATCATCTCATCCATGGATCTGAAGTAATTTTGATTTCCCATATAAGCAGCTTCTGTATGGGAGTAGTTTGCCATATGCCACAGGAAATAGAGCTGAGAGTCTATAGCAAAAAAATATAGATATATTTTTAGCATTTTTAAGACTGTCTCCGTTTTTGACTCATTTTGTTACACTTCCTCAGGGTGACTAAATGTCATCTGTTTTTTTTTTCTTCTTCTCTTTGTCTTCCATGTTCTAGTGCCTGCCCAAGTGACTGGCTTGTACGTGGCCAACCAAGGAACAACCAGCAGTCTGTTTACTAACTGGACCCAGGCCCTGGGAGACATAGAATTCTACCAAGTCTTACTGATCCATGAAAACGTGGTCATCAAAAATGAAAGTGTCTCCAGTGAGACCAGCAGATACAGCTTTCACTCCCTCAAATCAGGCAGCCTCTATTCTGTGGTGGTAACAACAGTGAGCGGCGGGATCTCATCCCGACAAGTGGTGGTGGAGGGAAGGACAGGTAAGAAGAGCACAGGGAAACTGCAGAGTATATTCTAGGATGTTTTGAAACACCCGAAAAACAGATCCATTTTTGACTTTCCTAGAAGCCAGGTTTCAATACCAACCATCCATACATGTTGCTCTCCTAACAATGGAAATTGGGGGGTGGGTGAGGGTAGGCAAGAATGAATTCTAAATTTTCTAAAATCTCCCCTAAAGGTGTCAGAACTTCTAGAAAAACCTTTGTAGTAACATAATGGTCATTTGATGCCTAAGCTTATCCCCTCATTCAGTTGATGATTTCCTTAATGTTTATGTCCCAGTTAAGATAAACAAGTAATGAGACTTTTAAAAAAAAAAGTATATTCCACTCTCTTTCATATTCTTGTTTCAAGACATAGTAAGGAAATGATCTCCAACTTCTATGGTGCAAAGTGGAGTTAATAAAATTCCCAAATCACATATGTTTTCATAAGCAACATTAAACAAGTGCTTAATACTATAACCACCTAAACAATGTTTCCTGACCTTGGAGAGATCATAGTCAAATAGGGCAAAGAGCTAAGTCAACAAACAAGTGGCATATGATCATCTGTGCCAGACAGGGCTGGCACCAAAAAAGGAAATACAATTTTCTACACAAGACCAAGAAAGAATATAAATAAACAGTATAAAATTTATGTTCCAGTTTCTTAGAAAGAAAAAATTAAAGACATTGAGTGGAAGCTTTGATAATTATTAATGAACTCAGAATCAGGTCAGTGAATTTGCCTACTTAATTCTATATGATTATAAGTTGGATTTCAGGCTCCTCCTTCTGTATTTCTGAAGCTGGGATTCTGAGTATCAGCTGCAGGCATCATAGATATGTCCCTTTTTAAAAATCATGAATCTTATCTACTTAATAAACCCAAGGAACATGAACTTCATTAGCTCTCCCAGAAATGCAACTAAGTCATTGAAAAGATATTTCATAGTTTTGATAGAAATTCACTGATATGTGCCATTTTTCTCATTCTGTGGCAGCTGATATTACCTACATCCTTCTTCCCCATACCTTCCTTCTTCTCTTTTAGTACTTCTTGGCACCAGCCGTTGGTGTAGCATAATCGGGGGTGGGGGACTGAAAAGCTTAGCTTGGGAATGAATCAGGAGGCCCAGATTCTGGTCCTACCTCTGCCATTAACTTATATCTTGAAGCCTCCAGTTTCTAATCCATCCCCACTAACTTACTCCAATTTATCCCTGTCGGAGTAGGGAAGGAGAAATAAGAAAGCTGAGGAGAGGGCTGGGAAGGGCCTTGCACCCATTTCTCAGCAAGTTGCAGTTGTATTAGTCAGATCAGACTGACTTATTTCCTGCTTACACAACTGGACAACGTGGGGATTCCTGATTAGACAGCTCTATGGGTTGGTTCTTTCCCAAGCAGTAACTCAGGGATCCAGGCTCCTACCATCTGTGGCTCTTCCTTCCCCTAGGTCCTCAGAACTCTGTCCATTTCCCCAGAGAATAGAGATCATTGGGTGGGGGAAGATGACCAGACCAGCAAGTAGACACGTCACTTCCCCCCATGTTCCATTGGCTGGAACACAGTTAAATGGCTACATTTCACGGCAGGGGAGACTGGGAAATATAGCCTAGCTGTGTGTCCAAGAGGAAAAGGAAATAGTTTGCTTAACAACTAGTCAGATTCTGCCACACAAGTTAATTCCCAAATTTTAAAATACGTCTAGGGCTTTCCAACTTACTATGATATGCTGGCATAGTTTGGCACCTGATACCACTTGAAATGAGTGGGGCTTTGTTTTTATGCCTCTGTTTTAATTGTAGCAGAGGTATCAGTATTCGACCCACAGTATATAACAGAAGTATGCAAAAACAAGACAAGAAATTCTTTGAAGAATGATCATAAGGTTTTGAGGAGAGGGCAAAATATGAATAAATATAAGCACGAGTTATTTTACTCAAGCACATTAAGAGTGCAGGGGGGAAATGGGATACTACTAGAGAAACACAATAGCTAGCAATTTTGAAACATGCCTAGGTTAGTAAATTTTATATGTGGTAGATTGTGAAACATTCAATGACTAAAGCCTTGATAATCATTGTCATCTACTCAAATTGCTGAAATGTTGGTCAGTGCTGAAATAATTGAAAGGTTTTGAAAGGTTTTCTCATTTACTTCTATTTCCACAGAGTTGAAACATATAAATAAACCTGCCTAGCCTAGAGAAGGTGGCAAAATATTCAAAGTTAAAGATATCAGATACGCTTAACAAATCTAGTTCCAACCTGAGAAAATGCTGGTTCTAAAGGAAAAACAAATTTTAGATCTGGTTTTTTTTGTAAACATGAATTTATATTTTTGACAAAACATTTGATAATTGTATCTTTTGTAATAAAATGTTAGTAGTTGCAAATATTTCTAGAAGTTTTGAAAAACAAGCATAATTCTTTTGAGAGCAACCAAGGGATGTACAGCTTGTTAAATAAAGGGAAAGGAAGGAGGAAGAGAGGGAGGAAGACATCAATATAGAAATATTATGGCTAAAATGTTCAACTTTATGTGTAGGAAACGTTCATATACATGGAACAGCATTAGCAGAGCTGTTCAGTATGGTGCTATTTATAATTTTTGGTGATGGACAAGTGCTTGTAAGTGCAAAGAAGACTTGGAGGCTTAAATCACAAAGTTGGAGCATATTAGATTAGGAGGATTCTCAAAGGTCATCTAGCTGGATCCTGTCCATTGTACGTGATATAGTGATAGTAACAATTATATGAAAATATTTAGCTGCAGTAGTGAACCAATGATGAAAACAGTAGTGCAGTTCACATACAGTACAGGATTTTATTCTGTTATTTACTATGGGCAGTACTAGTTACTGTACACTTATTTCTGATACGTGTATAACTACTGTTCAATACCACAATGATTAATTTGCATACTGCATCTAGCCAAGAGGCTCCTTGAAGGCATCCACATCTTTTCCATTTTTGTATATGTGGCAAATGGTAGGTTCTCAATAAACATTTGTGGCGCTAAACCCCAATTAAAATAAGCAAACGATAATGGCCATTATCACCGCAATAGCTCTTTATGCCCACTGTTGGGTCAATCTCCAGATTTGTTGTTTTCAGGATAGGCTTTTAGGTTTATTTCTTGCCACTAGAGGGCAGGAAATGCTTTATAAAGGGTAGATGCAACACCTCTCCTCCTGTTCGTTATTAGACTCCCCAGGAATAAATAACTTCATCACAGGAAGATCAAAGCTATCCCAAAGTCTAAGCTCTTTAGAAAAGGTATGGCATTCTTCATCTTTCCCTTCAAACGTCTTTGCTTATTGATGAGTTTGGTTCGAACGGATTCATTTGGATTGTTATGTTTGTTCCTTTTCCTACAGAGGGAACCTTCTGACACATGCACATAAAAATGCCTCCACTTAAAATACTTTGCAAACAGCAACACTATAAAAATGCAGTAGTGGCGTCCTTATATTTATGAGGCACCCAAAAGACCTCCTTGCATTTTTATTTGGGTTAGCCTTGCTGATCCAAGAACACTCAGCTTCCAGAAGCTAAGGTGAAATCCTCACACGTCTTTGACCTCTTAGGTAATCAGATGAGATTTCCTGAGTGCACACTGTTTTTGCTGACCGCGGTAGATGACTCCAGACTTTTGACTGTACTTTCTTTTTTAAATTTTCTCCGCCTTTTCAATCCCAGTCCCTTCCAGTGTGAGCGGGGTGACGGTAAACAATTCTGGTCGCAATGACTACCTGAGCATTTCCTGGCTGCCGGCTCCTGGAGACGTGGATAACTATGTGGTGACACTCTCTCATGGCAGCAGGGTCGTTCAGTCCCTCGTTATTGCCAAGTCTGTCAGCGAATGTTCCTTCAGCTCCCTTACTCCGGGCCGCCTCTACAATGTGACCATAACTACGAGGAGCGGCAAGTATGAAAACCATTCCTTCAGCCAGGAGCGAACAGGTAAGGCTCTAAGGAGAGCCAGGCTCTGTAAGAAGTGGCTAGCTAGGGGCGCCTGGCGGGCTTAGTCAGTTAAGCGTCTGCCTTGGGCTCACGTCATGATCCCAGGGTCCTGGGATCCCTGTTCAGCGGAGAGCCTGCTTCTCCCTCTTCCTCCGCCTGCCACTCCCCCTGCTTGTGCTCTCTCTCTCTCTCTTTCTCTCTGTCAAATAAATCAATAAAATCTTAAAAAAAGAAAGAAAGAAAAAAGAAGTGGCTGGCTATGTGGCTCAAGGCATCAGATCTGCAACATTTCTGTAATGATAGGATTAAAGGCTGTTGAGATCACAGAATTGTGAGTCTTCAAGTTTTGGCCCTAGAAAATCCTTATGTGAGCAGATGTTTCCTTTAAAGTAAGATGAACACTACTTTCATGGCTAGAATTCATATTATATTCAAACATAGTAACAAGTGTTTTCTGTTCAGGGAGTACTTTTTGGTTGCTAGACACTGACTTTATGTATAACTAACTTAATTCTTGCAATTTCCTTATGGAGGTCATTGTCATTATTCCCACTTCGCAGATCAAGAAATCAAGGTTCGGGGAGGTTAAATAACTTGCTCAACTGTTTAACTAGCTAAACAGCCAGTGTGTTTCTGTATTTAAACCCAGTTCTGAATGGGTCCACAGCTTACAAAATTCTCTGTCCAAAATCCTTCCTGAAATGTCTATTTGGTCAAAGTCCACTGTTCATTCTTTTTCACACAAGGTGAAAATGTGAACCTTTATTGTTCTGGGACCAGAAGCAAAATCTTAGCAAAGGCAATGAATGTCAGGTCTTCGATGTTCTGGAAAGAATTAAATTTAAATGGCTACCATTTTCCCAATGTACTTAACGCTTTTGGGGTTTACATCTAAGATTTCTGCTTAAGGTTGACATTAATATTTTGTCAAGCCTTTCCTGCTGAGCTATGGGTTGATACTTGCATTTAAAAATGTCAGGGTTCTTTTGACAAGGGAGTCAAGCCTACTCAACGTAGAAAAGACAGTCTCTTCAATAAATGTACTGAGATAATTGGATGCGCACATATAAAAGAATTAAACTGGATCCCTATCTTACACCAGTCACAAAAATTAACTCAAAATGAATTAAATTCATTTATTTATGAAACAAATTAAAGTTTAATGTAAGACCTGAAAATATGGAACTCCTAGAAGAAAACATAGGAAGAAAGCTTTTTGACATGGGTCTTGGTGGTGATTTTTTGGATATGACACATAAAGCATAAGCAAAAAATCAAAGACAAACAACTGAGACTACATCAAACTAAAAAGATTCTGCACAGGAAAAGAAACCATCGGCAAAGTGAAGAAACAACTTATGGAATGGGAAAATATATTTGCAAACCATATATCTGATAATGGGTTAATATCTAAAACACAAAGAACTCATACAATTCAATAGCAAAAAAGTAAATAACCCTATTAAAAAATAGGTAAAGGACCTGAATAGTCATTTCTCCAAAGAAGATATACAAAAGGCCAACACGTACATGAAAAGATGGTCAACATCACTAGTCATTAGGAAAATGCAAATTAAAACCACAATGTGATATTTCCTCTTGCATGTTAGAATGGCAAGCATCAAAAGACAAGAGATAACAAATGCTGGCATGGACATGGAGAAAAGGCAACCCTTGTGCACTCTTGAGGGTGTAAATTGGTATAGCTACTATGGAAAACAGTATGGAAGATCGTCAAAAAATTAAAAACTACCACAAGATCCAAACATTCCACTTCTGGGAATATATCCAAAGGAAACAAAAATCACTAGCTCAAAAAGATATCTGCACCCTGTGTTCATAGCAGCATTATTTACAGTAGCCAAGACATGGAAACAATCTAAGTGTCCATCCATGGATGAATGGATAAAGAAGGTGTGGTATATCTATGCAATGGAATAGTATTCAGCCATAAAAATGAGGAAATCCTACCCTTTGCTGCAATGTGGATGGATCTTAAAGGCATTATCCTAAGTGAAATAAGTCAAAAAGAAAAGACAAATACTCTATGACCTGACTTACGTGTAGGATCTAAAACTAAAGCAAAAGCAAACTCATAGAAAAAGGCAGAGGCAGAGAGTGGGGGAAGGAGGACCTGGAGGAAGATGGTCAACAGGTACAAAGTTCCAGTTATAAGATAAATAAGTGCTAGGGATGTAATGTGCCCCATGATGACTATAGCTAACATGCTGTGTGATATATAAGAAAGTTGTTAAGAGATTAAATCATAAGAGTTATCATCATAGTAAGAACATTTTTCTCCTCTTTTCTTCTTTCTTTTCTTTTTATTATATCTATATGAGCAGTTAGATGCTGGCTGAACCAATTGTGGCAATCATTTCATAATATATGTAAATGAAACCATCATGCTATATGCCTTAAATTTATATAGTGATATATGTCAATTACTTCTCAATAAAACTGGAAAAAATAATAACAAAAAAGAAATTAAAAGAAATACTGTAAAAAAAATGAATTTGTCAAATTCCCAAAACCAAAGTGTGTTCACACTCACCTAAACTGAAAATTTCGAAATCACTTTTGACACATGTTATCCTTTGCTAGGATCTGCTAATTGACCTCCCACAATAGTTTTCACTGATACGTCTTTATTTTGCTTTTCTTGCCAATAGCCTGAACAAAGGTTCTTATTACTTAAATTTATAATTGGTCTCCTACCTTGCTCCTCTATCCACTTAACTCCATCATGCTTAGTATTCACAGCTGTGTCATGTGTCCCTCTAAGTTCCCATTCATTTTTTTCTAGGAGTCATTTAGTATTCATTGCAGTCATTTACATCTCTCTCCTTGTGATTGCCTTGACGTCAGGAACCATACATTTTTTGTGTTTCTCTCAATACCTGGCCCATATAAGCACCCATAATTTTATTGTTGTTGCTGAATGCAAGAATTAGCCAATCATCTTCTGGACTCAAAGACCTTAAAAAATCTAAAACTATGAAAAAAATGTTATTTTTTCCATGAGGATCAGGACAATTGACATCATCCTATTACCTAGCACAGGATCTGGAATCCAATAGGCACTCAATAAATGTATAATGAATTAATAATCAGAAATCCCTTAGATCAGCAGTTTTTAGCTAGTGGATAGACATTAGGAATGTCATAACCCCCAAAACTGTCCATGAATTTGTTGCAGATAGGAAAGGTATGTGTGTTTCTTTAGGGAGTGAGTGGGTGGCTCTTACCAGATTCTCAAAGTTTCTATGACCTCAAAAATGTTAAGAACCACTGATTTACATTGCTACAGCATGCTAACACTGAAAGTGTCTGTAAATTGATCTAATCCCATCTCTTTTGGAGATAAAGTCCCAGAGAGAAACTTAGTTTTTCCAAGCTCACATGGCTGATCAGTAATCAACCTCAACCTAGTTCCGGTACTATTTCCATTACATCATGCTATCCCTGAAAGCACAGGTTGGGGATATAAAGAGCTATTCCCTACCCTCCAATGACTTAAAACCTAATTATACCGATAATCACAATAATGCCTGAGATCTGAAAAGTAGATTTCCATTTACGAAGCAGCCTCATGTCAGTGTCTTATGTTGATCAGCTTGGAACCTAAAAATCACCAGAATCAAAGGATATGTCATCCTGCTACCACTTGCTTCCCCTCCATGTCAACTCATGAATGTTTCCTATCCATCTGACCTTCATATTGCAGGCCTTTTGCTGAGATTGTTTTTAAATGCAAAAAAAAAAAGAAAAAGATCCTTTATTCAAAGCACCTTCTTGACTCTTTACCAACATGAACTTGGATTTGACGCATGACTAATCAAGGCAATCCATTGTCCCCGACAAATCAGTTTAACTATAGAGTTGTGTCTGAGATGCTGTCTTGGTGATTTTGGCTGATTGTGTCAAAGCCCTTTTCCTTTTCTAATGCTTTTGTTCTACATTTTGGGTGAAAATATCAATATTTCTAATTCTGTATCACATCATCTCATCGTGCAGCAAGACAGGTCTCACAAATTACCTCTAATTCCACCTGAAGAGCCCCTTATTGACTTAGCATGGTATGTAGTCTGGTTTTTCTTCCTGTAATAGTTGCTTTGTCTTCAATAAACTGCCTGGGTCATTGACTTTTCTTACTTAGCCCATGCATAAAAACTTCAGAATTTCTTTTCCTTTACTCTGTGATGAATAAGTTCTAGCTACATTGTAACTGGTTCAGGTAAATATCTTGAAGAAAGCATTCCTGACCTGGCTCCTTATCTGCGGTGAGCAATATTCTAATACAATAACTAACCAGTACACATATACTAACAGAAGTAATAAAATGCAACTTGTAGATGTGAGAAGCATCATGGAAAATATAGCTTAGATGCCAAAATACTGAAATTTCTGGGTCATTTCCTGCTTTGAGGGAGATTTGGACATGGGCTTTGTCCAATTGATTGATCAATTGATAGATTGGTTGAGAGAAAAACCAGAGGCGCACATTGTTTATTTGTTTATATATTTATTGGGAGATCCTCAGGTGCACAAAATTGGATTAATCATAATTCTTGGTTCAAGAAACCATGTTTTGTCACTTTTATTTATTTTTAGGCTTCCATTTAATTAATCATTTTTAATAAGGTAATAGGCACAGGCGAAACCACTACCCAAAATAAAAGCTAGAACCTTGACAGTAATCTGTATCAAATCATGTGGTTCCCACCTCGCTGATTCATCCCAAGGTAACCATCATCTTGACTCCTCTTTTCATCTCTCTTCTTGCCTTTCACCTTGCATAGTTTTAGTATTTATGTAGTCCTAAAATTATGGGTTTAAAAAATTTTAGTTGTTCTAACATTATTTTTGAAAAGGTTATTTTATGTAGTATGTAATCTCCTGAGACTTAGTTTTTCACTTAATATTATATTGATAAGATTTACTTATATTTTGTGTTTTGATGTTAAAGGCAAAAATGCATATTTTTGCATTTTGAGTTAAATAGAAATTAATTATGACTGCTATATAATCTCACTGTTTATATATACCAGTCCATTCATCTACTCTCCCGTGGTTGGGCATCCTGTCTCAGACTTGGTCTTATTAGGTTTTTAAATTTTGCCAACCGTATGGATATAAAGTGGTATTTTGCCATGGTCTTGACTTGCATTTCCTTGATCACCAATGATGTTAGACATCTCTTCATGTATTAATTATGTGTTTCCTCTTCTTCCATTTTTCTTTTGGATTGTTTTTATTCTTCTTGGTAACTTTTTATCACATCTTGAGTCACTAAGGTATGTTGGAATTATTAATAACATTGCCATCAATTCATATTAATCATCACTTATCATATTTAATATTCCATCTTGTACATGACATTTTGTGTAGGCAAGAAACAAGATTAGAATTAATTCATCAGGTTCTGTTAAAAGATCCATCTAATCACTCCAAGTAGTGTAACAGTCTTTCCCCTCTGAAAACGTGTGATCTAAAGGTCTAGAACTTTTTAAATGCCCACCAAAAAAAATCTACTCACTTACCTTCACTGTCCCAGATTGTCATCTGTGATCAATTACTCCCTTAAGCTCACTACATCTTCAGCTGTTCTCTGTTCTCTTTTTCAGTGCCTGACAAGGTCCAGGGAGTCAGTATTAGCAACTCGGCCAGGAGTGACTATTTAAAGGTATCCTGGGTGCATGCTACTGGAGACTTTGATCATTATGAAGTCACCATTAAAAACAAAAACAACTTCATTCAAACCAAAAGCATCCCCAAGCCTGAAAACGAGTGTGTCTTTGTTAAGTTAGTCCCTGGACGGTTGTACAGCGTTACTGTTAGTACACGAAGTGGACAATATGAAGCCAGTGAACAAGGGAATGGAAGAACCTGTAAGTGGAAAGCTTGTAAAATCTGACGGTTGGTTGGGACTTGAAGGTCATCGAGTAAATAAAATATCTGAACCTTGAATTCTCTCTGCTTCCTGATCAGTAAATTGCATTCCCAGTCTCACTTGGAGCTAATATCATTCAGCCAAGCCATGGCCTATAATTACAGAATATTTATTGATAGATAAAAGCAAGCACAGTCGGGGAGCAAGAAGGCCAGTTGTCCCATTTTTCTTCCCTGTCCTCCTGCATTGTGGCATTTAAAGTTCTAGACATCTTGTTTTATCTTATGATTGAGGTCATAATTCATTTTATAATTATATCCTACCAACACTTAGCATAGATTTATGTCAGGAAAAAAATTGCAATTTTAATAGTTGCTTCCAATTTTTCTTATTTAATTATGCATGAAGTAGTTCAAGTGGTTTATTTGGGGAAGAGAGATGTTTGCCAGTTCTTTGAATGTGATTCCTAAATTATTGTGTAGGTAAACTTTGATCAGTCACTTTCCTGAAGTGTCTTCTCATATTCCTCCCTAGTCCCAGAGCCTGTTAGGGATCTAACATTGCGGAATAGGAGCACTGAGGACCTTCTGGTGACTTGGTCACGAGCTGATGGGGATGTTGACCAATATGAGATCCAGCTACTCTTCAATGATATGAAAGTATTTCCTCCTTTTCATCTCGTAAATACTGCAACTGAGTATCGATTCACCTCCCTGACGCCAGGGCGCCAGTATAAAATTCTTGTCTTGACCATCAGTGGAGAAGTACAGCAGTCAGCCTTCATTGAGGGCTTCACAGGTAATATGAAATGTGGCTCTTGAACTTGAGTAGATGTGGTGGTGTATTTAGCATGTTGGGTAGCCAGGCGTTTGGGTTGAGGATTTCAAGGTAAAAGGGAGATGGCAAGAAGCGAGGTTATCTTGATGGTGCCCATGATGTTGTCCATGCTGGATTAACAAAAGTAATGTACAATGTAGGGTAAGAAAAAAAGCTTTCAGAGAAATGGCATTGGACTGATGTGAATTGTTGGTGCTTGTGAGGCACACAGATTAAAAAAAATAACTCTGTTGGTTGGGTTTCCTTTGGAACTCTGTTAGGAGTGTTGTTATGATTGTTAACATTTATTGACAATTTACCATGAACCAGACCCACAGCAAAGCACTTTATGTGGACATCTTGTTCAATCCTCACAACTCTGTGGGCTGGTCACTATTACTATAATTGCCATTTTCCTGATGAAGAAACTGAAACTGACAGAGCGTAAGTGATTTGCCTAAAATCCCCCAGCTAGTAAATGAGGAAACCAAGACTTGGACCAAGGCAATCTAACTAGCCCCTCGCTCTACTACCGGCATCCTTCACTTCTACTTGTTGGCTTCGATGTCCCTCTAAATTTCCCCTGTTGAATTCAGTTCAGGTGGAAAAGCCCGAGAAAAATTGTATCAATACGTGCAAGTGAATTCTTTCAGTACATGCCAAAATATAAGAAGCATGACAATTTTGGTTGAAAATTTCCACAGTTCATTCTCTAAGTGATGACTTTTAAATTTATTTTCCTTTTTAGTTCCAAGCGCTGTCAAAAATATCCATGTTTCTCCCAATGGGGCGACAGACAGCCTGACAGTCAACTGGACTCCTGGTGGGGGTGATGTTGACTCCTACACAGTGTCAGCGTTCAGGCAGAATCAGAAGGTGGAGTCTCAGACTATCTCCAAACACGTCTCGGAGCACACATTCCACAGGCTGGAGGCTGGGGAACAGTACCAGATTGTCATCGCCTCCGTCAGCGGCTCCCTAAAGAACCAGATAGATGCAGTTGGGCGGACAGGTGAGTGCCCACCTGGAGAAGAGCCAAATTGTTCTCCACAGTGGGACAGCAGATGGACTTACTTAGCTATTCACAAGTCAAAAATATCCAGATTCAAAGCCATAATTCAATATGGTTTCAAGAGCCCTTTTCATATTTTCTTTTTGCATTTTTCTTTATAATAGAGATCTTCAGAACACATGAAAGGTAATTAGGAACCAGATCACTTGAATAAATTTTCATGCTTGCTAAAGGATATAAAAACTTGAGTTTTAATAAGTGGACTTCTGTAACCATTTACATGTAAATATTTACTATTTTCTGTAAAATTTACCCTTCTCAAATTTCTTTTAAAAATGAACGCCTACGCCATTTACTTCATTTGTTACAAGAACAAGTAACAAATCAAGGAATAATGTGTCTCTTTATATTTATATTACCAATAATATATTACTTTTAAAACACAAATAAGCTAAAAGCACCTGCTGTCTGCCAGGCATTTACAATGATCTCTAGTCACACTAGAAGATAGAGATCATTGTTTCCATCTTACAGATGAGGAAAGTAAGGCTCAGAAAGCTTATAAAACATTATCAAGGGTGCGTGTAATAAGACCGAGAGCTGTAACTCAAATCTAGGTCTATCTGGCTCCAAGCCTTATGCCCTCTCTACTGTGATACAGTACTTATCAGATGCCTTCCATTCCTATAACCACTCATTTAGCTGTGGGCCTGGGCTTCTGTACTGGGCCCTCCTGTGCCTCTATTTCATATATGTGTCTCTCCAACCATATGCCAAGCACTGTGTTAGAAAATGGGAATTCAGTAGCAAGATAGATAGAGCCCCCAACCTCAAGAAGCATATAATCTAGTGAAAGAGAGAAATAAAAAAGACAATTACAACATGATAACTTCTAAAATAAAAGTAATAATGGGGTGTGTTAGGAGCAAACATGAAGAGTCAGGGAAGGCTTCCAGGAAAAAGTAACATTTAAGTAGACCCTAAGAAGTCATACTGGTCACGCAGATGTTGACTTGGTTCCAGCAGAAAAATCAAAGGCCTGGAGGTGAGAGAAAGCATGGCACATTTGAGGACCTACACATGGTGTGGTATGCTAGGATAAAGATGAGCCATATGGCCAAGTAAGTAGATGGACCAAATCATGAAGGGCCTCGTATCCCTTGTTAAGGTGCTTAGAATTACGGAGAGCCATTGCAGGGCCATCTGCATGGGGCTTCTATGAGAATATGCCAGATAGAGTGTAGGAGGTGAGAAAACAATGGCACTGGTCAGGTGATGAGGGATGATATTGTCCTAGGGGAGTGGCAGTGTATAGAGAAGGGCGAGAAGTGGATAGATGGAAGAGATATAAGTTTTAGGACATAAAAATTACAAGACCCATGTTTGATTACATGTAGTAGAATAACAGTGATAACCCATGTTTCTGACTTGGACCAAGAGAAACAAAGGACCGTAAGGAGGTTATGGGGAGGGAGCTGAGGAGTCCAATTTGGGCCTCTTGAGAATTGGGTGGAACATGCCGGGAGAGATGTCATTTGCAAAAATAGAAGAGAGATCTGAACTGCAAGTTTAAATTTGGGAGTCGTCACCATATGGGTAACAATTCAAACCATGGGAGTGGATGAGATCTCCTAAGATTATGTAGAATGAAAAAAAATATGAGCCTAGGATAGAAAATATTATTAAAAATAATACTATTTTTGCCTTTCACATCGGGAGCCATAGTAAAATATATATATATATATTTTATATATATATATATTATAATATATTATATACTACTGCTTAGGTCAAGGCCAAAAGCTTTGACTTGAGTTAATCTTGGGAATGAAAGTCTAAACGTAATTCAACCATCCAAACTATATCCACTGAATGTAAATTTGTTCAGCATCTTCCACTTTCTAGATACATACATATGAATCACTTTGCATATTTATCAGTGTCACTTTCACTAATTTTTCTACTTGTTTGACTTCAAGATCCTGTCTAAATTCAGAGAAAAAAAATGGAGAGTCAAAGTACAGATAATCCAGGCCACGAAATGCTCTCTCCTAAGGGCACGTGGGAAGTATCCATGCAACACGAGGGGAGTGGTGGCATCCTCTTCTCTCTGCAGTTGATTTCAAGCTTTTTCACCTGCTTTCTCAGTTGGCTTACCCTAAGTGAGGGAGCCAGACAGCACTCGCTTCTCTTCTTCCTTTGCAGTCCCAGCATCAGTCCAGGGAATAATTGCCGACAATGCATACAGCAGTCATTCCTTAACGGTAAGTTGGCAAAAAGCTGTTGGCGTGGCAGAAAGGTACGAGATCCTGCTTCTAAACGACAAGGGGATCCTTCTGAGTAACACATCAGAGCCAGCCGCCACCAAGCAGCACAAATTTGAAGACCTAACGCCAGGAAAGAAATACAAGATACAGATCCTAACTGTCAGCGGAGGGCTCTTCAGCAAGGAAGCCCAGACTGAAGGCCGCACAGGTAATCTGCACAGCTCATTGTTTCGCCCCAGATCCCCCCTTGGGTGCTATTCCTTCAGAGTCTCAGGGTCAGAGGGATGACGCCACACTGGGGATGACAGCTGTTTCTTGACACAATGGGGACATTTACCGTGATTTACCACTTCCATATCAGTCAGCCTCTTAATACGGGCTTCAGGCTACCCCACTCCAAGTTAGATATATTGTGAAAATCTACTGCCGCTGTGATAAATTACCACCAACTTAGCGACTTCAAACAACACCAGTTTATTATCTTACAGTTCTGGAGGTCAGAAACTGAAAGTGGGTTCTATGGGGCTAAAATCAAGGCATCAGGTATCAGCAGGACTGTGTTTCTCCTAGAGACTTTAGCGGGAGATCCTCTCCTTGCCCTCTTCAGCCTCCAGAGGCCACTCACATTCCTTGGCTCATGCCGCCTTCTAGCAGTAGCATCGTTCCAACCTCTGTGTATGTCGCCATATCTCTTTCTCTACTCTTCTGCTTCCCTCTTCCATCTTTTCAGGACTCTCGTGATTACATTGGTCACCACCCGGACAAGCCAGCCTAAGCTCCCTGCCTGGAGATACTTAACCTAATCACATCTATAAGGTCCCCTTTGCCACATAAGGTAACATATTCCCAGGTTCTGGGGATTAGGACATGGACGTCTCTGGGGGTCATTATTCAGACAACAACACTGGTCTAATTGATGACTTCCTCATTAAGGAGCTAGGTCTGAAAGGGGTGGGGGTGATGCTGACAGAGACATGAAGATGAATAGGCATGCTTTGTCCTGGAAAAGCTGGCTGACTGGTGGCGGAGACAGACACATAGACAAAGGATGGCAGTACATTGTGAGAAGGACTGTATAGAAGAAAGGAATGTCCAACATCAAGAGGAGTGCCGAGGTCAAGTGGAATTGGGAGGTCTTCATAAAACTGACCTTTCAGTACTATCCTGAAGGATGAAACAATTCTGCACGTGGAGAGAAGATAGAAGGACACCCGGTGCAGACAGATTGTCCTGTGCCAAGATGGGAAGGTGTGGGAGGAGCAGTGAGAAGCCGTGGGTGGATGAAGTATGGGGGGCGCCAAGGAGAGGTGAGGCTGGAGAGGCAGATTGGGGCCAGGTTAGAGAGTGCCTAGCACGCCTTCCTTGGGAGTTTATTTTTCATCTTGTAAGCCGTGAGGAGACCACACAGGGTTTTCAGCCAGAGAGTGAGTGTTTTGTAATAAAAATTTGTACCTTAAAAAAGATTAATCAGAGGCCACGGGGGAGGGATTGAATGGAGAAGAGAATCACTCATTAAGTCATTTGTCACTGAGCACCTACTGTGTGCTAGGCACCTTTCTAAATGCTGGATACCAGAAGTAAGTAAAACAAAGCCTGATGGTCATGAAGCTCATATTCTAGTAGGGAAGAAAGGCAACAAACACAATAAATAAGTAAAGAGTGTAGTAGGTTAGATGGTGGTGAATACCAAAGAGAAAATTAGATCAGGAAAGCGGAGTAGCAAGTGTTAGAGGCTTACAATTTTGGATAGTACAGTCCTCAGAGGTTTTGTCAAAAGGTGATATCTGAGTAGACATCTGAAAGAAAGGAGAAAAAGGGTTATGCAGGTATTTGGGGGAAGAGTATCCCCAAGCAGAGCAAACAGCAAGGCAGAGACTCTGAAGCAGGAGTGTGTCTGGCCTGTTGGACTGGTAAAGAGACCAGTATAACTGGAGCAGAGTGAGAACAGAGAGGGGGGATGTGGTCAGAAAGGTAGTTGGGGTCATAAGATGATTGCAGTTATAGAAATGATAAGGGTCAAAAGCTAAACTACCACAGGGACCCTGATGAAGAATAGTAGATATAGTCAAGAAATATTTCTTCATTAGATAAGCTGGCACTTGGTGTCTGAGTAGAGTACAGAAGGAAGAACAGAAGATTCCGGAATTGCTACCTGGGGTATCTAGTAGAAGATGATGCCATTAACTGAGATAAGAGAAGCAGGAGGAGGCCGTGTCCAGGAGAAATGGACAGGGCTCAGTTCCGTACTGTTTGAGATGTCTGAGTGACTTGCAGAGAGAGATGATCATCGGTAATTGAAAATATGCCCAAGCTCAGAAGAGTGAGCTGGAGATAAATATTTGGACAAAAATTCTAGTTAAATCCATGTCTTAGTCTGTTTAGGCTGCTATAAGAAATAATAACATAAACTGGGTGGTTTAAGCAACAAACACGTATTTCTCACAGGTCTGGAGGCTGGAAGGCCAAGGTCAAGGCACCAGCAGATTCAGGGTCTGGTGAGGGCCCATTTTTTGGTTCATAGATGGCATCTTCTTGCTGTGTCCTCACATGGTAGAAGGACGAGAGAGCTCTCTGGGGTCTCATATATAAGGGCACTACTCCCATTCAGGAGGGCTCCACCCTCATGACCTAATCACCTCCCAGTGGCCACATCCCCTAATACCATCCCCTTGGGGGTTAGGTTTCAACATATGAATTTGGGGGTGGAGGGGGACATAAACATTCAGACCATCACAATCCATAAAGTGAATGAGATTGGGTGCTCAGCTTGTGTTACGGAGTATGAAAGGAACAAAGGATAGAATGATGAGAAATGTCAACTTTTAAGGACCTGGTGCGAGGAGAGGGAGAAAGTGGAAGAGGAAGCGTTTGGAGCGGAGGGAGGAGAACCCAGCAGAGACAAAGGCAGGTGTCCTGGTCTGTTCTCACTGGTAGCCCAAGACTTTTGGGGCATCAGGCAGCACCTGTGCAAACAGTTTGGCAGCAGGTCATTGCTGGGGGCTCCTGATCACTTTGCCAACAGGTGCCACTGAAGGCCAAGAAGGTCATCGAATCCCAAGGTCAATCTTTAAAAAAAAAAAATGGCTTTGGCTTTTCCTCTTGCTTCTCTTTCCTCGATCCCTGAATCGAATCTCCTCCTTCTGCCTGCTTTCTCTTTCTTTCCCCCTTCTCTTCCCTCCCTGCTGCCCTCACCTCCATGGGCCATTCCTTAGCTTTCAGATGGCACTCAGAGATAGTTTTTTGATCTCTGATCTAGCTCTTAGTATTAAGAAAACATTTAGTCACACAGGTCAGATTAACATTTATTTCATAACCCAAAAAAAAGTCTTTGAAGATAATTTCCCATTCCTGGTTTTCTTTGTTCTCTTGTGGGTTTTGGGAGTGGTTTTTTGGTTTTGTTTTTGTTTTTTTCATTAACGGTTTCAGCATCAGTCATGCACAAAATTCAGTCTTCTCTGCTTTGGGGTCTTCATGAAGTCAATATTTTCTGAAGGCAGAGACCATGTGTTTTGAGCTGCTATGGAGTGTGTCCCTGTGGGCCTCGGGCCTGGGCTATGTCAGGGGGGCGTGCCAAAACTCAGTCTCACTCTCTCGCTCGACTTTTCCAGTCCCGGCAGCTGTCACCAACCTGAGGATCACGGAGAACTCCACCAGACACCTGTCCTTCAGCTGGACCACCTCAGAAGGGGAGCTCAACGGGTACAACATCTTTCTGTACAACCCAGATCGAACGCTTCAGGAAAGAGCTCAGGTTGACCCACAAGTCCAGAGCTTCTCTTTCCAGAACTTGCTACAAGGCCGAATGTACAAAATGGTGATCGTAACTCACAGTGGGGAGCTGTCTAATGAGTCTTTCATATTCGGTAGAACAGGTAAGGCCCAGAGCCAAGCAGGAGTGTAGAGCGGGGAAATTGTCTCAGTATTCACTGGCTTTTCTGTGATGTGTCCTTCGTTTCCTATTCTATATACGATCTAGCTCTATATGAACCTTGTGACCTTCAAGCTTTTTGACCCTAAATCAGACCTTTGATTCTGTACCAGAATAGCTTTTGCACTGGCTTCTGCTCTGTTGCTACCACTTGTGGACATCATAGAATTTGGTGGAACAATGAGTCTGGCTCCTCTTTGTGCCAGCAAACTGCCACAAGGGGGTTGTAACCCACTGTGGCTCCATTCAAGCCATACCCCTCGGGTTCCTACAAGGCATGCATGGAGGGGAGGGCAGGTCCGGGGAAGGGCCGCTGCGCGAAGGACCAGGCCGTGAGTGCTGAGCCATAGAAACACGGCACAGCATGAACTGAACACAAAGCATTGCAGGAAAAGGAGAGACAGAGAGAGAGACATCTCTCCGGGCTGCCAATGAGAAACGGAATTGACTCTTTTTCCATACTTTGAGTTCATTATCTTATTTTTCTATTCAGTTATTTTTCTTTTCTCATTTGACAATAGTTTTTGAGAGCTTTGCAGGCGGGCCACGGGGCTCACTGCTGGACTCTGACCGTGAACAGTGCCGATGAGGCCCCTGACCCGTTGAGCTCACATTAGCGCAGGGTGGGGGGGAGGGGGAAGACCGCAGATTTTTAGGGGAGGGGACTTGGGGACACCTTCGAGTCTATGAAAGGAAGAAACAACATGTGACAGAGAGACTTGACAGGACAAGATACTACTTTAGACAGAGAAAGCATTTCAGCTGAGCCCTGCAGGTGAGGGGAGCCCTGCATCCCAGGTGCCCAACGGAAAATCTCAGTGTGTTTTGGGGAAGGGAATGAAAATGAGCAACAGATCCAGATCTGCCTAGACCCTGAGTAGAATTGCCTCAGTGTTACCACTTCCAGGGCGATCTGCCCTCTGCACATCTTCCCTTCTCTGCTCATTAATGTTTAAAGTTCCTCCATCAAGAGACAACAGTCTTCACTCTCCAGAGAATAACGAAGCTTACGTACCCACGGGACAGGTGCCAGTGTGACTAAGTTACACAGTGGGAGCCGTGACTGTTAACACTCTCTTCCCAAGTGAGGCTCGACCGATACAGATGTGGGTAGGAAAGAGCTGAGGGAACTGAGAGCCTACGAGAGGGCAGGTGTGGGGGGGTGGGGAGCAGAGAGACCCAGAGGGGGATGGGAGGGGGTGAGGGGCCTGGTCAGTGAGATGGGCCAGCCTGGAAGGGGACCAGTTTTAATAAATCATTTCTGAAGATCTCATTTTAGATGCTTATCAGACTACATGTGGCAAGCATACAGAAGTCACCACCTAGGGTGGGTTTTTTTTTTTTTTAAGATTTTTATTATTTATCTGAGAGAAAGTGAGCGAGAGAGAGAGTACAAGCCAGGGTGAGAGGCAGAAGGAGAAGCAGACTCCCGCTGAGCAGGGAGCCCAACGTGGGGCTCGATCCCATGACCTGAGCCGAAGGCAGATGCTTAACCACTGACTGAGCCACCCAGGCGCCCCCGTGGTGGTTTGCTTTATTTTAATTTGTACCACATCTCTAGACCACACGCTCCTAAACCCAGGCCCTGAAATACAGGCCAGATCTGACTCTACAATGGGGACTACTCAACTATATGCCCAACATCACACGTATTCTCACCTGTAGGCCAAATGCCTTTGTTACTAACTCTTGTTCTTAGTAAAGGTTTTTACTGTGTTTAAGTCCCAGCTTCCGTGAGTAACCTCAGAGGATCCAACCGGAACATGACAGACAGTCTCTGGTTCAGCTGGAGTCCGGCCTCCGGGGACTTTGACTTTTATGAGCTGATTCTCTACAACCCCAATGGCACGAAGAAGGAGAACTGGAGAGACAAGGACCTGACTGAATGGCGTTTCCATGGCCTCATTCCTGGAAGGAAGTACACGCTGTGTGTGGTAACTCACAGTGGGGACCTCAGCAACAAGCTCACGGGGGAGAGCAGAACAGGTAAGAAGCCCGGTGGCCAAAGGCTAGTATTGGTGGGGCCACATTCAAGATATGGTTTTAATAGGAAGAAAGGAAATCAATAATGGTGTGCCACGTGCTAGCCCCTGAACTTGGGAAGGCACTATGATACAGTGGATAAAGGAAACAGACCTTATCCACAAACATACCACGAAAAATCTAGGAAAAAGATCTAGGTCCTTAGCTTAGCTCTGCAACTTACCCATGTGAAGCTAGGAAGGTCTTTGATCTCTAAGTCTCAGTTTTCTTATCTGTAAAATAGCGATAATCATATACATCATCATTGTGTTGCCATGGGCAATGCTTCCCAAATATTTTATTTTATTTCCTGGGCATATGCGGATGTTAGTCTGTGTGCCACCCTGGGGTCAATGAACAGGGCTATCTGGACATCATTGTCTGTGGACTATAGCCCTCACACCTCAGAATCTAATGGAACCAAGATCTTCACACACGTGTAACCCATTTGGGGTCCACTCCTGCTCCACAGAACCCTGGTAAGGAAACTCTGGTTATGAAAATTAAAGAAAATGTGCATAAAACATTTGAGGACAGTACCTGACACATAGTAAACACTATAGATAGGAGCTTCTATTATTAGATTTTCATTGTATCTCTTCCTCCAAAGTACATTAAAGTATGTCTGACGTCACTCAGCTCTCTTGTCTGCATATGTTATGGCACAGATGTGTTTATGTGATTTTTTTCATGTTCTCCTACATACAGCCCCAACTCCTCCCAGTCTTATGTCATTTGCTGATGTTACAAACACATCCTTGGCCATCACCTGGAAGGGGCCACCAGACTGGACAGACTATGATGACTTTGAGCTGCAGTGGTCCCCCAGAGATGCAATCACGGTCTTCAACCCCTACAGCAACAGGAAATCAGAAGGACGCATCATATATGGTCTTCGTCCAGGGAGATCCTATCAATTTAGTGTCAAGACTGTCAGTGGTGACTCCTGGAAAACCTATAGCCGACCAATATTTGGATCCGTGAGGACAAGTATGACATGTTTTGCTACTCTTGGTTCTCAGATGGAGGGAGGGGGAAAGTATGTGTTGCAACATCTTATTCCAGTGAGGCTTGGTTTAAATCCACATCTTTACTTGGGATTGATTAGATGTGAATTTAGGCAGAAATCAGTATAGACTTGTTCATTCCTTCAACATTAACAGCAGTGGACAATAAAGAAATTATCTCTGCCCTCATGGAGCTTGCGGTTCAGTGGGAAGTGTGAGGAAGGAAGTATTTGGCTCTATAGAAACTCATGGTAAGGGCATCTGACCCAATACAAGAGAGTTTCCTAGAAGAAGCAGCCTCCAAATCAAAACCTAAGGAAAGGGTAAGATTCACCAGGTAGATATGAGGAAAGAAGTGGAGAATATTCTAGGTAGAGAATAAAATATTCCAAGACCAGGCAGGACAGAGGAACAGAAAGGAGTTTAGTTGACCACAGCATAAAAGGTGAGGATTAGGAGAATCAGGTCATAAAATGTCTTGAGAACCATGGTAGTGACTGTAACTTTATCCTCAATCAGTTGGAGTCACTGAGGGATTTTCAGCCAAGAAATCATAATCAGATTTGCACTGTAAGAAGTCAGTCTGGGTACAGTGTGGAGACTGAAAGGGGCAAACTAGAAACAGAGGGATCAGTTAGGACACATGGCTATAAATCCTAAAGATAAAAATACTTCGGGGCGCCTGGGTGGCTCAGTTGGTTGGGCGACTGCCTTCGGCTCAGGTCATGATCCTGGAGTCCCTGGATCGAGTCCCGCATCGGGCTCCCTGCTCGGCAGGGAGTCTGCTTCTGCCTCTGACCCTCCCCCCTCTCATGTGCTTGCTCTCTCTCATTCTCTCTCTCTCAAATAAATAAATAAAAAATCTTTAAAAAAAAAAAAAAATACTTCAACAATGAAATATATATCAGTTTCTTCCCAAAGGCATTTTGGGATAGATAAAACAAACCTCAAAGAAACAAAGGTTTTCAGTATAGGAACCTCAATCCAAATATTTATTTTTCAATAATACCACTATGTGTAGTTTCTAAGATCAGATCAGATAGTTAGTGGTTATTGATGAAATATATAGTTGAAAGTTAGAAATTTAAGCAGGTAGTTGTTTCACCTAGTCAGCAAACATTAATGTTATAGTCATTATAACTTGCACTCCACCTTGTATCCAGAGAGCAGTTTGAAATCAAATAGTTGAGTGTCAAGAGAAATAGGTGAGAAAGAACTAAGAACTTTCATTTATGGCAAGCTCAGGATGGGTTTTTGGTGGCTTATTGTGGGCTATGTGACACAGGTGCTCAATTTAAGAACTCAGTAGAGGCTGGGCTGATTAGATGGCTTCTGGAGTTCTGTATTCTGTCCTGGGTGCTGGAATCTAAGAGAGGCATCTACCAAATGGGGCATGCCTACAAGGAGAGCCACTGGCAATGTTGTGTTTTATGAAGAATGGCTGATGGAACTTTGAGGATTGCATTAGATAGGATTGGGTTTGGTTGTGGGTAACAGAAAACCCAAGATAAGAGAGAGTTAAACAACAGAGTTTATAATTCTCATGTAGAGTCATTCCACAATTCCGTGTCTCACACATATGCTCCAGCCACGATGAACAACTTGCAATTCCTGATCTTCCACCTTCCCACCCCACCCTGGGTGCCTGGGTTCATACTTTTCTCTGCCTGGAATGCCCCTTTCCCAATATCTTGGTGAGGGGTCATCTCTGCCAGGAAGCCTTTGCTAACTCCTACCCACCAGTAGCTCTGGAAAGTTGTCTAGCACTCCACCCAGCACCTTCTTTCTCCATTTCTTCTGGTACATTCTCCTTTCTACCCTGTATTATGGCCGTTTCAGACTCCTCTCCCTTCCTAGAGGTTAGGGCTAGTGCCTAATTCACTTCCGTACTGTTCATAGTCCCTGCAAGAGCACCTTGCACTTAGCAGGTACTTATTTCTTAGTGAATGGGGATATGACTGGAGGTCTTAGAAGACACATGGGCTTGAGAGGCAGAATGGAGAGGGGAGAAAGCTGAGGAAAGAGGCTGAAGCAAATTTCCATATTGTTCTTTGAGCAAATTATCAGAATTATGAATCAGGCAGGGGGTTTCTAAAGACTTGCTCTAAGGCTGAACAGAGAAGGTGCCTTTGGGGTCCGGCTGTGGTTTGGTTTGAAGGAGTTCGAAAGATTAACAAGCCGTTAATGTTTGAAAAGATACAAGTACTGCTTGCCTCAAAGTCCAATTCCCTTATCCTGAAAAATCTTCAGGTTGATTTTTTTTTCTCGAGATCATTCTTATCTAAACTGTTATGACTTAGCTAAATATTTTAGACCATGATATGAAACACAAATTCATTCAGTGGCACAAAGATGCCAAGTGTTTCAAAGTCACGATTGTTGAGGACAAAGAGTCCTATGATGAAGGAGAAGGTGTCAGGAGAAGGGGGTTGTATGGCAAATCAGAGCAACAGGCGCTGCTCTGTGAGGGATTACTAGGTCTCCGCATAGTTCCTAAAAGAGCGCTATGATCTATTCTGCAAGCGGGGGGGAGGGGTATTAGTGCCCCCAGCTGTGCAGGCACACAGGCCCCGTGCTTAGAGGGACCCCACACTCCATTTAATATTCTGTTGTCACCATCTTGAAATCTTAATAATGTTTTGAACACAGGGCATTGCATTTTCACTTGGCACTGGACCCTGAAAGTTATATAGCCAGTCCAGTCTACAAGGTTTATGAACAAACATACATTTTATTTTTTTTAAGATTTTATTTATTTATTTGAGAGAGAGAGAGAGAGCACAAGCAGGGGGAGCAGCAGAGGGAGAAGGAGAAGCAGGCTCCCCGCTGAGAAGGGAGCCCAACTCTATCCCAGGACCCTGGGATCATGACCTGAGCCAAAGGCAGATGCTTAACTGACTGAGCCACCCAGGCGCTCCCAAACATATATTTTAATTTGGGGAGGAAGGGCAGGTGGAGAAAAGAGAAAAGGATGAAGTTTGTAGCAGGGACGATAAAGACCCAACAATGAAATGGAAGGGGTCTTTCCTATTTGGTCAAATGTAACTGTTTTTAGCCTTTTTTTTTTTTTTTTTTAAGATCTTATTTATTTATTTGACAGAGAGAGACACAGCGAGAGAGGGAACACAAGCAGGGGGAGTGGGAGAGGGAGAAGCAGGTTTCCCGCTGAGCAGGGAGCCCGATGCGGGGCTCAATCCCAGAAGCCTGGGATCATGACCTGAGCCGAAGGCAGAAGCTTAATGACTGACCCACCCAGGCACCCCTAACCTTATTTTTTTTTAAATCTATCCCCATCTTATGCAGTGCTCTGTGAGCCTTTCTGATGGTTTGATGCCATTGATTAGTGCTATCTGAAAATTGTTACTGTATTTTCTGCTGTGGTCGATGAAACAATGGGCAGGCTTTTTAAATGAAGTATTTGTCAAGACTTTTGACTCCTGGAATGAAATAGAGTGCTCTAGACCCAGATTGTCAAGTTCTATTCAAGAGCCTGAAGGCTCCTCAGAAATTCCTAGGGACAGGGGACAAGGCAAGGGAAGTCTTAGGGAGGTCACCCCAGCATAGCACCCCTGACCCCCAAGGCACACTTAAAACACAGGACCAGAGCCCCTCTGACTTAACATATTGGGGAACTGAGAACTTTTCTTTTTTAAATGGTTCAGCCGCTAAAATTCAAATTCAAAAACTACTTATGGAAATCATACAATTTAGCTTCATCGGATGTAATTAGAGATGTAGACCACGTTGCTGGTTGGGGAGGCCTAGAGTTTGGTGAGTAACCTGCGTGGTCAGGTCAGCTAGGTGCTTTTCTGTCAGACTGTATCTCTTACTCCTTGTGGAGTCACTCACACGCACTCATGAGATCATGACTGATCTTCATTGAGTCCCTACTAGGCCAGGCACTCTGTCGGGCAGAAGAAACTGACTGACCACGAGCATAGGGGGTGGAAGAGCATGGTGTATACAGGGAACCGTCAGCAGTTCAGGTGCCTGGAGGATGGCATGGGAGCAGGGAAGGCAAAAAATGGAAGAGGGGGAGAGCCAGGGCCTAGAGGGTGACAAGGAAGCAATGACAGGTCTTAATTTTCTCGTAGAGCTAGCATCTACTGAGCAATTACTATGCCAGGCGTGGTTTTCTAGGTGGCTGTGCCTGGTTCAACTCACTGACCCATCACAGTCCCCACAGGAAGTAGGTACTCTTATTAATTTTCCCACCTTACACATGTGGCCGCAGACACGGTAAGTAACTTGCTCAAGAAGCCACACCTGGTAAACAGAATCTGAATTCAGACAGGCCGAGCTGCCCTTTTAACCTTCTGGCTGCTAGCCCCACCTTCCATCTGACTTCTGCCCCTTAATTTTAGTGCCCACGCTAAATTTAGTATTTGTGTTTCCAATCACATTGGCACTGGGTGATTTTCTGAAGGGACAGCATTTTAATTGTTAATGGTCTGGGATGCAGCAATTCCTCAGGAGATCCCTAAGAATTTTTTTTTCCTTGAAAAGCAATCCAAATAAGTCTTGAGAATTACTGTTGTAGATCTCAGAGCACATTGGGCACAAAGGAAATGAGGAAAAAAAAAAAAGCGTGTCTCCCAGAGTTGTGACGTGTCTGTCCCTCTCTGTCCTGTAGAGCCGGACAAGATTCAAAACCTGCACTGCCGGCCTCAGAACTCCACAGCCATCGCCTGCTCTTGGATCCCTCCTGACTCTGACTTTGACGGGTATAGCATTGAATGTCGGAAAATGGACACTCAGGAAGTTGAGTTTTCCAGAAAGCTGGAGAAAGAGAAATCTCTCCTCAACATCATGATGCTCGTGCCCCATAAGAGGTACCTGGTGTCCATCAAGGTGCAGTCGGCCGGCATGACCAGCGAGGTGGTGGAAGACAGCACTATCACAATGATAGACCGTAAGTGTTTCTGGAGGTAATGCACCGAGCGAGCCCGGCTCTACGGCGGCCTGTACCGCCGTGTGCGCGGGCACACAGCTCACCTCCCCGTTAGCGAGGCTCGTGGTCACTTGCAAAGAGAACCTGAAAGCCTCCAGGATGCGGAAACGTTTCTCCGTACGTAGGTGAAGCATCCCGGCAGCAAACAAGTGAAATAAATGATCTTCGAGTACTTGAATGAGTTAGTGTTTCAATACATCACTTTGTCTGATAGAGTTAGAGCTATCGGGGAGCTTCTAGGCAATTCGGTGCTACAACTTCAGGAAATCCTGCTAAGGAGCCGCCTCTTTCATTATGTTTAACGTGCCTCTGGCAAGTCACTTCCTCTGCCTACTTCCCTCCAGGAGAGGAGGAGGAGGTCTTCTTGATTGCAAGTTTCAAACACAGACGCGCATGCGCCGCGCACGCACGCACGCACGCACGCACACACGCACACGCACGTCCCGATGTAGGCGAGTGGAGGCCTTCGTGTCCCTGATGGTTGTTTATATGGAAAAGCAGAGTCCTGACTCCCCTGGGTTCCTTCTCCATCCTTTTCAGGGCCCCCTCCTCCACCTCCACATATTCGGGTGAATAAAAAGGATGTGCTAATCAGCAAATCTTCCATCAACTTCACTTTCAACTGCAGCTGGTTCAGCGACACCAACGGAGCTGTGAAATACTTCACGGTGGTCGTGAGAGAGGCTGAGGGTAAGTGATCCCGGATTCTCTGCTTCATCAGAGGTCACCGTGGCGGCTCTGCCTGTGACAAGTTTTGATGAGTAGAAAACTTAATTTTGATGGACTTCTGTCCTATCTCCGCTAGATGCTGGGAGATGTTACAAAAACCTGCTCAAAGGCTCTTTCAGCAGTAAAGCCTGTTATTCACTGGATTTAACTATGAAATGGGTAAATAATAACACTAGCAACTGCAACAATAGCATAAATACCCATCACGTAGAGAGGCTTTGCGATGTGCCAGGCTGTTAGAAGAGCGTTGATTCTGCAGTGATTTGCACAACCTTCACTGCTCATTCAGTGCTGATGGCTACTTTTTGGTTCTGCCATCAAGCAGCCGGACGCTTCAGTGTCTTCCCCGCCCCAGTCTCCAACACCTCAAGGAAGCACGCGCTTCCAAACCACCCACCGATTCACAAAAAACATTCAAGAGCTAAAAAGAGGGAAGAGATGATCCCGAAAGGCGTTCTTCCTTTCTCTACTGAATTTTCAACAGTAAATTTCATTTTCTAGTCCACCAAATTATTCCATGTCTACCTAATTCCTACGGGCCAGGCAGATAACTAGGTAAGAGTTATAACAACGTTGCATACAACCTCAAGTATGATTTTTTAGAGCTTCTGTCGGCATTTGTGAAACCATCTATAGGAGTGTCGCATTTGCCACTGAGGTTTTGTGCCCTATTTCTCCAAAACAGATGTGTGTGTCTGCAGTGACATCATATATTTGACGTGTCTTATATTTTCCAAAATTGTTTAAGGTGCTACACATCCCTGGCTATTTTAACCCATTTGTGGGCAGTGAGAAACTTTAAGCCTGACAAATGCTGGAGGGGTTCCTAGGCTAAACAGTATTTTAGTCTCACGGGGTATCTAATGGTCCGTGTGCTTTGACATTTTATTTAATCGTACTGAAGTTGGTTATGCATAATTAATTAAATAATGTCAAGGGTCAGGGGTGAATCCCAGATTTCCTTACATCTCATAAATAGATATATTGACTTATATGTACAGATAAGGATTTAAGAGAGAAATCAACAAACTATGCAGCGATTTTTAGCTTTAGTGAAGATAATGGTTTACTACATGAGTGTAAGGCAGTGACCAAAAGGAAGCCATAGCCCGGCAGGCAGCCTTGTGTTCTCCAGCCTTGTGGATTTCAATTATTGATGTCCGTGGAGATGGGCTGTGCTCCCCTGGTGATCTAAGATAGCAATCCATCTCATATAAATGTCATTCATAGCATATATGTTCATCCTAAAGGCAGCATTCCTTTTCAGTTACTGCCAACAAGGTAATATTTCCAAGACCCACTCATTTTGAACATATTTTATTAAACAAGAGTCCAGATGTGGTGAACCCCTGCAATACCACCCCTTGAAGTGCACTGTAAATGGTATCCTATCTCTATAATATTTACCTTCCTACTTATGCTTTCCTCCAGCCAACATCAAAACGAGTTTGCAGTGCCAAAACACACAGCGGGCTGGGTGGACAGGGAAGAGTTCTGGGAAGCGTGCTGCACGAGGGGCCAAATTCGAGCCAGGATTAAACTGTACTCAAGATAACAGAGAGCTGTACCCGGAGCCACAATCAGACTGGGTGTGGCACGTGGAGCGTGCCTGTGGGTGACTGCTCTGGCCTTGAACTTGATTTCTCTTATCTCTTCCTTATTTCCTAGGTCATCGGGATTTCCTTATTAGCTCAGCTACAATGGTCATTGGCAAGGCAGAGAGCTTATTGAGTGGGTTGACTTTCACAGTGGGGAGTGTCCAGCTTTCTCGGGTTCTGGAACACATTTATCGTCTGATGCAATGAGTTAACCGCTCAAACACACATATTTTATTTCCTAGAAAAATGATGGGTGTGTGTGTATATAAACCCATGTATGTGTGTGTGTATAAAATGTTGTATACACACACGCTCTATTTTTAATTTTTACTTTAGAAGAAGTGGATTGAAACTAATTTCATTAGGAGACTTTCACCGCATCCTTGAAGATCAAAGTGTCTGCCCTTTGGACCCGACCGGAGATGGTGGGAGAGAGGAGGCAGACTTAGAAGCCTAGGGAGAGATCCGTGAGGTCACTGAAGTCAGGAGGAAGTCAGTGGCTCACCGTGGGTTTCTCCCTGCAGGCAGTGACGAGCTGAAGCCGGAACAGCAACACCCTCTGCCCTCCTACCTAGAATACAGGCACAACGCCTCCATCCGGATGTATCAGACCGATTACTTTGCCAGCAAGTGTGCTGAAAGTCCTGACAGCAACTCCAAGAGTTTTAACATTAAGCTGGGAGCAGAGATGGAGAGCCTGGGTGGAAAATGCGATCCCAACCAGCAAAAATTCTGTGACGGGCCGCTGAAGCCGCGCACTGCCTACAGGTTAGAAGCATTACCATCATTTTGCAAGAAGGGACATGCTGCAGGAGCGGGGGCTCAGCTGTCTGGGTGCCTGATGCGTCTGAGCTCCTGTAGATTACTACCCAGCATTACCACAGTGCTGTGCATGTTCCTGGGTAGTTTATAAAAGCTGTGTTCCTGCCTCCATTCACAGGTAATGTAAAGAAGGCCTTCGGTGTTGTGCAAAAGCTCCAATTCGTTACACGAAGACTTGAAGGTCCTTAATAGATGGTTCTTTCTCCTCAAACTTCTTTAATACAATTCAAACAGTTTATTTACCATGTTAATGACTGTGAAAGTGTCCAAACAGAAAGATTAAGTTTAGGGAGACCCAAGAAAGATAGGGTTTCATCTTCTACTTCTAGTGAGGACCGACATTACACTTACTTATTTATCTTCTAAGGCATGAAAAGATGAAAGTGCTCTTTGGTCCAGACAGAACTCTCAAAGGCAAAGGCTCCTGCATGTACGGGAGTTCGCTTTCCTCCTGCTAGGCTGACAGATGAGAAGGAGCAGCCATTTGATTTGGCCCCAGGAAGCGGTACTGAAGCCAGCAGGCCCTTCCCGCCACTGGCGCTGACAGCGCCCTTGGTCTGCTCTGTGCTCCCCGAAAGCAGGTATAAGCACAGGTACACAGCATCCCCAACCAGAATCCTCAAGAGAAAGAGAATCTCGGCTGCCGTCTTGGCTATAAGCTGTAGGCATCCAAGATCGGTGCTTCTGCAGAGGCTGCGTTGTCTCTCTTGGGTGTCGGCAGAGCTGACATCCAGTCAGTATGGCAGCCAGTCAGGTTCTCTGTGGGCCAGGGTCTGTTCTGTTTAGTCGGTGCCCAGGGCTTACTGACTCTTACATATTTTAAATATCGCCGCTGAGTCTCTGCAGAGACTTTCCTGCAGGCTCCATAAGGGACGATGACATGGCATCACACCTGAGAGCACTCTCAGCCCCTCCCTGGAATCGACGTGGGCAGGCTGACAGTTTTCCTAACCCGGAGGACTCACTTGGCAGGAGCTCCATAGCTACACCTCTGCCCAGGGCTCACCACAAAAATGCTATTGCTACCCCAGCCAAGGTCGGCATCTCCAGGGGAAACACGCACAAACTTAGTGAGGTTTCCTTCCAGAAGAGACCCTAGGAGCCTACCTGAAGGAGGGGAGAGCTCAGACAGGGCAAAGGAGAAGAATGTAAGAGAGAGCAGAATGAGGGAATCCTTCAGTTTCTATAAGAATCAAGAAATGCCTCAGGTCCTGGGTCACATGGGCTCAAGGAAATTTGAGCAAAAGTCTCCCAAAGGCTCTATTTGATTTGTGAGTTGGTCAGTGGAGGCTGTTTTTTGTTTGTTTGCTTTCTGTAAGAGAGGGAGAGAAGATGACTCCTTACTCCATTTCAGAGAGGGGCAGTGAGAAGCCGTAGACGGCTCCTGTCGGCGCCGAGCCCGCCACTCCCGGGCACCCGCCTTCCCATCCCTAACAGCTGCCCAGGCCTGGGAGAGCCCGCATGGAGTCCAGGCGCGGCCACTTAGCCGTGTGACCTCGGAAATGGCATTTCAATTCCCAAACCCTCTCTTCTCTCATCTGCAGAGGATCCCTCAAAACTGGTCATGTCCCTTCTAGATGAAGGTCTTCCAGTGGTCCCCATTCACTTCCAGGAGTAAGTGAAGATTCCAGAGCAGGGCACAGAAAGCCCCCGCCATCGGCGTCCCGCCTGCCTCTCCCGCTTTGCCTCCCACCATCTGCCGCAAGTACGCCCTGCCTTTTGCTCCCCTCACTTCCTTTAAATGTGACATACCTCTCTTATACCTCTGAGCCTCTACACATTCTTTTCTATTTGGGATGCTCTCCCCTCCCTTGACTGGCTGGTGCATCCCTTCATACACCTCAAAAGCCAGCTCAGCCCTCATCGAGCCCCACATTACCCGCCCCCCGCCCCCGGCACCCGTCAGCCCATCAAGCCACACTGGGCAGGTGGCCCCCACTCCGTTTCCGCAGCAGCGCTCAGACCGTCCATCCCTCCAGTCCTCTACTCACCAACATCTTTTAGCTCTCTGACGAGGGTTACCTGCCCTCTTCACTAGACTACGAGAGTTTGCAGTCTAATAGAGGAGACAAAACAATATGACAAGTACCTGGCCCCCAAGAGGCGCTCATTCGATATTTGTGAAGAAAGAAGGGAATGAGCCAGGATGCTCTATGAACAGTTACACATTCTTATTATACCTTAATCAACTCAGGCCATACTTAGTTGCTTTCTAGAACACAACTCTCCGATATTTCTCCACATTTGGTTCAGTCCCGTGAAAAGCATGCCAGGCAGATAATGCTTGGTAAGAGGAGGCCTAGCCTTTCAAAGTAGGTGGGGGAACCCCATGCTAAGCGGTGTCCTGTGTGGCTGCTGACCCCAAGCTTAGTGCAGTTAGAATTCTGCCTCTCTCAAGATGACGATTGCCACAGTGACCCTCGATGCTGTCAGGCATCTTTTTTTTTTTTTTCCGGAGAGAGAATAGGTAGACAGGAGAGAACATGGGGGGAAAAAATAGGATTGAAAAGAAATGGGAAATGCTAGGTTTAGCTGCTTTGCATATTTATTATGTCAACGAATGTAATGTGTTCCCAGTTGTTACTGGGTTCCTATTATCTGGGTGTATAATTAGCATCATTCCATATAGGAAGAGAAAGGGCAGATCATGATGGGTGGGAGGCAGTTTGGAGGTTAGCAAAGTGCTGATCTGGTTTTGTTTCTCTTCTAAATAGAATAGCAATGTGACCACGAGCAGGTAGTCAGCTTCTCTTGACCTCATTTTCCCCAAATGAAGGAAGTTGAACCACATGATCTCTAACTTTGTGCTATAGATATCTGATTCTGGACACATATAAAGTTGAAATCATTACTATCATATATCTGTTTATTAAAATAATCTTATTCAGATATATATACACAGAAGGCATCTGTAAAATATAGGCAGAAATGTTGAAGGACATGAGGGTAAACATATGCTGTCAAGGTTCAGAAGGCTTCTTGAAGGAGGTAACATTTTAGCTGAGCATTAAAAAGTAAGGAAGGATTTGAAAATATGGAGAGAGGGACAGAAGGAAATCCCGGGTGGAGGGAAGAATGAGAGTCCAAGTGCAGAGGAAGAAATACACAGACTGTTTAGAGAAGAGCAAATAGTCCAGTTTCAAATTGTGGGGAGAGCATGAAAAGAGGTAGCAGGGAAGACAAGCCCAGGAAGATAGGGGATCTGGAAGATCTGGGACAGGATCGGGGTGGGGGGGGTACGGTGCTAAATGCTGAGCTAGGGAAGTGGTGGTGGTGTCCATTTTTGGAAAGGGTTTAAGAGCAGAGTTCCTCTTGATCCCACTAAGTTTAAGGTAATCCTCTACTAGGTCATGATCTCCTTCCTGGGTTCCTAAAGGTCCTTATTCATCGGCATCCATATTGTATTTTGGGTTTTGCACCTAGAATTTCAGAACAGAACATGTCAATGTTGTTGTATCCAGGGCTTTTAATTTACAAATGAGGAAACCAAGGCATAAAAAATTTTAGGGGCCATTTATCTAATCAGGAACAGAGTGCTAGCTAGACCTCAGACCCTCTGCTTCCTAGCCTGGGCCCTTTTTACCATCCCTCCGACAGAAGTCAGAGCTGTTAAACCAAAACTAAGCTGAGAGGAAATAAGAGAAAGAAATCTGGACTAGGATTCAGAAAATACAGAGTTTGGTTTTCTTACACCAGCTTTCTCTGTGATCTTGAGCAAGACACGGAATCTCTCCAAGCTTCAGGTTCCAAATCTCTGAAGTAATATCATAAGCTCCCTTGTTACATGGG
The DNA here is from genome assembly GCF_964656455.1 of Halichoerus grypus. NCBI lineage: Eukaryota > Metazoa > Chordata > Mammalia > Carnivora > Phocidae > Halichoerus > Halichoerus grypus. The sequence continues at coordinate 133,368,125 of NC_135717.1, read as the reverse complement.
AGACGTTGGAGATGCTCAAATAGAACCATGTTTGTGAAAGTTCTTCCACACTTATAAATCATTATACCAATATAAGAAATTCTTTTCACCAGAGAGACTCATTTCAATTTCCAAAAGTACAATGCATTAGCAACACACACCAACTCCTCACCTTCCCACTTAACACAAGCTGACTGCTTGTTACCCTTCAGGGACATCTCACGATACTTCCATCAACAGCCTGTTATTCCTGGAAGTACAACTTTTGACGGGAAAGCAGCTTTTAGAGATGGAAATTATAGATGTGGTTGATCAATATCGTCCTGCTCATTTTATAAGATGGCATTTGGACGTGGGCATGAGTTGGAAGGAGGGGCAGAGGGGCAGAATGATTCACCCTGGCCTGATACTATTTCAGCATTATTACAGGGCATGCCCAGAAACTTTTGGGTTAAATAAATCTAGATTTTTTTTTTTAAAAGGAAAAAGAGACTTCCATTCACTTTCATAGGATTTAAATTAACACTGGGAAAGTTTCCCCATATAAATCAAGCCTGATAGTCTCAGCAAACCTACAGTTGAAAAGAGAAAGAACTCAAGAGCTGGCCTGAGCCAGTCTTTTTTTTTTTTTTTCCCTGAGGCAGTCTTTAACTTAGTGCAGGGATGCTCTCCTACAGCTTCTCTGAGAGCTGGTTCTCCTTCAGCCTCTGCTTAAATACCCTCAATGACTGGGAGCTCACTACCTAATGCAACAGCTCATACTCTAGATGTTGCAAAGCGACTTTATGTTCCCAAACTATACCTCCCTGTGACCTTTCAGCCTATTGGGCTTCACTCTACCTTCAAGAAGAAAAATAATGTCTGTTTCCTCTTCTATGTGAGAATTCCTTAAATCTGAAGTCAACCATCATGTTCTACTAAGTCTTTCCTGTCGTCGTCGTCCTGTTTAATCACCTCGAACGGTCTCTAACCCTTCCTAAGATATGTCCCCAGAAACCGAATGCAGCCTTCCAGACTGGCCTGACTCACCCAGGGAATATGAGACCAAGGTTCTCGGACAGGGACAATAGACTTTTCATCCAGGCTGAGGTTACAAATTTATCTTTTCATAGCTGCATCTTGCTGGTGTATTGAATTTAGGGCCAGCTAATCTCTGGGCACCATCCCACATGGGTATGTGGATGGCCACCTCAGCAGCTCTCTTTAGGCCCATCCTGAATTCCTCCCTTCTCCTCTTCAGGCTGGGCCCCATCTGGTCCTTCCTTTCCGTGCTTTCCCACTGTGGTCCCCTCTGCCGGAACACAAGCATGGCTGCCTCCCTCACTTTCCTCTGATTTCTAATCCAGAAGCCCTCCAATGACCATGCTGAATAGGGCAGTTCCCCACACCCATCGCCATTGCTAACCATTTCCCTTACTCTCCTCTTTTCTTTTTCCTGCTACATATCACCATCTGGCATATTAAATTTGTGTAAATGTTATCTGACTTCTAATACCGGAGAATGCAACCTCTGGGATGGTAGGGACTTTGCCGTGTCCCTTGCAGTATCCCCAGATCCTAGAACAGGGACCGGCACATAGTAGGGGCTCAGTAAATATGGGATGAATGAATGACTAAATGCGTGAATGAACCTGGGTCTATCTGATTCCATAGTTCATGTCCTGCCTAGCAGACATACGGACCAGGTGCCCACCGTGTGGCTCCGGGAGCACATTTCCTGGTCAGCTCTCCCGTGGTCAGCCACTGGCACTTAAATAACCCGGTTTTCCTTTCAGAATCAGCATTCGAGCTTTTACACAGCTGTTTGATGAGGACCTGAAGGAATTCACGAAGCCACTCTATTCTGACACATTCTTCTCCTTGCCTATCACCACTGAGTCAGGTAAGACAGGTAGCCTCCCCATCTACCCGCATAGTCTCCCAACTGCCATGTCACTTACAAACAAGGACCTCCAGTGGAGAGATCTGGTGACTTGGCTGATGGTGAGGGGAACATGCATTTTTCACTTGGAATTTAATCTTTATGGGATCCTGGATGATGTGGATTAGAGAAATTCCTCCTACTTCTAAAGGAGAATGGGCTGAATGGGCATTAATCTTGAAAAGAAGGTAGAAGTATCAGATTTTTTTGATTAAAATGAAGTTTTTAAAAATAATGGGTGAGGAGCGCCTGGGAGGCTCAGTCGTTAAGCGTCTGCCTTCGGCTCAGGTCATGATCCTGGGGTCCTGGAATCGAGTCCCACATCGGGCTCCCTGCTCATCGGGAAGCCTGCTTCTCCCTCTCCCACTCCCCCTGCTTGTGTTCCCTCTCTCGCTGTCTCTCTCTGTCAAATAAATAAATAAAATCTTTAAAAAAAAATAAAAATAAAAATAATGGGTGAAGGGCGCCTGGGTGGCTCAGTTGGTTAAGCGACTGCCTTCGGCTCAGGTCATGATCCTGGAGTCCTGGGATCGAGTCCCGCATCAGGCTCCCTGCTCAGCAGGGGGTCTGCTTCTCCCTCTGACCCTCTTCCCTCTCATGCTCTCTGTCTCTCATTCTCTCTCTCTCAAATAAATAAATAAAATCTTTAAAAAAAAAAAATAATGGGTGAAAAACATTCAAATTAGGAGCTTGCACAGGCCAAAATATAAGTACAAAAGGCTTTCAGTCATAGGTGGGAATATATGAATGCACAAACATAGAAATGCATAGAAAAAAAAGACTAGAAGAAAAAACACCAAAGTATTAACAATGAGGGGCGCCTGGCCGGCTCAGTTGGTAGAGCATGCAGCTCTTGGTCTCAGGGTCATTAGCTCAAGTCCCACAACGGGTGTGGAACCTACTTAAAAAAAGGATTAACAGTGAATATCTCAAAGTAGTGGGATTATAGGTGATATTTTTTCCTTTTGCTTATTTTATGTTGCTTTTGCACCGTAAGAAAATGTTAAAAGACTTTACATACATTTAAGAAAGAAACTTCTCTAGAGTTTTAGAGGGAAAGTCTGAAAAATAACACTAGGTAATATTTACTAAATGAAATACTTTCACATGAAGACATGAAATAGTTTATCCAATCTTCACTACAACCTTCTGAGGTAGATACTATTATCATCCCCCATTTTAAAGGTGAAGACCTGAGACACCAAGAGGTTTAAGTAACTTGCCCAGGATAGTAAAGCTGAATATGGGCATTTTCTGCTGGAGCCCTAAATCTCTGTACTGCATTGCCTCAGAATATAACCATCGTGCTGAGAATAGCATCATGTTTCAGCACATTGTTCCTTGAGACCGTCATCTGTCCCAGCCTGCCCCTGGAGCCAGGGTTCTACAATGCTTGGTCTCAGGAAGTTCTTCTTCATAGCTAAAACAGTCTCTCATGCTGCATGACAAAAGATGACTCAGCCTCACAAACACTCCCATCTATTTATGCCAAATATAGGGATAATCTCCCACTTTTCAAACCAAAAAGGGATCAGAGCACAGTTAAGAGGATTTATATGTGTTTGCTCATAATTTAGTGTTAAGCAGGGGCATTATAAACACAATTCTTTCCGATTTGAAAACAACAAAAATTGCGTGCAGTTCAGTAAAGGAAGGTAATAAACATATATCCAAAAAAGAATATTAACCACATTCAAAGAAAAATGATTGTGTTGATTTAATGAGTCTTGAAAAGCAACACTGAATAAACAAATCCAAGGGCTTGAAATGCAAGTTCAACAATGGGCTACTCCGTAGACCTAACTGTAAGAGCTAAAACAATACAACTTTTAAAAGAAAACGTAGGAGTGAAACTCTGTGACCTTGGATTAGGAAATGATTTCCTCGATATGGCAGCAATAGCACAAGCAACAGAAGGGGGGAAAAGCCAGGTAAATGGGACTTGATCAAAATTTGTGCTTCAAAGGAGACCATGAAGCAAGTGAGAAGACAATCCACAGCATGGGGGAAACTATTTGCAAATTAATATCTGATAAGGGTCGTGTGTCCAACATGCGTAAAGAACTGTTACCTTACAACTCAATAATACAAAGTCAAATAACAGAGGATGTGAGTAGATGTTTCACCAGAGAAGATACACAAATGGCCAATAAGCACATGACAAGATGCTCAACATCATTAGTCATTAGGGGAAATGCAAATCGGAACCACAGTAAGACACCACTTCATACCCCCTAGAATGGCTGTGATCAAAAGACTATGATGAGTGTTACCAAAGGTATGGAGACATTGGAACTCTCCTACATTGCTTGTGAGAATGTAAAATGGTTTAGCTGCTTGGGAGAACATTTCTGCAGTTCCTCAAAATGTTAAACCTAGAGTTACCATCTAGCTAAACCAGCAACTCCACTCCTAATTTTATACCCAAAAGAAATGAAAACATATGCCCACACAAAAACTTATACACGGACATTCTTAGCCGCGTTATTCATAATAACCCCCAAACAGAGATAACAAATGTCCGTCAGTGGATGAATGGATACTATTCCATACAAGGAGATATTATTCACCTATAAAAAAAGAATGAAATACTGAGAAAGGCTGCAACATGGATGAACTTTGAAAACATTACACTGAGTGAAAGAAGCCAATGACCAAAGACCACATATTTCTGACTCAGTTTATATAAAAGGTCCCAGCATGGGCAAATCTATGAAGACAAAGTAGATTCGTGGTTGCCAGGGGCTGGGGAAGAATGGAGAATGACTGCCAAGAGGTATGGGGTCTCTTTTGAGCGGCGATGACAATATTATAAAATTGAATGTGGTCATATTTGTAAAACTCTGTGCCAAAAATCATTGAATGATACAATTTAAATTGGTGAATTGAATGGTCTGGGAATTATATTTCAATAAAGCTGTTTTTAAAATAGGCTACTCTTACCTATTCACAAACTCCCAGGGGTAGGATCATACCAGATAATAAAAATGCAATTTCATTAAAACAGTTCTCAATAATTCACTGGACTTGCCGAAGTCCCCAATGCTATTATACTTGTTTCAAACAAATGAAATAGCATTTTTATCTTGGTGGCAAACTGCTGGCCTTTATCTCGAGTGTCCTAAACCTTACATACAAGCTCCAGTGAGCATAAGATTCCTTTATAGGCCGAACGCCATTAACTTGCAAAGTGTAAGGACGGACCTGTGGTTACAGTGTAGTAGCCAATGCCCCAGCTCCACGGCTGCATGCTCTCACCATCTGATAGTAAATACTGCAGCATGGGCATCGTTCAGACTTTTCTGTAATAACGTTCCTTGGGAGATAAGGTTTCAGTAGCTCTCTTCCTGGTTCTTTAGCACTAATTTTCCTGCCTGGGTTTGCTGTTTCCTCCTGGATTCTTGCAGAGCCTTTATTTGGAGTTATCGAAGGTGTGAGTGCTGGTCTGTTCTTAATTGGCATGCTGGTGGCTGTGGTTGCCTTATTCATCTGCAGACAGAAAGCCAGGTGAGTACAAAGATTCCCTTAGCGATCGGGCTCCCAATTTGAAAGATGTGATTGAAAATGCCCTCTCACCTGAAAAGTAAGAAGGGGAGATGATTTCATTTCTCCAGGTGAAATCACCTTTGTTTCTCAAGAAAAACAAGTCAAACCCTCCAACCCTGACTGGCTTTTTTCAGCCCCGGCTCCATACCATTGATGAATTTTGCCCTCACCAAATGACTGAGGGCCCATCTGTAGCTTCGTTTGAACGTGAAACAACTCCTTTTGCTCATGAAGACAGATGTCTGTGAATTGTGCACCCAAGTGCTTTTCTGAGAAATGCTGAAAAGTATGGTTGACATCACCATTTCATGGTCGTATTTGCCATGCTAATTTAAGAAGGGACCAAAAAGAACCAAATAGCATGTGGCCCCAAAGCCACGCCCCCTCCTCTTAGGGAATTTATTTGGCACATTGTCCTCCCTCTTGCAGTCATGTCTTGCATCTAAGGTTTACTGGGGGTTTTTTTTTAAGGAAAGTTTTATTGAGAGTGTGGGAAGTGATTATGACCTGTAGCCAAAAACCAGAAGACAAATCTCCAGCTATTGCAGAGATCCGTTTCTGAGTGGGAAAAATCTATTTCTTCTTTATGTTCTTCCTCCCCTCAAAGAGACGTTGGCTGAGTGTAAATCTACATGAATACTGAAAAATCCATATTTGCACAGACATGCACAGCCTCACCATAAATGGAAAAATTTGTTTAAGTCAAGTTTCGTAACCAGACTATAAATCCTCTCCCTTATGTTGCAGCCATGGTCGAGAAAGGCCCTCTGCCCGCCTGAGCATTCGCCGGGATCGACCATTATCTGTCCACTTGAACCTGGGCCAGAAAGGGTGAGCGTCACATTTTCCTTCACATAATGTATTGAAAGATGAGTTGATTGTCTTATGTGAGATTTGCTAACGAGGTCTTTCTTCTTTTGGCGTCTTTCACAGTAACCGGAAAACGTCTTGGTAAGAGCAAGAACTCATTACTGTGTTATCTGCTTTTGAAATACCACTCGGACTGGGTATGGCAGCGTCCCTTTTCATCAGTAATTTTTTTTCTATTGTATTTTTAACTATAGCCCAATAAAAGTAAATCAGTTTGAAGGGCACTTCATGAAGCTGCAGGCGGATTCCAACTACCTTCTGTCCAAGGAATACGAGGTACGACTCAGACTCAGGGATGCTTCAGCAGTTCTAGTCGCTACCAGAATTTCCCTCCCAATCTCTCCTGTGGAGTCACAGGCTGATCGGGCTCAGGAGTCAGGATGACGTGCAGGATCCATTCTCTGTGGGATGTCCCACCTAGTCTCAGAGGCCAGTCTGATCTCCACAATAGCACAGCCAACGAAGTACTACTTGGACAAGATGTTAAGGAAGAATGAACAAATCTCAAATGTAAACCTAATTCTGTCAGTTATTTAACCTGGCATTTCGCTTGACTGGGAGACAAGGTGGTGTGGTGACAAGTGCCCAGGCTTTGGATTCGACTCCCAGCTTTGCCACCTGTGTGACCTGGGGCAAGTGAGTTATCTGGTCTGAGCCTCATGTGTAAAACGGAGGTGAGGATGCCTCCTTTGAGGCTCTTGTGGGGATCAGAGCTACTGCACGTCCAACAGGAGGCAATCCGTAAACAGTAGCTATTGTGACATATTCTTAGATCGTTACGTATCTCGAGGACTGTATGATCTGCCTTATTCTATTTCACATTCTCCATTTGCAAACTTCTTTTTGACCTAATAGGATTTGAAAGACGTGGGTCGAAACCAATCATGTGACATTGCGCTCTTGCCGGAGAATAGAGGGAAAAATCGATACAACAATATATTGCCCTGTGAGTTTTGTGTTGAAATTTGTAATACTGTCTTCCTCCAGCCGTTGCTTCTCTTTTCCAGGAATAAAATGGGGCTGAAGAAATATGGTATAGTTGGATATGGAAGAGCAGAGGCTCTGAATGCCTTTTAAAAGGAATGTTATTGAGCTTCCCTCCCATGGGGTAACAATTCTGAATTCTGGTTAGGAGACGCCTCTCATGCTGTTGACATTTCATCCTATGGTCCCACTGCTTCTCCCTAACAGCAAAGGCCAGTGTGGGTTTCCTTAAAGTCCCCCATTAGCGATTATTGTATATTTTTATTATCCCGACCCGATCCGGTGAAGCAATGGAAGATGGTTGTTCTGGATTGTATTCATTCCAGCTGTGAAAGGGAGCTGGCCGCTCCATCAGGCAAATGGTATCATGTTATGAAGGAAAGCGCAGAGGGCACCTCAGAGAGCATTTGGCTTCTTTGTGTGTTTATGGGCCACCTGTGTGACCTGGGCAAGCCGGTTATCCTGTCTGAACCTCATCTGCAAAATGGAGATGAGAATACCTCCCTGTGGGGTGTTTTGGGGGGGCCGGTCAGAGCTAATGCATGTCAAATACCAAGCATTCCATCAACAATAGAAAAATCCTCCCAGGACCCAGTGACAAATCTCTCTCAATCAACTTCCTTCCAGATGATGCCTCTCGAGTGAAGCTGTCGAATGTGGACGATGACCCATGCTCAGACTACATCAATGCCAGCTACATCCCTGTAAGTGAACCATAAAGCCATAGCGCCTGGGATAAAGCTTTGACGGGTGGCCACCCTGCAGACACCGTTCCTCCCACATGCTCCCACTGTTTCAGGTGTGGACGCATACTGATTTTAGAAGACCGTGTCTGATTGCCATAAAGCCCAGGGTGCGCAATTCCATCACCGCTAGGGCCCATTTTCACAATGGCTGGAGTGACACGGGATTATAAGGAGCCCAGGAAGCACAGCGAAAGGTGGTTTTCTCTCTGCAGCCCTTAGCCAAGATGAGAGCTCCCTCAGGAAGCTCTACTCACTGCTCACGCTGCCTAGCAAGGGGGAGCTCATTCGACGTCATTTGTATTTTTGAAACCCAAAGACACAACTCAAAGGTTGTGTCAAACCTTTGCACTCAGATTCTGGCTAGCGTCCTGCCAGCCTCCCACAGTGCGCTACAGTGGGAAAGGCTGTAAGATCAGACAGCTCCAGCTTTGACTCCCCTCTCTGCCCCTTGCTGACTCGTGGGCAAGTTAGGTCTTGGGGGCTCCTGTTTTCTTTTCCAAAAAATGAGGATGGTAATATTTACCTCAAATAGCCATTCATTCACTCAGTAAACCCTATCTAGTTAAGTAGTAACTAGGCGGTCAGAGAAGTCTCAGCAGAGTCAGGCATCAGGAAATGACAAGGTGACGCCATGGGAAACAGGCTAGAGAGACGTTGCCTTCTCCAGCACTAACACACATCCGCACCACGTGCGGTCTTGTTCAAATGCAGATTCTGATTCAGCGGGGCTGGGGGGACCCGGGATTCTGCCTGTCTCACAAGCTCCCAGGTCATCCCCCTGCTGCGCGTCTGAGGACCTCTCTCTGAGGAGCAAGAGGCTATGGTTGCTAGGGGAGCTTCTGGGAGGAGACAACCAGCCGGCAGGGCGGACAGGCGGATGACAAAGGATGGCTCAGCAGAGCAGCACCATGCTGAGACATGGAGGATAGAGGGACTGGCCAGATGAGACGCAGGGTTTGGGTGGGCAGGCGCGGGGGTGGTAGAGGTGACACAATGCAGGGGCCCTGAGGAGAGGCAAGGAGAGAAGGAACTTCAGCTTGGAGCTGCGAGGAATTCTGTCTTGCCGGAGTGCAGAATAAGTGGGCGGAAATATCCTAGCTCCCGGAGTTGTGGTTCAGATTAAATAAGATCTGTGGAAAGTCCTGACCCACGACGTGTTATATGGTAGATGCTCGATAACCCGTGGTTTCCCTTCCCTGAAGTTTCCCTTGTATCACATCTCTTACCAGCACTCTAATGTCAGTTATCCAAGATGACTAAAACTCTTCTGCACTGAATAGGGGAAGAGCCTGAGGAAGTCAGTCCCTCACACACACACCATCAAGAGTCTACACACACACACACACACACACACACACACCCCGAGAGTGAAGCATTCTCTAGATTATTGCCCGAGTCCTCCATTGCCATTTAGAATAGACCCAGCCTAATAAATGGGAAGTTGGCTCTTAACAATAGTTCAGTGTTCTGGCCTTTTCCTTCCTGCTCCCAAGCCTTGACACTTGTGTTAGTATCTTTTTCTCAAGTCAGGGATCTGGCAAAGACCTATATATCATCTAATCTACAGAGATAACCCTCTGTTTATCGTTCAGACGAGGCCCATTGTTTCTGACTCTCCGTATTGTAAATTCATCACAGGGCAACAACTTCAGAAGAGAATACATTGCTACTCAGGGACCTCTTCCTGGCACCAAGGATGACTTCTGGAAAATGGCATGGGAACAGAATGTTCACAACATCGTCATGGTGACCCAGTGTGTGGAGAAGGGCCGAGTGAGTAAACAGTCTTCCTGACTTCCAAACATTGCTTAGTGCCGCCACCAGAATGGAATCCTACCCCACCATCAAGAGTTAAACCCCACAAAAGCCAAGAAGGGATCATGTGAGAACATTGCTAGTGAATTAAGCCACTCAGTTATAAAAGGCTTACATGGGTGATGCCCACTTCTGATTCTGGGCCTGAAGTTTCAGTCTGAGGTGTTTCCAGTGGAAGACTGGGACCATCAGAAGTCCTCGTGACGCAGAAAGCATAAGTGGCCCCTTGTCTGTTCCAGCCTTCAGTGTATAGCTGGCCAGAGGCATGGCTCTGTCCCTACTTGTAGGAGACAAGAAGCAGGCTCTAGGCTGCGTCTGCAGACCCAAAGTGAAATAGTTCTCTGGACAAATCAAGCAAACCTCTTATACTGCACTTACAATCCTGTACTTCATATGGTTATTTGAAGGATTAAAAAAGAGGTATATAAAATGCCCAGTATCTGTGGTCAATACGTACATGGTCATAATTCTCTCTCCTGGCTTCCTACATGGAAATTGGAGCTCAGCTAAATGTTCTGACTTTTCAGGGACCCCGTGGCACATGGCACTTGGTCCAGGTTAGGACAGTGATATCAAACATAAACAAACAGGGGCCAGGAAGACATGGCCTCCCTCTGCCCAGCTAAGAAAGAACCATTGGAACATACGGGTTATGAGGAGTGGAACCGAGATGCTAAGGACATCAACAAAAAGCGCAGGCGCGGCAGCAGTGTGCCTGCGAGGAAGGGGACGCCGAAGGGCAGGGCTCCGCTCCCCGAACAGCGGCAGGCTGGCTTGGCCCTGAGCACGTCGATGCAGAGCCGATGGGCTAATGCTCCAGCAGCTGCCCCAACATCCACTTCGGGAAGACATTTCAAGAAGGAAACATCCAGGTTCGCAGGGGAGTCACATTTCCAGACTCACGTCTTTTTCCTCTGTCTTCCTTTAGGTGAAGTGTGACCATTACTGGCCAGCAGACCAAGATTCCCTCTACTACGGGGACCTCATCCTGCAGATGCTCTCAGAGTCTGTGCTGCCCGAGTGGACCATCCGGGAATTTAGGATATGCAGTGTATGTTTGGCTGTTTGACGGCACTAAACACCCCAGCTTGGAGAGATGCAGGACACCCATGACTCCCCCTTCTTGCTGCCTCCTCCCCTGTAGTTTCGGCTCCCAGGACCTGCTGCATGGTCACAGTGGTCAGACTTGAAGCTTTGCCTTGGCTCCTTCCCTTTATCATCCTCTCTGCTCTTACAGGAGGAACAGCTCGACACACACAGGCTCATCCGCCACTTTCACTACACGGTGTGGCCAGACCACGGGGTCCCAGAGACCACCCAGTCCCTGATCCAGTTTGTGAGAACTGTCAGGGACTACATCAGCAGGAGCCCCGGCGCCGGGCCCACCGTGGTGCACTGCAGGTACTGGACGACGAGGAGCCAATAACATGGGCGGCCTGCGGGGGGTCTGTCTACGCCAACCAGCCTGCCTAGGGATATTATCATGCTGTCTTCTCTCTCCTTCACTTTCTCCACCTTCCGCCGCTCTCTCACCCTCACTCTCCAGCCCTCTCTGTCTCCCTCTTGCTCTTTTTGCTACTGTACAAAATGCAAAGTCCCTACGTGACTCCCCATCCAAGTTCCCAGAAACCCCGCTCTCGCGCTCTCCGAGAACCTGCATATTCTCGACTCTTGCCATTCTTACTCCTTGGAGTGGCCTAACCTCTCTCCTCCACCCATATAAACCCTAAGCCTCCTTCTGGATCCCTGCTCCAGACCTCCCTCCTGGTCCAGTAGCACTTGCCATCCGTAGCCACCAATTTTGCTCTTAAAATTTTGCTTCTCTCTTGACTTCTCTTTGCTTTAGACTGCGTGTTCATAAAATCAGCCTAACAAGCAATCCCTCTCTCTTCCTCTCTGGGGAGCCTGGTGTTTAGCTAATTAGTGTTTGCAGCAACACTTTGATAGCCCTAGCCAAATGGCATTAAGAAATAAAGAGCAGAGAATTGCTCCAGTAAGAGAAATGTCAGATGCCCTCATTTTCTCCCAATCAGCCCAGCACCCTAGGAGCCCAGCTTTTCTATGTCATTGGAACCCTGATGCTTTTAATGGGAATGTGAGGCACTCAAGAGTGCTTTCTGAAGAATGGCCGGCGTTTCTGCCCATACCACTGGAGAACAGTTCTCCTTTATCCTATAAATCTGTGCATCACAAATCCCCAGGCTATACAGTCACCTTGGGGAGCAATTTAGCCACCCCTGGTGATGCTGAAGGTGTTCACACGCTAGGATCCAGCAGTTCTGCTTCTAGACCTCAACCCTAGAGAAATCCCCACTCTTGTGCACAAGGAGGCTCACTGCAACACAGTCTTTCAAAGAGAATAACTAAAAATGATCTCATTATTGGGGCACCTGGGTGGCTTGATCGGTTAAGCGTCCAACTCTTGGTTTCCGCTGGGGTCCCGATCTCGGGGCATGAGATCGAGCCCTGCGTCGGCTCCGTGCTTAATTTGGAGCCTGCTTGAGATTCTCTTTCTCTCTCTGCCCCTCCCCTTGCTCCCTCTCTCTCTCTCTCTCTCTCAAATAAGTAAATCTTTTTAAAAAAAAAATGATCTCCTTGTCTATCAGTAGAGAAAAGATCAGCAGGGGATGGATTGGCAGTGGTGTAGGAACTCTGAGGACAAGCTAAAAGAAAGTGGATCTGCACGTAACAACATGGATAAATCTCAAAACACTATATTGAGTAAAAAAAAAGTCAGCAAAAGGATATATAAAACATGTTACCATTTTAATAAATTGTTTATGGCTTTACATGTATGCAGGAAAAGTATACAATATGCATGGAAATGACACACACTAGGTGGAGAGCACCGCTTATCCCTGGCGGGGTGGGGGAGGTGGAGGAAGGAAGGAGAAAGAGATGAAAAGCTGGGGCTTTTCTTTGAGAGAGCTCATTGAGAGAAAGAAAGATTCCTTTATTCTCCCATAACTTGGAAGGGAAAAGAAGGACGGTCCTGGAGTCTCGGGATGCAGTCCTGAAAGGCCAGTTTAATCAAAGTCTTCCCTCGCTCTCTCTCCTAGTGCCGGTGTGGGTAGGACTGGAACCTTTATTGCATTGGACCGAATCCTCCAGCAATTAGACTCCAAAGACTCCGTGGACATTTATGGAGCCGTGAATGACCTAAGACTTCACAGGGTTCACATGGTCCAGACTGAGGTAAGAGTTACAGGCTGAAGGACACCGGCCACCCTCCCTGCCTCTCTCCCCCCAGATGCCCCAGGCTTTCATCTGACAAGGGCAAATAACTATGACTCATTAAGAAGAGGAAGAGAACTGAATATAGACATTCTGTAGGACCTGTTATTTTAAAACAAATTTCAGTGACCTTGAGGTGCCTGGTGTACCCTTCCCTCTAATGAGCTGGTTGCCCATCTTCTTTATGTGGGTAGGAAGCAAGATGGATTTTTTTTTTAAATCAATGCGTGGTCCATATGGGGGAAGGGCCACACCCGTCTATCTTGAAGATCATTTTAAGATAGGCTTGTGAGTGAGCACATTACAGTCTCTTCCCTCCCCCAGCCCACCCTAGCTGCACACCCATCTCTGGAGACCCCAGGCAAGTACCCACTGGTCCCAAAGGATAAATGCTTCATTTGTCCTGTCCTCTGACATTTGCAGGGCATTTTTAAACATTTTATTTCATTAAATTCATAAAAAGCAAAGAAGAGAGTTATCATTTTCCATTTCCAGGCTACAAAACTGAGATGCAGAGGCTAAAGGCCTTTGTACAGCTATGAAGTGGCCAAGCTGGGGCTTGAACCTGTTCGAGAGAATCCCAAGCCCTTAGCCCCACAGCCTCAGGGTCGGATCTGTGCCCCCACACAGGCCAAGCCTGTTACTCCCCCACATAGTTGCCTTACAAGACTCAAGTTCTCTTACCCTTGTGTTTCCCAAGTAACTCTGCAAAGTCTTCTATGCATTTAAAAAAAAAAAATTCCCATGGTCAAAAAGATGAAAAGCCCTACCCGCTGCCATATCCTCTTACCGTTACAGTACGCAGTAAAACTGGGGAGGTGGTATGCTCCACAAAACAGGGACATCCTGCAGCAAAGGCTCCCCATGAGCTTTGCTGAACCCACTATTCCCCAAACCACTTTGACTGCTGGATTCTTTTCTTGTGCAGCCCATATTAATATCCTGCAGATCTCATATTCTCTAACACATCTGGAAAAATACTAGCACCATGCCTTCCTGTAGGCAGTGGCCACACCTCGGACCCTCTGTCACTGCCATTGTCCTGGGCTGGGAGTACTTTCAATATAACAATTACTACACTATACTTTTAATATTTTACTATGGAATTTTTTTAAATACATAGAACTAGGAAAAATAGTATAGTGAATTTCCATGCACCTAAACTCCAGCTTCTACAATTATCAGTAATCTGTGTTCTTTTTCCATCTATATCCCACATATACTATTCCCCTACCCCATGACCTTATTGGAAAATTTTAAAGCAAATCCTACTTATCAAACCATTTAATCCTTAAATGCTGTATATGCAGAAATTTTACAGATAAGGACTCTTTACAGATTGTGACCAGAATACCATTATCACACTTAACAATTTTAACCATAATCCCTTAATATCATCTCACATCCAGGCAGTGTTTAAATATCCCTAATTATTTCAAGATTATTTTTTACACTTAGTTTCCATAGAATCCAAACAAAGTCCACACCCTGCATTTCGTCAAAGTCTCTTCCAAATCTATAATAACGCTCCCTTGTTTTCCAAGCTATTTATTTGTTAAAGACACCAGTTCATTTTTTCCATAGATTTTCCCATATCCTGGATTTGACTGCTTTTTCGTGGTGTTAATATATTCCTCTGTTTCCTATAATTTTTGTCAGTAGGTCATTAGATCTAGAGGTTCCATTAAACTCAGATTTCTTTTTATCACCACAATGCTGTACGGGTGGTGCTAAGTACTTCCTGTTGCATCACATCAGGAGGCACTTCCTGTCTGTGTCTCTTTTATGCTGATGAAATTGACATTGACCATCCACTGTAACATTTCCCAGTAGCCTTTCCCTTAAACAGTTTCCCCAACTGTGGACCTGAAGACGGCTGTCTAGCTCTGTCATTTCATGAAGGGTTGCACAGTTATATCACATTGTATCATAATTTTTATCCTTCATCTTTCTCCAGAAGACTGCCAGTTCCAAAAGATTAGGAATTTGTTTTCCTTCTCTCAATCTGCACATTTTTTTTTTTTTACCTGTTAAATGAATGAACAAATATCCTATAATTATGTTGCTAAAAAGTCAGGATCGGTGTTTCATTATTTATTGTCATATTTATAAACTCAAATCATATTTAATTTGTAATTTGGGGAAGGGGAGATTATCACATTGTAAGTGGTCTTGAGGAATGTGTGTGTGTGTGTGTGTGTGTGTGTGTGTGTGTGTGTGTGTGTTATTGTCGGGGACTTCTTGGGTCATGTGTCACTTGCATCCATCTGCCCAGAGCTCTGGAGATGCACTGAGGCAAAGAGCAGGCACTCTTATCATAAATATCACTGGCAGACTTCCGGGGCAGGGCTATCACAGTGTGCCATAGCCCTTCCTCCTTCTTGGGTATATCTCCTTCTTCCCACTGTTCCCTCCTCCTTCTCCTCCTAACCTCTGAGGATTCTATGCTCTTGTTCCTCAGTTTGCCGTTTTAACGTTTGAGTTCCCCAAGGTTCTGCCCTCAAGGTGCTGCTCTTCCTTCTCTCAGCCTTCATTCTTTGTCATGTCCCATGGCTTGAAGAACCATGTACATGCTCCTGTTTCCCAAATCTCATTCTCCTCTTCCAGCAATGACCTAAGTACCTGCCTACCAAACAATTCCACCTGGAAGCCTTACGGTCATCTCAAACTCAAAAAAATTCAAAGCTGAACTCATTATCTGTCTTTAAGCAAACAATAACAATGAAAGCACCCCTCCCCTTCTTGCTCCTTCCAGTTTCAGGTAATGGGGTTGCCATCATCTTGCCCTCCATCTGTTGGCCCGAGCTAGGATTCTGACTTCTTTTCCCATGGTTCCCACATTTAAGCAGTCATGGAGTCCTGTCCGTTGCACCCACCATCTTTCTCTTCCTTCTAGTCCCCCACCCAACCGCCACTGGCCTCGCTTGGCTGTTAGCCCTCACCGGGGCCTTCTGTGGGAACCTCTTAGTGTGTCCCCTGCCCCCAGCCTCTGCCCTAACAACTCTTTGTCCCACAGCCACCAACACAGTGCTTTTGCTGCCTGTGTCAGCTCCCTGCATAAAAACCTTGGCAAGCTCTCCATTGTGTTAAAATGAAGTTTAAACTCTCATCCTTGTTGTAAACAAGCCTCTTCATAACCAGGCCCCCAACTTACTTCTCCAGTTTCATATCATAACATCTCTTGCCCATTGTTTTAGGGTCTGCCAAAATTAAGGAAGATTTCCCTCCCGAGGTCAAAATCAATTTTGATTCTTTTGATTATAATGAAATAAATATTATGGTAAGAGATGTTTTGTCTCTCCATTTTTTTTAACTCTTATCAAATGAAATCCCAGACAGTATTCAGATATCGTCTGTCCTGGGTTTTTTGTTTTTTTGGGTTTTTTATTTTATTATGTTATGTTAATCACCATACATTACATCATTAGTTTTTGATGTAGTGATCCATGATACATTGTTTGCGTATAACACCCAGTGCTCCATTCAGTACATGCCCTCTTTAATACCCATCACCAGGCTAACCCATCCCCCCACCCACCTCCCCTCTAGAACCCTCAGTTTGTTTCTCAGAGTCCATAGTCTCTCATGGTTCGTCTCCCCCTCCGATTTCCCCCCCTTCATTTTTCCCTTCCTACTATCTTCTTTTTTTTTTAACATATAATGTATTATTTGTTTCAGAGGTACAGGTCTGTGATTCAACAGTCTTACACAATTCACAGCACTCACCATAGCACATACCCTCCCCAATGTCTGTCACCCAGCCACCCCATCCCTCCCACCCCCCACCACTCCAGCAACCCTCAGTTTGTCCTGTTTTAACTCCTTGCCCACAGTGGGCTTCTTTCGGTCTCGGAAGCCCTGGCCCCAGCCCAGGTATGACTTGCTTGGTGCTGGGAGTGAGTGCAGAGAGGTGTGATCCACCACTGAGCCAAAGGAAGCAAAGAAGGAAAGACATTCAGACCCTGTGTATCCCATTTCTGGGTCCATGGGGATAGTCAACTTTAATTTTATTCCACCTTATTTGGGATATAAAAAGTCTTCACAAATTTTAATAAATATATCCAAGAACAAGGATTTCTAAACAAAGACGCAGCAGACACGGGATTTTCAAACATGTCCCTCTTTCCTTTAGCCTGCCTTAGGGGAAATTTGCAGCCTGACTCCCAGGGAAACACTCAGATGAAGCAGTAAGATGTTAAAGAACAAGAGTTGACAGTCACAGTCTGTTCATCTCTTCTGCTTCCCGCAGGAGGAAACAGTGGGATGTGGTAGGAATAAGCTTCTCGGTGCCCACTTGGGAGATTGTCTTTGGGGTTTCCCATGGCCCATGCACCCTACATTTTACCTATGCTGGATGGCTTACAGTTTCCAGAATAGATGTGCACATTCATGTTATTTACATCACTTGGAATGTCCCACTTCTTGGCTCAAATTTTTACCTTTCTCCCTAGATTGATACTTGTCTCCCCCAGAAGTGAACCTGATGATTTCTTCTTATATATGAAGCTTTATATACAATTCTATCTTACATTTATCACCTTGTAGGTATTTGTTCACATATCTGCCCCTCTGCTAAACTGTGAACTCAGGGACCATGAAAAGCTAGAAGTGTAATTCTATAAATACTATCTAGTACTACAACTTCTGGGGAAATTGAATGGAATTGAGGTTTCACAAGTCAGCTAGACAGAGCAAAAAATTATCTTTTATAATCCAAGGTTCATATATTAGACTCTATTTTTCATTAAGAATAAAGTGGGAAGCACATTAACTGTCTGAAGGTTTAGTGTAATTATTTTCAAAAGGACATTCTACTGGGAGAAGAAGAATTTATATTTAAGGCCAGTCAAATTAATGAATATTAACTGGCTTCAAAGCCCATTGTGGATCATTGTTGAAGAATTTATTAATAAGGCATAGTGTAGATGTAATAGAATTCATTCATAGTTGAACTTTAAGGTCCCAAAGTAATTTAATATCCCAGTACAATTGCAAATATGAATCATGCTTGGGATGGAAGGAAACAGGAAATGTCTGTCTATAATTTGGTAGATTGTGTTCAAGATGGCAAAAAGAAACTGTCTATACTAACAACCATTTTCAGGACATTACCCTCCTTGAATTTTCAAGACCAAGGTGGCATAAAACACTCATAACACTCAGAAAAGTATAGAATAGTTAATATTAAAGCAGGCTTCACTTATGATTGATTTATTTCTTTGAAATGTCCTCACCTAATGACTATACTGGACCTACATTATGAAGTCCCTTTGGTAGATGACCAGGCTAGCTTCCCATCAGGGGCAATGCCTAGTGTCAACCCATGAAAATAAATACTGTTCCACTTCTAAAGTTTGTTGGTGAGGGAAGATCTTATAGTCTCACTTTGTATCTCAAACCTTTAAAATACTTTAAGATAACACATTGATCACCTTAAACATGGGGTCCAAGAATGGTTTTCAATATCCATCTAATTGACAGCAACACAGAGTCTCATACCCTTTAGTGGTCAAAGGATGTTATCTCTAGAAGAGACCTCAGATGTTTTCTAGATCTTTGCCGAGAAGCCTTGTGACTCAGTTTAGGCCAGCTGGAGGCAGACGAAGAGCCCAGTGTCTCTTGTGTGCTGTTGTGCTTCCTTCCCTGGGCTCTGAGCAGTTGCTATGTCACTAAGGGAGCCCAAGGTCAAGCAGTGAAGTTATGTGGACATTCTTTTCCTTACTAGACAGCTCTGTTGGTAGTAAGGAAGGAAGCCTTTGTCTAAACCTCTGTTGTCAAGTGAAGGTTTTTGTATGTTTTTATGGTCACCAAAACATTGACTCTTCTATCTTTGTTTCTATTTCAAAAGTAGTTAGTTCCCAGAGAGTTGACAGAGGTGAGTCTGTTCTCACTATGTAACCCTCTGTAGTTCTCTGTCATCAGCCAACCTCTTTGAAATTCTTCCTTGGGCCAGTCTCAGATGCTGAGAGAACCAAGAGAGAGAAGACACTGACCTTGCCCTCAAAGAACTGACAGTCCAGTGGGATCTATTATATACACCTTCTTTTTTTCACTATCCACCCAAAAGAAAGGGACCAAAGCAGCAGAGTATGCAGTGAAATGATTTCCTCATTCAATAATGCAATGAAATTAGGATTCATCTGAGAAAACTGGTATAATGAAAAGAACATGAATATGAACCCTAGGATCAAATGCTAGGGTTCCATTTCTTGGTTATGTAAGAAGTTACTTAACTTCTCTGAGTTTTCATTCCTATGGATGGTTATACCTACTTCATAAGATTGTCAAAATAATCAAATGAGATAATTTATGTAAAACGCATCGTACAGTGTTTGGTGTTCAGTCGTCTATTTAATAAATATTTGTGGAGGACCAACTATGTGCCAGACATAATTCTAGGTACTCATGGAATATACTCTACAAATACGCATGCACATAAAAAAGAATAAATAAACACCACCTCTCTCCTCATTACCATTATTCTCTTCTTAGTGCTAATAGAAAGTACTCTTCTATGTACTAGAGACCGTTCATGAAATGATCGAGAAATTTGCTAACTATATAGAATCCCACCACTCTTGAAGCTTTGTGAATGTGTCTCCTCTTTCTTATGCTTAAGAATTTGCCTTCCTCTGACATGTTTTCTGCTTTTTCATAGTGTCAGTATGTATACCTACATCAGTGTGTAAGAGATGTCCTCAGAGCAAGGAAGCTACGGAGTGAGCAAGAAAACCCCCTGTTTCCAATCTACGAAAATGTGAATCCAGAGTATCACAGAGGTAGGAACTTACTCCATTGACTTATAAATTCATTTATCAAGATATGATGCATCTGGAAACCAGTAATAACCTAAAGTTCTTCCCAAGCACACCAGCCCTCTCTTCTTCCGCCCAAAGGCCCTTAGAGATTGACAATGGGGAGGAGAGGCAGAGTGGGGAGGGAGCACCACAGCTGAGCACCAACTGCACATGGAAGCTCTTCCTATCTGGCTGGGGATTGCCCTCTCTTCAGGATTCTGCTTAACATTTCTTTTCTAAGGCTCTTTGCTGGGGAAGATGCTTTGAACTCACAACTGGGGATTCAGATTGTAAAATCCCTTTGGAGAAGAATTTGGCCACATGCATCGAAGTCCTCACTATGTCCTTGTCTTATCACCTAAGTACTGAAAAATTCATGACGATTTTTATAGCTAAAAGTTGAAGTGAAAAAAAACCCAAATGTTTAACAGTGGAAGACTAAGTACACCATGGTGCATTCATTTAATAGAATACAATGCAGTCATTAAAAATGCTATTTTTGATGATTATATGACATGGATATTCTTATAAATATGTTGAGTTAAAAAAAAGCCACCCCAATGGCTCAGTCGGTTAAGTGTCCAGCTCTTGGTTTTGGCTCAAGTCGTGATCCTGGGGGAGGAGATCGAGCCCTGCATCGGGCTCTATGCTCAGCACAGAGTCTGCTTGAGATTCTCTCTCCCTCTCCCGCTGCCCCTCCTGCTTGTACTCTCTCTCTTTCTCTCTCTAAAAAATAAATCTTTTATAAAAAAAAAAGATTCTCCCTCTCCCTCTGCCCCTCCCCCATCTCTCTCTCTGTCTCTCTCTCTCTCTCTTTCTAACAACAACAAAAAAAGTAGAATGTAAAACAAACAAAAACAACACATGGGGGGAGAAAAGACTAGAAAGAAATAAACCACAGTAGTAAAGTTCTCAGAGCAGTAAAATAATATATGATTTTTCTTCTGTTTTATGTACTACATTTTCTAGAACAAGCATATAACTTTTTTTTGAATAAAAATTTTAGTAAAATGAATGTATAAACTTTCGAAGTCACTGCTTTGATCAGACAATAATTATTTGACAAGTAAAGGGTCTTCATGCCTTTTCCCACTCTAAACCATCATTTAGACCTAATTTATCACAAAGGCTAACTGCAAATTTGAAGTTACACTGTATTAGTTATCTATTACTGCCTAACAGATTACCCTAAAACTTAGCGGTTTAGCTCAGCATTTATTATCTCACAGTTTCTATAGATCAGGTATGTGGGAGGAGCGTAGCTGGGTGGTGTTGGCCCAGGGTCACTCATGATGCTATAGTCAAGATGTTGGCCAGGGCTGCAGTCATCTGAAGGCTTGACTGGGGCTGGGAGGTCCACTTCAAGAAGGCACACTCACACGGCTGTTGGTTTAGGTCTCAGTTCCTTGCCACAGGGACCCATGTCCATCTATAAGTCAGATCATTCTCAAAACATTATTTCAGTTATTTTATCTCCATTTCTAACTGATCCTCGATTTTCTTTATTTCTCTGCACCCTCTGTATCTGCCCACCGAGCCAGTATGTTACATAATTAATAATCTGTGAAGCACATATACACGAGAGAGCTTCCATTTAAAGGGGTCTTTGTCAATTGGTAATTCTCTTGTATTATAAATAATTACCCCCTAATGTATCTGTATAGTAAATTAAGGTTTTTGCATGTCACATTCTTTAAGAAGCTCCAGGATGGTGGGAGCTCTGGGGGATCTGGGAGGTTTCTTTGTCTTGTTATGACTTGTGTGAGAGTATTTTTTTTTTTTTTTGAGTCATCTTGGGTGCTCCTGAAAGAGCCATCTTTTATGGTTTGGTTAGCTTCAAGTGTCTAAAAGTTAGGATTCAGGTCCTAGCTCTGGAGCTAACTAGCATTACCAAGCTATGTAACCCTAAGTGAGTTACTCTGCCTCTCTGGGCCCGTGGGCTCATCCATATAATCAGAGAGGATGGACTAGAATTACTAGTCCCTTCCAATTCTAGTGATCTATGGTTCTCAATGGAACGACATTGACCCCACAGCAATGGTCTCATCCTAAACCATATTGAACCTTAGTCATTTCTGCTAGTCGTATCCATTTGTAATCTTCATAAATGGAACAAACAGCTATGAGACATCCTGCTCCATCTCTAACCACAATGTCCTTCCTTTCAGACCCAGGCTATTCAAGGCATTGAGAATGTATCTGAAGATCTCTCGGATAAAAACTATTCACTGTGTGATTTAAAAACAAAACAAAACAAAACAAAAAAATTTGCTTCTTGCCCTACAGAGGTGCCAACTATTTCTGTTGATACTATGTATAATTTATTAATCTGGAGAATTTTAAAGAATTTATGTAATTTAAAGGTAACAGATATTATTGTACATAGTTGTATTTTGTAGTTTCTTCTGTAAATATGTATTTTTTCATAATGTTTAATATTAAGCTTTATATAATATTATTTTTCCACACTAAAGTGTTCATGGATTGTTCTACATAAACTAATTCAACCTGTATGACAGGACTACTGGGAAAATGTAGATGGAAGGGGTTGCAGGGACAATCCCATGGGCCATGGTTTTGACCTGCTTTGATATTCGCTGGTCAGGATAAAGGCAGGGCTGGGGAAAGCACGTAATACAGCTGGCTTTCCTGCATTGCTCTTCTAGGAACCTAGGGATCCAAAGATGATCCAAATGCTATTTGGACAAACGTAATAGTCAAAAAGGATTGGGGGAAAGGGGTTAGGCAGCCCCAAAGCTGAAATAGGTGGTTATCCCTAAACTAGTTTATCTCTCCCCTTTCTCCTGCCAGAGGTTCAAGCCAAAGTAGTCGGTTCAGGGACCATGTAACTTGCAGAGAAGTCCAGGCTTCAGGGTTGAGGATTCTGATAGAGAACAATCCAAACAGAAGTGATGAATTTCTTATATCAAGAAGAATGCCTCCTGTACCCCTGAGTGGAAACAAAATTGACATGCAAAGTGCCATCCAGAGTGACTAGAGATTATGTCACTGCAGTCGCAGTGTGGGGGCATGCCTACCCATACTGGACTGAGTGTGTGGCTTGATGCACACACACTCATCTTTGTCTTATTTCTAGTGGGCTGCATTCCTGGAAAGGTCAAAATTATGTCACTCATCTTGGGTTTTCCCATTAAAAGAAGATTGTTTTGGCAGATTATATTTCTGATCAAAGGACTTGGTATTAACATCTTTATAGAAATGTCCACAAACATCAGATATAGTACATTTAAAAAAAACAAAACAAAACGTCGTGCTTCATATAGAAATTCCCAAAAGACTTTTTTAGTAAATCACTGAGGTCAAAATATCAGTAGTCACCTGAAGGTGCATTTGACATAAAAGCCACCGAGTTTATCTTCAGTATTTGTGCCTATTTTGACTATAACAAATTTCAGTGGGTTAGAAAGTGGGCATTGCCCTCCTCAAGCTCCAGTTCTGAGGGTCTTCCTGGGGACAATTTGAAAGTTATCTGTATGAAATCTTCATGGCTACTTGAGAAAGGAGCCAGGATGTTCGCCTTTTTCTCACTTACAAATCTCTCCACGATAAACCTAAGAATTAGAGATGGACGTCATTGACCTTACAGCTTCAACTGCAGAAAGAATACATTTCTTTTTAAAGTATGTATTTTTGCTACATACAATAAAGTCCCATAAGTAATATAATGCATGTAAATGAAAATCATTAAATATATCCAAAATAGTTATCTGTGGTTATGTAAATTTCCACACACACCAGAAAAATTTCCAGGGCTACTTGAAGTTTATAAAAACAGGGGAAAACTTTCTAAGAATAAATGTGAAGAGTAATAAAAGGATTCCAAGTTTTCACAGTCTCATTGTGCTCAATGCCCTTGTGAAATAGCAGTGATAGGCTCTGCTTCTGTTTCAGGGAACTAGGTGGATCTTCTAGAAATGAAAAGGAACAATATATACGTAAGGGTGGCAGATGTACCAGCAGGAAGAAAATAGAGGTCAGAGATTTATGAGATGTGGCGTTTAGTAGGAATAACTTTCCCTGCATTGAAAAGAAAAAGCAAGGGAAAAACAACAGATTTTTAAACTAACGTTGCTTGGCACAAAGCACATTACCCCATGGAAAGAGAAATTTGTTTTTGGCCTTTCATTCATTCAAAAAAGTTTTACTAATTGCCTGTAACCGGCTAAGCACTGTCCTAGAAGCGACATGTTTCTACTCAATAAAGAAAATGCATCACAATAATAAAGGTAGGGTGGTTGTTACTATTGCCAATTAAGCTTGAAAGAGAGCCTCGGGGAGCCAGTGAAAGAAGCAAGCAGCCCAGGGTGGTGGCCGCCTTCCGCACAGCATGCTGCCAGACGCTGATGCTGCTTTCCTAGCAAACCACTGGATGTAGAAGAGAAAGCAATTCATTGCACCAACCAGGAATTAAAACTGTAAAAAACCTACACATCTGTAACAGTAAATAATGTTCACAGACCCTGGCGTATCTGGGGTGGCATCACGGTTATGGAAATGGACACGACGAGGGAAACTGTGTATGTTCTTTCAGGCTAATCCAGGAGATGTTTATTCCTACCCTCCACCTGTCTAATTTTAAATCTCCTTAGCAACAAATATTTCACTGTCTTCCCTGTGGCCGCCACCAAAGACTAAATACATTATCTAGTTGATCTGTTTATTAAATTTAAGAGAGGGAGAAAGTTTCCTTGACATTCAGCTCAATTGGATGTATTTTAATTTAATCCGATCATGTGTTATATCTTGGTAAACACTCCATTTCCTGTCATGGTGGGCATCCTGTTTGCACCTGTGCACTCCACTTTAATCATCCAGCCTTCAAAGTGCTTTTGAGCTATCAAATCTTGGGAGAGTCCCATCTTGAATCTTAATCATTATTTATCCAAGTTCTTTATAATTAACTCCTTTAATCTCTACTCATTAAATCGATTTCGTATTATCATCCTGTTGCTCTCTGGATAGCAGCCAGGTTTTCAGCTCTTGAATCAGATTTTTCAAAGACTCATCTCCCTGCCTGGGCCTGCACGTATTTGTCCTAAGTAATTCACCATCCCTTAACACTTCGGAGTCCCTCTTTTTCACTACTTCTTCCCTTCTCCTTTTTTTGAACATGTTGGCTTTCCCAGTCGAATGTGATTTTATTTTCTGTTCATCTTATCTCTTTAAACCCCCTGGCATTTCATAGTCTTTTCAGGCTCCACATTATAGAAGAGATGACCAGGGTTTCACTTTTAAATACTAAAATGGTCATGGCACACAGACATGTTGGGGACAGTTTTATTTGGAAGGGTCTTTAATTAATTTTGTTATTACCTCTTGGAGGAGAGCCCGAAGTGACATGGGAAAATAATATGAAACCACCAAGCAGATGTCCAGCAATACAAAAATAGACCTCACATGCTATACTTCACACTGATTCTCTTGCCTTAGTGTCTCAGGATCCAGCTTCTTATATTAAACACTCTCCTTACTTTTTTACAAGAAAATTATTGGCCATATACTAAATTCCCAATTACTTAGCTCTCTGAGTCTTGGAGGTTGGAATCCGGAAGTCATAAACTGGCCAGATCTGTGTGACAGCAAATGAGAGGACTTGAGCCCCAACCCTGGGAGGCTCTAGAGTTTTAATACAGCCACATGAGCCACTTGACCTGGTATTGAAAAGCAATAGAAAACAGCTGCTTGTTTGAGGTGGTAGTTCAAGGACTTTCCAGGTTACATGAGGACATGAAAGTAATTCACCAGCCAAGACAGAGTGGCAAGAAGGAATGGCTGATCCTCCCCCAGGTAGGTGGCTGTGAGCAGCCCTCAACCCTACGTCATTCCTAAAGAGTCAGAGTGGAAAGGCCATTATCAGTCCAAATGCCCTGTTAAGCTTCTGAATATTTTTAACCAGAGATTTCAAATCATATCAAGTATTCAAAAAAGTTTCATATCAGAGGAAAATCTGTAAATCATGACTGCAGAAAGCAAGTGAAATGATACAACTAAAAGGGGAAATATCTGAATAAGGGCATCTAACCAGGCGTCATCAGGAAGAGAAAATGGCATCCTTTTTGTGTGTCCAGACTGTTCTTTGAAAATGTCATATTTCTATTAGGACTTATTATCCTTTGGGGGGTGGGGCTCTCTTTGATTTCATCAGCTGGATGATTTAGCCGATTAAGCAATTGAATTAATTCATTTAGTTTTGTGAATTGGCCAGGTGTTTGACTAAACTGATGAAGCTTGGAATTCAAGCACACTACCTTAGATTCTTGTAGTGGATGATGCCTTCGAAAGTGGCCATTTTAGGTAAAATACAGGGTAACATTTGATACAGCCATGGTAATAGCAAAAATCTGTTCTGTTCTAAAAATGTTTCTAGCAATGGAAATATTTCTGACTAAAAGAATACTCTTGACTTGTAGGGAGGCTCCCTAGGAATAAATGTATGCAACAAAAATAAGGCATTTTATTTTTTTTAAAGGTTGTCTATATAGATACATTCATGAAATAAGGAAATTGTTAGTGAATGCTCTTAAAAATAGAGGCTTATGTAATGGAAATCAAGAAATCTATTAACAGGTTTACCAAAGATTATTTTTATAGCCTATATGCCAATGTACATGATCTTACATGTTACCAAAATAAGTTGTTCAACACTGTGAATAACGTCAGACAAATGTAATGTGCCCCTTCTAGAATCATCACAAAAAATGTTAGTTATGGCTGTCTTCTGCCTTAAATCATTTCTTTTAGGAAATACCATCTTCACAAGAGCAAGCTTTTGGTTATGTTCGAGATGTTGTGTTTCAACAGCTGAGTGAGTGGATAAGCATCCCAACAAAAAGGAGCCTATGCAGTTGTGGCTTTAGGGGTTTGTAGTACAGCGGGTACCCTCCGCAAGCTGGTGGCGGGGGGGCGGGGGCAGTCTGCGTGGCCTGCGTGAAAGTTCCTACTCTCAGCCACATTGACAACCAGGTGTCTGGAGAGCGCTTAATCTCTGGTCTTCCACGTGGGACTCATCAGGCTTGTACATTCTACAAAGACAAGGATCAAGTCTGCAATCTCATCTCTGTTGCCACCTGGTAGAAATTATTTCACAGCTCATATACGTTCAGCATACGCGCCTTGAGTAGAAACTGCTCCGGGCCCCAGGACTTTGGATGCCAGGGAGCCGGTGCCCTAGTAACACTACCGTCCACGGAGGGGCGTCTGGCTATTCCTTGAGTTATGTGCAGCTTAAATAAACACGGTAAATAAATCCAGCAACTGAACATATTATGTTCTGTAATAGAGCACTTTTATGTTTTTAATATCATGTATTCTTTCTCTGCAACTCTGGTTATTTAAAATGGCAGTAGATGATTTTATTTTTTCATACTATTGTACCTCCTCACAATATTGTGTTTCTAACCAACTCTATTCAAACAAAGAACCTCATTAGTCTTCCTATTTAAATTATGTATTTGCTTAATATATTTTCACATTTGTAACTGTGGTCAAAAAAATCTATCTAGTATCTCACACACCTTCCTGCTAGTACAGGAATAAAATTGCTCTTTGTTGAAGCAAAGTGTCCTGTCTTCTCTTCACCTGGTTCTCCTTTGTCAATCTCTGCCATCCTTCTGCTCAGGAGAAAGGTCAGATGTGACTGCTTTTAAATGAGAAAAACCTTCCAGGCCATTATCAGAAGAACATGGTTGTCTTAACCTTCACTCTTGCGAGTGCTGAGCTGGTTACCTAGGTTATCATGTACATTATAATGGACTCTTTAGTTGACTGTCGCCAACGGAATTCTTGTTTGCAGTTCTGCAGTTCGTCAGTAGCCCAGATGTGAGCTGTTTCCACCACTGTCAGTGTATTCTCAGGGGCGGGGCCCCAGCTCGGTCACCGCGAGCCCGGCCGAAGCACTTCACACATTAGCCGGCGCTCTGACATTTGGTAAAGGGCTGCTGTGCCGATTTCCAGAATTATTATTTTGCCCTTTGTCTTTTCATATTTCAGTTGAAAGATCAGTGTCCTTCACAACTCCAGTATTTCATTTTTCTACGACTTATTCACAGAAACCTCTATTTTTTAAAAATGGGCAAGAGTAGATTTACATATAAAACCATTCACTCAAACTACGCTAAAACAGTTTCTGGATTCAAATGATCACGTCAACAAGACAACTTGACTTATGAGGCTGGACTTTTTTTTCCAAAGTAGCTGTTTGTTTGATAGAATTTACTCTTAAAGAATTTGAACTGGGGCGCCTGGGTGGCTCAATAAGTTAAGTGTCTGGCTTTGGCTCAGGTCATGATCTCAGGGTCCTGGGATCAAGCCCCGCATCGGGCTCCCTGCTCAGTGAGGAGTCTGCTTCTCCCTCTGCCTCTCCCCTGCCCCCACTCATGCTCTTTCTCTCTCTCTCAAATAAATAAAATCTTAAAAAAAAAAAAAAGAATTTGAACTAGGGGCTCCTGGGTGGCTCAGTCAGTTAAACTTGCAACTCTTGATTTCGGCTCAGGTCATGATCTCAAGGTTGTGAGATTGGGCCCCACATGGGGTTCTCGCTCAGCGTGGAGTCTGCTTGAGATTCTCTCTCTCCCTCTCCTTCTGCCCCTCCCCCACATGCACGCATGCATAGGCACGCACACTCACTCACTCTCTCTCAAATAAATAGAATCTTAAAAAAAAAAAATTGAACTAATCACTTAGCAATTTTGTTGTTATGTCTTCCACCATCATAAAATGTTAGAGATATAAGAGCCACCTTAGGGATGGACAATGAAAGAAACCAAGAGCCAAATTTAGAAGTGATACAGCAAAATAGGACAGTGCTAGAATAAAAGCTTGTCTTCCTCCTACTCTCAGGGGAGGACCCAACCCATCTACATGTAAATACATACAAAGAGGAAATCTGCTCAGGAGTCAGTGGATGTAGCAGCCATCTCCAACACTGAGACAGACTCCTCAATGGAACTTCCAATATATTGTGTAATTACTCCTCTTATTTTTACATCTCATCTGTCTGAAGACATCCATTTGTTAGACCAATCTCAGACTATATTTTAGAGTCATGCCTTAGCAAAGCCATTACAATCTTAAAGCTGAAATATTGAATAGAAAAAGAGAAAACATGATTTCCCAACATAATACTATTATAAAACATTATTAAAGCTAATTAAATCAAACCACCTAAAACCAGAAGAGGTTCTACAGCTAGATTTTGAAAGAATTTGCAAGGTTTTGATGTTGGCAATAAAAGAAGCATTCACAATAGAAGGGTAAAAATTAACCAGTAAAATTCAAGTTTGAGTAATAGAAAAAACCATGCAGGGATGGTTCTGTATAGGAGGAAACATTCACCTATTTACCAAAGGAGGTAACCAATCCCAAAGGCCATGCTATCTCCCCAACCCAGTATCTCCAAAGGAAAATTGTACTATTAATTAGAAAATTGTTGATCTGAGTAAAGCTTGCCCCCTTTTCTCAGGGATTTACTACAATGACGCAAGAACCTTTGTGTAAATTATCTTAAATTAAATTATTTTTCTTTTTGCTCTGAGTTCTTGGCCCCAGGAAGAAATTTGGCATCCATTTTAGTCTTTAAGGAAGAACTAGCAATGAAATATGTTTCCTGTCTTTGCTACCAAGCTGCAAGCCATTGGTGGCCAAGAAGGTTCTGTGTCTTAGGGCTTGCCAAAGAGCTAAGGTAAAAAACAACAATAACAAAAACCAAAAACAAAAAGCTGACAGTATGACTATAAAAACAAAGAGCATTCACTCTGGAAAACAGTATGGAGGTTCCTCAAAAAGTTAACAATAGAGCAACCCTAAGATCCAGCAACTGTACTACTAGGTATTTACCCCAAAGATACTAATGTAGGGATCCGAAGGGGCACCTGCACCCCAATGTTTATAGCAGCAATGTCCACAACAGCTAACTACGAAAAGAGCCCAGATGTCCAAAATTCTACTTAGCTAAATACTAATACAAAAGCTAGTTTAGAGGGAGTTGTGGGGGTGAGTGAAATGGGAGGAGGAGAATCAATAGGTCTGAACTTCTAGTCATAAAATAAATAAATCATGGGAATGTGATGGACAGCATGACTATAGTTAGTAATATTGTATTACATATTATGTAACTTTATATGGTGATGGGGCAAACTACACATATTGTGGTGATCGCTCTGCAACGTTTACACATATCAGATCATTTTGTTGTACACCAGAAACTAATATAATGTTATATGTCAATTATACCTCAGTCAAGAAAAAAGGAGATATCCACCTCTTATTTTTACCTTTGAACAGGAGTTGTATGAAATTAAACTAAGTGATTTGAGATTTTGAAGTTTTAGGAGAAAATTTATTTTAAATAAATTTATGTGATATTAAAAAAAAAAAGAGCCCAGATATCCATCAACAGATGAATGGATAAAGATGTGGTGTATACACACACACACACACAGACACACACACACACACACACACACACACACACACACACTGGAATATTATGCAGCCATCAAAAAATGAAGTCTTGCCATTTGCTATGATGTGGATGGAACTAGAGGGTATTGTGCTGAACAAAATAAGTCAATCAGAGAAAGACAATCATCATATGACTTCACTCATGTGTGGAATTTAAGAAACAAAACAGAGGAGCATGGGGAAGGGAAAACTAAAACAAGGCAAAATCAGAGAGGGAGACAAATCATAAGAGACTCTTAACCATAGGAAACAAACTGAGGGTTGCTGGAGGGGAGGTGGGTGGGGGGATGGGGGTCACTGGGTGACAGACATTAAGGAGGTCACATGATGTAATGGGTGTTATATACAACTGGTGAATCACTGACCTCTACTTCTGAAACTAATAATACACTATATGTTAGTTAATTGAATTTAAATTTAAAAAAAAAATAAAATAAAAATAAAAACAGAAGGCATTAAAAGTAGAAAATTTCAGAAGCCAGGGAACATTCCCAAGTCTAACCTCAACAAAAAATACCATTTGTAAGACATATAAATTAAATTTTTAAGCCATATTTTATTCCTAAAGAACTTTCCAATGACCCCTGGCCCAGTCTTCCCCCAAGCAGATGCTCCTTTCCCACTTATGTCAGATGTTTAGGGAAGAAAACAACTGTCTTCCTGCAAAGAATAACACATTAGCAATAAATAAAGGCAAACAGGACAGAGGAGAAATAAAATGAATGATCTGCTTTGGTGGAAGACTGTGGGCAGAAGGCAACAAGGGAATAAAATGAGAGGTGAGAGAATCTGAAGGGGCTATTGAGAGTCTCAGGCCCTTTGCAGTAGCAGAGGATTTCCTAATTTAACCTAAGAGAAAGACATTCCAAGTCATATTTAAAGTGCTATGAAAGGAGACATGTTTAATCTCTAGGATGGTCACTCAAAGTTGTGACATTAAGGTTATTATCTTACTGAATTCCTTCACCTGCCATATACTGTAGATTAGTCAATGTTCCCACTTTATAGATAAAGAAGTAGAGGCACAGAGAAGACCAAGATATTGCTCAAAATTAAGCAGCATAGGAACAATCACTAATGCATATCATGTAGTAACGCTATGCTGAACGCTATATACATATACATATACATATACATATACATATACATATATATATACATATACATATATATATATATTTCAACTCTTCACACACCCTAGCTACTAGACTTATATTGGAAACAAGGAATCTGAAGTTCAAAGAGATAAAGTAATTTGCCCAAGTCCGCACAGTGCCAACGCTCAGTTTCCAGTTTGAAACCTTCTGACTTCAAAATGTGACCTCTCAATCTCTGTGCCAGCGTATGTCAAAGTTTGGTACCCAGACCAGCAGCAATGGCGTTACTTGAGACCTGGTTAGAAATGCAAATTCTCAGACCCCCCCCCCCCCGCCCCCGCCCCCGCCCCCGCCAGTCTCACTGAATCTGAAACTCTGGGGGTGGGGCCACGTCACGTGTGTTTGAACAAGCCCCTGGTCTCTGCGGATGCATGCTATTCTGCACGAAGTTTGGGCAGCCTCTCTGTTTTGCAGTTTCTCAGCAGTCAAATCTACCTCATTGAGAAGAAACTCTATCAAACCCTGCGTGACAAAGAGGAAGAGTAATGTGCAGTATTTTTGACCCTTAACACATAATAAGCACTTAACCAATATTAACAACTCTTATCATTATGTGCCAAGTAGCATTCTGAACTGCCTTACCTACATTATCTCAGTTAATCCTCTCAAAACTGAATAAGGGAGAGACTACAGTTCTCCCATTCTACACATGGAGAAACTGAGGCACAGAGACAGTATCTTGCCCTAGGTCACAGAGCTAGCCAATGCCTTATTTTGAGTATGGACAGAGTAAATTCTGGAGCCTGGACTCTCAACTGTTTTCTCCTGTATCAGGGGTTGGAGAAAAGGTTGATTAAGCTCCATAGCTTATATTGAATTCAATTTGCGGCCTCCAGTTTTCAATTCCGTTTTGCAGACTCACATATGTGCTATATGGGGAATCACTTCCCTCCACCCTTACCCTACTGACTCTTGTTAAAAGGCCCATTAGTCCGTTCGCCCTGATACTGATGTCTCTCCCAGCATTTTAGACTAAATGTGATAGCAGTTACCTATTCGAAATCCAAACCCTTCTCTTCCCTCTGGGGCCTCGGAACACGCTGCTCAACAATTCTCCAGGGGACAGGAAATTCTTAGTGCAAGGGGACAATGACTGTCCCACACAGAACCGGCGTGTCAACTCAGAATGAGAGCCATATAGAAAGAGAAGTAACCACAAAGAGGAATCCACAAATAAGGCAGAAGAAACGGGCTCCAAAAAGCAGCTCTCAACTCACCGGACTCAAGAGGCTCTAAAGGTCAGGCCAAAATGACTGCTGAGCCTCCTGGGGAAAGGAGAGAAACAGGAACACTGTTCAGAGCCAGCGAGACAAAGCAGACAAGCATTCCCTAGGCCCTGAAGCGTGAGACAGAATGAAGGACAGGGAGGCCACCTCCAAAGTGCCACTGCTACCATGTCCCCCAAACCCAGGCAGGAGCCAGAAAGGTGTGATAATAGGCCCAGTCATCACATCCATTGGGTAAGGACAGCACAGATACACTAGTCAAAGGTCCAGCAGGAAACAGGGTGATGAGCAGAGCTCCACAAAGGGACCATTGACCAAGAAGTAGGCAGTCTTCCTGGCTCCCCTGGGATTTCCCTGGACCAGTCTCCTGCAGCAGCTTCCCAGGACCTTGGCCCCCAAGACTGTGCACACTTTGCTGGGCAGTCCGACACGGGGATCGGAGGGAGAGCAATAGAATCAAAGCTATATGACTTTATCAAGGCCGAAGGACCAGTTGTCTTTTCTATCCACACTCCTGAACAGGAAGTCATCAGTCCCTCGAGGTGTTCCCATTCCTACTAACCTAGAGAGCCAGCCCTTCTCTACATCGCTGTCCTGCCAGAGTTCAGGTCTCATCTGAGCCAAGCCCAGAAGTTCTCTGTATGGTCGCTGTACTTCCGTCCAGCACTCCAGTCCCCCCTCCACACTGCCTCCGGAGTGGCTTACCTGAAACCCAGGACCACAGTCTGTCTGCAATTGACCGGTGACTCCCCACTGTCCACTACATGCAGTCCGGGCTCCTTGGTGGCTCTTGAAGGCCTTCCATGACAGGCTGTACTTTTCCTCCCCAGCTTTAGCGGTTGCCACCCCTCTCCTTGCCATTTTTGCTTTGCAGTCTCAAACTCCTTGTGGTTTCTAGAGTGCTTACTGCTGTTTTGTGCATTTTTACTCTCATATAGTCCACTTAGCCCCGCTAAATAGTTCTCACCAATTCTCTGGTGCCTAGGGCACATCACAGAGGGGCCAGAGGGTCATGAGCCCAGGCACCGTCACAAAATGTCGCAGACATCGCCCTTTGATTTATCTACAAATAAAGTTAAACGTAGACTAATAATAGAGATACAGACAGGAATGAGATGTGAAGACATGCTTCATGTAACTTTAAATTCAGGCCCATTATTGGATCAGTCCACCTATAATGCATTAAAAAGAAATTTTTAAAATAAATCTTTTCATTATTTTGTGAATTAAACAACTTTCATAAGCCTCCTTAGACATTTTTATTTAAAGCTCATTTTTTACTATACCAGAAGCCTTCAAAAATAGTCATGACCCTTCCTTGACCTCTCTCTATTCTCTAACTTGTTTCCCTAAACTTCCTTCTTCCCTACATCACTTCTGTATCTACAGAGACATCTTTTACTGCCCCTTGTACATTATATGGGAATTATTTGCTCTGTTTTCCCTATTAGACTATGAGCTGCTTGAGATCAGATTCTCCTAGGTACCAAGCAAACAAAAAGACAAAGTC
The DNA here is from genome assembly GCF_964656455.1 of Halichoerus grypus. Classification (NCBI taxonomy): domain Eukaryota; kingdom Metazoa; phylum Chordata; class Mammalia; order Carnivora; family Phocidae; genus Halichoerus; species Halichoerus grypus. Next base: position 133,333,858 of record NC_135717.1, on the reverse strand, counting down.
CAGATATTATGATAATGATAACACAGTAACACATAATACTAACATACACATTTCAACAAAATACCCTGCATCATTCACTGGATTCTAACACATTTTAATGGACTCAAATCCTCCCAGAAATCTTATGAGACGAGAAACTGAGACCCAAGGGTCACAGTCAAGAAATGGGAGAGCCAGGATTCGAACCCAGACAATCCAGCTTCAGAGCAAGTGCGCTCAACCACCCCACCAGTGGTTCTCAAACTTCCATGTGCATCAGAATGACCTGGAGAGCTTATTACTGAACACAGATTGCTGGGCCCCCCATCCATCGAGTTTTTAAATCAGTAGATATACCGTGCTGTGGTGCTATGAAAAATAATGAACCAAAACGTTTAAGTTATTTCATTTAAATTCTTCAATGATGATTTACTCTGATTAAATAGATAAACCGTATTTCAGAAAATAAGTTTGCACCTTTTAAAAAGGAATCAGCTTTATAGAGGATTGTGTAAAGACTAAGTTCTCACATGTAGTTGGTCATTTCTCTGAAAGAGCGCAGAATTTGGAGACTGATAGGTCTGGGTTCAAAACCCCCTATGACAAGCTCTGTATTTGCACCTACTTTACTCTGAGGAAATGGGTGCAGGAAAATAAATAACCTGTTCAAGTTGCTAAGCCAGCATGCGCCCCTCCAGAACAGCTCCCCTAAGAATAGGCTGAGCTCAGGGCAAAATACTCCCTGATCGACTATCTGATCATACCAGCTCAGCCCACTGTTCCATACCCAGTTCTTTCTAGCCTTGTTTATTCCTCCCTGTAAAAGTCAAACCCTTCTCTGCCTGACCTCTGAGATGCTTGCAGACCTCATGGATGGAGCATTCTCCCCTTCGATGGTCCCCTTACCCCATTACAATCATTCCTCCCCCACCCGCCTCCACACCTGCTTGCAATAATTCTTTCAAATAACGTCTCTCCTTACCTAAATCTGGATTTATTTTGTATCTGACACCAGTTTGGATTTGCCTAGAAGTACAAGTGATTTCTCACCTACCTGGAATCCTATGTACCTGCTGAGGCAAAATCTCCGAACAGCATCTTCAAACAGTAACTGATCCCCCCGAATTAAAATTAATAGGAGCTTCGAAGTGCTTACTTCTACCACTTCTGACTTACTGGGATGTGACTGCATCATGATCTGTAATGAAAATCTGGGGTAAATTTTCCCAAGAATGTTCTAGATCCCCACAGAATGAGCTCCTCTGGGGGTGCACAGTAGACACGCTGGTTTAAGGAACTGAGCTCTCATAAATCTCTGAAAGGTGATACAGTGTTCTGGAGATGATTATGCAAGAAGCCTATCCTCTCTGGGTTAAGAGGGCATTTTCTTTTTCTTTTTTAATTTTTATTAGCATATAATGTATTATTTGTTTCAAGGGTACAGGTCTGTGATTCATCAGTCTTACACAATTCACAGCGCTCACCATAGCACATACCCTCCCCAGGGTCCATTACCCAGCCACCCTATCCCTCCCACCCCCCACCACTCCAGCAACCCTGTTTGTTTCCTGAGATTAAGAGTCTCTTATGGTTTGTCTCCCCCTCTGGTTTCATCTTATTTCATTTTTCCCTCCCTTCCCCTATGATCCTCTGTCTTGTTTCTCAAATTCCTCATATCAGTGAGATCATATACTTGTCTTTCTCTGATTGACTTATTTCACTTAGCATAATACCCTCTAGTTCCATCCACGTCATTGCAAATGTCAAGATTTCATTTTTTGATGGCTGCGTAATATTCCATTGTATATATATACCACATCTTCTTTATTCAGTCATCTGTTGATGGACATCTATGCTCTTTCCATAGTTTAGCTATTGTGGACATTGCTGCTATAAACACTGGGGTGCACGTACCCCTTCGATCACTACATTTGTATCTTTGGGGTAAATACCCAGTAGTGCAATTGCTGGGTCATAGTGCAGCTCTATTTTCAACTTTTTGAGGAATCTCCATATTGTTTTCCAGAGTGGCTGCACCAGCTTGCGTTCCCACCAACAGTGTAGGAGGGTTCCCCTTTCTCTGCATTCTTGCCAACATCTGTCGTTTCCTGACTTGTTAATTTTAGCCATTCTGACTGGTGTGAGGTGGTATCTCACTGAGGTTTTGATTTGGATTTCCCTGATGCCGAGTGATGTTGAGCACTTTTTCATGTGTCTGTTGGCCATTTGGATGTCTTCTTTTTTTTTTTTTTAACTTTTTTTTGAAGATTTTATTTATTTATTTGACAGAGAGATAGAGAGAGAGAGAACAAGTAGGCAGAGCAGCAGGCAGAGGGACAGGGAGAAGCAGGCTCTCTGCTGAGCAGGGAGCCCAATGCAGGGCTCGATCCCAGGACACCGGGATCATGACCTGAGCCAAAGGCAGACGCTTAATGACTGAGCCACCCAGGCGCCCCCATTTGGATGTCTTCTTTGCAGAAATGTCTGTTGATGTCTTCTGCCCATTTCTTGATTGGATTCTTTGTTCTTTGGGTGTTGAGTTTGATGAGTTCTTTATAGATTTTGGATACTAGCCCTTTATCTGATGTGTCATTTGCAAGTATCCTCTCCCATTCTGTCGGTTGTCTTTTGGTTTTGTTGACTGCCTCCTTTACTGTGCAAAAGCTTTTTATCTTGATGAAGTCCCAATAGTTCATTTTTGCCCTTGCTTCCCTTGCCTTTGGCGATGTTTCTAGGAAGAAGTTGCTATGGCTGAGGTCAAAGAGGTTGCTGCCTCTGTTCTCCTCTAGGATTTTGATGGATTCTTGTCTCACATTTAGGTCTTTCATCCATTTTGAGTCTATTTTTGTGTGTGATGTAAGGAAATGGTCCAGTTTCATTCTTCTGCATGTGGCTGTCCAGTTTTCCCAACACCATTTGTTGAAGAGACTGTCTTTTTTCCATTGGACATTCTTTCCTGCTTTGTCGAAGATTAGTTGACCATAGAGTTGAGGGTCCATTTCTGGGCTCTCTATTCTGTTCCATTGATCTATGTGTCTGTTTTTGTGCCAGTACCATACTGTCTTGATGACTACAGCTTTGTAATAGAGCTGGAAGTCCGGAATTGTGATGCCACCAGCTTTGCTTTTCTTTTTCGACATTCCTCTGGCTATTCAGGGTCTTTTCTGGTTCCATACAAATTTTAGGATTATTTGTTCCATTTCTTTGAAAAAAGTTGATGGTATTTTGATAGGGATTGCATTAAATGTGTAGATTGCTCTAGGTAGCATTGACATTTTCACAATATTTGTTCTTCCAATCCATGAGCATGGAACGTTTTTCCATTTCTTTGTGTCTTCCTCAATTTCTTTCATGAGTATTCTATAGTTTTCTGAGTACAAATTCTTTGCCTCTTTGGTTAGATTTATTCCTGGGTATCTTATGGTTTTGGGTGCAGTTGTAAATGGGATCGACTCCTTAATTTCTCTTTCTTCTGTCTTGTTGTTGGTGTATAGGAATGCCACTGATTTCTGTGCATTGATTTTATATCCTGCCACTTTACTGAATTCCTGTATGAGTTCTAGCAGTTTTGGGGTGGAGTCTTTTGGGTTTTCCACATAGATTATCATAGCATCTGCAATAATAAGAGGGCATTTTCAAGCTTATGTTTTCTTAGCAGCTTTGGGATGCTCAAATCTGCCCTACAACATCCTTGTTCTCACTAAGTGGTTGACAAATATTGGGAAACTCAGCACCCCATTCCATATTCAGGCATTTCTGATAGAAAGCACTTCCTTTTCCTGAGGTAAATATTCTCTGCCTACACCTTTCATCCATTAATTCATTCATAATACCCCCCATTCTTTGGTTTGTGTTATGTGTCGAATTGTGTGCACCCCCCAAAAAATTCATATGTTGAAATCCTAGCCACCAGCACCTCAGAATGTGATCTTATTTGGGAACTGGGTTGTTGCAGATGTAATTAGTTAAGATGAGGTCATACTGGAGTACCATGGAGTACCATGGCCCCTAATCCAATATGACAACTGTCCTTATAAAAATGGGTATTTTGGATAGAGCACTCCTGGGGAGAATGTCATATGAACATAAAGGCAGAGATCAGGGTGATGCCTCTACAAGCCAAGGAACCTCAAAGATTGCTAGCAAACCACCAAAAGCTAGGAGAGAGGCAGGAATAGATTCTTCCTCGCAGCCCTTAAATGGAACCAACCCTGCCAATATCTTGATCTCAGACTTCTAGCCTCCAAGACTGTACAACAATAAACTGTGTTGTGTAAGCCACCCAGTCTGTGGTACTTTGTTATGGCAGCCTAGCAAACTAATATAGATTGTTATTGAAGATAATAATAATGATGATAGATGCTAATATTTATTATGTCCTTACTCTGTCCAAGAACTCTTCCTCAGTGCAATGCTATGAGGCAGGTACTTTTTTTAATCCTCATATGGTAGACAGAATAATGGGTCCTGAAAGATGTCCACATCCTCACCCCTGGAGCCTGTGAATATAAATATGACAGATTGCATGGCAAAGGGGAATCAAGTTTGCAGATGGAATTAAGGCTACTAATCAGCTGACTCTGCGATGGAGAAATTATCCTGGATTCTTTGAGTGGGCCCAATGTGATCATAAGAGTTCTTATAAATTGAATAGGGAAGAGAAAAGAAAACCAGAGAGATAACAATGTGAGAAGGACTTGGCCCAGAATTTCTGCTTTTGAAAATGGAAGAAAAGGGCCAGAACCTGGAATGCAGGTGGCCGGTAGAGTGTCGAAAAAGAGGAAATGGATTCTTTCCTAGAGCCTCCAGAAAGAAAGCAGCCTTGTTGATATCTTGATTTTAACCCAGTGAGACTTTTAGATTCTGACCTCCAACAGTAAGACAATAAATTTAGATTGGTTTAAACCAGTATATTCACAATAGTTTGTTACAAGAACAATGAATATACCCCCCTTCCACAAATAAGGGATCCATGGTCTATAGAGTCTATATAATGTGTCCAAGGCCATACAAGTACATGATGAAGCCAAAATTGGAACTCAGGCCTCTATAATACAGAGCCTCTATTTCTACTTACCATGATAATTTTTTTTAAGATTTTATTTATTTATTTGACAGAGAGAGGGAGAGAGCACAAGCAGGAGGAGTGGTAGGCACAGGGGAGAGGAAGAAGCAGACTCCCAGCTGAGCAGGGATCCCGATGAAGGGTTTGATCCCAGGACCCTGGATTCATGACCTGAGCCGAAGGCAGACACTTAACAGACTGAGCCACCCAGGTGTCTCTATCATGATAATTTCTAAAACAAGTTCTAGTCCCTCTAGACAGCTTTTCACATATTTGTAAGTAGGTATCATATCCTCCTTTAGTTTTCCCTAGAAAAAGCCTAGTTTCATTAGCCAATCTTCAGATGACAATTTCAAGTCCCCTAACCATCCTGGAAAATATGGCAGCCAAGTTGAACACACTGCTAGTAATGCTCCAACACCACCTTTGTGTGTTTCAATCCACCTTTGCCAAAATGGGATTTATAACGCATAAAATTTAAGCAATACTTTTTGAGTTTTTAAAAAAATGAAGTGATAGTTTTCTTATATTGACAAATTGGCTGTGAACTTAATGTTCCTACAAAATGAGTCATTTGAATTGGAACATTAATTTTTTTGAGCAGCTGGGTCCACATTAGTCTGAGAAAAGTGCCATTGCTCTGTCCCTGCACAGATCATCTCCATTAAGTCCCTACACTTGGCTATAGCAATAAGAGCTCAGGCTTTCTTCTTGCCTTTCTACACCAGCTCTCAGAGCCTGGAGGGAATCATGCCCCTCTGGAAGAGTGTGCAGTGTGAGAGACCTGGCCATCCTTGTCCCACCTGGAGAGATCAACTGTGGCCTGAAACAGATTAAATGAGACCACATGCTTTGTATTGGAGACAAGGTCTTCATAAGAAATCGTGGCTGGGAGATTATATCTTCAAGTATGAAATAGCCACATGACCTGTAAGAACTGCAAATACATCATAATTAGGGAAGCAGAAATAGAAGAATACACTCGGCTTTCCCAGTGTTTTGGTATTGGCTCATGAAAGCCAAATGTTAACTTTCCCCAACCAGTTGTTAAAACATAGCCATTATTATAAAGTAAATTATATAAACTTACAACTTCACTGTTGATATTTTTAAAAAGGTATTAAATACTCAAAACTCATCACTTCCTAATTATTTCACCACTTTGGACTATTATCTCTGCTCTTGAGGTTATCTTTGTCTACTCCATGTGTATGAGTGGAATGGTGCGCCACTGCGCATTTCTTCCCCACGCCGAGTTCAGCTATGTCTCTTTGATAACTTGCCATGAGCCAAGTGGGTAGAATTATAGCACAGGAATCGGCAAATGCTATGAATGAGAGCATCCCTCTCACCCCTGGCTGGGTGTCAAACATTTACCAGCGCACCACTTCCCATTAGGAAACTTTCCTTCCTACCTCGCATCCCCAAAACACACAAACACTCCACCCTGCTCCCTGCGTCCAGGACTTAAGTCATCAGCCTCATCATTTCATCCAAAAATTATAAACATCTCTGTAGGGGTTTTTTTTTTTTTTCTTTTAAACATTTTTTTTCCTGGCTTGGAAGATTTTATTCACACATTTATACTTCATCTGTCTCTTCTTTAAATTTCAGAGTAGATTTGAATTTTAGAATAACACAGAGCTGGCATTTAGGATATGCTGTCTCAGAAAGAAGAATTTTAAGAACTAACGCAGATACTGCAGTGTTTTGGGTGTCTTTTGGTCTCTGATGTACGGGACATTATGGGAAATGTCCCTGGGCACCCCCCTTCCTAAGTGAACTTTTATGTTCATGGTCCTGAAGCTCTGTCATTAAAGATATTCCAAGGTTTGCTCTAGATTCCTAATTTCATTAACCTCACAACTTAATCAAGATTCCCTTCTTTAACCACAAATCCATCTAACATGCTTTTGAGAAGTTGTTGGATTTCTCCATTTATTTGGGGAATATGGCAGAGAAGGAAACGGGCTCAATTATCAGGGGCAAAGTATTTTTCACTTTTCATTGTTAAAATCAGATGTCATTGAACAGAGGCCCTCCACTCAGTCATCCCCAAAAAAGAGTCACCTTAAGGGGTAAGAAGGACAAATGTAAAAAACTGAATTCCTCTCTCACCTTGCTGCCGGCACGGAAGTGCAACAGAGACAAAATGATGGAAGGAAGGAAGAGAAGCATGTGGTCCCCGCCAATCAAGCAAGATGAGAAACCTCTGCGGACCCGTGAATTGGAACTCTGAATTCAGAGACAATTAACCTGGAGTTTGCAGTCTGCTCGGGGGGCCAAGTAAGGAAGGACTAGGGAATTAGGGGATTATAATGTAGCTAACATCCAGTGAACACCCATTTTATGCCGGGAACTCTATTAGGGATTGAGCATTTTGCATATATTATCTTTCCATACATGGAAATGGCCAGGAAGAGTAAATACTCCTCAGAGTGTCTTTACACACTTATAGGAAAGAGATTTAAACACTCTGGTTAATAATGGCAAATAAGCTTTAAGGAAACCACATACTGCTTCATGGCTCCAGTAAGAAGAATTTTGTGGAGATCCCAGAAAAAAAGCTGTTGAGCAAACAAAGTTGAGTTTATTAAACTTACACCAGCAAGGGAGACGAACTTGACAAAGCCTTGGGAGTTACTCCAAAAGAGAAAGTAAGGAAAGAGTATTTATAGGATTTTGCAGTGTGAACCCAAGTGGTTTAAGGCAGTTATTTTAAGGCACAGAACTTACTGGGGCTGAGGCAAGTCCCTAAGGTAATAGTTGAGGATTTGTGAGGCAATGAGGTGAGCGTCATGAGATAAGTCTGGTTATTGTCCTTAATAAATTAAGTGAGCTTTTTTTTCTGATTTTGGAGGGAATCCCTCATATTTTATAATAGATTCTCTGAACTCCACAGATTTGGCCGTCTAGGGCATTGTGGAAACAGATTCTTGGAAGGAGTTGTCTTTCTGTCCCAATGACCAGGTAGGGCATTTGCTTTAACCTTCATGTAATCCCTTTTTTAATGGCATTCCACCTCCTTCGGAAATATTAGAACACTTAAGAGTTTCTTAATCATTAGACCATTTTCCTTTGCTTTTTTTCATGCAGAGATCTAGATCTTCAGTTACTTCCAAAACATTCCCCACATCTTGCCATGGGTATTAACCCCCTTATATCTAGTTAGTTGACAAGTCCTGGTGAATACAATGCATATTGCCTTCTAGCTCTTACTTTGGCTCCAGTAAAGGGTCATTATTCTAGGAGTGAATTTGTAACCGAACTAAGGTGAGTTCGCTCCTTGGTGAGTCACAGATACAAACCACAACAGGTGGAGTTGTCACACAAGTAAACTTGATTTGTAGCAAAGAAGGAGATCACCAGGAATACCTTCCAAAGCCGTGACTCCCCAAGCAAGAGTGAATAGGTTCCTTTTATCCTGAGTTAGGATGAATATTTAGATAGGGAAGCCTGTCACTGTATGGAAAGCCAGGCATAAGGTCACACATCCGCCTTAAGGAAACATGTCTGTACATACATTGTATGCTATGTAAATGAGGCTTGTGTTCCTCCTTGGCAGAGATTTTAGTATTCTAATGAGGTAAAGCTAACTTGGTCACTCCATGGTCCATCTGTGCAGGTGTGAGTCAAGTGTTGAGTTCAAATTAGTCTGGGTGGTCTGGGCGGCTGGAGTTATTGCTTGAAGGGTAGTTTATGTTTCCATCACAGAACATTATGCCCATTGGGTCTTTTGTCAGAGTTAAGAGATAAACTGGAAAGAAGAGCTTAAGGAAAAATGTGGGACAAAGGCCAGTGAGTACAAGCAGGTAGGCAGTAAAGGTTAGGTCTTGGGGTCAGGATGGTGACAAATTGAGTTTTGGGTTTTTTGTTTTTTTGTTTTTGACATATCCAGCCTGTTAATTCCTTGTTTTTATCTTTGTATGACCTGTTAACAAACAAGGTTAACTCTAGATTTTCTAGAGGAGTTTCTAATATATTTGTTCAGGGCATAGACTATTCCTGGACAGAGGTTAGGCAGTCATGAGTTACCCTTTGGGGAAAAAAAAAAGAAAAGAAAAAAGGAAAGTAGCAGGACTTAAAATATTATTACCAGGGAAGGAAATGTGTGAAGGAGAAAGTAAGAGACTTTCATGAAGTGAGGCTACCCACTAAGAAATACTGTGTCTTTTTAGAAAGCAACAAAGATTGTGTGGTGTCTAAATGTGGTGTCTCTCCCAATCAGACGATGCCCCCAAATGTGGGGCAATGATCGGGTGGAAGCTGGTGGCGCGGGAGGTGAAAGGATCCACCGGAAGCAGAAGAGAGGAGATAGAAGTGTATTGAATACATCGCAAGGGAGCTGCGGGCAGGACAGCAGAGGAGACACTATCTGCCACAAGGCAGTGGGTGGGGACCTTTTTAAAGGGGAGAAGGTGAGGAGATATGGCGACATATGGAATTCTCCCTTTTTTGATAACTGTGCAAGGTTGTAAATAGCCCATTGGTCAGTGAGGGCCTCTGGATATTTTGAGGTGGGTCAACTGAGGGGCCTGTCTGTACTCAGCCAGGGGGCTGCTGTGGGCCCTTTCTACATTCCAGTGCTCAAGCCTGTGTGCCTAAAAGCAGCCTCTACAAATTGTACATCATGAGAGTCCACAAGTCTGAGGAAGACCCTAGTTAGCAGTAGTCTTCACTAATTTAGCTGCAGGTACTATTACCCTGAGACTAGGAAGGTGGGCTTTTGCCACTGGGTGAAAAGAAAGGCTGTAGCGAGCTTTTCTCTTATAAATACTGAAAGAGGACTCCAACTCCTTCCATTTTGACCTCAGTCTGTACTTTCTAATTGACTAAGTGCTTTCCAGATTATCTCTTAACTCAGGCAAAAGACGGGACAGGCAAAACATCCCATGAAGGGAACTGAAACTACCCCTTCAAGCAGTAGGGACTGCCCTAGCGCCAGCCAGACCCTGCGTGATAGACTCCAAGACAATGATCGACCTGCCCTTTCCTGCCCACCGACCTCTGCCCCACACTTTCCTTATATAACCTGGAAGTATTTTCAGTGCCCTGGAGACAGGCTTTGGGAGGCTAGTCCGTTGTCTTCCTGGGGCTGGTCTCACTGAAATAAACTCTTTCTTATGTCACCACCGCTTGTCTCTCTGCCTCCGGATTTTGTCAGCAGCAAGGCGCAGAAGCTGGTCTCTTTGGGACCCCCAGGGCCAGGTTCTCCTGCACCCTTGGGCCCCAGTTACAGTACCACGCAATTGAGTCAAAATAACAAAGGCTTGTCCAGATGGTTTATTTATGAATACATAGAAAGGTTTAAGATACTTAAGTTGACCCAGGGTAAGAAGACATTGAAATTACAAAATGTCAGTTCAAGTTTAAGTTCCCAAGGAAACATTTTGATTACTAGATAGCTTGGTTAAATCAACAAAGAGGCATGGTAATTTTAAAACAGTTAGAAACTAACTGTGTGCAATAGTTATAAGACCCAAGCGGTCTGACTTGAATGAAGTCTGAATGACTGGCCTGGGAAAGTTTGGAATGACTTTTGGCCTATCCAAAGTGAGAGATTGACCCCCTTGGGATTAATCTTGTCCTAGGTGATATAGTTTGTTTGACAAAATTATAACATTCCTTCTAACATAAAGTCTTTTCTGAATTAAAACTGTTAAGAAGATAAGACAAGAATTGTAGGGAAACTTAAGGCCCACAATGTCCTAGTCAGTAAGAGGGGGCCGCCTGGCTGGCTCCGTTGGTGGAGCATGTGACTCTTGATCTCAGGGATGTAAGTTCGAGCCCCGCATGGGGTGTAGAGAGTACTTAAAAATAAAATCTTGAAAGAAAGATAGGAGAAAGAAAGAAAGAAAGAAAAAGAAAGAAAGAAAGAAAGAAAGAAAGAAAGAGAAAAAATAGGAGGGCACCTCATTAAATTACTTGAAGCATAAATGGTAAGGCATACTGTTGACTCCCAGGAAAGCTCAAGCAGGTTTAACTATCTCAATCTAACATAAGGAACTACTAAAGAAAGCATAGCACAGATGTAGGAGTCTAGAACATGTAACCCCCCAATAAAATAGTATTTGGGTTACTGTCACGGGGAAGTAAGGAATGGCTATTTTATTTATGACCCTGAAGTCCTGAGCAAATCTAATCTTCTTCACCCACCGAGTTTCTTGACAAGGAGGACAGGTACAAGTTGTACAAGGACCAGTATAAGTTATGATGAGTCTTTTTAGTAGGTTTCAACTCCTTTGCTTACTGTTTTTAGAAGTTTTCATGCAAGCTTGGATACGGTTTGAATGTGTCAACATGAATCTTGATGGATTCAGCCCTCAAAATTCTACCAGTTTAGGTATAATTTTTAGTCCATAGGAGTCTGGAACTTCATGAAGACCTTCAATTTGGGTTTGATTTAGACACAGAGATACCAGTAAGTTAGTTTCCAAATTAGCTTTCACTTGAGTCTGAATAGAGGAGTGCTTGGGAATCTCAAGGAAGAGATCTTCAGAGGAACACTTAATCCTGCAGACCTTTTTCCATAATAGATTTTTCCAATTAAATTAGCAGGTTAGTGATACAAAGATAAAGGAATGGTCCTTGGTTAAAGTCTAAGGATAAAAGTTATGGGCTGGGACATAGAGACTGCCCAGGATTATTCGAGCTCCCACCTCTAGAGAAGTTTGTTGACCCTGAGGGAGAGGTGATATAATAACGCCAGGGCTTAAGGTTGGTACTGAAGTATCCACTACCAAAAAAAATTTGCAAAGCTCTTGTTAAACATTTAAAGAAATTTCAACCTGTGAATTCAAGAGTAAACAGCTGACTACATGGCTCAACCTCCGAGCACCTTTGTTGTTCATTCACTGTATTTTTTCCCTTCTGCTTTTTCACTAGCACAACCGTTTTCCAATACCTTTTCTGCTAACAACATCTACAGGCATCTTTCTCCAGAATTTCTCTCCCGTGATGCTTTTAGTAGTTTTATCTACTAAGGACATTAGTTTATTCTCATTCTTAGGTCTCTAAGGCTTTATCAAAAATTTCCCTGGGGTATTAAAGATCTGGTAATGAGACTACTCCCAATTTTGGTCTTTGTTTATATGTTAACACCCCTATTTCTGCCTTAAGGGGATTCACAGAAAGTGAGAAAAGAACAAGAGTCACCTATGCCTCACTGTCTACTCTTGAAAGCTACCTCCAGCTACTGGCAAGTCTATTCCTGAAGTGTCCAGTGACTTCTTTTGGAAGCCTCTTCATGCCAGCCAAAAAATGCAGAAATTGGACTTTGCTGACTTTTTATTTTAAAGTGCCTATCAAATGAATCATTGGGTTCTTATCAAAAGTTTCCTACCGTAATTCTGTTGGACTCCTGCTTCTTATGTTTATTCCATGTAACGCTCTAACCCATGCACTTTCTAACTGGCAATACTTCACCAAGAATAATTTAGAATTACAGCAAAGCCACTTCCTGATTCCTGACTCTCAGAAATAGTATGAGAGAATAAATGTTTGCAGTTAATAAGTGTTAGTTGGAGGTGATTATTGTCATTATGGACAAAGAAAAATCAATAAGCTGTTTCTCATCTCAAAAAGTGGGGAGGTAAGGAAGAACCAGCGAGTAATAGCCATACAATACATGATAAAATCTTACAATACATGCTGAATTCTTGGAATAATAGTTATGTACAAACTGGGATCACAGAGGGGGAAGTGATTAATTTTGTCGGTAAGGATGCAGGGAGGAGGTTGGGCCTTGAAGGTAAGGTAGAATCTCCCAAGACAGGAAAGGATATAAGAAACAACATGGGAACATTCATTCATTCCTTTATCCATTATCTATTATCCATTATCCATCCAATAAATATTTATTTAGCACCTTATTGTGTCGGGCACAGTGACAGGGATGAAAAAAAAACCCCACCATCATTCTACCTTCATGGAGCTTATCATCTAATGGCAGAGATAATAGACAAGAAGCAAATACATATGTAAGTATAAGCAGCAATAAGTACTACAACGGAAGAAAGCAGGATAAAGAGGAAGAAGATGACAAGAGAAACCTACTTACATAGGATGGCTAGGGAAGGCTTCTAGGAAGAGTCAGTATTTAAGCTCAGCACAAATGGATAAGAAGAAACAGATATGCAAATAGGGTGAGAAGAGAAGTCCAAGCCACGGCACAGGACTGCATACATACGGACCCTGAGAAGAGTACATACAGTGCATCTGGACTGTAGGGCATGGGATGTGAATGTTGAGCTATTAGGAAGAGGGTTTTATATGGTTTGATATATTTCAGTTAATTTTTCAAAAGGATCAATTATGTGAGCCGGTAAATGATTCCCTATCCGTGTTATCTGATAATATTTTGTCCCATTCCTTCTTCTGCCATTGCACTGTCTGCCCATCACTGAGCTTGAGACAAAGACCTGAGAAGGCATCAGAGCTCTTGCAACGTATATTCAGAGCGTGGAACAGGTAAGGGCAGGTGGTAATAGATGTGGGAATCACCAGATGAGACCATTTAGAGAAAGGCAATGTAAATTATCTCCCCATCATAACAAAAATCGAAAGGCAATGTAAAGTATCTCCCCATCATAACAAAAATTGGCATTGTGGCCAGACAGTTGGTAGCGAGAAAACAGAGACTGCAGGATGGAAAACTAGAGACCCTTGTTATGCTCTGACCAAACATGAGGCAAAACGGTCACTCGTAACTCAGAAGGCAGACCCATAGCAATGGGGAGAACGATTAGGAAAAAGCAGTGATGAGGGGCATTGGCAGCTTCTCGCTGGTTTTTTTTGTTTTTTGTTTTTGTTTTTTTTTAGTAAAGTACCACGGAAAATAGTGGAGTGAGACAAGAAGAACTAGTTTATGAGGAGGGTAACACAGTTTTGTTATAGGAGTTGTGCCTACATCCTGCAGCCCACTGCTTCTGTACCCCAAGCAGCAGGAAATTATCATGCAGAACCTTTCTCAAGAGTCTCCACTGGGTAATATTGGCCAGGCAATGGGAGTAGCTCAACAGAAAAGATCAGATAAGGGGCGCTGCATTCCCACCTAAACTCATTCCAGAAAGCTTCAAGGTGCCTGCCATTAAATTGAGGATTGGAGGTACAACCAGAGACTAAGTAAGATGCTGTTGGCTTAAGAACTATAACAAGAGTAGACTTTGGGGGTGCCCAGGGGGCTCAGTCGTTAAGCATCTGCCTTCGGCTCAGGTCATGATCCCAGGGTCCTGGGATCGAGTCCCGCATCGGGCTCCCTGCTCAGCGGGAAGCCTGCTTCTCCCTCTCCCACTCGCCCTGCTTGTGTTCCCTCTCTCGCGGTCTCTCTCTGTCAAATAAATAAAATCTTAAAAAAAAAAAAAAAGAGTAGACTTTGAGCTGTGGTTACTTTCACATGAACCAACTGGAAGCAAATAGAATAGAAACCTACCATATTTCTGATGAAATTTTATCACTTATGTTGTGGGCACCCCTCAGATGGACCCCCTAAGCCCAAATTTGGTTCGGATGTCAAGACTAATAACCACACACACATCAAGAGGGTACGAAAAGGTTTATTATTCATATCTTTCTGGGGAGAGCAGGGCAGTCCCCACGCAGGTCCAAAAATGAATTGACTGGTTTGGCTTTTATTGTTCTTAGGGTGTGAGGCTACAGAAAGGGTTCCTGCTTTCAGGCCAGGCTTGTGTGGTCTGAACTTCTCACTGGGCCAAAGAAGGAGGCCTCCAGCCTTTCTAATCAGCTTGCCCAGATGTAGAATATAGGGGGTAGGGGACATAGGGAAGCATGAAAGCTGTCAGCAAACATAAAAAATGGAGTGAACCTCTTTATCACAGCCAAGTAAATTATAATCCCGGTCTATTAAAGCCTACGTTTATTCAATCTCTAAGAAAATCTAGGTCTACAAGTATGCACCAGCAGGCAGGAGCCTGAAAAAGCTGTGATAAACCCCAAAAGTTTCAGATGTGGTTATGAGTTTGACGAGCAAGAATTTCCTGGAGGTTGAACCGGAGACCACAGAGGACAATGGACAAGTTTCTCCAAGATAGCAGATTCAAGGTTTAACCAAGGACCTTATTTCCTGCTGGGGCAAAGGACCTTTGTAAGCCCTGCTCAGATTTTTATCATGGCATGGGGCATTGACAGCTAACCATCATTCCTATCCTTTAGTAGTCTTGGGCGCCTGGGTGGGTCAGTCATTTAAGCGTCTGCTTCGGCTCAGGTCATGATCCCAGGGTCCTGGGATCAAGCCCCGCGTCGGGCTCCCTGCTCATCCGGGAGTCTCCTTCTCCTTCTGCCCCTCCCCTTGGTTGTAGGCGCTCTCTCTCTCAGATAAATAAACAAACAAATAAATAAATAAATAAAATCTTTAGTAGTCTTTCTTCCCCTTTCCTTTTAGAAATAGAATGCTTCCCCTGGAGTTTTAGTGGAACATATGTCCATCTAGCTCAAGAGAACATGTCCACGCCTTCCTTGAAGCTAGGTATAGCCATGTAGTAAGTACTCACGAATAACTGTGAGCAAAAGTGATGGGTGAAATTTCCTTTAAAAAGAAACAGCTTGTTCCCAACTTCCTCCCTTTTCCAGGCTGCAAAGTGGGTGTGATTCTTTGAGCCAGTTTTGACCATGGAATGAACACCAGCCTTGGTAATAAAAGAATAGCAAGATAGATGAATCCTGGGGCCCTCCGTTACCATCTGAAACAGAGCTGCCTGACCTGCCCTGGACTTCTCTGCTATCTCCGGACTGCTAAGTGAGGAAGAAAGAACTTCTTCGACGAGCCATCATAGTTTGGGGTCTCTGTGATAGCAGCTTCGACCATTTCCTCACTTATACAAAAAAGTGAATTAAAGTATTAAGAAGTTAAGCTTCTTTACCTTTTTATGATCTTAAAAATGGCCTTTCCTTGCTCCTCTGGATTTTAGCTTTAACGACAAGTATAAAGAGCCTCAAATTTAACTAGCTATAAGCAAGTAAGACCTTAAAGCTACAGGTGACCTCATGAATTCAGTGTGTCTCTCCTCTTTTCCAAAAATCAACCTACAGAATATAGTCATGTATACTCCTTGAGTCTAAAGAGAGGCCTTCATTAACATAAACCTATGAGTGTCAAACTGATACAGGAAAACTCAGATCAATATACATCAATTTCCCTTTTTTCCAACACATCACATATATCCTTGCACTATTTTTATCTACTTTCTGTAATTAATTAATCAGAGTTTATTGGATTTAAGATACAATGGCTAGAGTCGACTTCCTCTCCCAGTACGTGGTGCAAAGATGATGATATTCTCAGGTTCCCATTCTTGAGTAACTGTGCTTCCGAATGGCTCACGGTGTTGCTAAGACAACAGGGACGCTGCAAGAGAAAGCCTGCATTGAAGTCAAAGCACCCAAGCTGCCTGAAAGGATGTCACGGACAGCGTGCTCAAGGCCTTTTTCATAGTGAAACTTGTAACACTGAATTGGAAAAAAAGGATCATACTCATCCAACACCCTTCCATAGGAAACTAGGGCTCTCTCAGTGACTCGTATTCTAAAATTAAGAAAACAGCAGGATGCGAACTAAAAGTTGGGAGATTATCATCCCGCTTATGTCTCTTTCTTAGAACTCTGAGCAAGTACTGTCCTTGAGTTGCCTTTATTCAAATAGAAGCATGTTTGAAGACTAAGAGAAAGAAAGCAAAAAGAAATCAGATTGTCAGTCGTTCCTTCACTAAAAGCGTACATCTCATCTAAACAGAGGTTTGATTCTACCTGGTAAAGACCTGGGTAAGTGTGATATTCATGGAGACCTGTGACTGATATTTGGAATTTGAGTTTATGAACAGATGCACAGCAGTACGGTCTCCTCCATAAACTTCTGAGAAAGGCACAGGAAGCTCAGCGGCGGCAGTGACG
Source organism: Halichoerus grypus (assembly GCF_964656455.1). Lineage (NCBI taxonomy): Eukaryota > Metazoa > Chordata > Mammalia > Carnivora > Phocidae > Halichoerus > Halichoerus grypus. The sequence goes on along the minus strand of NC_135717.1, from coordinate 133,316,910 downwards.
TGCGCTGGGGTGTATCTCCAGGTCTGTCCAAGCGAACTGACCTACTGCAGCAACGTTCTTGTTTTAACACTGACAACATCAAGGCAAGAACAAAGAAAATAAAAACAAAATACTTGAACTGATTTTGAACATTTTTTTCTGGCCTAAAAGAAGAAAGGAACAAAAACAACAGCTGGAAAGTGTCCTTCACATCATGTACATTCTACTGCGCAGAGAAAAACCCGTCAAACATAACATAACATGGACACGGGAATAAAGGAGCACAAAGCTCTCAGAGCTAGGACAGATCTGGTTCAGAATCACTTCCCTCTCTTAAGAAATAATCTGGTGACAAATAATAGAGAGGCAAGGCAAGTGTTGGAGGATATGTTTTTCCAATCTTTGAGATCCCTTGATGAAGAGTCACAGCAATGACTGAAGACTGAGTTAACAGTGTACTTTTCATTTTTCAAGCAGAAGTCAAAAGGTAGTCTTTAACAATGGAAAGTGGGGATCATATTGTGAGATCAAGACTTGTGCAGGGGTCCTTATCTCTAAGTACAAGTTTAATCTAGCAGAATCAAATGAAACCCACGAGACCCTTTTTTAAAACCCTGGTGTTCTAAGCATAAAAAAGGAAATAGAAAAAAAAAAAACACGGACCACTCTATTTTAATATTTTTAAGTAGCATAAATCATAATGGTTTGTATACTACACTGTACAATTATATACTGTTACTTTCCAAAGAAAATTAACTTCTTATAGGGTTTTCTGAAATGGTTACTCCATAAGGTTAAGAGCTTGACCCCTTAGCCATCGCTACGACACATGGCATACTATCTTTGAGGTTCCGAGTCTTCCAGTTGTGCCTGTTTCTGCTGCCATTGAGGCAGGAGCCTCTCGGAGACCTCGCATAGCCCCTTCCATCTCCTGTGCCAGGAAATGGGCTCTGCAGGGAGATGTGTGCCGTTGGGTGCAGCTTCTGTGCTTTGCTTTCCATGAGCCTTCTCCCCTTTAAGAGAACTTGCGCTTCTTCATGGCTTCTGCTTTGACTGCCAGGCTCTTGGCACAGATGGTCAGGACCACAATGAGAACGCCCACCACAAATGTCACCAGGGGCCAGAGGAAGCAATGCAGGAGGACAATCTCATCATGCGTGCGATGCAGGAGCACATCGTCTGGTCTGCAAGACAGTGGAGAACAGGAAAGAAAGAAAGAGGGGTCAACTGCCTTGGCATGGCATAACTGCAACCTGGAGCCCAACTTGCTTTCTAGCCCAAAGGGGATAATCATCACTGAAAGTGAAGACTTCGCTCTGGCTACAAATACTGTATTTTGAGGTTCAAATCGTGACAAAAAGTCATGAATCAAGCAATGGGTGCAAATTCGCAGGTTATTTATAAGATAATTTACACGTTGCGAAATGTCAAAAGTGTAGCAATCTTTTACATTATTATTTTCCTCCATTCTAAGTTGTTGAACATATTCCATTTTCTCACTCACCCTTTAATGTCTGCTGGTCAAGTGGCATGAATCAGTTACTCGTGGGCTGATATTCTCAAACCCAAACCAGACCTTAGTATTTAGGTGGAACCCAAATGAGCTTAATTCACTAAAGTAGTCAGTTTAAGTCACTGTTTGAATTTAATCAGAAAGATCTATGGTGTAGCCTTCAGGTCAATTCAGCTCCATTATGTGAAGGTTTTTATTAATGAACAGACAAATGAATGATTAGATTTAATGCATTTTTTTCTATGCTTCTGGGGGGAGGATTAGCCCTCATTTTAAACCACTGACCACTTTCTTGATAAATTTTGCAAAGTCTTAGCAATATATTTCTATCTTATCAATGCAGGGCTCTATTTTCAATTCCAGCACTGGTCTCATTCTCAAGAGGTGAAGATGAGATGCGTTCCCCAAGCCATGATCTCTCATCTTGGGCCATTAGAGAGAGAGCCTGGGAATTCAGCCTTCACACAAGAGGTTTACATTTTGCAAGATATTTCCATTTCATCCCCAGGAAGGTTTGTTCTATTATACTAGAGTGGCAGTGCTTCCTCCAGGCAAGGAAGAAGATGATGTAGAATAATTAGTCCAATTGCCCTCGAGAACATCAGAAGCTTTAGAATACAAGGGCAGGGCATTTAACAAAGAAATGCATTCCCGAGGAGGTCTCACTATTCATCACTGTCATAATGCAAGACTTACTCTTCCAGAAGACTGACAAAGAATGTTGGGTATTTCTCTTCTACCTATAATGCAGCCATCATGCGAACTAACAAAAACAGTTTTGCAGATTAGCTTTGAAATTACAAAATCCTTGCCTTTGTGTGTGCATCATTTCAGATTTTGCACATATTTTATTGATATTTTATTTCATATTATTTCAATTAAAATTTGTAAAATGAATGCAGAGCTATTGCAACAATTAAGCAAAAAGCATTCCAGCTTGCAGAAGTTAGTCTTTTTTCTGAATTCCTGTAGCAACACATTGTCTTCAAGACTTGTGCTATCATTCGTGATATATATTAATGCGATATCATTTTCTCCTGTAAGGTCCTTGACTTTGTCATTGCCTATTATTCTATACATAGATGATGCTAAATAACCACTTGCTCTTGATGATGGGAAGCTGTCTCTATTGCAGCATGTTATCCACGAAAAATTTCAAGAAACTTCAAGCCTTGATTTTAAGAAAGTAGAGCCTCTGGGTGTTACATGCAAACAATGAATCATGGAACACTACATCAAAAACTAATGATGTAATGTATGGTGACTAACATAACATAATAAAATTAAATTAAAAAAAAAAAGAAAGAAAGTACAGGCCTAGGTCCAAATATAGTCAGGGCACAATACAGCTGAAGTCATATTTTACGGTCTTTGAAATCCCAACCTCCAGCACTGCCACAGTTCTTTCTCCAGCTAGGAGAACTCACAACCGTCAGCCTCTACCCAAGTGTGCAAAGGAAAGTAAAAGCTTTCTTGGTTTCAGATCTCACATTTAGGTCTTTAATCCATTTTGAGTTTATTTTTGTGTATGGTGTAAGAAACTGGTCCAGTTTCATTCTTTTGCATGTAGTGTCCAGGTTTCCCAGCACCATTTAGTGAAGAGACTTTTTCTCATTGTATATTCTTGCCTCCTTTGTCATAGATTAATTGACCATATAATCATGGGCTTATTTCTGGGTTCTCTATTCTCTTCCATTGACCTGCATGGCTATTTTTGTGCCAGTACCATACTGTTTTGATTGGTATAGCTTTGTAGTATAGTACATCTTGAAATCTAGAATTGTGATACTTTCAGCTTTATTCTGGATTTCTCAAGATTGCTTTGACTAAAAAAAAAAAAAAAAAAAAAAAAGATTGCTTTGACTACATCAAAATAAAAAGCTTTTGTAAAGTGAAGGAAGCCATCAACAAATCAAAAAAGCAAAATACTGAATGGGAGAAGATATTTTCAAATGACATATCCAATAGGGGATTAATATCCAAAATATATAAAGAACTTATACAACTCAACACCTAAATAAATAAATAAATAAATAAATAAATAACCTAATTAAAAAATGGGCAGAAGATCCAAACAGACATTTTTCTAAAAAAGAAATATACATGGCCAACAGACACATGAACAGATGCTCAATGTTACTAATCAACAGGGAAATGCAATCAAAACCACAGTGAGATATCACCTTATGCCTGTCAGAATAGCTAAAATCAAAGACAAGGAATAACAAGCATTGGCAAGGATGTGGAGAAAAAGGAACCCTTGTTCACTGTTGGTAGGAATGTAAATTGGTGCAGCCATTGCAGAAAATAGTATGGAGGTTACTCAAAAAATTAAAAATAGAAATATCATATGATCCAATATGTGTATTTACCCAATGAAAAAGAAAACACTAATTCAAAAAGATATATACACCTCTATGTTTATTGCAGCATTATTTATAATAGCCAAGATATGGAAGCAACCTAAGTGTCCATCAATAGACAAATGGATAAGGAAGATATGGTATAGATATATACTATTATACAGCCATAAAAAATATGAGATCTTACCACTTGCAACAACGTGGATGGGTTTTATGCTAAGTGAAATAAGTGAGACAAAGACAAATACTATACGATTTCACTTATATGTGGAATCTATAAAACAAAACAAAAGCGTAAACAAAAAGCAAAATCAGGCCTATAAACACAGAAAACAAACTGATGCTTGCCAGAGGGGAAGGGTGGGGGAGGATGAGCAAAATGGGGAAAGGGGAGTAGGAGGAACAGGCTTCCAGTTAGGGAATGATAGGGCACGGGAATGAACGGCACAGCACAGGGAATATGGTCAATGGTATTGTAATAGCGCTCTGGGGACAGATGGGAGCCGCACTTGTGGGGAGTAGAGCATCATGTATAGAGTGTTGAATCACTATGCTGTACACCTGAAACTAATTTAACAGCGTGTGTCAGCTATATTCAAATAAAAAATTTTAAAAAACGGTAGTATTACTGATTTTTTTTTAAAAGTTGTCTTGGGATGGCCTTCCTCCCTCCCTTCCTTCCAACCCTCCCCTCTTCTCCCCTTCTTTCTTAAGGGTGAGGGTGCACAATAATGTGAATGTACTTAATACCACAGAACTGGACACTTACAAACGGTTAAAATGGTAAAAAAAAAAAAGGGGGGGGACAACTTCTATTTTTAACATTATTTTAATTAATTTGCATGTAATTTCCATAAGTGTTCTGCAGTTAATTTTCTAGTAAAATGCTTCAGTGAGTACCCTCTTTTGTGTTCCTTCTCTAGTGTTGATATTGAATCCTTTACCACAATATCATACAATTGAGTCAGGAAAATAGCCATGGATGAGGGCAGTTGGAACCAGTACACATATTCTCTGAAACATTTAATTAAAAAAGGAAAGAAGTGAAAATGACTGAAAATGCTGGACCCAGGTATTTGTTTTATTTAGAAACTTCTTGGCATTCCACCTGCTTTAAGAGCCCTTGAGGCAAAATTTTATTTTAATATTTCAAATGACAAAACATGATTCACTTGAGATAGCTATGTTGAATTTGCAATAGCTTCAAAAGCATTTTTTGAGGCAGAAATATTATATAAAAATGTTCACATTTCTTTCAAAATAATTAATGTCCGTTTCCAATTCATACAGTTCTAAGATGCCCCACTATATCTTTCAACAGGAAGGAAGGGTAGCAGAATATGCCCCTTTGGCATAAGGATTATTTTGAGCTGAAGGCAACTGAGAAGAAGCAGATATAAGAAAGCTCTTTGGGGCGCCTGGGCGGCTCAGTCAGTTAAGCGGCTGACTCTTGCTTTGGGCTCAGGTCATGATCTCAGGGTCCTAAAATAGAGCCCTGCATTGGGCTCCATGCTCAGCGGGGAGTCTGCTTGTCACCCTCTCTCTGCCCCTCCCCCCACTGGCACTCTCTCTCTCCAATAAATAAATTTTTTAAAAAAGGAAGAAAAGCTCTCTGCCCTCCTATTTGCCTAAAAGTGGAACATAAATTTTTTAAGGTGTCCCTCTTCCTCTCTCTTTCAGGAAGGACAAAAATTAATCATTGGAGACAATTCTGGACCTTTATCAGTCCAGAAATGGCATAAGATAAACTATATAACAAACTTTCCTAACTAGCCCTTACCTTCAGTTAGTTCCCACCATATGTTTACCTTCCTACAAGTTGCTGCCCTAGAAACTCAAAGTCCTTTTCCTTTGTCTTGTCATTTCTCTAGAAATGTATTGCTTTTCCTTAAAGATGCTATGTAAGCTCAGTTCTAACCACCTCTCTGAGTTTCGCATCACTGAGAGCTTCCACATGGACACAAGATGCACTTGCTAATAAACGTCTCTGTTTTTCTCCCGTTAATCTGTCTTGTCAGTCTAATTTACAGAGCCCCAGCCTATGAATTAGCCCCAGCCTAGGAAGGTTTTTCCTCCCCTATAGGATTTCTCTGCACAGGAATGCTTCAGTTCATTATTCAGTTAATAGGATTTACTGAGATTTTCTCTAAATTGATCCTTGTGACACAAAGTCTGGTTCATTCAAATTGGGACTTTAGTGTCTTAATTTAAAGCACTCCCCTACCTCAGTTTCCTCCAATTTGATCAGGCAGCTCTGTGTTTAGAATTCACTTTTCCATAATTCTATAATGGTAGGACTAAAGGGGAACTTCAAAAAAAAAAATCACTATTTTCAGCGTGCTTGGATGGCTCAGTTGGTTAAGCATCTGACTCTTGATTTCAGCTCAGGTCTTGATCTCAGGGACATGAGATCAAGCCCTGTGTTGGGCTCCACACTGAGCATGAAGGCTGCTTAAGATTCTCTCTCCCTCTCCCTTTGCCCCTCCCCCCACCACTCTCTAAAAAAAATTACTATTTTCAGTATTTGGCAAACTGGATAAATGGCCTGATGAGATCTGAATATGATGTAGTATAATCAGGATGGTGATGAGGATGTAGGCAATATACAAAAAAGAGGGTGATTACTCTATATCTGAGGACTTCAAAAAAGTAAGCAAGGGATTTATTTTGGGATATGTAGAAACACTAATGGAAAGCACTTTTAAATCCTGAGAGGGGGTGGGTACAAGTATCATAGAACAAGAGAAAGTGCTACGAGTACCCTTAGAAATACTTTCCTAAGGGTTGGCCCTACCCTGAGTCGAGCCTTGAAAGTATATTATAGGTATATTATTAAATAGTTAGCATTTATTAAGTCCTTACTACCCTCCAGGTGCTCTGGTAGGGCATTTAATCTCACTTGATCCTTAAAATAACCCTATGATGGAAAGATTTTTAATTGCCATTTTACGATCAAAGAAATACGAGTTTACTCAAGATTACACAACATAAAATAGTAACACAGTGTCTCGAAACCCTATCTATACGACTTTTAAACCTGTACTATTTGCCCCCTCGGCCAGCTTTTCTCAAATCTGAACCACCTCTGGTGTTTGCCGAAATGCAACTTCCTGAATTTCAAGTCCTGGTTGATTGCATCAGAATATGAGGTTGTGGGATCCAGACATCTGCATTTTTGAGAAGCTCCTGGGTGATTCCAATACATAATCAAGTTTAGGAAGCACTGTGTAAAGCTCTAATAGTTAAAAAAAAATTAGAGTGAAACATAAAAAGCTACTTAGCTGGCTATTTCTAAAACTGTCTAATTAAGTCTTATGTCCAGGTTATTTTCTTGGCCTCCACATACGTTTGGGCAGCAGGTGCAGTGCATGAAAGTGTCCTGGGATAAGACAGGAGGAGAGAAGGAGACCTAGTTGTACCAGATAAAAAAAGATAAAGATTTGGTGTATATCATCCTAAATATAAAAAATACATTCCCTTTGACTTTGTCTCACCAAATGAGATTTCTTCCATCTCTCAATACCTGTTCTGTTGCCTGACAGGGAGAGAAAATGGTGACCTCTTTTTTTAAAGGGCTGGAAAATTTTTTAAACTTACCTCAAAGTTCATGTAAAAATCTGAACTGCATAATAAATTACTGGTATCCCGTGACGGTAACTGTAGCAATGAAGAGAAAAGATGACCTACTTCCAAGTACTTTCTCCATGAGATCCTATAGAAAGTAGAAATCTTTTTTTTTTTAAGATTTATTTATTTTAGAGAGAGAGAGCACGCACGCAAGAGTGTGTGCACGAGTGGGGGGAAGGGCAAAGGGGGAGGAAGAGAAGCAGACTCCCCACTGAGCATGGAGCCCCACGCAGGGCTGGATCTCACAACCCTGAGACCATGACCTGAGCCAAAATCAAGAGTCAGCCACTTAACCGGCTGAGCCACCCATGTGCCCCAAAAGTAGAAATCTTTTTAGATTTATTATCACAAGAACTTTTTGCTTATCTGAGCAGAGAACTTTCTTTTTCATATACGCTGCTAGAAAGTTCAAATTTTGGCTTGCCATAACAAGATTATGCAACTTTTTTGTGCCAGCCAGACCCCTCATGCTTTGTCTTATTTTCTGCATGTTTTTAATTTAATTTATCTTGCTAAATTCTATTAATCTTTAGAGCACTCCTTAAACCCTTCTTAGAGTAGGTACATATCAATTACCTACTTTTACATATCAGGTATTCAATAAACCTTGGAAACTTTTTTAGTTGTCAGCTTTATCCATATTTCTATGAGAAAGAATATACTACATCATTACAGGACTTTGCACATGTGTATTTTGTGGAAATCTTAAAGTCTACAAATGCTCCATCATATCTCAATCATAACACAGTTCTGCAGGCATAACGTCAGTCCAACATGCCAGGCCTTTGGTAGAGTAGCCTAGTCAAATGACATTAAAAAATGTAATGATTTCATCCTCCAAATCTTTTGAATAGGTCCTCTCTATTCCTGCTCTAAACCTTTTTTATTATTTATAACATGACCTACTTTTAAAAAGAATCTTAAATAGATAACAATAAAAACAAAAGACTTAAGTAAAATAAGACTCTTAAACTGACAGTAAAGAGTAAATACAGTGTAATTAGGATGAGAAAAAAAAAAAAATAGAAGTCCAAGACTAAGAAGAGCTCCTGCCTTAAGCATAAGTGGAACTTACCTCTGAGCGTCCTAGTGCCCAAGGGAAAAAGGACAGATATGAGTTATACAGCTGCCATTATATAAAAAAGAGAAGCATGCCAATTCATCAGAACAAACTTTTTGCTAGGGCTATACTTAATAAATGAGATGGTGTGTACTTTTACATAAAGTAATTTGTGTAACACATTTGAAAGGCTAAGAGCAGCTTTACAAAGCTGGCTAATGAAATCATGTGAGGAGTTTTTATAATACTAATTCCAAAGTCTCAGATCTACTGAATCAGACTGAGGTGGGTTTTTTTTTAAGATTTTTAAGATATATATTCTCAAATATATATATATTTGAGAGAGAGAGAAAAAACAAGTGGGGGTGGGTGAGGGGGGAGGAGCAGAGGTAAAGGGACAAGCTGACTCCCCGCTGAGCGAGAAGCCCGACCTGGAGCTGGACTCCAGGACCCTGAGATCATGACCTGCGCCAAAATCAAAAGTCGGCTGCTTAACCAACTGAGCCACCGAGGTGCCCCCAGACTGAGGTTTTAAACAGCTTTCCAGGTGATGCCAATAATTACTCACATCTGGGAATTACTGACCTTAATGCTTCTTAAAATATCAAATGTATCAGCTTGGATTTTAACAATAAGTGAAGAGCCAATCGTTCAAGACTGAAATCACTGACAAGCAAGCATTCTATGTTACTCGTTGAAAGGAGAGTCTATGGTCAGGTTAGATTCCTGACACAGAAGTGACAAAATGATATTTTATAATGAAAACCAAAAACCTGACATGTATTCATTCCCAGATAATTTTGTCTACTTGGAGCCAGGTTTCAGACAGCCTGTGAAGGTTTTCTCTGAAGTATCAAATGTATCAACAGATATTTAATTGAAGCACCACACGTAAGATGAGACTACGTCATAGAAGGTTTTCAGGCAGGAACTGCTGACCACTGACTTCTAAACTAGGAAAACTTTGATGTGGGTATCATTAAATGTTTTAATTTTTAGCAAGACTCTGTGCTACGTGCTTTCTAGAAGGGGACTGAATTATGACTTGATCTATTGATTGATGATTTTTTAAAAGATTTCAAAAGATTTTTTTTTTCTACCAAAAGACACTGAATATTAGCTATTAAAAACACTGAATTTGGTTTTGGCATAAAGCTGTCCTTATTGAGAGTAATTAGCCAATGTGTTTAGTTGCTGTTTGAAGCACTTTTAAAACCCTGGCAAGAGAAAAGTATGCTTGTCTTCTTGTATGACCAAAGGAAGGCACTCGAACAGCTAATCTGAAAGCTGTATCCAGTTATGCTATAAATTACAGTGGGAATACAGAGACCAGAACATAAAAGAGATCCTTTGCAGTATTCTTTGTGATGATTTGTTCTATCATGAGACCATTTTTGCCCACTCAATTTCAGCAATGATATTGTGATAAGGGCTTTTAAAAGCTTGCGAAGTATTCTATCAACACCATAACTTTGCTTCAAGATGGTTCCCAACTATGGGTGAAAGGCTGCTTCCAGATCTATAAATGTTATACCCTTACATTTTCTTAACTATTTTCTCCAATTAGGTGAACTTAGAGTCGTAATATTTAATTGTATAAGAGTTGTTCCTCAAGCTTGCCTATTCTTCCTGGAGGAAATTAAATCAAGGCTCAGACCTGCAGTTTCTAGAGAGAAAAATTTGCATTTGGCTTTGGCTTTGACAGCAAATTGGCAGGTGTGTTATTTTGGAGCAATTAAGGGTTGAATTAATTATAAATATGAAGTCCACCCTGATGGTAAGTCCTAAGTAGCCTTGCAAGTGTAGGGCAGTGATTCAGAACATGACCTTGAGTTAGACAAACCTGGGTTTAAATGTGGGATTTACAACTTGCTAACTGCATGATTTTAGGAAAAATACTTCATCCAAAAAGAAAAAAAAAAAAGAATAATACTTAATCCCTTCAGCTCTTAATTTTTTCATCTATAAAGTGGTGATAATAATATCTACCTGACAGGGCGTCCCTGAGGAGTCAATGAGATAACGTATGTGGAGGGTTTAGGCAGACGACTGCTTAATAGTGAGTATTTAATAATTCAGTAAGGGGTGGTAATAATGATTATCATTACAAATTTGGGGCTCACAACTCAGAAGATGATTTTAAAATGTTGGCAGTGACGTATCATTTGTAAATAGCTTCTACCATCTAAGACTGTCTGGCTGGAGTCACAAGAAATCCCTTTGATCAAATTATAATTTCTTTTGGCACAGATGTCTTCATTCCCCCTCAGCTGCCTGTACCCTGTGTAGTCAGCCTTCCAGTCCTATAACGGTAGGCTTAAAGGTGGCAACGTTATGAAACAGAATAGGTTTAATAAGCAAATGATTCCTTTCAATTCTAATATGTGCATCAAGAAAAAAATTCAGTAATAATCAATCTCTTGATTAGCAATACAAATAGAAGTTACCCCCTAAATCTATCCCCCAAGCCATCATTTAACAACATTAAATTACTCTGGTGGTTGGGGTTGGCAAATGTTTGCTGGCTGATTAAGATGTTTGTCTTTAACAGGTGCAGCCCAGACAAGGAATTGTCTCAATCCAGGTATCGTAAAGCAGAGGCTCTGGGAAACCACTGTGGCCCTGAGCTCCCAGAGGAACAACTTCCTTTAGTTTTGGTTACACTGTGCAGTAATTATATTTTATACATGTCTTTTTCCCAACCTGACTCTAAGAACCCTGAGGTCAGGAATGTATTATGGATAATCCCTGCCTGAGAGGATATCTCCTGAGTTCTCAGAAAGAAAGAGGGGTTATTGTCAAGACCTGCAAACCAAGAAAATGCTTATGACTTTTTGTCTTAAAAGAAAAAAAATGGGACTGCCTGGGTGGCTCAGTCAGTTAAGCGTCTGCCTTCAGCTCAGGTCATGATCCCAGGGTCCTGGGATTGAGTCCCACATTGAGCTCCTTGCTCAGCAGGGAGCCTGCTTCCATCACCCCATGCTTGTGCACCTGCTTGCTCCCTCCATCCCTCTCTCCACCCCCCTCACAAATAAAAAAATTAAAAAAAAAAAAGCAAACCAATGAATCCATCTTATTCTGAAGGAGCTTGGTACAAAAAGGTTTTATTAATTATAAATCCTCTGTTTTTCTCCCATTGGAAAAAAAAATGGGAAGAAAATTTTTAAGCTATATAGATATTCTTTGAGATTAGATCTAAGAAACAGCATTAAATTTATATTAAATCCCTTTCCTCCTCTACCAGCCTCCGCAGCCTGCGTCAGTGACAGAGAATGCTGGAGAGCATGATTTTGGTTGGCTGATTTCATCAGAGAAGTGAAGGATTTTGTAAACTAGATGACAGTTTTGGTCCAGCAATTCCTATGAGCTTTTCTTAAGAAAAGTATTACTGTTCTTCAGGGTGGTCTTGTCTGCGGTGTCTCTGAGTTACCAGGTAGGTTATATTTTTCACATAGGGCTACAAGTTTTTTCCGGCCAAACTGCATCTTTTCATAGGAATTAGCTATTTGTTTTTATTTTTGCCTATGGGTCTTTGTGGAGTTTTTTTTGACTCCCCGCTCAGTGGGAGCAATTATCTTTCCGTGAATGTACTCTCCTTCTTTTTGGATGATTATTTACTAGTATCTATTAAAATTTTAGATGTGTATGACTTTTGACTCAGCAATTATACTTTGTCCTACTTGAAAATTTCACCTCTACCTCTTGTTTTCATTTTTCAGTTATCCTGCCAATAGATGTGGATGGACTACTATGGGAGCTGTTGTGAATATGTTTACTTGAACATGATCTTCACATGATAAATAACAGAAATCTGTGGTCCCCATGTCTTTGAGTATAAGCCCATATTGTGATCCGACATTTTACGTGAAGGTTCTCTTTATAATAGGAGTTTTCCAAGAAATCTTCACCAGCTAAACAACTGCCATTATCTCAAGGAGAGAGAGAAGAGCCACCTAAAGAACAGAGCAAGGCTGGACTGGGAGTTCTTCAAGGAGATGAGGTTTTAAAGGGCATATAAAAGAGGCGGGAGGGAGGGTGCAGAACCAAGGATGAAGAAACAACAGTGACATGAACCCACAAGCACACAGCCAGGAAGGCAAAATCAGAACAAGGAGGCCGGGGAGAAATGCTGCAGACAACGGAAGGGTGATGAAAGCTGTGTTTAAAGAAAGAATCAGAACAAAAACACAGGCTCCACTCTGAGGACAAATGACACGAGTTTTAACAGAGAGAACCTAGAACTAATCAAATCTCATTTTTCTCCTCTACTCCATGGAGCAAAAATACTACTATATATGATTATGTATTTAAAATATTATTAATTAATTTTATTTTAATAATACATTTATTATTTAATAATTAAATTTAGTATTATTAAAATAAATTCTGACCCAAACCAGGACAGCTGAAACCCAGGACAGCAAGGAGACGGTAAGAGGTGACACTTCTGGGGCTCCTGGTGGCTCAGTCCGTTAAGCGTCAGACTCTTGATTTCGGCTCAGGTCAGGATGTTGGGATCCTGAGATGGAGCCCCACGTTGGACTCTGTCCTCAGCAGGGAGTCTGCTTGAGATTCTCTTTCTCCCTCCCCTGTTGCCCCTCCTCCCACTCACTCATGTGTGCTCTCTCTTTCTCTCTAAAAATTAATAAGTAAATCTTTAAAAAAAAGAGAGAGAGAGAGAGATGACACTTCTAAGAAACTTCCTCTGCTGGCTACAGGGAAGCTCCAGGCAAGAGTGTTCCTACTTCAGGAGTGATTTTCCACCTTTCCTTTTCTCAGGAAAGAATATAGCTCTATGAAATTTTCATCACATCATCATTGCTTTCTCAATACAATGAGGTCCCCAGACAGAGACTCACACGTCCAACAGGGAGCTGTGGGTCCCCAGAGAGAACACTGGCTTTGGATTTTCATAAGACAGGCAGTGGGAGTTCTGACTCTCCACTGACTTTGGGCCAGTGACTTATCTCACCAAGCCTCAACTTCCTCATTTGTAAAATGTGAAATAAAACCCTTATTAGAGGTGGCGCCTGGGTGGCTCAGGCGTTAAGCATCTGCCTTCAGCTCAGGTCATGATCCCAGGATCCTGGGATCAAGCCCCTCATCGGGCTCCCTGCTCAGCGGGAAGCCTGCTTCGCCCTCTCCCACTCCCCCTGCTTGTGTTCCCTCTCTTGCTGTGTCTCTCTCTGTCAAATAAATAAATAAAGTCTTTAAAAAAAACAAAAAACAAAAGTGGTTTTTTGGGGACCTACGACTTGGAACTGGCATCTGAAGTAGGGGACAGTTTTGTGGGACTGAGCCCCTGACCTGTGGGATCTGGCACTATCTACCAGTGGATAGCGTCAGAATTGAATTACATTATAGGACACCCAGCTGGTATTGTGGAGAATCGCTTAGTGTAGGGGAAAAAAACCCCACACAATCGGTGATGAGAAACGTCAGAAGTGAAAGTGTTCTATATGAGGGATAAAGAAGCACAGCAGGAGACTGAACTGAGTTTTTTCATTACAGCCTCAAATCAAGTCCATACCCAAGTTTCCTAACTTTGGAAACTGAAACGAATTTGTCAACCCACAGAGCATAACAACACAGAGCCAGAATTTTTGGAAAATTTGTGGCATTTTCGAAGCTTAGAGTTGAAGGAAAGCTCACAGACATTCACTGTACAAGTCAGTTACACTTAGACCTATCTATAAATTACTACCTGTATGTTTTCACTGCTGCTATAACAAATTTAGTGGCTTAAATCAATGTAAATTTCTCCTCTTACAGTGCTGGAGGTCGGAAGTCTGAAATCTGATTCACTGGGCTAAAATGAAGGTGTTGGCACGGCTGTTCCTTCTGGATGCTCTAGGGGAGAATCTGTTTCCTTGCCTTTTCCAGCTTCCAGAAGTTTCCCACAGTCTTTGGTTCATGACCCCTTCTCTGCATCACTCGCACCTCTTGCTTCCATAGCCACATCCACTACTACTCCTGTGACCTCCTACCTCCCTCTTACAGAGACCCTGTGATTACAGTTAGGTGTAATTTTCCATATCAAGATCCTTTACTTAATCCCATCTGCAAAGTCCCTTTTACCATATATGGTAACATAAGGTAACAAGGTAAGGTGACACAAATCCATGGGGATTAGGATGCAGATACCTCTGGGAGCTAGTACTTAGACAACCACACTACCATAAACTGCTATCCTATATTATAAATAGTTCTTTACTAACACAGGTTTTCTACCCCTTGCCCTAATTAGTCATTGAGAATTAAAGCATCAACAGAAGCATCCAAAACAAAGCATAAGATGATAAAACTCCTGCCTATTATCCCAACCTGAGTTATAAAAAATACCAAGAGGTACAAACTTGCAGTTAGAAAATAAATAAGTCACTGGGATACAAAGCATAGCACAAGAAATATAGTCAATAATATTGTAATAGCAACAAATAGTAACCGTACTTACTGTGGTGAGTATTTCATACTGCATATAATTGTTGAATCACTATGTTAGACACTGAAACTAATATTATATGACAACTACACTTCAATTAAAAATAAAAATAAATGCTAAAAAAATATTTACTTTTTT
The DNA here is from genome assembly GCF_964656455.1 of Halichoerus grypus. Taxonomy (NCBI): domain Eukaryota; kingdom Metazoa; phylum Chordata; class Mammalia; order Carnivora; family Phocidae; genus Halichoerus; species Halichoerus grypus. Next base: position 133,301,788 of record NC_135717.1, on the reverse strand, counting down.
CATTCTTTGCCCATTTGCCCTTTTATTATGACAAAGGCATTTACATACAAAACACACCTGCCCAAAGATATTAACAGCACTTCTCTTTCCTTCTTCATCCACCATTTTCCTTCCATTGTGCCTTTGCCTACTTAGAGCTCCACTATTTCCCTCACCACCTGCTCTTCCTAACCACACCATCGATGGAACTTTGAAAATTTTAATACAATACTTCACTGAAATCCTCAGTAAGGAATTGACACCTTATTTTCTAAAGATTTTTATTTATTTGAGAGAGAGAATGAGAGAGAGAGAGAGAGAGCACACGACGGGGGGGGGTGGTCAGAGGGAGAAGCAGACTCCCTGTTGAGCAGGGAGCCCGCTGCAGGACTCGATCCCGAGACCATGACCTGAGCCGAAGGCAGTCGCTTAACCAACTGAGCCACCCAGGGGCCCCGACACCCTACTTTTTATTGGATTTCCTTGTTGTCTTAGTAGCATATCTTTGCTATTTCCTTTTCAATTTTATTCCTTAGCCAGTATCCAAAGATTCTTGATTCTTCTTTATTCAGATCTTTCCGGAAACAATAAGTTACTAGTAATTCTCCGTATTAATTTTAACCACAATCCTAGGCTACATCATAAGTTTGACCTTCCTAAATTTTCTCTCCATTGACCATGCTTCAGAGCTTTTTTTAAATTCTGAATTTAAAAACTGAGGTAGAATTTCCACATGTGGAAATAGAGGTAGTGAGTGTATAGTTTGATCATATCTTCATGTCATTTTAATACCATTGATTTCTGATCCTTGTACTTCTATTTTATAAAAACAGTTTTACAATTTCTATTCAATCCATTTTACTATTTAAAAACTCACACTGTGCCATACAATTATTTTTCTCATATTTGAAGATCAATAATGTATTATTAAATCAGATTTTATCAAGAAGTGGGGAAGTATAAGGGTGGGCCATTGTGTTCCCAAAGGAAGTTTTTCAGAGCCCATTTTCCATCTCAAAAATACCTATTCCTGGAGAAACATTCTCAGAAAATGGAAATGTTGATTTATGATGTTAATGCTCAAAACACCCTTCTGTTTTTCAATTCCTTATTCAGAGGAACTATTTCTTAAATATCAATGATACACATTGTAACCCAGCATGTATGAGAATACGGTGATACAGAAGGGACTTCCTAAACAAACTAGGGCTGGAAGAGCCTAGAAACAACAGCACTAATTAAACCAGGACATCCCAATATTCCCCTCACTGATCAAAACAAAACAACAGGGCCTCTTATTCACTTTGTGAAGCCAATCCCAAAGTAGAGTGAGAAGCTCTCGTTATAGAAAAGGCTATACACACCAAAAGGATAATCAGTGAGCAAAGTAATTATGTGCTTTTTTTCTCAAAATCCTCAAAAAAAAGGTAGAGGTTCCCCTTCGAAATGAAATTAGATGATACCTAAGGGCTTAAAAAGTTGAGCCAGTGTCTTGTATGTCTGTCTAATACCATGATCCGGAGATCCTAGTGCTCAAACCTACTCCAGTGTTTTGGAAAAAGGAAGTCATGAGTTGCATTTAGCATAGTCACTACCCATAGAAAAAGACTTCTGAAAGATCACTTTAACAACCACATTTTCTATCATTTCCCTAAGCTAAATCATGTTCTCAGCCCTTGCTCCATGCACAGAGGACACTGAAAAACTAGCAGAGGATATAATCACAGATCACACACTTGCAACGTGGGTGTGAGAAACCGTTTCCAGGGAGAAATGACAAACATACTGATGACCCAAAATATGCATATGAGCAGGGATTCCATTGGGTGTTTATAAGGTTGGCAAGAGCTTCAGAGTTTGGTTCTCAAGGAAATAAGGCGGGTAAGGAATCCCCCCAAATGTCAACGTGTCTTCTTACCATCTGAACAATACTGGCACATTGTGTGCAGTTGAAATGTGGCATTTAAAAGGAGGTTGAGAAACATTTTCCCCATGATTTTTGACATAAAATCAAGATGGTGGGGCGTTCCTTAACTAGTAAAATATCAGTAAGGACAGAGCAATGAGGGCTCATTCACCTACCCATGACTCAAATGCAAATACCCTCACAAAGAAGAGTGGTCTCAGTGGGTCTGCCTAATCCATAAAGCCTGGATATTTTTTACCAATGGTTCTAACACCTAGAAGAGCATCACACTGTGCTAAGCTCAAAGTGAGAGCTCAGTAAATGTTAGTGTAATAAGAAGGGAATGAAAATCCAATGCCATGGAGTTTCAGTTAAGCAAATGTGGGGGCGGGGCAGCTGGTAGGAAGCAAGATCTTAGACTTCATAGGAATTCTCTCAAAGGCCCGCATGGATTTGTTTGAGGTCATAAATACCATAAATGTATTTGCATAAACAGTCTTGTGTATCTGCTTGTATTTTTACTGACTGTGCCAACTATTTTCAGAAAATTTCTAAGAGAAAGTGATCATGTTTACTATTCTTTTTGTCATTACAAAATTTCTTTTCTTCCTGCTTATTTTAAAATCTATCTCTAGCCCATCCAACCAACCCCCGTGCACATAACTACTGTCACTGGTGGGTCTTTCTCCTTCAACTCACCTGCCCCACTCCCACTCAGATGCTTTACCACACTTGAGAAGACTTCCTCACTGCTCCTGCCCCACACAGCACTGTCCCAGACCCAGCACACTAGGAAAGAAGCCAGTGCTGAGTGAAGCTATACCAAATAGCCCAAGCGGGTGAAAAGACATTCTATTCTCCCCAAACCTCTGAAAAAGATCCTGTATCCCATTCCACAACTTACTCCTAGGAATCATTAATGTCTGATTCAGTGAAGTCCCATTCCCTGTAATTAGATCCTCAATGAAGAAAAATTCGCCAGTCACCACAATTGATTTTCTTTTATATACCTCTCCCATCAGCATGACTTCATTATTTTGGCAGCTCTAAAGAGAGGATCTGAAAAATGTATCCTGGGTAAACTGCTTATCTTCTTTATTATTGTAAAAGTTCAAAGGAAACAGGGCTATCTCCTATTACAATATTGTCATTCTAGAAGCTTCCCAATTGTTAAGTACTCATTTTATTAACATTATGCACCAAATTGTTGGTTTTTTTAATTAGGTAATTAGCAGAGTAGATATACTTTGTTGCTGCATGTAGGAAGATAGAAATAAGTTAGCATTTCTATTGAGGCTAGCAATGAATCCTTCATCCTAACCGCTAAAATATATAGTAAAGAGTACATGAATAATAGCTTTATATTCATTTTTGTTATAATCTGTTAAGCAGTTATTTCTCTTGGAAAAGTGCACTGAACATACACTGAAATACTTCTATACAGTAAAATGAGCTAAATTAATTGCAAAGCTCTTTTCCTAATGGATAAATTGCTATTTGGAAAACAGAAGTTGTATAGAGAAATATGCATAGCAAAGGGATGACTTATGGTACAACAGAATTAAAAAATCCTATCAGTCAATCTTAAAGTTTTTCTTAGATGTGTCAGTAACCTGACTTTACCCTGGTAACGTGTGATGTTCAAAACTCAAGAAAATACATGTAAATAGCCCTCAGATCGTTGGGACTAAACACGATAAACAGTCTGAAAATCACTAAAAATTATAGGCATGGGTATCCCTGGGGAAATCTGTTTTCTTTTCCTCTGTATGAGACTGGTATTAATGTCCCAGATGGGGGCCACTCCTTCAGCCGGGGTCTAGAAGTGATAACGCATGGAGCAAAGCTGCTTATAACCCAAGAGAGACAGGTACTGTAAACAGGAAATAAATTCTCATTGTTAGGAGCTACCCAGGTTTTCAGGTTGTTAGCACAGCACAATTTAGCCTAAGCTGACCAAAACACCCAGATAAAGGCTGGGGACCCTACAATTCGGCTAAGTAAACAGCCATGGTGGTCGAAATTAGTCCTCTCTTAATTTCAAGCACAAAAACAGTTTGCAGATGCACACTTGAGCATCTTCAAAGACCTTCTTGGTACTTAATTCTCTTCCAATTAGCCATTCCACAGCACTTGCAGAACACTGACAATGGGGCAGACCCCAGGGCTGTACTCGTGTGTTGGCTCTCCCTGGCCAGCAGGAGGCCCGAGGGCAGGAGCGTCGTGTCTATTCCCACTACCCAGTGCAACGCCAGCTGCGCACCCCAGGGGCTCCGTAAATGTTTGTTATTTGTTTATTGTGGAAATACAGTTCAAAGAGGAACGAACATTTGTACAAAGTGCTGAGGTAATAAAAGAGGAAGACTGAAGTGTGCCTGGGGAAGTAAAAAAGAAATATCTTTTGAGCAGACATGAAAGGAGAACAGGAGTTTAGAATCTAAGTTTCTTGGGAGAAGAGAGAGCACACACAAAACACAAGTCCTTTGGTCTGGCATTTCATATTATTTTGCCACCAATGGAACATTTAAAGAATGTTATAGTAGCAGTCTCTTTGATCAGATTTCACCGAGTCCCTTATGTTACCCTATCCCAATACGGGCTGGAATCCTGGCCGTATCAGTGGCAGGACAGCCCAGTGTTTCCGAACATGGACTCCGGAAGCTGAGGGCATAGGTTTGAATCTTGCTTCTGCCACTTGGCGGCTGTGTGACTCGGGCAAGCTGTTTAACCTCTCTGTGTTTCATTCCCTCATGCATAAAGTGATGAGTGTGACAATAACACCCTTGCTGGGGTGTTCCACAGACTCAATGAGATTCAATGTATGGAGCACTTAAACAGTTTCTGGAACGGAATAAGTCTATATGAAGGTGCTGGTCATTCCCGGGTAAGGCCAGGGGAAGACCACCAGCTAAACAGTCAGGTGTCTGTCCGTGACCCAGTCCTTTCTGGCATTTTTATCAATAACTCGAATAAGGGGATCGAAGTCATTTTGATTTACAATTTGGATTAACATTTTATGATGAAAGAAGTAACAAATATGATGTGTGCTAGAATCAAGATTCAAAATAATCGGAAGAGAGTGGAAGAATCAGAAAAAGCAACGGTATGTGTTTAAATAGGGATACATTTTAAATCCTTGCATTTAAATCCAGAACGCCATCCTCCCAGTTTAGAAGTGGGAGGGGGGGCTGTTTGGAGAGTAGTATGTATAAAGCAGATTTGGGAGGACTCAGTTTGATTAACTATAAATAAGCTCTGTAGGAATTAACAGTGCGTTGCGGCTGCCCAAATAGTGCTTTGTCAGGCCCCATTAACTGAGTTGTAGTCTCTGGATTGAACGATGGTGGTGGAAATGTTCTGGCCTCCCCGATTCAGGCCGGCTCCAAGCACAGAAGAACATCACAAACATTGACAACAGTGTGGATCGTAGGACCCCTATGGACTGAGGGTCAGGGTCTCGGGTTCAGATCCTTAGCCTGCTCCTCCCTGGTCTGTGACCTTAAAGACCATTTCATCTGCTGTAAAACTCAATACGCTCTACCTTCCGACTAACACCACAGCGCTCACCAAGATGAAATTGCTTTTAAAGTGGTAAAGTGTATATAATATGAAAGTGGACATCTCAAGTATACAATTTAGTAGCGTTAATTACATTTGTGATGTCGTGCCACCATCACCATTATCTGTTTCCAAAACTTTTTCATCACCCCAAAAGGACACTCTGGAGCTATTAGGCAGTAACTCCCATTTCCCTCCTTCCTCAGTCTCTGCCGACCTCTAATCCACTTTCTGTCGCTATGGAGGGGCCTATGCTAGATATTTCCCAAATGAGTCACTGACAACTAAAAATGTTTGGAAACAGAATGGGCTTCTTCAGGGAGAGGTGATGTGTCCATGGTCACCAGAGTTGTTCAAATAGAGAATGGAAAATACTTTGAAAAAAAAAAAATGTTGTGGCAGGGATTCGCTTGTGGAGTGAATGACTAGATGTCTCCCGGGTTGGGACACCCTCTCCCTGTGCTACAGGCTAGATCTGGCCCTATCTTATCTGAGACGAAACTGAGGCACAAGCTCCCCGGTAAGTAGCCCAAGGTCACACACCCGGTCACGGTGTGAGCTATGGTTAGAACTGAAGTCTCCTGACGCACAGCCCTGCCCCGCATTCCGCCCTCTGACGATGCTGCACTCTGTGACCTACTTGTCCTACGGTTCTTGTAGTTTTCCCACAAATTCCCCCAGAGCTTTGTTTGATGGCTGCATCCAGATCTTAAATGAAAAGCGATTTAATAACACCCAATTCTTAGCTTTATTGCCACAGGATAAAAGCTGTTAGGAGATTAATCTACAAGTGTAAAAACACTTTGAATAACCATCAGAAAACAAGCCCTCAGGTTGATATCGTAAGTAAGTAACATACAGCCTACAGCGGTTTGGATGTCAGACTTTGGAAAAACACTGCAGTGAATTCCACACATAGTCCGGGGCATACTTGGAGAAGCCATGGCAGTCACCACTTTTTTTTTAAAAGTACAAATTGTGAGACTAGAGAGAGCTTTCGGTTCTGATGTAATCTCCCTTAATATGTATCAGACACAAATGTATATGGAAAAGATTCAATTTGGTTAAGATTCCAGATTCACTGTTTTATCCTTTAAGACTCAAGATATATCATTGGATTCGATGCCTAAAGAGAAAGCCAATATGTTCTTTTAAAATTTCACTACAGAACAAGTCTCTTCTTTAACGACACATTATAAGAAATATTTTTCAGAGTAAATAGCAACCAAAAGTAAAAAGCTCTATTAAAAATTGCATTTTTATCAAAGATCAAGGCTAGTATTTAGTAATTCATTCAAAACTCAATAAAATTTCCCTATGGAATTTGTTCAGAATATCAGTTCCTATCTTTATATACACATTTTTTTCCCCCATCTGTATCCCAAGAGGTCTGCCAGCAAAGACAAGGCTTTTTCTTTAGTAATTTGTCCCATAAAAAAACAAAGGAAAACTTAGAAGGCAATGAAACAATTAAATTCACCATATACATATATTAAAAGAAATCTGGTTTTAGGGCTTCATAAGACAACAACAAATGCAAAGACATTGTGAAATTCATCTACAATTGACCAACTGTTCTTTACCATATTGGTTATAAATGTATGCAGAGGTATGTATGTAAGCATGTAAGTGGTGTTTGTCTCACATAACGAGACATCCAGAGGTCGGCAGGCCAGACAAGGGGCAGCCACTCAATGATGGTGCTGGGAGGCTGGCTCTTTCTATCTTTTTGCTCTACTCTTTTCAATATATAGATGTCCTTCCTCATGCATGTCTCCTCAAAGCTGCCCCAGTGGCTTCTGCATTCCTGGTCTCAAGCCACATCTCTCCACTTTTCTGCCAGAACAAGGGGGTGGAAACAGGAAGCAGAGGTACTTACATCAGGAAAGCAGAAGCTTCCCTAGAACCACCCCCAGCAGATGTTGCATCCAATACACTCACCCAGGACAGAGAGCTAAAATCATCTAATTCCATCCTCTTCTTAACCTGCCCCATCATGCATCACGTGCATCTATAAGTTGGTGGGTTCCACTTCCTTAAAGCCTCATGTCCATCCCCTCCCTTTGTTCCTCCACTAAGTCTGCCTCTGCCCAAGCTCTTTTCAGCCCTTGCCCAGGCTGGTGCAAAAGTCTATCCTCCACACAGCCACCAGACTGGTCTTTCTAGAACACGAACATGACTGTCACTCCTCCACCGCACATAAAGTCTAAAACACTTAGCAAAGCGTAAGACCACAGTACTGTTATCTGATTCAATCTCTTCAGGTTCATCTACACTTTTCCCCTAAAGGCACTTTCCAAGCATATGAAGCTCCTTACATTTCTTCCAGTTGCCCATGATACTACAAATCATAATGCTTTTGAACATGCTATTGTTTTCCCTGAAATCCCTTTCCCTGGCCTTCATTTGTCTGGAAAAGTCTCACTCACTCTAAAATTCAACCCAAACTTTCCCTATATATCTATATCTACATCTATATCTATACCTATATTCTATATCTATCGCTATCATTATAGAACTTACTATACTGCATTCCAATTATTTATTTACATAAATGTATTTCATACTAGTCAAAGAGTCCCTTGAACATAGAGACAAAGTCTTATTGTCTTACTATCTTTGACCACCGCTGCCTGGTACATAGCAGGTGATTAACAAGAGCCTATGGAATAAATGAAAGAATAAGCGACCGAAATGGTGGTGATTTTATGGATGAAATCAAGGACACAGAAAAGGGGAAGACCATGAGAGAAGACTGTTGAGCACTTTGTAGCAGGCAGACCTTTGTGGCCCCTAAAATGAGAAGACAAAGTAAATATTCACATAAGTGAATTTTCCAAATAACTGAAGTTTAACCTTTTAAGTTGAATAAAAACTAACAAAAATGCTAAAATATTATTGGTAAAAATATTTCCAAAAATGTGTTACACATTCCCTTACCTTTTAAGGAGAGCGCACTGAAGCAAATTTAACCTTTTTGGATGACTCAGTGTCATCATTATGAAACTCAATTATTGTTGAGGTAGGAAGACTGTCTGCTCCCCCATTAAATAGCTCCAGACTGTTAACCACTTAGTTCTTTGCTGATTTTCTTTCTCTTTTCACCATTTGGATTTTATCTAGCATCTTAAGCTGTTGTGATTGTGTGTACAAGCCTTTAGAATCAGAGAATCACAAAACTGTAAAATGCAAGAGCTTGAGGGAATCTTAGAGATCATTTAATCTATTAGTCTATCAAATTTTATAGATAAGAAAACTAAGCCCCAAGTGAGTGAGCAGTCCTTTTCTAATCCGTTGCTTTTAATCTTCTATTTTAATGGCTTTCAAACTGTGTTTAAAGGGCACTCTACTCAATTTCAGGTCAGGCCATAATGTTCATCTTCCTCTAAAATGCTATGGGTAAATTAAACTTAAAAAGATCTACTATAGGACAAACATACTTTGAATGAACTTAAAAATTAGGCTGTATCCGTGCAGTATCAGAAGTACAAGATAATCATTTTATTTAACAATAGAATCTCTTCTTTTTAGTTATTTTGGGCTTGTGTTCTATTTTGCTTTACTCATTTATAAAACCCTTACTCCTTATTCATTTGACACCTCACTCAGCCTCGTCACTGAGTAACCAGACTATTCACTGAATAGTTGTTTCTACCCTATGTGTTAGAAATTTGCAGGGCAAGGGAAGAGAAACACATACATTTACTAAGCACTCACTGTTGTGCAGCTATGATCCTTACCAAAAAAAACCCCTTAAGATGGATATGTTATCCTCACTTTATAGATGAGGAAACCAAGATCAAAAAGTTGCACAATCTACCCAAGGTCACAGAGTTAATAACTGGTAGAGGAGAAATGTAAACACAGGTGCCTGATGCTAGTTACTTCATTGCTGCTCTTATGGAATTCATAATCTATAAAGAAAGAAGGGTACATATTCAACTAACTCTATGATAGGGTGACAAAAGCAACCACAGCAGCATGGAAGCACAGAAAGAGGAAGTAAGTAATTGTACCAGAAAAGGTAAGAGAAGGTTACACACTGACATTTGAGGAAAACCTTATTTATAGCAGTAAAATAATGAAGCAAACATTTTTATAGGAAATACTATGGGTTAAGCCCATGGCATCTCCTTGATAACCTCACAATAACTTTATTATTTCCCCCTTCTACAAAGGAAATTGAGGCACAGATAGGTTAAAGGAACACAGCCAAGGCCACACACACTAGAAAGTGGCTAGTTCCAGGGCGCCCTCCATAACCACTGTGCTATGCTAATTCCTAGAGGTGGAAAAAGATGAAGGTGTCCCCAGGTGAGGGAAGAGGAAAGGGACCAGGGCATAGGCATCAATATGCAAGGGAAACAAAGAGGACTCTGAGGTAACTGGAACAGCTCAACACAAGTGGAAACCTTTAAGTCAGATCATGTCACCACTCCCCTAAAAACCCAGCCCTGGCTGCTCACTGCATTTAAGAGAAACCTGCATATACCCTATCTACTTTCTCTCTAGTGTCAACGCTCGCCATGCACCCCCGCACTCATAGCCTCCCTGCCATGATGACCTTTCAGGTCCTAAAACTCACCAACCTCGCTCTTGCCTCAGAAACTTTACACATGGTGGTGTCTCCTTCTGAAATATTGTTCCCCTCACTTTTTCCTAGCTAACACTTGAACACCCTCTGGTCTCCACCCAGTCATGATTTACTCACACAGGCCTTTGAAACTCCGCACCTTGTTACAATATCTCGTAGCAGCACCCTCACTTTTCCTTCACAGCATTCACCCCACTTTATAATTATCTATCTGACGGTGTGGCCACAGACTCTAAGCTCCATGAAGGCATGGGGCATGGCTGGCTTTTTCTCCGCCCCCCCCCAAATTGCTCTTTTTTTGTTTCCGCATGACTAGCACATAATTAAATAGCCGAAGTTGGAGCTGGAACTGGAAGGCATGGTCTTTATCCTATGGACAATTAGAAGGCAGAAAAATCTAATCGAGAATTGTGACAAGATCGAATAGAGGTTTAAATAAAACAAAACACAACCGTATAGTGCGGGCGAGGATGAAAGGCCAAGGCTGAAAGTCTAGTCGACGATCATTTCAATAATGAGAAATAGTGAGGGCCTGGACCAAGGGAATGAATTTAAGACTGCAGGTGGCATGGCTGGACTTGTTGGTTGGACAGGTGTGTGTGTGTGTGTGTGTTTTTGTGTGTGTGTACCTACTATGTGCACTCTGTGAACTACTATCCACTTAGGAGGACAAAATATTAAAAAGTAGACCTGCATGAAAACAAACAAACAAACCACTATGCTCTCCATAAAAGAAAAAGTTCAAAAAATAAAGACCCATCGCTCCTCCCAGCCCTTTGATCCGGAGGGAATTGAGGAATGAGTAACCATTTGCCAAGGACATGTTCTCTTCAAGGCGAAGCCAGTCAGGCAAAGATGAAGTAGGAGAATTATATGACAAGCCTGGGACTGCAAAGAAGTTTTCAGTCAATGGAATGAGGATCTCAAAGCATACTCAGTAAAAGGGCATAAGGTGAGTTTCACGGAGAAAGGATAAGCCAGGGAAAGGCTAAGAGAAAACAAAATGGTATAAGCAGGGTAAATGTGACTTACCTATATATAAAAAAAAAAAAAATGTAAGAAGGAAAACCACACATTGGAAGGAGATTGTGAACCCCAACACTGAGGGAAGCAAAGAGCTGAAAGATTATCTGGGAAGATCACAAATGGAAGTAGCCAGCATCAGCCACCAAGCATGGCTTCCTCCCTGTGGGTGGTAAGAAGGGTGAGCGCTGGGGCCTGGCCTCCCATGGCGGGCATGGCTATTGGTAGCTGCTCTGGCCGCTGCAGATTCTACTCTTCAGTAAAGCTCTCCTACATAAGACTTAAAGAGTGAAAGCTGATATTCCAATAATCCCTGTCTTAGATTTTTAAAATACTGTAACATCCTTTCTTGAAAATGGAAACTTCCTGGTAACTATTCTCCCCAATTTCCTACAGCTGAGTGAAATCTAAAGGTTACTTTAAATATAAAGTTCATCTTATCGAGAGCATCTGGGTGTCTCTACAGTAAGTCTATTTTTATTTCATGTTTAGCAGTAGTAAGACATGTACTGAGAGCTGCCATTTTCACACCTCCAACCAGTGCTCGTTTCCTCTTACATATGTCGTGGTACAGGAGCCAGACTCCAAACTTCTGATTTCCCAGAGTCGTTTAAAATCATGTTTTGAGTGCTTCTGGGTGGTGACAGACTGCCCCCACTTCTGTCTACACCCCCGACAGCTTGGGAATGGGACAGGGAGACAATGGTAGGGAATGGGTATCGTTCCGAAGGAGGTACGAAGGGCTGACACTTCCTGTTGCTCAAGTGCACACAAGTAGCATGGAATGCAGGGCTAGGTCCTTCAGAGTTCTCACCACTCTGGAGGAACAGTCCTTCTTACTGGGGACTTGAGGAGATTCAGAATTCATGCCCACAGGAGGCAGCTGTGTTTGGGGGAGGCAGCCTTCAGAGATACCTGAGCGGGGAGTGGGGGGAAGTTTGTTAAGATGACCACTAGCTGGTCAGGAAGCCCATGGGAGGGGGGAGCCCCTGCCTGCTTCCAGCTGCAGGTGTCAGCTCGGAGACCAGCTCCTAGTCCAGGGCAGGAAGCGTAAAGGATCACTCGATTCGTTCGGTAGTGGGTTCAGAATCAAACTGTCTTGACCTCTGGTGCCCCTTCCCTGTTACGGGGCTCCCACCTCACAGAAAGAAGACCACTACTCCTTTTGTTTCATCTGGTCTCATTTTCCTCAGGGTGTGTTCATTTCACTCTGCCTCATTTACTATCTATGCTCAACAAGAGAGCTTCTCTCTTCCTCAGCAGTTTTAGTCTGTAGCGGGCTCATTTCTCTGAACCCATTCCTGCTTTCCTTGAACTACCTCCTCCCCAAACTCTTTTTCCAGATATGGCAAACTTCTTGAAAGGGTAGTCTGCACTTACTAGTGCCTTCACATTCTCCCCTCAGGCTAATATAAAATGACTTCTAACCCCGTTGCTCTAAGATGGCACCTACACCGTTTTCACAAAAACCGCCAACAGACCTCTGATTGCCAAAACCAATGACTTCTCAATAGTCCCTTTCTGATTGCCCTTTTCTCCTTAAAACACTCCCCTTCCAAGACACTATGCTCTTTTGACTCGCCTCTCACCATCTGGCCACTTCCTCCACCTTCCTTCTCCCTGTACCTTCAGTATAGATGATCCCGAAACTCTGTCAGCATTTCTCCTCTCTATGGATCCCTGGTATGCATTCCCTCTTTGATTCCTCTATCGCTCCCAGACCTGTCTAACACTGGCCCGGACCGCCTGCTCCTGAACTAAAAGTCTGCATTTCTAGGGGAGCTGGGTGGCTCAGTTGGTTGAGCGCCTGACTCGATTTTGGCTCAGGTCCGGATCTCAGGGTCATGAGATCGAGCCCCACATCAGCCTCCAGGCTCAGTGGGGAGTCTGCTTGGGATTCTCTCTCTCCCTGCCCCTCACCACCCAGAATAAATAAAAATCTTTAATAAAAATAAAACTCTGCATTTCTAACTCTTTCAAGCATCTTCTGGATTTCTTGTGAGTCCCTCGAATTCAGCACAGTCAGAGCTGGCCTGTCCTTTCTCTCACCCATGCAAATGTGACACCTTCCTCTTCCTCAGCACTTACACTGTCATTAAGTTCTGTTGATTGTAACTCTCACACATCTTCCTGACCTGCCCCTCTGTTGGCTGCTTCTACTTCTGCTCTCATCTGGGCCCTCTAAAATCTTCATGAGGACCAGCAGGCAGTTAATAGAAGGAGCTTCAGAAATCAGACTAACTGGATTCCAGTTTTTCTCACTGAATAGCTGTGGACATTGGGTGAGTTATTTAACTCCTTTAAGACTCAGTTTCTTCATATGTTACATGCAGCTGGCACTTAGAACTACTATAAGAAATTTGGTGAGCTAAACACAATGTTATTCACAATGGTTGGCACATGGTAGCCACTCAAAGAGGTTATTTTTTTCACTCAGTACTCTCCTTACTTTCTCCCCATCACTGAGCTAGAGCACTCTGCCCTTAACTCTCCATTGTTCTCCTCCAATACACATTCAACACTCGAAACGGTTACTTTCTTTTTTTTTTTTTTTAGATTATTTATTTGGGAGGGGTTAGAGGGAGAGGGAGAGAGAGGACCCCAAGGAGGCCCCATGCCCAGCGTGGAGCCCAACGTGGGGCTGATCCCACCACCCTGAGATCGTGACTGAAGCTAAAATCAAGAGTCAGAAGTTCAACTGACTGAGCCACCCAGGGGCCCTAAACTGGTTACTTTCTAAATCAGAGATCCACTCAAGTCCGTCTTTGGTTAAAAACAAAACAAAACTTGTCACAAATTGTCATTGCCCATATGGCAGACAATCTCCTTAGTACGGCATTTATGACCCTTTAGAAATCTAACCTCAAACTACCTCTCCACCTTACAAATTCACCACTCCTTATCAAATAACCTGAACACCTGATGTATCTTACATTGTCAAGCCTTTGTTTCTTTATTGCAGCCATCCTGTCTTCAAGGTCTTCTCCCCTTTCATTTCTACCTGATGAAGTCATATTTCTATTTGCATAAGCACCTGTTCCTCCCAATAAATTCTAATTCCTTGGAAGCAAAGAACCTTCCTTATTAATCTGGCACATTGCATTCATTTCATTCATTCACCAAGCTTTTATTGGCTGAGAAACAGGCATTGTGCTAAGTCCCAGGGATATAAAGCCAAAGAAAATAGGTCCTACACCATTAACCCCTATATAGTCTCATGAGGAAGATGGGTCCACAAATTATTCCAGTAGAGTGATAAGTGAGAGGATAAAGCAGTGGTTCTCAATCTGGTGGCATATTAGAACCCCCTAAAATCAATTCTTAAAAATGATAATGCCTAGGTTCAACCACCAGAAATTCTAATTTAATAGGTCTGTGGTGCATTTTTTTTTAAGCTCCTACGGCATAGTTATGTGAAGTGAGGTTTGCAGACCTCTGGGATAGAGCTGCATAAACAGAACAGGGAAGACACACCTTGAAGCTGGCACTTCTGACTGTTCCACAACATCTTAGCCCCTTTCTTCTTCCTTCCTTTCTACTCAGGTGTGCACCCTTTCTCCATCCAACTTAGGAGATATTGCCCTATCCCCAACTCAGTGGTATACTTGTGACTGGTTTAGGTGTAGGCAAAAGAACTCATTCTAAACAAGGATACCTAAGGGGAGGTCAGTTATGGGAAGTTGAGAAAAGGTTTCCTAATTCTAACAAAAACATACCAAGAAAGATAATTTTATTTTTTGTAAAGATTTTATTTATTTGAGAGAGAGAGAGAAAACATGAGCGGGGGAGGGGCAGAGAGAGAGAGAGAGAGAGAGAGAGAGGCATCCCCACTGAGCAGGAAGCCTGACGTAGGGCTGGATCCCAGGACCCTGAGATCATGACCTGAGCTGAAGATAGACGTTTAACCAACAAAGCCACCCAGGCACCCTGAGAGATAGTTTTCTTTTTGCCTTTGGACACTGCAATGCCTGGCTGTGACATCTGGAACTGCAGCAACTATATTGTAACCATGAGGGGATCTGAGGCAGACCTGAGATCCAGAAAGGGCCTGGCTTCTTGATGACCCTGTTAGGTTACTGCATCAAACAACCCTAATGTTGGTCTACCTGTGCATTTCTTAATGTATGCAATAATAAATTTCCTAATTCCTTATGATACTTTGAGTCAGTTTTCTGTTTACACGCAACAGATGGCATCCTAACTAATATACAACTAAACCAAACTTGGAGATCAAGGAAAACAGTCCAGAAAAGGTGATATCTATGAAGAGTCTTCATCAAGGCAATCAAGAAGCAGGAGAAGCAAATAAAGAGGCATGGATATAAAAGTAGAAGATATTATGGAACTGCACATAGTTCAGAGTGGCTATTGCAAAGAGTATGGGCATAAAGATGAAGCTGGAAAGATGGGAGTTTGGAGCAAGAACTCGAGGAGGCTTGTATGCTGTGGCAGGTTAAATATGGCCACAAAACCTCTGCAGCTTCTTCTATTAAGAAGCAAAGTTGAGGGGCACCTGGGTGGCTCAGTTGGTTAAGTGTCTGCTTTCGGCTCAGGTCATGATCCCAGGGTCCTGGGATCGAGCCCCACGTCGGGCTCCCTGCTCCACAGAGAGCCTGCTTCTCCCTCTCCCACTGCTTGCCGCTCTGCCTACTGTGCTCTCTCTCTTTCTGCCAAATAAATAAATAAAATCTTAAAAAAAAAAAAAAGAAGCAAAGTTGATTTTCACACCCCATGAATATGGCTGGCTTCATGACTTGCTTTGACCAATGGAATGTACCAAAAGTGATGTTATGTTAATTCCAGAACCAAGGCCTGGCTCTCTTGAGATGCTGCCCTGAGGCTACCATATTGTAAAGAAGGCGATCTAGCGTAATGAAGGATGAGAGGCCAGTGGAAAAGAACTGAGGCACTTTGGCCACACTGGTACCAAGTGCTGAGCATGAGAGGCCATCTTGCCCCACACAGCTATTCCAGCCATCATCTGACTGCATGTAAAACTCAGAGCCAACCCACAGAATTATAAGAAATAATAAATCATTATTGTAGTAAGCCACTAGATTTGGGGCGGTTTGTTATGCAACAATAGCCACCTGATGGTTAAGCCATGCCAAGATGTGCTGACTTTACTCTGAAAACCATGAGGAGTAACCTGATTAAATTCATGTTTAGAAAGATCACCTCGGTGGCAGCATGAACAATGGGCTTGGCCTGGGGGCAGGTTGGAGGTAGAAGGACTGGTTGGAAGAACTGTTGTATTAATAGAGCTGAGAAATCATGTGGATCTGACCTAACACAGTGGCAGAAGGAAGGCAGAGAAGAGTCATTACGGAGGTAAAATCAGCATGATGGCAAATATAAGCTACAGTGCGTAAAGGAGAAACGTGAATTAGGAATTACAGTTCTCTGGACTAGGTAAATGAGTGGATGGTAGTGCCTTCACTAAGAGGGACTAGGGGAGGAAGAGAAGGTTTACTGGAACTGGAATATCTAAGTGGAGAATACGGCAAGGAGTTGTGAATACTCAATAAATGCTTAATGAAGAAATTAGTATGATGAACCTGGGTAGGTACTGTAGTGTTCTAGTCCAGTGAGCTGTGGTTATATGGCATAACCTGAGTTCTCTCTAAGTCAGGGAAGTTTAAATGATGTGAACTCATTTTCTTGATACTTCATCAGAATAGAAAGGAAAAGGAAAGATAAGTTTTGATGCAGTCCAAAATGCTCACAAATCCACATATTGTTCAGTTTATGTGCATCGATCTGTAATTCTCAGGGAGCACTACTAGTATCTGATGTTCCTATCTGAAAGTACTTTCTTAATCTATCCAGAAGGTAGTGCCATGATATAGGTTCTCTTTTTGTCCTCCATATTCTTCACTTGCCTCCCAACCTGTAAAGTCGCTTCCCTAACTCCACGCAAAGAAAGAGTTGAGACTATCCCCATGTCAGATACTTTGTCAAGTGAGCACAATCTATGATTTATTTTGTAATAAGCTACAAAGGCTACAAACAACTTTAATATGCACATGTAAATACTGGCTTACCTTTGAAATTGATTAAAATAGCAAGTAAATGGCTGGGAACCGATCTCATCTTTCCAGTACTGTTGCCAATTCATGACGCTTTCCAAGTTCTTCTGATTTTCTCTTTTACAGGGAGGAATATAGGAGCACTAGCAAAACAGAACACAGAAAATAAACTTATTATTCTACAGAATATTGAAATATGGTCCTTTTTTAATAGAGAGATGGTATTGTGCACATAGTAAATCTAATTCTGACCTACCTAATCTTTAATAGAACCAAACTGAAATCGTTGAATTACATTTCAAATTTCCAATTTGGAACAATTACAGAAAATATCCCAATTAAATGCAGCAAAAAATAATCTTCAGTCATTACAGTATGAGGATAGATTATAAATAAATAGTTACAGTCTAATAGCAAATTAAAAGCATGATATACTCTCTTTATTGTGGGCCTGAAAATCAGTAGAGGGAAGCAAAAAAGAAAGTTAATTTTTATCCCCAGTTGCTAACTATAGACCTTGATATTTTCCTCTTCCACCTCTAACTACCAAGCACACAGCTCTCTTCAGATACTGCTCTCAACCATTGAAACTCAAGTTTTCTTTTCTTACATTCTCTTGGACAATAAAATCAGCAGAAAACTTCCTCACAAGTACATAGTCAATGCATTTTGCTAACCGATGTCTTTTCCTGGCTCTGTCACTAACAAAGTATTTCTCTCTGAAGGGACCTAATTACTCTAAGCAATACAGAATCAGCAGATTTGGAAAATTATTCTTAACTCTAGATGTTAAAATTAACCCTTAGCATTCGAATCCATTTTCTCGGATTCAGTTTTTCTTTTTTTTGAAGTAGTCTCCTCACCCAGCGTGGGGCTCGAACTCATGACCCTGAGATCAACAGTCAGATGCTCCACCAACTGAGCCAGCCAGGCTCCCCTCTGATTCAGTTTTTTATAATGATGATGATCACAATAAAGATGGTGCCAATTTACTGTTACTGAATGTTTACAATACGCCCGGCACTGCAATAAATGTTTAACAGGCTTTAATGTGTTTCTTACAACAACCCTAAAATGATCTCCATTTTACAGATGAGGAAACAGATTTCTGTCAGCTCTACAACTGGATGCTGGTGATTTTATCACATTCGACTCCCAGATGTTCTAGGAAAATTTCCGATGTTAAAGAGTAGGGGAAACAAACAAACAAACCATTAGCTTCATAGTATAATTTTTTTAAAGATTTTATTTATTTATTTGACAGAGAGAGAGCACAAACAGAGGGAGTGGCAGGCAGAGGGAGAGGGAGAAGCAGGCTCCCCGCTAAGAAGGGAGCCCAATGTGGGGCTCGATCCCAGGACCCTGGCACCAACTGAGCCACCCCAGGGGCCCCTTCATAGTATAATTTGATTTGCATTATTTTAGAGCATATAGTTTGTCAACACCTTCCCACTATTTTCTGGTAAAATACAAACTTTTTAGTATGATGCACAGTCCTCTTCAGGATCTGCCCTCCCCTGCCTGGGACTCCGCCATTTAGAAGCACATAGTCCCAGGACATGTGGGTGGCTCAGTCGGTTAAGCGTCTGCCTTCGGCTCAGGTCATGATCCCAGGGTCCGCACTTTGAGTCCCGCATCGGGCTCCTTGGTCATCAGGGAGCCTGCTTGTCCCTCTGCCATTCCCTCTGCTTGTGCTCTCTCTGATCAATCAATCAATCAATCAATCAATCAATAAAACCTTCCAAAAAAAAGAGGAAAAGCAAAAACAAAAAGAAGAAGAAGGAGAAGCACATAGTCCCCAGATCTGCCATGTGCTGTCACACCTACTGGCTGGTGTATGCTGCTCTTTCTTCTTTTAATGCCCTTTTTCTTTTACTTCCCTTCTTTCCAGATGCAGCTCTGGTGCATCTGTTTGGGGGAACCTTCTCTTTCTTAGTCCACAGTTAAGCCCCCCTCCGCTGTCCTGCCATAGGCATCACGCCCTGAGCACCCGCAGCTGTAATCCCAGGATCGCACTGGTCGGTCTGTTTTACATCACCCTCCTCAATTCACTGGCAAGTTGGAACAGGGCTCTTTTTTCTTTTTTCCCTGCATCTTCACACTTAGGACTATGCCTGGTAATAGTGAAATTTCAAAAATGTTGGTAGAATTAATAACAACACACTTATATACATTTTTTATTCAAGATGATGAAGCTATTTTCACAGTAGTTAAACATTTCTCTTAACACAAAAATATTTTAAATTTTAGTAAATTTGGTTGTTTTCTATTATACATAACAAATTTACAACATCTTACACAAATCTTATTTTAATGATTGGATCACTGTATATTTACCCTCTGCACATATGGTTAATGTTCTATTAATAACAGTATAACATATATAAAGCTAAAAATTTCTGTGAAATTCTGAATTCTGAGATCTTCCAAAGCAGCAGTTGGGTTTAGAAGCAATATAGGCCATTAGATAAGTCTCTAGTCCTACTATTTGTTGGGTGTTTGGACTTGAGTAAATTACTTCCTTTTTCTGGATTTCATTTCTTCTAATCTGTAAACTCTCCAAAATAATTTCTAGCTCTACATTTCTATGATTCTCTTCTTGGAGGCACACCAAGAAAGGACCCAGCAGAAGGCAGGACTACAAACACTTTTGCAATATTTTTCCCAGAAAAGATCCTGCCCACTGGGGAAGTGGCTGGGCAGCCTGACTAAGTCACCATTCCAGCCAGCAAAAAGGACAAGTGTGGTAGGTCCTTTCTTGAGGACCTATACTTCGCCTTAGCTTAGTGTTCATAAGGGGCCTCTGATTTTTTTTTTTTTTATTGTTTATGTCCTATAATGTGCTGGACATTTCCTTGCCTTCTATTAAAACATTTTGCTTTCTATACCGTGGTCAATTAGTTTATAAAGTGAGAGTAGGTACCACCTGATTGTGTTCTTCGAAGGATATGTGAAACCTTAAAAATCCATCAGAGCCTTTTTTGCAATGGCTATACTCGACCCAAGAGGTACACTAAACATTTTAGGGAATAACAACTAGCAACCAAATGGAACTAAGGCAGATTTTTAAATTTTGCAAGTTAGTTCAGTTTGAACTCTTTGCTATTTAGTTTTTATCGTGGGGAAATGGGTTTAAAAGAAATATCTCCACCAAATGACAACTCTATGATTTGACCAGGAGAGTCACGTCCACGTGTTTCTGAAAAGGTCAGACAAAAACTTTCACTGAGTGAGTAAAGTCTGTAGTAGGTATGTTGTGGTTTCACGTGGGAAAAAAAGAAATGTTCCTCGCCTTTAGAATACTTTGAGGTAGTGTGGGTGAAGTTTTAGAAGCAAAGTCTTTTTTCACATGAGGAAAAATAGCCTGTGATGAAAATTCAAGTATTTTTTTCATGGACTGCATTCTTTCCCAGAGTATCATAGATTAAATAATGAGCTTATAATACTCTAGTAACTTTTAAATCTCACATCACCTTAAAAGGAAAAAATTTTAAAGGCTAACCGTATGTTCTTAAAAATCATTGTTTATTTTCTTATATCTTGATTCTCCAATTAGTTTGTCTTTAAAATTTCTGTGAAGCCTAAGTTGGATTCTCCCAAGATTCCTTCTCAACTCTAGCAGATCAATTTTAAAATAAGTAATAAATACCAATTCAAAGCAGTATTCTAGGAAAAAAAAATTTGGAAATTCAGTCAGAGACTCCTTTCCTCTCTAGGCTGTTCAAACCTGATGGGTTTCCAGGCGCTACCATAACTCCACCACGACTATCTCACCTTTGGGGGAGGGGCACAAACGATAATATTCACTGTTTCAGCAGCATCACTATTGTTGTCGTGGTTAACATTTATTGATTATAGGTGAAGCATGTCATGAATCCAAATCTCAATTAATCCAAATCAGCAAATGGTATAATCGCCTATGTTTTACAAATGAGGAAATCGAGGGGCAGAGGTTTAAGAAAACTTTCCCTCGGTTACAGTGGCAAATGTAAAAGTTGAGATTCAGACTGCAGAGGGTTCTTAACCAGTGTACCACCCGGCCCCACGTCTCTATCTTTAGGGCTTCCCAGTTTTCTCTCTCTGAAGCTCCCTGCTTTGGGGGTAAGGGAGATGCCCTGACTTCTGCATCCCTCTCTTGGAGAACCAGTGTCATGATACTTTGAGAATGGAGTTGGTGTAGCCCTCCCAGACGGAGGGGCTGAGGCAGTCTGTGGCAAAGTTTTGTTTTCCTGGTACACTCTCCGAGAACTGCATTGTTTTGTTTTGTTTTGTTTTATTATTATGTTAATCACCATACATTACATCGTTAGTTATTGATGTAGTGTTCCATGACTCATTGTTTGCGTATAACACCCAGTGCTCCATGCAGAACGTGCCCTCTTTAATACCCATCACCAGGCTAACCCATCCCCCTGCCCCCTCCCCTCTAGAACCCTCAGTTTGTTTCTCATAGTCCATAGTCTCTCACGGTTCGTCCGAGAACTGCATTGTAAGTCTTCGCTTGTTCCCTCCTGTCTCAATTTGGCTCCAGGGTTGGTTTTTGGTGCCATGGATGTAATTTCACTTAGGTGAATTTATAGACACAATGTCTTTGATCATAGAGGACAATGAGCGTTCCCGTGGAGAAACTTCTTCATACAATTCTGATCTTTTTTGTTTTTCACTTGCAAAGGCAGCATTTCCCAATTTCTAATATCATTATCACCCAAATAACCTTCACTATTGTCTGTGTCACTTGCTGCCTAAACTTGCATGAAATCATTTTCTTTAAAAAGTCAAGAGAAAAAGAGGAATGTGATAAAAATATTTGTTTAACGCTTACCTGGTAGAAAAAATTTTTTTGACTTTTGAATTCACGAACCAAGTTGACAGAATCAAGTGGGCTAAGCCTTCAGTGAGTTTTTAAGGGAAGACACTATCACCATTTGACGTGGAATATTTGATTATGTACTTATTATGACTTATTTTTCCATTATCTTATTTTAGGGTTTATCAAGATTTATAATAGCATTCTTTCCAGCCTATCACAATGGATTTACATTTTAATAGTACCCTCTTGAGTGTGTTCTTTTGTGTCTTGAGGATTGCATTTCAATCATGTGGGCAGAGTAGGCAGAATTCACTTTCTTCCTTTACTGAGTCATTTAAAAAACAATTGTACAAAACACGTGGTCCATTTAAAATATCAGGGAGCGAGTTCTATGTTAGGCATTATCTAAAAAACGGAAATGGAGAAACTGGTTTTCTTCTCCAGTTTCTTTATTGACTTCATTTGGTTAGGGAGGATAGTATTGAAAGACTTAACACTAGAATCGGTTTAGCTGATTAAATAATTTCCAAAGTAAACTTGGTTAGAAAATGAATTCTTGGGGTGCCTGGCTGGTTCAGTCAGTAGAGCATGTGACTCTTGATTTTGGGGTGGTAAGTTTGAGCCCCACATTGGGTGGAGA
The DNA here is from genome assembly GCF_964656455.1 of Halichoerus grypus. Lineage (NCBI taxonomy): Eukaryota > Metazoa > Chordata > Mammalia > Carnivora > Phocidae > Halichoerus > Halichoerus grypus. The sequence continues at coordinate 133,279,249 of NC_135717.1, read as the reverse complement.
GATTATTTAAAAGAATTTTTTTAAACCAGAAAATAAATTATTAACACATTATTTATTGGAACATAGGTCTAATTATATTTTATACTATGATCCCCCATTTTCTGAAATCCTATAAGATATTTGTGTCAGTTATGATTTATAACTTTAATGACATTTTTGACAGTATAAACATATAATTAGGAAAACACAATGGCATAAAAACTGTAACTTCCTTAATGTTTCATATACCTCAACTTCATTAATTGTATACACACACACCTTATGAATGTAGGTTAATTTAACACATATAAAATTATATGTCAGCTAAAAAAAAATTAAATTCTAGGGCAGGTGGTTCCAGAATGTGTATCCATATCTGAAAGCTAAATGAAAATAATCTTGTGGAAGAACTTGAAGTTCAAACAAATGGCTTAGAAAACATAAAAAGCGAGGCTAACTAAGAACAGGAGAAGCTAAAATAAGCTCTTCAGACAGAATAGGCTGGGCAGTTACAGTGTGGTGTCCAGCCTAGGGTTCATCAAAGTCTGTTCCGTGGACCACTTGGGTCGCTCATCAAAAAGATCCACCCTCCTGAGGGTCTGATTCAGTAAGACCAGGAATCTGTACTTTTAACAGCTCTCCTTTCCCTTGGAATGACAACTTTTTAGAACTGATAATTTATGCAACAAACCATTCTTGATTGCTGAGTACTGGACAGAGTACAAAGATTAGATATTACTCACCCTTTACTTGTCTCTCCCCTCCCTTCCCAGGAGCACACAATGTAGTAGTAGTAGCTTATTCACAAAGTGCTTTGTGATTACAGAAGAGAAGTGAAGATTTTGGCTTTGGGGGTATGAGAGAAGCTTCACAGAAGAGATGATTTTGATTTGTGTCTTTAAGTTGGAACAGGAATTTGCTTCTCAGAGAATGGCTTGAGAAGGTGACATTCCAAGAAGAAGAAATGGAATGTGCAATGACTTTGTGTATAAATGTTCCAGAAAGACTGAGTCATCTAATGTGCTTGGAGAATAGGGGGCATGGGGGATGGTGTTGAAAAATGCCCAATTATCTGAACTACTACTCACTGAAGAATTGTTCCTCTCTCCTTAAATGCTTCAATGAAAAATTGCTCACTACCTTCTGCATAGTATTTCCACCCACCCACCAATGCTCTTTTAGTTAGAATTTATTGTCATGTGTTGATACTATCTGCATTCTGTAATTTAGTAATATTCATTTAACTTCTGGATTCAAGCAGACTGTTCAGGTTGGTGATTCTATTAAAACTGAGAAAAGTTTCAAATGACATTCCAATTTCAAGAGAAAATAGTTCATTCAACATTAGAGTTAGAAAATAAAAATACAATGTCTTTACTACAAATAGAGATCGAATCTCAATAGAAAAAGTCAAATCAAAACAAGGAGTTTTAATCTGGAAAAAGCTCGATAGTTATTATTTGTAACAAGCATGACAGTAGTTGTAAAAATTGGTTCCATGGCATATGATCCTAATTTAAAATCTCTGAGGAGGTGGCCAATCCTCATGACCATACAGAACACTGAAATAAAAGTTTCTTAAATGTTCATGCATGCATTCAGATATGCCGCATTGATGGCATTATTTGTGCACTGTATTGTATACTGTACACAAATTTCAGTGTGTATATGCATATTTAATGAAATATTACAGCCATCATTTCTGCATGCAGGAGACCAACAAGCCCTATCCATGCTAAGTCCCCGAGGACCAGGATTGATAGATGATGGTGATAAAAACTTGATGTTTCCTACTTGTGGTAGAGTGTGCTTTCCAAAGATGGCCACACCAATATTTATCCCATTTCACAAGCTTTTACGATGTGACATTGACACTCTTCTATTCAGGGGTGCAGCTTTATCTTTCCTTCCCTAGAACATGGATGAGCCTGTGATCCTGTATGACTTCCAAGGCTAAATCAGAAAAGGTGACATAGCTTCTGCCTGCAACTCTCTCTTGGGAATGCCTGCCCCTGGAATCCAGACACTTTTCCATGAGGAAGCCAAAACTGCCCATGCAGAGAGATCACACAGAAAGGCCCATGTGGAGAGGAACTGAGAGCCCCCCAGCCAGTAGGCAGCATCAACTACCTGATAGGTGAGTAAGTGAGCCTTCAGATGATTCCAGCCTCCAGCCCTTGAGTATTCCACTGGGACCAGAAAACAAGGAGCAGAGATAAGCTGTCCCCTTTATGCCCTGTCTGAATTTCTGGCCCACAGAATTTGTGAGCATAATAAAAATAATTTAATCCACAGGGATCTTTGACAGTGGCTAACAGATCATAGGGTCCCTAGGACTAAAAATATGAACACCCTTTAAGGTTCTTCTTGAACTATATAGCTGAAAAAACCTGAGGTTTGATGAAATGTAGTCCAGTGAGCCACTCTGACATAAGAGAGGGCTCCTCATCCAATCCCCAGGCCAAAAACTCCTTGAATAAAGAGGAGGCTGGTCATCCTTGGGGACAGACCCCTTGGTAGTATCTGAAGTAGCACCTATGAAAATCTTCTAACCTTTCCCCAGAGAACATGCAGACATTTACCAGAGCAGCTGTGCAAGGGGGAAAGGGCAAACATTTATTTTATTTTTTTAAATTTTAATTCCAATATAGCTAACATACAGTGTTATATTAGTGTCAGGTGTACAATATGGTGATTCAACAATTCTATACGTTACCTGTACTCTTAATTTCCTTCACCTGTTTCACCCATCCCCTTACTCACCTCTCCTCTGGCAACCATCATTTGTCCTCTATAGTTAACAGTCTGGGTTTTGGCATGTCTAGAAAGGGCAGACATTTAAAGTATTATTGGACACTGGTTCTGTGCTAACCTTTATCCCTGAGGACCCTAAGTATGACTGTGCTCACAATGTGGGCTCATAGCATCAGGAGAAAATGGAGTGTGGGCCCAAGTTGGTATCACGATGGGTCCAGAGAGTCCATGTGGTTGTTCCTATAGATACTGAAAGTATAGATGCAATACACGTACTTAACATTAGTCCACAATTCCTCCCCTGACCCCCTTACTCATAGACAGAAGCTATTTTGGTGGATGAGTCTGAAACTGCCTGCTCTTTCCCCAAATAGTAAACCAATAAACCAGTATTGCCACCCTAGGAAGTCACAGAGATTACAGGAGTGGGATTCCTATCATGTCGCCATTTAACTTGCCTATTTGGCTCCTGAAGAGGGCAGACAAGTCTTGGAGAATGGCTATATTGTTAAATGAATTAGTGGTGGCCATTTCAGATAGTCTATTTATTGGAGCAAATAAACTTACCTCTGGAAACTATTCTATGGCAATTGATTTGGCAAATGCTATTCTCTCCATCTTTGTGGACAAACAATATCAGAGACAGCTGTTTTTACCTGACCGAGAGGGTGCAGACTCTCCAGTCTTACTCAGGACTGTCTTACTCAGCACTGCCTCAACTCTCTCTGGCTGTTATGCTGTACTCCGCAGGAAACTTGACCCCCCTCTCTCCCACAGAACATTACAGCGTAGATTGATGATAACATGCTGATTATTGCACCTGGAAGCAGGGAGTACAAAGTGCCCTAGATTCTTTGGTAAATCACAGGTGTGCCAGTGAGTGGGAAATTCGGGGGGGGGGGGCGGGGGCTGCCACCTCACTGAGGCTTCCGGGAGTCTAGTGGTCTAGGGAATTTCTGAATATCCCTTCCAAAGTGAAAGACAGATTGCTGCATCTTTCACTCCTTAAAAATAAGAAAGAGTCACAATGCTTGGTGGACTCCCTTATATTTTGGCGGAAACATATACCCACTTTTGAGATTGCTACTCTGACCCTTTTACTGAGTAACCCATAATGCCACCAACTTTCAGTGGCAGCTAGAGCAGGAGAACCTGCTCCAGCTGCTCCAGGCTCCAGCCCTCTCAATTCACCTTTTTGGCCCAGTGCCTCCAACAGTATATGAGGTCTGTGCCAGATTGGGGGGATACATGGAGCCCACCAAGAGCCCTGATAACATAGAGCAAACCCATGCTTTCTTTGGCAAATATTCTCCTTCTAAGAAACCATTGATTTGTTACTGAGTGTCAGTAGGGTCAGAATGTCTAAACATGGAACATCAAGTTACCATGCTACCCTTTGTACACTGGGCATTTTGACCCACGAAAACACAGGGGTGCCATTTACAGGGCTGAAGAAGGTCATGGTGGGAAATAAGTGTCATAAGCAAACGGCTCACACTGCCAGCACACTTTCTCTTTTGATACTATCGCCTTTCACAACCTGTCCTAATAAATAGTTGTTAATCTAGGCCTGTATTTCTAATACTGGGATACACATACCCCCAGGAGTACTCTGTGGTATGCTAGTGGGTACTTGACCAGTTTGGGTGGATGAAAAGAATCTGAGCTCAGTGAGCATCACTTTGAGCAGAGCTTCTGATTGTTTCTCTTGTAAGGAATGATGTTGAAGGTACAGATCTACACTGATTTATGGACACTACCTAACAAAATTGCATTTTGATTAAGGGATGAGACTGTGTTAAATTCTCAGAAACAGAACTCTGATCAAAACATAAAATCTAAAAGTCGTATTTCCCATGTATCCTTTCTCAGGAAGCTACTTGAGGATGTACTCCACTGAAACAAAGGTATAAACCAAGAAAAAGGAAGGCACTGGATCAAGGAAACAGAGTACTCAATGTGAGGGAGACACAGCAAGCCTAACGTGTAACCAGTTCAATTTGGGGCAGTAGTAGGCTGAAGGAATCCAGAAAGGGCATCCCAGGAGATCTCCTTAAAAAGAAAAAAGTGGAGCTAAATGGAATAACCTTATGAAAAATAGTGTACAAAGTAGTTTTATGATTCTGTGGGAAAATTTTGGAAAAGGAAGAGAAAGGTGCATAGGAAAGTAAGAATATATGAGAAGGGGATGACTATCAGCTCAAGGAAAATAAACATTTAGAGAAATGAACAATAATTTACATAGTTAAAATAAGTTAATGCTCAATATTTGTTTAGCCAAAAATTATGATAGAACCATATTTAAAGGATGAAGGGCAGAAAAATGGGGTGGAATGGGACGGTGTAAGGAAGCTAATTCCTCATATTCCCTCATAGGTGGTCAATAGTATCTTTTTTTTTTTTAATTTTTTTTATTGTTATGTTAATCCCCATACATTACATCATTAGTTTTAGATATAGTGTTCCATGATTCATTGTTTGTGCATAACACCCAGTGCTCCATGCAGAACGTGCCCTCCTCAATACCCATCACCAGGCTAACCCATCCTCCCACCCCACTCCCCTCTAGAACCCTCAGTTTGTTTTTCAGAGTCCATCGTCTCTCATGGTTCTTCTCTCCCTCTGATTTCCCCCCCTTCATTCTTCCCCTCCTGCTACATTCTTCTTCTTCTTTTTTTCTTTCTTAACATATATTGCATTATTTGTTTCAGAGGTACAGATCTGAGATTCAACAGTCTTGCGCAATTCACAGCACTTACCAGAACACATACCCTCCCCAGTGTCCATCACCCAGTCACCCCATCCCTCCCACCCCACCCCCCACTCCAGCAACCCTCAGTTTGTTTCCTGAGATTAAGAATTCCTCATATCAGTGAGGTCATATGATACATGTCTTTCTCTGACTGACTTATTTTGCTCAGCATAATACCCTCCAGTTCCATCCACGTCGTTGCAAATGGCAAGATTTCATTCCTTTTGATGGCTGCATAATATATTCTTAAGTGTAGTTGTCCCATAATTTTCATCTGAATATGTATGCTATCATAGGTGTTTGTTTCAATGTACTCTTAAAATCATAAAAAAATTTCAGAAGTGTTCGCTGTTTCCCGTGTGCTCTGGCATACTTTAAAATAGGATTAAAGGGGAGGAGGGTGGGAGGATGGGGTTACTGGGTGACGGGCATTAAGCAGGGCACGTGATGTAATGAGCACTGGGTGTTACATACAACTGATGAAATCACAGAACTCTACCTCTGAAACCAATAATCCACTATATGTTAATTAATTTAATTTAAATAAAATAAAATTAAAATTAAAAAATAAGATAGGATTCAAGTTATCTGTTTTCATAGAATTAACCTGGAAACATTTATAATTGGAGTTTCTTTGAATATTAGTGAGATTACACACATTTTCCATGTGTCTGCTTAGTTGAAATTCTTCACCAACTGACTGTTCACTCTCTGGCCTTGTGTATTAGTCAGGATTCTCCAGAAAAACAGAACCAACAGTATATATGTAGACACATAAGAGATTTACCATGAGGAATTGGCTCATATAAGGGAAACTGAGAAGTCCCACAGTCAGCTGCTCACCAGATGGAGACCCAGGAAAGCGGGTGCTGTAATTCAGTTCAAGTCTAAAGGCCCCCGGTCAGAGGGACACCAATGACATGTTGCAGCTCAAGCAGAGAGCAAATCTGCCCTTTCTCTGCTTTTTTGTTCTATTTAAGCCTTCGACAGTTCGGATAATGTCCACTGGCATTGGTGAAGATGGATCTTCCTTACTGAGACTACCAATTCAAATGCTCATCTCTTCCAGAAACACCCTCACAGATGCACCTAGAAATCATATTTTACTAGTTCTGTGGGCATTTGTTAGCCCAGGCAAGTTGGCATATAAAATTAATCATCAAGCCTAGTGTGCTACTGAAGAGATGGTCATCTATTGCTAACAGTTCTTCATATGTTGGGTTTTGAATCATTTCTCTACCACAGTGCAAATATTCTCCCCAGTGTGTCATTTTTCTTTAAATTTTAATGTTTTTTTAAAAACATATATAAGCTTTTCTTATTATGTCATTAAAGAAATCAGTGCATTCTTTTATGATTTCTGCCCTTGATGTCATGTTTAGAAAGGCTTGTACAGCCCTAAAAATTATGCAAATATTTACCTATATTTTATCTATTACTTTCCCTGTTTATTTTTATGCATCAAAATTTTTATTCCATCAAAATTATAATTTTATTTTAATTAAATCTGTATCTTATTTTTATCAAACTTTTTTCCCAATAATTTCTGAGTATTTTCCAAATAAATTTTATTTGGAAAATTAGTATTTTAAAATATATATTTTTCCAAATAATAGGGAAGTTTTAACATCATTTACTGAATAAGACACCTCTTTATGAGTTACTTGAAATGCCAAAATTTGCAAAGCAAATCTCCTTTCAGCATTTTTTTCTGATAACAGCTTTATTGAAATATAATTCACATACCATTTCATTCACCCATTTAAAATGTACAATTCAGGGGCGCCTGAGTGGCCCAGTCGGTTAAGCATCTGCCTTTGGCTCGGGTCAGGATCCCAGGGTCCTGGGATTGAGTCCCATGTTGGGCTTCCCACTCAGCAGGGAGTCTGCTTCTTCCTCTCCCTCTACTCCTCCCTCCCAACTCATGCTCTCTTTCTCTCGCTCTTGCTCACTTTCTCTCTCTCAAATAAATACATAAAACCTTTAAAAATTTAAATTTTACAATTAAAAAATGTAAAAAAATAGAATGTACAATTTAATGGTTTTTAGTAGATTCACAGAAGTGTGCAATCACTGCCACAAAAGTTTTAGAACGTTTTCATCATCCCAAGAAGACACCCTGTACACATTTGAACATATTTTTATGTGCTTACTGGCTATTTGTATACCTTCTTTGGAAAAATATCTATTCACATCTTTTGCCTATCTTTCAGTTGGCTTATCTGCCTTTTTTTTTTTTAGAAGATTTTATTTATTTATTTGATGGAGAGAGACACAACGATAGAGGGAACACAAGCAGGGGGAGTGGGAGAGGGAGAAGCAGACTTCCCACGGAGCAGGGAGCCCGACGTGTGGCTTGATCCCAGGACCCTGGGATCATGACCTGAGCCGAAGGCAGAAGCTTAACAACTAAGCCACCCAGGCACCCCACCTATCCGCCTTTTTAATTGTTGTTGAGTTGTAAAAGTTCTTTATTTATTCTGGATAGTCAATCTTTATCAGATATATGATTTGCAAATGTTTTTCCTCATTCTGTGGCTGTCTTTTCACTTTTTTGATGGTGTCCTCTGAAACACAAGTTTTTAATTGTGTTTAAGTCCAATCATCAATTTTTCCTTTGGTTGCTTGTGCTTTTCATGTCATATTTAAGAAACTTTGCCTAATTCAAAGTCATAAAGATTTACACTTACATTTTCCTCTAAGAGCTTTATAGTTTAAGCTCTTACATTTAGGTTTATGATCATTTTAAGTTAATTTTTGTATATGGTGTGAGGTAGGAGTCCAACTTCATTCTTTTGCATGCATACAGTTGTTCCAGCACCACTGGTTGAAAAGACTGTTCTTTCCCTGTTGAATGCTCTTGACAGAACTGCCAAAAATCAATTACCCATAAAGGTGCTCATTTACTCTGGACTCTCAATTCTATTCCATAGATTGGTATGTCTTGTACCACACAGTGTTGATTTCTGTAGCTTTCCAGTAAGTTTTAAAACTGTAATGTGTGAGTCTTCCACCATTGTTCTCTTTTTTCAAGATCATTTTGGCTATCCTCATGTCCTTTAAATTTCCATATGAATTTTAGGATCAGTTTGTCAATTTCTGCAAACAGTCCAACTGATAGGGATATCAATGGATCTGTACACCAATTTGGGAAGTGTGCCATCTTTACAATATTAAGTCTTCCAATTCACAAACAAAGAATATCTTTTCATTTATTTAGGTCTTCTTTAATTTCTCTTGATAGTGTTTTGTAGTTTTCAGGGTACAAGTCTTTTGTTAAAAATACTCTTTTGTGAAATACATTCCTAAGTATTTTATTATTTTGATAATAGTGTAAATAGAATTGTGTTTTTAATTTCATTTTTTGATTGTTCATTGTTAGTATATAAAAATACAATTGACTTTTGTATATTGACCTTGTATTCTGTAACCTTGCTGAATTTATTATGTCTAATAGATGAATTTTTCGTTTGTTTTGTTTTTGGTAGATTCTTTAGGAGTTTCTTTATGCAAGATCAAGTGATTTGTAAATAGAGGTAGTTTTAGTTCTTCCTTTCCAATCCGGCTGTCTTTTTATTTCTTGCTTAACTGTCCTGGGTAGAAGCTCCAACATCATACAGGAGTGGCAAGAGTAGACATCCTTATTTCTGATCTTAGGGGAAAGTTTTCAGCCTTTCATCATTAAGCATATTAGCTATTAGTAGTTGCTCTTTGAGGAAGTTCTCTCTTATTCCTAGTTTACTGATTTTTTTTTTTAATCATAAGACGATTTTGTGAAATGTTTTTTCTGCATATACTGAGATAATTATGTGATTTTTGTCCTTTATTTTATTAATATGGTGTATTACATTGATTGATCTTAGCACATTGAACCAACATTGCATTCCTGGAATAAATCCCACTTGATCATGGTGTATGATCACAAACTCTTCCAAACAATAGAAGAGGAAACACTTCCCAACTAATTCTATTACCATGATACCAAAATCAGACAAGGACATCACAAGAAAACTACAGACCAGATAAATATAGATGTAAAAATCCTCAACAAAATGCTAGCAAACCAAATCTAGGAACATATAAAAATGATTATATACCATGACCAAGTTAGGAGAATGGGGAATGAGTACTAGTGTGTATGGGATTCCTTTGGGGATTGATGACAATATTTTGAAATTAGAAAGTGACAATGATTGCATAATTGTGTGACTATACTAAAAACTGTACCTATTAAAAGGGCAAATATCATTTTATGTAAATTACATGTCATTTTTTTTTTTTAAAGAAAGCTGCCTCCCTCTATTTTCACTTTTCCCCTGTCCTACTGCCCGAAAGGCAGACATGATCAAGTTAGTAAAAAACATGTTAGGGGATGGTAGAGCAACAAGATGGTAGGAACCTGGGTCTTTGGGTAACCTTCCACATCAGACAGGCACAGCCCCATGGATTGCCTACAGGCTCAGACATTTACAACAAACAAACAAACAAACAAACAAAAACAACAACAAAGCCAGTACCTGCTTTGTTTAGATCACTGTGATTAGGTTCCTGTTAAAGTATCCCATCCAATATCCTAATTAATTCAATTAGGTTGTTTCGATTTTTCAGGACTACACACAATTCTGCAATGAAATTCCTCACATATATATATATATTTCCCTGGACATGTGTTAGAGTTTTTTTTAGAGTAAATACCTTGAAGTGAAATTGTTGGGTTGTTGGGTATGCACAGCTTCAGTTACACTTAATATGTCTAATTATTTTCCTAAGTGGTTGAACCAATTTTCTAGCAATGGGTAAAACTACCATTTTCTTGAATCCTCACCAACACTTGGTCATATTAAGTTTTGCCAAATTGATAAGTGTGAAATGGTGATCCATTACTGTTGTCATTTGGATTTCCATGAGATTAGTGGAATTGAACATCTTTTCACATTTATTGATCATTTGAGTTTTTTTCATGAATCACTTGTACATATCCTTTGCTCATTTTCCCATTGTCTATACCATTGTCTTAATGATTTGTAGACATTTTCATTTTTGTTTATTATTTGTTACTTGTTTGCCATTATTTTCTACTAGAGTTTGGCTTATACTTCCACTTTGTTTATAATAATTTTAGTCATACAGAAATTATTATTTTAATGTGTTCAAACGTATCAGTTTTTTCCTCTTATGATTTGTTCTTTTAGCCTCATTTCAGAAAATATTTCTTAAACATATGTCATAAAGATATTTTCCCATGCCACCTCCTGAAAGTTTTATAGTTTTCTTTTCATATTTAGTTTTTCTTCCATTTGGAACTGGTTTTTATGAATGTGAATTATGTGTCAAATTTTCCTTTTTATGTAGAGTTAATTGTTCAAGCACCATTTATTCATAATTTCATTCCTTCCCTGATGAACTTCTCATATTTTCTATGTCTTTCAGTAAAACTTAACAATTGTTAGTTTAATTTCACTGAGGATATAATCTTTATTATTTCACTCCTCTAAAATTTGTTGAGGCTTACTTTATGACCCAGGGTATAATCAGTTTTTGTAAATGTTATAGGAGCACTTAAAATAATGTGCACCTTGCTACTACTGGATACACTATTCTATATGTCAGCTGTGTCTGTTGTTAAACATGTTAATCTATTATATATGTATTGATATTATTTTGTCGGACTGTTTAGTAGTCACAAACAGAGGTGTGTTAAAATCTCCATCATGATAGACTCGTGTATTTCTCCTTTGAGTTGTTTTATTTTTTTTAAGTATTTTGAGGCTATATTTTTAGGTATATTCCAATATTATTAAATTATGTTGAATTAAAATTTTTTATAATTACAAAATGTCCCTTTTTATCTAGTAACAAATTTTTGCCTCAAAGTCTACTCTATATAATGCAGACCCCAGCTTTTCTTTTGTCTTTTCTTTCTTTTTGACTGACGTTTACATGCATATTTCCCCATCTTTTAACTTTCAACTGTTCTGTGTCCTTATATTTTATGTATGATTCTTAAAAACAGCATATATTTGAGTTTGTTTGGTTTTTTTTCCAGTCTACAATCTCTGTCTTTTTTTTTTTTTTTTTTTAAGATTTTATTTGACAGAGAGAGACACAGCGAGAGAGGGAACACAAGCAGGGGCAGTGAGAGAGGGAGAAGTAGGCTTCCTGCCAAGCAGGGATCCCGATGTGGGCTCGATCCCAGGATCCGGGGATCATGACCTGAGCCAAAGGCAGATGCTTAATGACTGAGCCACCCAGGCACCTCTACAATCTCTGTCTTTTAAATGGAAGTTAGTCCACTTATATTTAATATAATCACTTATAAATTGAGGTTTAAATGTGCTATCTTATTTTCTGTTGTTGTTGGTATTCCACCTGTACATTTCTTTTTCTCTTTTTCCTTGCCTTCTTTTGGACCGTTTGCTTTATATCATTTCATTTCCCCCACGTATTTATATACTTTTTACTGTACAAATTCTTGAACTTCAACATAGAACTACTATGTCAGAAACTGGAGTGGAGTTTCTGATTCAGTGGACCTATGATGAAACTTGAGAATGTGAATTAATAGCAAATTCACAGATGATACTGATGTTACTGGTCCACTGACCACACTTTGAGAACCCTTGGTTTGCAGGATAAAATGGACTAGATATAAGGAGATCAGCAAAAAGATATTGAAATAATCAAAGCAAATGATAATGGTTTTGACTAGGACACTGGCAGTGAAAATTTTTACAAGTATTAATAGCAGAGAATAATGGTACCATTGAAAGAAACAAAAGGTTCCAGAATAGAAGCAGGTAAGAGAGATAAAGATGAATTTTGTTGCTATTTTTATCCTTGAAATAGAGAAAACAGAAAGTAATTATAATCATCAGAATTGAGGATTTAGCTTTCACTAATCAATATTATTTTCTGGTTTTCTATTCTTTAGAACTATTTTTTTTTTTAAATTCTCCTGATAAAAACAATTCTGTAAATGTATTTATTACAAAGGAAAAATTGGATTAAACTTATAGGATTTAAGATTTAAGTTTCTAGGATTTAATTTTCTCTAATGAGATGCATCATCAATACATGCTACTGCAATATAGTTAGATTACAACTAGTAAACTGGACATTGGATAAGGTTTCAAAGTCCATTTAGTCTGCTGTATCAACCAGATGAGTGATAAAGAAAAATTAGATGAATGGATATTCCTTCACATGTGCTTCAGTATACAGACAGGCCTTCTAGTGACCCAATCTGCTGGATTCTGCTACCAAACAAAGCAAATGCATGAAATAAATTTTATTTAAATTCGTTTATTTACAAAAATAGTCACCAATTAAATAATTTATATAACACATGAATTTCAATTTATACACTGGTTATTTTAAAATAAAAGAAGAAGTTATGGGGCGCCTGGGTGGCTCAGTCGTTAAGCGTCTGCCTTTGGCTCAGGTCATGATCCCAGGGTACTGGGATTGAGCCCCGCATCGGACTCCCTGCTCAGCTCCCTTCTCCCTCTCCCACTCCCCCTGCTTGTGTTCCCTCTCTTGCTGTGTCTCTCTCTGTCAAATAAATAAATAAAATCTTAAAAAAAAAAAAAAAGAAGTTATGACTACAACTCAAAAGTACACATTTTTATACATTTATGTGTCCTGGAGAGTACCTAAGTCATAGCATGAGGAACAGTGAGAAACATATGTAATATTAAGAACTCTTTTGTTCAGTATTTTACTTGAGTAACTGTAATATAAATGTATATACTATTTATCTAGGAACTCAACTGAATATGAAACTCTGCTAGAGACTGAAAAAAAATTGAACCCAAGGTAAATAAAACATGACATCTTCATTCATAAATGAGTGCCAAAAAATGATTTAAATAAACAAAATGTGTCAACAACCTATAGAAAGCTTTATAACTGAGGTAGTTTGTGATAAAATAAATGCATTTTTCCCAAAATGTAACCAAAATATATTGTAACATAACAAGTCTCTTTTGTAAAAGTAAAAAGACTCTGATTATTGTTTTAGATACATAATTTTGGGGGATCCTAAAAATAATTGAAATCTTCCTAAACAACAAATGGATTTCAGAGATGGATCATGATAAGTAATCTCAGACAGAAAGATCCTAGTAGTCTGCAGATTAGCTTTTTTCTAAAGAGCTATAATATAGGTGGATTTTTAATGTTCTGACCATAGCTTTAAATATCAGATATTATTACTCACCTACTCAAAAACCTTCCTTGGCTTCTGTATTAGATTCCTATTGTTGCTGTAACATAAATTTAGTGGCTTCAACAACACAAATTTATTATCTTAAAATTCTAATGGTCAGAATTCTCAAATGGGTTTCCCTGAACTCAAATCAAGACACCAGCAGGGGCTGTATTCCTTTCTGGATCCTCTAAGGGAGAATCTATTTTCTTGCCTTTTCCTGCTTCCTTGGAAAGGGAGGCTGCCTGCATTCCTGGCTCATGGCACCCTTCTGTATTCAAAGCTAGCAATGGCTGGTTAAGTCTTTCTCATATTGCATCACTCTGACCTCCTCTTTCTGCATTAAAGGCCCGTTATGACTACCCTATGCCCTCCAGGATAATCTCCCTTATTTTAGTATCAACTGATTAGCCACCTTAACTTCATCTGTAACTAATTCCCCGTTGCCATGGAACATAAGATATTTGCAGGTTCTGGGGATTAGGATGTGGACATCTTGGTAGGGGGGAGCATTACTCTTCCTCTCAGGGTTTCCCAGTGTCACCAAACCCATGCTGGCTATCAATGACATTATTGATCCCAATTTACTCTCCTGCCTTAGCCATAAATCTCCATTCTGTTGGTACCCGGTGTTCCAACCACATGGTCTATCTGATGATTCCTCCAAACAGCCTGTACTCACACAGCTCTACAGCTTTGCTCTTGGCATTTTCTCTTCCTTGATGTTCTCTTCATTCCTCCCTACTTTTCCTCCCCAGATGAAAATCCTATTCCTTCTCAAAATTTCATAGCAAATGTTTCATTCCCCATGAAGCTTTTCTCCTAATCTTTCCTCTCTAGACGTTCCTATCATGGTATTTGTACTTCCGTACAGAAGTTAACAATGCATTTCCTTTGATAGTTATTCATGTTCTTTGCTAGAGAATGCTCTTGTTAAGGGCAGAAACACATGGATTAATCCTCACTTGTGTGTCTGTTAGACATATCTAAGACTAACTCCTTGCTTTTCATTCACAGTCCTCCAAAACTACTCTTCTCTGGATTACCATCTAGTAAAATCACCTCCCTTCACCCGGTTGTGCTCCACAAACTGAGGAGTCATCTTTGACCAGGCCATCAGTGAACTTCACCAGTGCTCCCTCCTGATCTAAGTTACCTTCATCATTTGCCTTCCCTACTGTACTCCTTGTTTTCAGTCTTGTCCCCGTATCTCTCACCTTGCACATGCAAGCATGTGCATATGCATGGACACACAAAAACACATACAAATTCTATTCTCAACTCAGCATCCAGAGGGATCATTTACATTGTGTAGAAGTCTAAGTCTGATTATAACTCAGTCCTGCTTAATGTCAGACAGCTTACCATCACACGTAGAATAGAATCCAAAGTCCGTATCATGATCTGTAAGGCATAACCTCACCTCCCGCTGTTTTCTATCTTGCTTGCTATAGTCCTGTCTCACTGTCATCCTCCCTGTTCCTCCCTTTAGCCTGGCAGCCACTTGCCCCAAGGCCTGTGCACCTGCTGTGCCCTCAGCCTGTGAAACACTTTCTCCAGATAGCCACATGATTGACCCTTTTATGTCCTTTATGCCTCTACTCATGCCCTCATGTTCTTTGGGTCTCCATACAAATGTCACTTAATTGACCATCCTATGCAAAAGGGTAGCCCTTCATTTCTTCCACCACTGTCTGTACCCTTATGCTGCTTGAATTATCTTTACACACCTATCATTACATGACATCACATGATAAATCTATTTCTTGTCTGTCACCATCCACCAAAACACAAACTTCATGAGGGCAGAGACTTTATTTTGATCTCTCTTCTAGTCTCAGAACCTGCAAGCATGCATAGCACAGAGGAGACATTTAACAAAGTTAAATGAATAAACTTTTCTTTGTATGTCCTCCTGTTTCTTGCTCCGTTCTTTGATCACAGATGTCAAGCAAGTATTGGCAGAATGGAATTTTACCTACTTACTAAAAGTTATTTAATATAACCACCAGAGGAAAAACCACAGCAAGCCACTTTTATCATAGAGAAATAAAGATAGTAGAGAAATTGTCACAATTCAGCTTAGCCTTTTATTCCTTAGTTTTCATATGATGGACCTCTCTAGGTCACAAAGTATATCACACTGAATATTTATTTCAAGGATGGAGTTCAGAAATTAACCCCAGCAGACCACCCTGCCTACACAGGATGTGTGGCTAGGGGGTAGGGGGTGGGGAGTGGGGGGGTTGGGACACGCTAGTAAGTATGTGAAGGATACCAAGAAGGTGACTGTAAGCTGCAAGGGTGCAGTTAGGGACATCCAGTTTGGGGGGATACACTCAAAGTCTAAAGTGTTTCTTCTCTTCAGTAAATTTCTCTTTCACAATACTGATTTCTTAGAAACAGACTTTTTCCCTTTGTGTCTAGGTTTTTCAGACCAGAGAAAGAAATGAAAAAAAAAAAAAAAAACTCAGAGAAAAATAAAACATATAGCCTCTAATCACCCACTCTCTTGATGTACATACAAGAGGCAGTTTTAAAAATTCATCTTTTCTTTGCCACCCAATGTATATATTGATGCAAAATCAAATGTCTGGAACTATGTAAGTTCATTCCATTTATATTATACCTAATTTATTTCATTTTAAAGATTTTATTTATTTATGTGAGAGAGAGAGAAAGCAGGAGAGCACAGAGGGAGAGTGAGAGGGAGAAGCAGACTCTCAGCTGAGCAGAGAACCCTGTATGGGGCTCGGTCCCAGGACCTGCGATCATGACCTGAGCATGAGGCAGACACTTAACCGACTAAACCACCCAGGCACCCCTATACTAAACCAATTTTAAATGATCATTTCTACACGAACGTTAAATGATTCTCTTCTTTTCCTTCAGAATTTCCTTGAGTCCCTCCTTTTATACCAGCTCCCTATACTCAGTAGCATCAGTAACATCTTTTAACCTAAAAACACAAATATTAATCACAATGAATCTTTTTGGTTATTTTACTTTTCTTGCACAATTGATGAGTATGTTTTCTAAGCCAGTGGTTCTTGACTCTGTCTACAGATTAGAATCACTTGCAGAACTTTTTTAAAAACACCAAGACTCAGACTCTCCCAAGACCTGAAGGCGGGACCCAAGCATCAGAATCTTTTTCAAGTTCCCCCAGTGATTCTAATGTGCAGCCATGGTTAAGAACCAAAGCTCTTAGCCCACACAACTGTAAGCCACTCAGAAACAATGCAGTGATGGGAACAGTAGCAAGAGGAAGCTGATCCCACATTTAGATTTCACTATGGTTAAATCCCAGAGCAGGCGATTGCCCTATGTATAACTAGTTGACTTAAATACTATATTACGTGACTGGATAGATACAGTGATTATCCTTGACAATATGGATATGATTCAAAACATAAATAAGCTGAATAGCACTTAAAGATATTTTAAAGAGAATATTAGTCAAAGGTCACATTTATTCACACTATCTTCCTTAGTAGTCTGTGGCTTAAGAAATTATACATTTGCAATATTCTTTCCCTTACCCTGCTTTTTACTATAATTAATCCAGCAAACTCAAGGGAGGGGTGGGGGAAAGTCCTTGTTCTTTTTTTTTTTTTTTTCCTGAGAAGTGATTCCTAAATGGTTTCTTGTGTAGTGGGTCACAAAGAAGAAAAGGTTGAAGGTGATTAGAACCCATGGCACTGAAGGGAATCCAGACATTCTACAAAGAGTCTTTGATAAATAGGCAATGTAATGCAAAGAAAAGATGTAGGCACCCAAGAAGCAAGAGAAGAGGACAATGGGTATTGCCTAATTACAAGAGCACTGTGGACACATTCTGCTTTTGTACCAGACTCTGGCACAATATTTTGGTTATGTTGAATTTTTCATCACTAATTGCTTACAAGAATTTCCAAATTGAGCATTTAATTGTCCAAAAGTAGGAAGGTGACTGCAAAAGAACAAACTTAGGCTCTATAAATGCTATAATGTAATCATAATTTGTATAAAGATATATATATATATACTGACTGGTTTGGCTGAGGAAACCTTGACTAAATTGACTGGGATGTTGTTCATCACTTTTTGGTAGCATAAATATCTTTCTCCAGCTCTGTCATTTCTTGAATACTTAACTTTATAAAATGTCATTTTGTTCAGATGCTTTTTCAAAACATTTGTTGCCAGGATCTGAACTGGCACTGGAAGAAAACAGGTTATTTGCAACAAAAAGAGAGAGATAAAATTGTAGTATTACATAAAGCATTATGACTGCTTCCAAGTGATTTAAAAATCTATGTCCTAATGATCTCAATTTACTTTTTCTGCCATATCCTTCAAAATTGCCTGGAAATTACAAAGCAGGCTTTTTTGCAGTAAATTCTAACTTCTCAATGTCTTGATTAGATATTAGCCATTTACTGGTATATGTGTATGTAATATATTATTAGTGCCTGAACCACTATCTTAAACTAATTAGCAGTGTTTCACTAATTATAACAATGCCTCCTAAATGATGAATTACCATATAATTTCTAAATCACTACTACTGCTTGGCACCTTCTTTTATATTATTGGTTTAATCCTGAAAAAAATGTGATGTTTCTAAAACCCTAAGATTTCTTTTGAAATTTCTGAGTTTTAGCAGATTAACTTACAACATTTGTTTTTGAGACATGGCTTCTTCAAGACATTGAACATTATACCTTATCTAAATCTGTATTTTTATATTTACTTCTTATATATTATCTTCATTTTTAAGGTAAATGAATATACATTCGTCAGCAGGAGCACATCTTTTTTAAAGAGGAGTCATATTTTTAAAAAGGAATTCCTTTTTTAAAATTTCCCAAATTCGGGGCGCCTGGGTGGCTCAGTCGTTAAGCATCTGCCTTCAGCTCAGGTCATGATCCCAGTGTCCTGGGATCGAGCCCCGCATCGAGCCCCGCATCGGGCTCCCTGCTGCGCAGGAAGCCTGCTTCTCCCTCTCCCACTGCCCCTGCTTGTGTTCCCTCTCCCGCTGTCTCTGTCAAAAAATAAATAAAATCTTTAAAAAAATAAAAATAAAAATAAAAAAATAAAATTTCCCAAATTCAAGAATTCCTAAACTATTTGTTTAGGAAACAAGACCCGGAGTTTTACTGCAGAGAAGTAGTAAGTTTAAGTTCTCTTAAAATGCTAATATAGAAATGTTTTCTTTTGTATTAATACATCTTGTCACATTTAACAAAGTTTTCCTGTGTACACAAGATTCATTCCCTTTTGGATTGTTTTTCTGGTTGATCTTTGAGCAGAGCCCTCACAAAGAGGGAAAATGACAGTAACTTTAAAGAAGAAACACACCTTTACTCGATAGTTAAGCGACTAGAACAGTAAGAACAGATCAACAGAAGATAAAAAACAAAAGCCTTCTTGCAGAAGCAGGTGTACTACAAAGCTCAATTAGTTCACAGACTGAGGACACTGCTTTTTATAAGTTTTTTTTCTCCGCTGGGAACAGTTTTCTGAGTCTCCCTCTCTCCGCTCTCCATCCCTCGAGTCCTAACCAGGTTTTTTCTTTTTTGCTTGAGAGAATGAAAAAAGTTGCCGGGGAAGGAATATTCGGTACATTTCACGAAGGGGTTTCTATTTTCAGTAAGTTTTACCGTTCTCCAGATGGCTCCCGAAGAGTCCCTAGACACAGAGTCACCAGGCTTCCTCGCGACCCTTTTGAGAATCTATTTCATGAAAACCAGGAACTCTCGATACCCCCCAGAACAGACCTACCCAGAATTTCGCATGTGATTTCCACGTCGTTTGTGGAAATCACCCTCACCTTTGCATCCCAAGTTAAAAACGTCTGTTTAGAGTTAAAAGGCAAGGAACCCTCTAACATCTTCCAAGGGCCCTTAAAGACCCCCTCGACCTCCCTAAGCGAGTGCTTGACGCGGCCAGTGGGAGCTCAGACCTCGACCGTGCGTCCGAGTAGGTGGATCCCTGCTACCCACTGGCTTTAACGAGAGGAAAAGTTAACTTTCGGCTCCTTGCAGGTCTCCAAAGACCGTATTGCAGGCGCCGGACTGAGCTGGGCCAAGGTCTCAAAATGTGAGACCAGACAAGAGAGATGTGTAAAGAAAGCCTCAGGGCACCACAGGTCGCCTCACACAAACCCACCTCAAGGACCGGGCCCCGGGGCTCCCGGCGGTGCCCACTGCGGGTTTGAGTACAGCCTCCAACGCCGGCCCCGTCTCCTCCTAGGAACGAGAGCATACCTCGAGCCCACCCGGCGCGGCGTCTGACACTGAGGCTCCCCCAAACCTCAAGACCTCGGCAGGAGCCAGGCATCGCTCGCGGGGCGTCCTTACCTTGGGGTTGGTCAGGAGCTGGTGCTCGTCGCTGTGCAGCAGCGCTCTGGAGTTGGACTCGGAGTTGTTCACGTAGACCTGGACGCAGGGGTACTGCGAGGTGCCCCTGCAGTCGGCGCCACAGGTGAAGGTGCACTCAAAGACCTCGCCGATCTGCTGCACCGACAGCACCGTGCAGTTGGCCGCCGTGGCTTGCAGATCCTGCAGCGCGGGACTGAGCCAGCAGAAGCCGAAGATAAAGAGCGACACGACGCCGGAGATGATGAGAAACAAGCCGAGCCGGATGCTCTTGTCCTCGGCTTCCGTGTACTCGTAAGCCACCCGGAGCTTCGCCATCGCCCCCCACTCCGGGCGGCTGGCGCGCTCCCCCCGCCCCCTCCCGCCCCCGGCGCCGAGCCCGACTGCCTCGGGCGGGAGGAGCCGCCGCCGCCGCCGCGCGACAGCAGGGGAGTGGGCGGCGAGGGGGAGCGCGCGAGAACAAAGGGGCCGAGGCCGGCGACGCCCCCGGCGGCGGCAGCGCCCCCCGCCCCACCCCCACCCCCCGCCAGCCCCGCCGCCAGCCGGGCCCCGGAGGCTCGCGGTGCGACCGCTGCTTCAGAACCTCCTGCACCCTCGGGCGCGAGGAGCGCACGGGCGGCTCCTGCCTCCAGCGCCCCCTGCCAGCCTCCGCCCCCGCGCTCTCCCCGCCTCCCCCACCCCGCCTCCTCTCGCCCGGTGTCTCCCCGTCTCCATCGCCCGCCAGCCGCTCCTCCGCGGGCTCTCCGGGCAGCTGCCCAGAGGGCAGGCGCGGCTGGGCTGGGCCGAGCCCGGGGGCTCCCCCGTGCGGGAGGAGGCTCCACCCGGCCCCACCCGCCGCCAACCGGGGCCTTCCCGCCCCGCCCGCCCCGGGGACGTCTCCCGTGGGCGAGGGGCGGGCGAGCACCAGCGAGAGCGGCGACTGGCGCTTGAGATCCTCCTTAAATCCCCCTTGGAGAAACGTCTGAGATGAAAGCTTAGGATCGGTAGAGCTTAACCCGAGTGAAAGTTAAAACAAAAACAGAAAACAGGCAGAGGGCGTAGTGCAAGTGGAGCGGCGGGAATCTTGAACTCCAAACCGGGATTGGTCAGCCAGCCGGGAGAGCGAGCCAGCGGCGGCCAGGCAGCGGGCGCTCGGGGGAAACGGGCCGCCGGGCCAGGCGGGTGGGGAGGAAGTTCCCGGGCGAGCGGCGTGCGCTGGGCGCGCCCGGGGGAGACCCCGCCACGCGTTCTCAGGCCTGGGCGGGCGCGCGGACCGGCACGCGGCGGGGCGGGAGGCGTGACCCACCGCGCGGCCCCCTTCCCCCCGCCGCCCTTCCACGCCCAGCGAGCGAGGTAACGGTCCGGCCGCGGGGTCCTAGCCCTCCCAACCGCCTCGGCGCGGGCCCGCGCTCCCCGGCCCCCGGCCCGTCCCGAGGGCGCCAGGATAGGAGTGAAACAGGCTGATTCAGGCGGAGTTTGCTGTGGAGACATCGCGCGTGGGGCAGGAGCCTGCGACTGGCGAGACCAAGGAAACTCGCTGCCTGGGTGCTGGCTGGACCTATGGGAAACTTAGGTCTCCCGCAGCCGGGTGGACCCCAACTCGATTTGCCCCAAGGCTGGGACCGAATGAATAGGGACCGAAGGAAACAGGTGGAGAGGTTTGCAGCCCTGGAAAGAGACACCACTTTCCTGATCAGGATGGTCCCCCTGGCTCCCGGACTCCCGAGAACAGAATCATTTCTGTTCTCTTTCCTTCCTTAGGAACCTTGCCACCCTTGGCCCACCCCGGAATTTGTAGATGAGCTTTCCAGGAGCGCTTTGCAAGGCGACAGCGGCGTGCAGACCCGCTTTGGGACAGGTACCGTTTCTAGAGCTGCGTCCTGCTCTCTTAATTCTTCCAGTTGCTTCCTCCACCCCCGCCTCCTCTGTGCATACACCTTCAGCCTCTGTTCTTTTCATGACCTTTTTTTTTTAAGTTTATCTTTTTCCAAGCCACACTTCTAATATCAAAGTTGAGAACTATTTCGACCTACATTTTGAAGAATCAGAATGTTCACTTCTTTGCAAAATATGTAAACATATCTTTTTCTTGACTTGCAAGTCCCAAATGGATATACTCATTTAAGAGTATTTATGAATATGTAAACACAATGTCATGGAATTCTTGACTTCTCTTTATTGGATTTCAAATGTTACTTAACTGGTACTGAGTATCTTTCAACTGCAGTTCTGATATTTTACTTTGAAGTACTCCATTCCTTTATGTGGTAGGTAACAGTATTTCCAAGCACGCGGCAAAGCAAGTTTAATTACAGGAAGACCCTAAGTGTTTTTCTGAAAAAATTAAGATACAGGGTTTGGAAAACTTCCAAATCAGGGAGACACTTTGTACTTTAATACTTCTCAAGCTTTGAGGGAGTAGATTTCCTTCTTTCTTTACCTAAGAATTATTTTTCCCCTTTCTGTTGGCATAAAGACAATTGTTAGTGATTACGTTACCTAAAAGGGAAATGAGTTTAATAGTTGAAACAGCTTAACCTGAGATCACAGGTCTTCAGCCTGAATCTTTTTCCTACTGCAGATTATAATCATCTTCCTTTTCAAGAAGGCTCAAGCCAGCCTAAGATCTGAGGCAGTGGTGAGCAGATAACAAGACCCAATTATTCCTCCTTGGTGTGCTGAGCAACTTAATCTTGAGGCAGAACTAACTCCTATGTTAGTGCTCAAAAAACACAGGGTTGGGATGCCTAAAGATAATTTAATAAATATGATTAATGATTCCAGAGCTCCAAGAGTTCTGTGAACGAACCCTCTGCCTCAAAACTGAAGCAAGATGGTCTTCAAGTTTCAGAAAAGTCTGTCTTAATTTAACCTAAATTCTTAAGGGCTTTTAAATCCATTTTTCCCTGGAGTTCTGCATTTAGTCACTCTCCTTCCTTATAATTAAAATATTTGAAGAAACTGTTACCATCTAGCCTTCTGTTCTTTAAATATTTACTTTTCTCCCTTATTTCCTATTTTTAAATTAGCTTTGCTTCTCTTCTGAACCCTTTCATTATCTTCATGTCTTTTTTATTGAAAGTCAAACCTATCAAAAGACTTCCCACATTAAATAAATTTCTGTTTTATCCTTAATGGAACACTGTGTTTGTTATTAGTTTCATTTACTTGAGGTGGAGCTGCCATATCCCATTTCTAACATTTAGTAAGCCCCTCAGTTTCTGAAAACCAGTCACCATGGACTCTCTAAGTTAGGATAGTGGTAGGAACCTTTGGGAATCTCAGAGATAACTAAGCTCTGAAGTCACTTAGCATCTTGTTTCCTGTGGAGGACAGAGGCAGTACAGAAATAAAAGCTAGTTCTTTCTTTGCATGTTTGCCACCAATTAGAATTAAGATTAAAAATGTGATACACAGAACCAGACCAACGTATTTGGTGTACATCATTATCTGCAGCAATGTTTTCAGGAGAATCATTGCCAAGCCCTGATATTCTTTTTAAAAGAAAAATAAAACCTATCTAAGCAAGAACATTAAAACCATTGTTACTTATAATTTTTCTCATGATCAATATTCTTCAAGAAGCCCTGTGACTGTTAAAGTTGCAATATACAATTTCATATGTATATATACTTCTATTAAAAGATTCCAAAAAGAATTATCATAAGGAGAGCTTAGGTATCCTAGGAATAGAGAGGAGTTTAGAGCATGTTGGGAAAATGTTTATACACTGTTTTAAAAATTGGCACATTGTGAAGTTTTTCAATAACAAACTGCTACTATACATTTGAATAAAATACATAGGAGAGAAAATTAATATTGTATCACCACCTTTTCTCATTAAAATTCACCTTCTGGATACATTTTAGACATTTGTAACCAGAATAGATAGGAATAAACATGAATGAAAGCATGAATGATCCAACAAAGAAAACTATAGAAAATTTTATCTTTTCATTCAGCTTAGGCAATTGACAATTTTGTTGTCATAGAAAACTGTTTCCACTTTAATCTTGACTTAAAAGTGTTTACAGTTGAACTAAATCATTTCCAGCTTGAGGATATCAAAAAACTAACTTTCTTGCCATGCTTCATGGTGAATGTTACATAGTAGTCTCGGAATTTTAAATTCGAAAAAAATTTCCTGGGTAGCCATTATTTTTGGTTTTTTTTCCTGCATAAACTTTACCTATGCATATAATAGTGAGCATATAATTATTATTGAGAACACTACTTACTACTTTCTATACTTAGCATCTTGTTTCCTGTGGAGGACAGAGGCAGTACAGAAATAAAAGCTAGTTCTTTCTTTGCATGTTTGCCACCAATTAGAATTAAGATTAAAAATGTGATACACAGAACCAGACCAACATATTTGGTGTACATCATTATCTGCAGCAATGTTTTCAGGAGAATCATTGCCAAGCCCTGATGTTCTTTTTAAAAGAAAAATAAAACCTATCTAAGCAAGAACATTAAAACCATTATTATTTATAATTTGTTCTCATGATCAGTATTCTTCAAGAAGCCCTGTGACTGTTAAAGTTGCAATATACAATTTCATATGTATATATACTTCTATTAAAAAATATACTTTCTATACTTCTATTAAAACAGTAAGGGCTCTTAAATATCACCTAATTTAACATTAAGCAGGAAAGGAAGCTCTCAAAGACTGCATTTTGTTTGAAATAGTAAAGAATATTAAAAATATTTTTTATTAACATAAAATGTATTATTTGTTTCAAGGGTACGGGTCTGTGATTCATCAGTCTTACACAATTCACATAGCACATAAAAATATTTTTTTAAGTTCAGATTTGTTTGCATATAGCCTCTATGTTTGCAATTGAGAAAGGGAAGCAAAAAGCACAATCACTTCATATTAGTAATTTCATAATATGGTAGTGGAAGTATGGCTGGAGTTCCTAAATTCTTACCACCTGTTATCGTTCATGTTAATGGAAGTGATCTTCTATGGGAGATAATATATACACATAAGTAGTAAAAGGGAAATCAGCTTTGGAATTAGAAAGCAAGAAGCTAAAAGGTTTTAGTCCCAACATTTAATACTAAATAATTTGACATAAATAATTGATGTTCTTACATTGTTTCCTCCTCCTCATATGAAAGGGTTGGACTAGATTTTTTTTTAAGATTTATTTATTTTAGAGAGAGCCAGAGCATGGAGGGGCAAAGGGAGAGAGGGGCCTGATACAGGGCTTGATCTCATGACCCTGAGCCGAAACCAAAAGTTGGATGTTTAACCGACTGCCACCCAGGCGTCCCTGGACTAGAAGATTCTTGATTCTATGATTTTTATTCCAAGTTGACTTGGTTCTTGCCCTGTTCTTCAGAAACTTAGCTACTACTATCTACCAGTAGTCAAGTCAAAAGTTTTTTTTAATAATTCCAAAATATGGAGAGTACCTCCTAGCCCAGTGGCTAAGACAGTATATATGTCTTTAGAAAAATGGGCTTACATCTATTGAGCACCTAATATAAACCAATGCCCTAATTTAATCTTCCCATGAGATGAAGAGGGAACAATAGATTAAGTAAAGCTACACACATACTGACAGTGCCAAATTTCAAGGCCCATTTTCTGCTATACTGTACCATCTCTAAGAAATTTCTGTAGTTAGTAAAAAAGTATAGGTAATACAAATGTATTTAAAATGTGCATACTTAAATTCAAGTAGAGTTAGGCTTGATCAAAATCCCTACTGTTAAATCTGTGAAGGGGGACGTGGGTAGAGGATGAGGATCTAGTAATTTAACCAGTTCCTCCAGTTTAATTTTACTCTGAATCACTTGTGTTGAAAATAGCTCTTTTTTAGATGCATAGCAAATATAAGTAGTACGGTTTTATGTGGAAGAGAAAGACTAAGTGTAATATTTAGGTTTCAGATAAGCTTGTTAGAAATTCAAGCTAGATTCAAAGTAGAAGTAAACACGGGGAACAACTGGATGTTAAAACAATAGTTCTAGGGTAGAAGAGCCTATCCTCCTCTTAATGGAGGAAATTGCACAATATTTCTAATAGTTTTCTTGCCTTCGCTTGGACATTTCCAGTGATGAAAAATTCATTAACTCCTAAGACTGGACATTTGATCTTTGGATCTTTAAAAAAATTATGAAGTAGTACTTTCTTGTGAATTGAAATCTACCTTGCCATAATGTCCATGTAAAGGTTTTTAATTTGCCCTCTGGTGTTTATGTAGGATAACCTGCTTTACAAAAAATTCCACTTCAGGGGCACCTAGCTGGCTCAGTCGACAGAGCCTATGACTCCTTATCTCAGGGTCCTGAATTCAGGCCCCACGTTGGATGTAGAGCGTACTTAAAAAAACAAAAAAAAACAAGTGATTCTACTTCAGATGTGGGAAGAATACTCTCCTATTCCTTCTAGACTAATCTTGTTTCTTCAGTATTCCCTTTTGATAATGGTTTAGAAAACTAAGATCATATTCTTATCCCAAAATGCTAAAAAAAAAAGTAATAATTCAAAGTTGCTAAGGATACCCAGTTTTAATATTCTCTGAAACAAGAGTCTACACCTTTCTTTTCCATGCTATCCAACGTACATACACTTCTAGGATGATGGATTTTGTTGTTCATTAATTAACGATGTCATTGCCAATGCAGAGAGAAGCTGGGAAAATGATTTTGGCTCAAGGAGACAGAATTTGGATTCCAAACAGTGATGTGCAAGTCAACTAGTTTAATATTCAAATATTAAATCATTTAGAATGAAATGAAAAAAATACATGGAACTTTAGATTAAAAAAGGAAATCTGGAAATGACTTTTTGAGCAGAGTAGTAACATATGACTTGCATTTTAAAAACAGGTATATTTTCATTCAACTTGTTTTATATTTGAAGGATATTAAGAGGGAAAATATTTAACAGCTCACATTTTCTTTTAAGACAGCCCAGTTTTGGGGTGCCTGGCTGGCTTAGTTAGTACAGCATGTAACTCTTGATCTTGGGGTTGTGAGTTTGAGCCCCACATTGGTGTAGAGATTACTTAAAAATAAAATTTTTAAAAAAGACAGCCCAGTTTTCATGCAACTGCTACATATGATAATTAAAACTACATCTTAAAATAAATGTTCAGTATGTAACAGATTTAAAGGTAGCTTTCAAACATTCTGGCTGCCCCAAATCTTTATTTTTATACAAAAGATGAAACTATTTATGGCATTCCCACATGTAATTTCTTCTCATTGAGCTGTATATTTTTGAAGGATAATCAGCATTTACTCTTTAAAATATTTTTTTTTTCCATTATAAATGAGTATCAGTAGGGCTGATCCTAAGAAGAATCAAGCAGAATCAGCTATTTGTTGACATCATACCACCCTTGAAATTTGTACATTTCTTCCAAAATGTTTAAAGGAACCTCATGTGTTATAACAAATTACTTTCAGTATATACTGGAGAATTGGTTGGCTTGGAAGAAAAACATCTTCTTCAAGGTTTTAAAAATTATGTAGTCAAAATATTACTTAGGCAAATACAAATGCAAATTCCTGGAATACTACTTTTCATCAGGACATGCTTATGAAAATTAAGAGTGAAAAATTCTGTTTTCTTTACCTGGTATTCTCTACTGTTGTTTGAAGGAACTACCACTTTTGGCATAAATAGGGCCAGTTTTATTTCACCTTCCCTAAGAAAATGTCAAAACATATTTATAGTGTGGTAGATGCCTATCAGGCCTTGGAAATGAAAACAAAGATAAATCATATGATGAATGAAAAACTAGTTTTGCTACATAGAAGTAGTCTTAGGGATGCCTGGATAGCTCAGTCCATATAGCATGTGACTCCTGATCTTGGGTTCGTGAGTTCAAACCCTTCATTAAACATAAAGATTACTTAAAAATAAAAAAAATTTTTTTTAAAGTAATCGTATTAGCTAAACTATTTTGGCATGTGTCAGTTGGTGAGCATAAGCTATGAGACGTGCAATTTGGGTTTTCAACAGAGATAGGAAATTATTACAACAAAGAAGACTTACTGTGAATTTTATGACATTTTCAAGAAGTCGTTTAAGTGATTGAGGGAAAACTGTATGGCAAACATCTGGAAATGATCAGCTTTTTAAACTGAATACTGAATTCTTACGATAAAGAAATAGATCATTAAATTTTTGTCAGGTCATAGTATTTATACAACAGGATGACTGGACTAAAGAAAAACTTTCAGTTGATGGACATAGAATTGATAATGCATATAGTTGCCCTTAGCAGTTTTTGTGCAAACTGAAGCAGAAACCTAATGTCTGGCAAAATGTCCCCTGGAAATAGCAAAGGTTTAAAAGGAAAAAAAAAAAAAAAAAATCCTTGCTTTTTTATACTCAGGAATGGATTTAGCTCTCCTTGTATTCTGCTCTAATAAGTACTACTGTAATAATGTGGTTTCTGCACTAGAACATTGGATGATACAGGAAAAAGTAAATGAATGCCCCCGATACATAGGAATACATTATCCTCATATTAGCTTAGTTGGACTTCACCGGAACTTTAAGATTTTATTCTAGTTAGTACTTGCACAGTAGGCAAAGTATAGTTTAAGTGTAAATTGTAGTTCACTAACTTCAGAAATGACCCGTATTTACTAGAGAACAATGTATTCCTGGTCTCATTTGAGTCATAAAATCTAAATATGAGGCCTGAAATTGACATTTTAACATGCTTCTCAGGTGATTCTTATGCACATTAAGTTTGAGAATTACCTAACTAGAGGGTTAACTTTGCCTCTGGTGAGCTCTCCACAGCTATCTCAACCCAAACAGAGATTTTTATACATCAAATTAAATTATCCGTTTTCTTTCTACAGAAGAAATCAGATTACTGCTTAATTTTTGTGATCACTACTGTAGCAGAAAACGAGACTGAACACTAATGCAATGTGTAATTTCAGGCTAAACATTTACCTTGAAACTTATCAGAAACGGTCTCTTCCCTCCTTTTAATGTAGCACTAGAATACATAAATAAATCTGGTGAATATACACACATGATTTACTATTTGTTGTGCTTTCTTAGTAAGTTTCATATTCTTACTCCTAAAGTTAAAAAAAGGTTGAATAAAGTTGCCTTTTGTAATTCTTTTTTGATTATTTAAATCTCTCCAAAGATATAGCAGTAATTATAAGTAAACACCTTATCCATGACTCACAGAAGAGTACATTTTAGAAGGGTCAATGTTTTAAGTATTTAGCATTTATACTGAGCATTTATAACTTTCAGCCCTGAGGACATCATATTCCTCAACTTCAGACCAAAAAAGGGTATCAACATCTTAAAAAGCTGAAAAGAGGCCTAGAAGTTATCAAATCCAACTTTTTACTCGAAAAGGCAGTCCTCTCAATAGCCCCTTGATAGTCATCCAGTTTCTGCTTGAACATTTTTGATGGAATCCTTACTTCATTTAACAGTACAGTGGGACTGCACCTGGATATACAGAACCACAATATGTCTCATCCAACTTGCACCTGCTGGTTTGAGACTTGCCCTCTTCATTTAAGTCCTTCCTATATTTGAAGACAGCTTGTCATGTCTCCCCTTAGTTGTCCACTGTCTCTTCTCCAAGGTCTACAATATCAACTCTAAGATGCACATTCCTTCCATGCATGACATCTTTGAAATTGGTATGCATTTTTGTAATTCATGGTTCATCATAGTTTAATCGAGCTCTTTTCTTCCTTAGTGGTACAATTAGGTTGTACCTAATGGTTCACAACTAGGTTTGCTAAAATACAGTAATTACCCCACTTTAACACTTTTTCCATGAACAGAAACATTCACGGTCATCCAGTTCAACTCCTTACCTTGTACACAGAACACTGCCCAGTTTCTCCTTAGTTATGTTCTGAGGTTGAATCTAATGCCTTACAAACCAACTCATTCCAAAATCTGAATTACCTCAGTTTTAATACTGCACTGAAATCTTTTTCTCTTTTTGGTCCTAGTTCTGTTCTTCAGACCCGCAAATGAATGACAACTCTTGAATTTGATACCTGAAGACAGATACCATGTTTCTAGAGTTTATTCTCTAATGCTAAAGTTTCCTACTTCCTGGGTTTTTTTTTTTTTTTTTTTTGTATATTTAAAATGTAATGTAAAATGGGGATACTAAAACCTACCTTATGACGCTATGCTAAAGACAGCATACAATAATGCATGTAAAACACTTAGTATATTGCTTGGCAGCTAGAAGGCATGCCACATCCTTTTCTCCTTCTGCCTTCCCCAGTCACAGCAGTTCCTAAAATACAGCGACTTCCCACCTTGTTCTGAGCACTATACTTTCAATATAGCTGAAAATCACATCAGTATTTTTGGCAACAGTTACAATTTACACTGATCTACATATGAACCACTCTCTTAAGACATGTTACATTCCACCATCCTTTATTCTTTTAGCAACCAAAGTGGGAAAGTAATTATCTTGACTCAGTGTATCCTATTTGAGGCAACTCAACACACAAAATTGGGTTAGATTTAGATCCCGATTTTGATGTGCACTGTTTATTTGCTTCATCTCCTAGATCTGTCATGTATTTATGATATGATCTAATTCACTGGCAATGCTACTGGCAAGGAAAGAGCTTTCTGACATGCTGTTAGGACCTAGCTTTTAAAAAGGCACAGAGATAAGTCTGGCTTATTATCCACAGACTGTCTTAATGGAACCAATTAGTAGGTATTCCTAGGTTGTTGTTTTTTCTTAACTACACAAACTATGGTTAAGAGAACATTAAAGATGGACATCCCTTTAATGCACGTGCACATTTAGGTTTTTAGTAACTTTCTGCAAAACTGATGCTAGTAAGCAAATCTAAGTTAAATAAATGTGCCCCTCCTTGCAGGGATGCTCAGATGCCCCATATTTTAAAAGCACTGGGTGTAACAGAATGGAAGATCTGTTTTTGAATGAAGGATTCAGAGGAAGAATCAACTAGAAAGGGTAGAGCGGGAAAAATCTGAAAGTTTCAAAAGTTAATTGAAAATGCTTTAAAAAAGAATTTTGAAAATGAAATTACAGCAAAAAATTGTAAATTATTTCAAAGCCCAATGCTTTAATTTGTACATTTTATTTTCAAATTGAAATATCAATTTATACCATTCAATCAACATGTATTTATCAAGCACCTATGGTGTACCAAGTTCAGTGGCAAAAAGGAAAAGACCAGTTAAGTGGTTGGCTTTATATTATACTGTAAGAATTCAAATAAACTTTTCAGTTCTTAAAAATTTTTTATCTAAGGAAAACTTTGTGCAGTGAAAAAAAAATCCCTGAAAATGGAGTTTTATCATATAAATTATAGTATCACCACAAGAAGCATAGAATATATATTTGAAACTAAAAAGGTGAAAGGACTTTCTTTTGCAACTAAATAGCTTTTTACCCCTAGAGCCAATTATAGTATAATCACAAAGTTATTTAACAATGTACACATCTATGTCACTAGTTATATAGGGAAAATTTAACAGAATTAAACCTAAGAAAGAAAACGTGAAATATTAGTTCAGGTCAACTTCTGTACATGTATAACCACAAGTTATAAAACCAAAGAATATAACAGTGTGTTATATTAAAGAGTTTAATATAGTACTTTAAAGATTTCAAATAGACTTTTTAAACTTGGATCTGAAGTCAAGAGCATGGTAATTTCGGATAACAAGTTATAAAAAATTGGTTTACATGCAAGAGTTTTCTCATTTTGATGATTCAGGGTAAAAAGAACTTAGAAACTGGAAAAGTGTGCACTTAAAATTTTCTAAATGGCCATTAAAACAAACAAGAGTCAAGACAACAAACCACTTGATGTGAGCTATCTTGCTTTTCTGAGTCATTCACAAAAGTACCAATCATGATCATGGTGACACTTTATACTGTTACGTTTGTACTCATAAAAATAAAGATCGCCTTCCCTTTTCTTTCTTTTTAACTGTTTCTCATGGTTACGTAGGAAAAGTTATGCTTTACAAAGTCAATTGTGAAAAAATGTAATTTTTTTTTTTTAAAGAAATCTAGGATTTGATTCTGGTTTATGTCAAATATGTGAGACGGTTTTGTGCACAACAGTTAAAACTACAATTATATAAGTGCCATCTTTCCTGCAGAGGAGATGCTTTGGTTTAAATCTGAAAGGTTAAAAAATCCTGATATTTTTATGTCAGTTTCTCCATATCTCAAAATACATAGAAAAAGGTAAATCTTAAGTCATTTCATATTCCTGATACACAAACACAGCAATGTCGTAAATGTTTCATTTTTAAACATGATTTGGTAAATGTCAACAAACTTTCACTCTTCATAGAAAAATAGGTTAAAAATGAAAATTTAGAAAATCGAAACTCACTGCCTTTTTTACTCTCTATCTCTAGTGTTTGTAGCTTGAGTCTTCAACATTTTTAAATACAGTATTTGCGCCTTTAGATGGAAAAAAATCCATCAACTTGTAAATGTGAAATATCCAGGCCAGCAAACTGAAGGTAAAGTCTACCTCACCCCTGCTTTTGGCTTACCTTAATTTACGTATTACTTCTTAAAGATAAATCTCAAAGGTCTATCAAGAAATGTCTCATGAATTTCTCACAAAAGTATCTTGATTGGGTCCCATGAGTGTTCAGGAAGTTTTATTTCTAATGCAGCCATAATTACTTTAAAAAATAGTTTCTGTTTTGACTTAGTTAATAACTAAAAATGCATCTGCATTTTTAACCTACAAGTAAAATGGTGTATGGTTCCATCAAATTACTTGTCAAAAGCTGAAAAAAAAGACTACATTTTAAATTGATTAGTCACACCATTTGTAAACCTTGAGGGTTTCGGGGGGGTCTACTTTTCATGTTGAAGAAATAATTTCACAATTTCAAATCAAAGTCAACACTGCAGTGAGGAGAGCTTTTCTACTTTATTACAAAGAGAAGAAGCCTTTATGTGGTCAGAAAATACAAGATTGATCTTTTTTTCTCTTCCTATGAAACGCTGCTGTTCAAACAGCCAGAGTGAATTGTCTCAGTTCACTTCTTTAAGTCCCATCACATTCACTTGGGTATGGATGTCCTTGGCTGCTGAAAATCTGGCCCTTTAGTGCACAGGGCGACAAAGTCCCCTGACCAGCAGTTCCAGAATGTCCCATTTTCATATATTGCATCCATGCACACCTCCTAAAAATGAGGTACAGCAGGGCAAACATTTTCCAAAATAGATGTCATATATATAATATATACACATTCGTACATACATACCTTTATTCATGTGATGTCCAAAAATTTAAAAAAAATGTACACATTTATTACAAAATCGTAACAAAGACTGGACAGTGTTTTGCTCATTCTGGAAAGATGAAGCTCAGTAATAACACAACCCTGGAAACCATCCAGAGATTGTGGCAATATCTTTCTTCTAAACAGTCAGATATTCTTGCATTAAGCTTGGCGAAACTGCCTTTCAAAAACAGAAGGGGAAGTAAAATGAAGGAAGCAGACCTTGCTCATCTTTCCAAATGAAATACGAGAAGGATCTTCACATAAAAATGCACAAACATTTGTTATTTTATTACCAATAGTGCTACAATGAACAATGCAAATTTTGTGGTCTAATTCTGTTGAGTCTTTTGTGGGTTTTCTTTTTTACATTTTAGAAACTAAATGGTAAACTTCTGTCAGTGTACTTGCTTGTCTTTACAGACTCAAGTCTGTCTGCTGGCAAAAAAAGAAAATAAATGAAAAAAAATACAGACCCTGCTCGAACTAGAGAAAAACAAATTACAAATTTAGTTGTTGGGCAGCACATAATTAGTAAGGCAGGACCTCAAATGGTGACCCTTTGCATAAGCCAATTGCCAGATCCTCAAGGAATTAAAACCAGGGTGCCTGAGCCACATCAGTTCTGCAGTTATGTTGAGTATTGTGCTGAGACAGCCATACCCCAAGAAAAGGGAAGTCTTTTTTTAGAAGGCTTGCTGAGCAGGGTTGTAGTTGAAGGTGGATGGCAGGTGAGGCCGTTCTTCTAATTTGTCATATTCCAGATGAAATTCCTATAAAACCAAATTTAAGAATTTAGATGATTTCCTCTCCCTCTGATCTCAGATTTTTGTCAAAATATATTTTACTAGGTGAACAAAATACCTACATGTATGAGAATGAACACAGACACAGATGTACCAACTCTTTTTTTCCCTCTAAAATACAGCTTGAAGAAAAGTAATGTGCTGCAATTTCTGATAAGTGCAAAAATACAGCCTTTGTGTAAAAGTCAGAGACTACTCATGAACATCTATTTTATAACACTGAAACTGCATTTTTTTTGCTCAAAAGTAGAAGTTTGAGCAGCTATTACTATATCGTCAATAAAAAGCACTGCAAATTGCAGGATATTTAAAATAAAGCCAACCTTCAATGACGTAAAAAAATTCACTTTTTCCTCGAAAAAAATAATTTTCCAATTTGTAATTATTACACCTACTTTTTTTTTTTAAAGCAAACACATCAAGTTATTCTAACCTTACAACTCACACATCTCCCGACTTCCCACTTCAAACCCAAATACTGAAAAGATGTAAATGCCACTCAAAACTAGATAGTGGTTTTCCCTAAGCACATCTGAACGCAAACTATTTAGCTCATTTTAATTAAACTTTCAAAATACATTAACTTCATGAGAGTTTTAAAATTTGAGAATGGTGAAGTGAATTTCTTCATGACACTTCCTAAGATCAAGAGAGATGCAGAAGATAATTTTGTATATTAAAAAAACAAAAAACATAACTTTGCAAATCCAAACAGCAAGAGGTTCTAAAATTACTAATTCTACAATTTGAATTCAATAATAGCACAAACTAAATCAATTCCATTTAAAACATTATGAACCTTAATTTATACTATGTATTAAAGAAAGCCAACAAGTAATTATTAGCACTATGGGTTAACATACCTTACCATACCTATCTTGTTTCAAATTGATTCTAAAAATGGATATTCCCATTATTAAATTAAAATGAAAACCTAGGTCATAATGATTCAATTTTGAGATATAAAACCAAGTATTTAAAATGTAAGGATATTACATTAACTGAAAATCTAGTCTGTGCCAAAACTAGAGATACAGCTAATTTTAATCTTTCTGATTATATCTTTCTGTATGTATCATTATCTTCATCTTGCACCTGAAGAAATGACGTTTACAAGTAACCTGCCCAAATCATACCTTAAGCGGCAGAGCTAGGATTAGGATTCAGACCTATGGAGCACCAAAGCCCGTGACCTTCTAGTGTTAACACGTTATTTTTAATAGTTTTAGTGCAAGATCCAAATAAATTTACTTCATTACACCCCTGACGCAGAAATGTTGAAAAAATTCAGTTCAGTGACAAATGTTCTTAAAGAAGAGACACTGTAATGACTTTAATTTAAAAAGGTTCACTTTATAGGACAGAGTAACTAAGGCACGTAGGTCATTTGCTTTTCATTAAAACTAGCAAACTCCAGAATCACCATCGTCCCCCTTATGCACTGTGTAGGCACCGCTCTCTCCCTTCCTACCCCTAAATTTTAAAAGCAATTTATTGCCTGGCTTAAGAAGCATATCAAAATGAGTGAAGAAAATATCTTCTTGTTATATCACTCTTTAGAAATTAAAATTGGCAATTTAGTTCCAAAGTATGTGTAGTTGCAGGGTAAAAAGTCTATTTGTAACTAACAAATCACAGGCCCCACTAAGTTACATAAATTAAATTTTGTTCAGTTATCCTGTCCTTGTCATTGTACATTGGTGAACTACACAGTATTATTAGAATTTAAACTGGAGTAACTTCATCAGTGCACATATTTTCCCCCTACATATTAAAAGAAAAAGATCAGTTTAAACCTAGGGAGCATAATAAATATTTTAATATAATTTAAAAACTCATATATCAGAGATTCAGAAATTAAAGTCAAATTTTGTCTTCCTTTTTCTTACATCATTGTTTTGGTCTTCTATGTATTTTTATTCTTCTTAAAATATGTAAATCTTACAATATATTCTGGTATCTCTTTGTTCCCTTTGTTGGTACCATCTCTTTTACACATTTGTTATATGTACACACACGTCACACATGCACACCTCTTTATAACCAGTAGGGACAAAAATAGTAGGTCTGTTTTGTAAACCACTACATACTGCCTAGAATATAGTGCCATGCCCCTAGCAGGTATGTAATTAATGGCTGATGAATTAATAAACACAAGTTTTTTTCATTTGTTTTAGGAACAAAACATTACAGTTTTATGATTTAAAAGGCTATAAAATGTTTTAGATACTTTTTAAAAACAACTGTTAAAGTTATTTTTCTATTAATCAAATTAGGCAACATATTCTCAAGAGGTCACTGTAAGCAGAACTGAAATACATGTACTGGATTCAGATAATCAAATGAAATTATTACAAAAGCATTCATGTAATCACTGATCGAATTACACAGAGAAACATACACTGCAGGAATATTTTCTCAAATTCTCAAAAATGTCAGCTTTCTCTTACCTAAGATAAATCCTCCAATTTTAGGAAGCTGCCAACTATCTTAAATATACTTATTAGAAATAATTTTTTTACTACTTTGAAGAAAAGTACATATTACTGATTAAAATATAAAGATATACTAATACTAATGTGTACCAGTGAAATTAATGAAAAAAAATCACATTTATATCAGGCTATGATATTATAAAAAATTCTAAGCATTAGAAATACTATTCAGTGTTGGATCCACAAGGTGAAGTCAGGCTGAAAGAATTCTTCAATTTTTAAGTCTTTAGTTTGAGAAAGCTATTGATCATACAGCAGCCTACATCACCTGAAAATTCTGTTGATGAAATTATTTAAAAAATTCTACTCATTAAGAATATATATAATCCAGGGGTGCCTGGGTGGCTCAGTTGGTTAAGCGGCTGCCTTCGGCTCAGGTCATGATCCCAGGGTCCTGGGATCGAGCCCCACGTCGGGCTCCCTGCTCAGTGGAGAGCCTGCTTCTTCCTCTCCCTCTCCCTGCTGTTCTGCCTACTTGTGCTCTCTCTCTCTCTGTCAAATAAATAAAATCTTTAAAAAAAAAAAAAAAAAGAATATATATAATCTGAATGACCACTATTTTTAAATTAGTGAGATACTGAGTAATTCTAGCTAAATTACAAATGATAGACCACATAGCCTGCTGACAAGTCAAGATTATTTAAAAGGGGAGAATAAACACAGTGTCAAAATTTTTATGTATACATTATTAACATACAAAAAATACTTTAATGGGCTGGATCCTAGAACTCAGAGTTACGGAATTTTCACGGGTAAAAAATACTTCCGATTTAAATCATCGAATTTCTTATTAACAATTCTTCAAATCTCTGAAAATACTAAGTAATCTGCAAAACAGAAAGAAAGAACCTCATACAAGACATTGTGAGATGGAGACCTGACGACAGTCTAGATCAGGTCAATACTTTTCAAAGACAACATGATAACATCAAGCTATTACTTATAATACTAATTCAGACTGTAGGCTTCTTACAATGAGCTGAAGTTATTTAATAATGCATGTTCTTTACCTGTGAGTAGTAAACCACATCCACTTTACAGGTGGGGACTTTGAGGTTTACTTGGGACATGGCATTTTAAAGGCTTTTCTGTAGTCTGATAAATTGTTAATACATTATAAATGGAACTAAATGTCTTAATTCCTAAACAATTTGAGAAAACACTGAAAACATCTTTAAAACAAACAAAAAACCAGGAGCCATTGTGAAAAGTTTATTCTGTGAATACAACTTAAGTTTTAAAGTTCATGAATCTGTATTTTAATATAACAAGAGTAAGCTATATATAATACTTAATAGAAACAAATAATTCTGCTTGCTTTCATCATTGTGAAAATAATTTTGATGAAAAGTGTCAGTGCCAGTGGCCAGCAATTACCTCAAAAGAGATTTCTTAAACAGTTTAATGATATATCTCAAATTTTATTTTCCAACTTCAGAGCTAAAAATTATAAAGGTAAAGGTTAAGACAAAGCTCAACTGTACAGGAGATCAGATAAAGTTGGGGAAAATTATATATGCACACTACATATTTACACACACACACACACACACACACACACACTTTTCTTTAAAATGACATGTATCTGACTGGGGAATTGATTTTTATAGGAAAGTAAAAGGGCCTATTAATGTTTAAGTTGCTTCTGAATATTTTGTGGAGAGAAAGTAGTACTGGAAACCTTTTTCACATAAGAAAATCTGTCCTATATATTGAACTAAAACTTAACTAAAATGATACATCAATCTACTACAAACATCCTTTTTGCATATAGAAGTTTGGAATAACTTACAATGATATTGAGCAAAAAGCTTCAAATTGAATGGAGAAAACTTCAGTTATTACTAACAGACTCTTTTCCCCCTCCAAAGACACATTCTTCTCTCCTGTACAATCAACTGACTGAGAAGTTCTCAAAGTATGGCTCCAGACAAAGATCAGCAAAATCATTGGCATCACTTAGGAAATTGTTAGAAATGCAAATCCTCAGGACCCATCCATAGACATTATTAAATCAGAAACAATGGAGGTATGGCTCAGCAACTTGTGTTTTTAATAAGTCTGCCAGGTAATTCTGATGCAAGCTCAAGTTTGAGAACCACTGACCTGACCTAACAACAGTTACAATTTTTCCATCTTTGAAGAAGAGTAACAAGCTGTAAGAACACAGATGATAAAAACAGCAACAAACTACAACTACTCCCATGTATCAAATACCCAACATATACGAAGCACTGTACTCAGCGTGTGTGTGTGTGTGTGTGTGTGTGTGTGTGTGTGTAAAATCTCATTTAATCCTCATGACAATCTAGAAGCAAATATGATTTCGATTTAAAAGATAAGGAAGCACGCATGGAAAAGAAACTTGCAAATGGTCAAAGCATAAACAGCTGAAACAGGAGTTAAATTCAAATCTACAATACAAAGGCTTTCTACCACACTATATTTCTTAACAGGTAACATACATAATGTCTCCTGTACTATTTGTAATGAATGTAATTATTTCTACTTAAAAGGTCAGATCATGGATCTACCTTTTAAAATCAAGATATGCATATTAATTATCATTGTTAAAATAACTCAAATACAGTATGGTGGTCTATGGACTCGGTCTGAGAAGTAATGACATTTACCACTGACAAACACCCAAAAGTAATAATAAAAAAAGATTTAACCTCTTCTATGTGTCTTGTCTGGTGTTTTTACTTGGGCACATCTTTTCCTATTTCTTTTTTCAAGTTTTATATGAAATCTTGTGATGTAAAACATTTTTGTGATAAAGATCTGGTAAGCATTTTACATTGTCATGTTAAAATGTTTTAACTTCTTATTTAGTAAAGTTGACTCAAAAGACAAAAAAGCCCAAACCAACAACTAAAGAATCATCCAATGGACTAGTTGTCAAGAAATATTTTTCTTCCGTTTAAATTTATTGAGAATAAACAAAACTAACTCTTTAGTTTTTAATCCTAAGAATCTTCAATGGAAAAGGCATTCAGAGCAATCTTGGAGTTATGAAATCAGATGCTGGTTAGACTCTCTACTAGGGAGCACTAAATGCATACATTCAAGATACTACATAAAACGTGAAATATGCTATGAGACTAATGAAAATTTTGCACATCAGACAGTTAAATAGGTGTTTTTGTGAGGAGAAGTTGCAAAACAAAACATAACAACCAACTTTTTCCACAGTCCTCTTCCCTCCAATATTCAGCATACTAGTCATAGGAACAATCAAGGTTAATGCTTACAATTTTCTTTCTTTGTATCACTTGCAAATAAAAATCAAGTATCTTTCCTGCAATGAGTGCAAGTGTTTTAAAAAGCCTATTATCTGTTTATAGAACAGTTTTAGGAAAATCTCCTACTTTGCTTAAAGTAATAAGAATACATGACTGGGATTGCAAGAAGGTGATCTTTATTTTACAACTGAGTAGACACAAAAATGTTTCAAATGTTACCAAGGCTTGTGAAAAATTACAAGATTTCTTACCAAGTTCATTTTCCTAACTATGGGTGAAATGAGTTGTTTCCAGATACTCTCCTAAAGTTTAAATCAAGCCAAGGAGGTGAGGACAAAAAAACTTATTTAGCAAGTATCTGGCACATTATTGGAATGGATGTATTGGTACATATAAACAGATAAAAGAGGATACTTCTTTTTAAAATCTAGATTTATACATTTACATATTTGCACATGGAAAAAAATATACCTTAGCTACTTTCCTCCAGTTAAGACAGTCAAAGAAGTAATATGTTCCCCTCTCATATGTATTGGTTTTCATTGTTGGCTCCATGCCTGGTGCCCTGGTAATCCATACTCGTTCTTCTTTGTGGTATCTCCAATCACGGTTAAAACTTCAATTTTTAAGAGAAAAAGACAATTAATTTTTCCTGTGGCTCACACATCAAACATTTTCTACATTTTGTAAAATTCTTCTCAGAAAATACATAAATATGGATGCTTCTTTACCCTGACTTTGTTATTAAACACAACCTGAGTGAAATAAATATAGGAAAAGAATCCCTTAATTTGTCCAGAAACCACACTCGTTAATTAATATACACATCTTTATTTAACTGAAGAGACTTTTTATGCAAACATAGTAATAGATCTTAAAAGCTCTATGAGCAATGTGATAAAAACTTAGGCAGACCAAATAAAGATACATTGTGTTCCAGAAACTTCACTCCTTTTTCGTTCTTCTTAACATTCAATAGAAATTGAGATATCTATTAAAACGAACAAAAAACCCAACTACTTGTATTATTTTATAAGGAACAAAATACAGTCTTTTTATCTATTTAAATTCACACAGTTTTATAACTATGTTGAAAATAGAATATCCATATTAAAAATTCTTAATGAACGTATTACTTTTTTTAATTCAAATCTCATTGATCCTAAATTTTCAAAAGCCAAAAGGATATCCATTAGAATTCATGCAAGAATCAATGAGGATTTACTATCACTTGTAAACTGGAGAAGTAACATCCAAAGGAGGTAAAAGTACCAGAAAAAACATGTCTGGTAGAACAAACCTCCATGTAAACAAATACCTTCCTACTAATACAGTGAGATAATTTTTAGACATAAATAAGATGTGAGACAGAACTGCCAATAATGGATAGATGAATAACTAAATGAATTTATTTACTTATGAATAAATTAAAAGGAACAGGTAACAATTGCTATGTTACAAAGAATGAGGGCACATGGGAGAAAACAAATTCTCAATAGAGAAATAAAAAAACAATTTATTATCAACACAGTGAATTTTACATTTTTATGTATCTGATCGAAGGCCATTTATAGAAATGTTATAAAGAATATTATAAAATACTTAAATCTGTAAAAACTAGGTCTCTCAATCATAATATCCTAATTTTCTTTTTGTAAGCTCTACGCCCAACGTGGGGCTTGAACTCACGACCCCAAGATCAAGAGTCACATGCTCTACCAACTGAGCCAGACAGGCGCCCCATAACATCATAAATTTTTAATAACAATTTACTCTAGTAAACATGATTATTAGAATAGTCTATTGGTAACAAAATATATTACCAATTGGATATATGAGAAATGACACAAAATTTTTATTCTTAGAGCATCAGGTAAAAACAGAAATGCTCAGGAAAAAACATCCAATGGACCAACTTCTTAACACTAATTTATTTAAGTTGGCCAACAGGCTTCTGATAACGAATGTGGACTTCATCAACACTTCAAAACACACAAGATGTATGCAGTGCCTTGCCCATATAATACTTAATAGATGTGCATTAATGATGAAATTCACTATCATTAACATACGTGGTTCCACAAGAAG
Source organism: Halichoerus grypus (assembly GCF_964656455.1). NCBI lineage: Eukaryota > Metazoa > Chordata > Mammalia > Carnivora > Phocidae > Halichoerus > Halichoerus grypus. The sequence continues at coordinate 133,237,295 of NC_135717.1, read as the reverse complement.
ATGAGCCACAGTTATGAACCATATCTTATACTTCACATATTTATAAAAATTAGATTCACCAAATTCATGAGTCAATTCTGTCTTCTTACACATTTAGGATTATTTAAATCTGAAATAATTCTTTTTATGTATACAGTGACCACTAACCATGGTAACATAAACTTTCAATCTAAATTAACTTTATTTTACTAAATGTAAAAACAAACAACTTATTTCTTGATGGAAATATTTCCACTTTAAGAACAAAAGAGAAACCACAGCTATCATGTAAAAGAAAACCTTTCAGAATAAACAAGATCCACTATAATACAAAAGTGTTTAAAAATACTTTGAACATACAGCTCTACTGCAGCTAAAAGTTGTAATACGTCTCCTCCATTCATGTAATAGAGATAGAAGAGCAGGTCTTCTCCATATCGGCCAAGTTTTATTGCAGCCAGCTGGAAAAGAGAAATCAATGATTCTGAAGTGTAAAATAAGTTTGAAAACCCTAACATAATGCTACCACTGAAGTAAAAATAAAAAGATAAACAGAAACTCTTTTCTTTGTAGCAGATAACCGTTATTACATGATTTCGCAGGTAGTTATGATTTTAAGGGAGAGTTTTACCATTTAAATAACTGAAGTCACTTAACAATTATTTCTGGTACATCTATTTTATGTACTAATAGGATAAAAAGCTATATAAAAACTTCTAACCAAAACCAAATGCTGTTTTACTTGAGGGCTTATTAATACCCAACATGGTAATAATAGTTGAACCAGTGTTCAGAGATGCAGGACTTATATTCAAGAACCGGTTCCATTATTTACAAATATGACCATGTCGAAGTTATTTAATGCCTATGAACTTCCATATAAGATGCAGAAATGAGACCTACAAGGTTACTAAGAACGTAAATGAAATTGATAAAGTGTCTGTATATGAATGTACCTTAAAGAATGCCTGATACATAGGAAACTTGTAAGAAATGTTAGCTGAATCTACATCGAACAGTGATTCACAAATCAGTTGGTTATATATTTTTAGCAAATCACAGACGGTAAATACAAAAATCATAAAAGGATAGCTCTTTATTTTGTTTAAATGGATGACTAAAAGATGATTGCCTTACATGCTTCCATAAAGCAGAAACATTAACTACCAACCAAACTATAAAACATTGAGTTTAATAGTCTTGAAATCTTGTATTAGGATAAACCTTTATTTAAAAGCTCATCAAAATGAAAACACTTTTATCTCTTCACCCAATTCTGTACTGAAATGTCTATTTAACTGTTACACAATCTCGGAATATAATTTTTCTCTCCATTCATATTATCCCCATTCAAGCAGCAGTTTTGAAGGTAACAAATTCTCCTAAATCAGTATTTCTTAAATTGTCCTAAGAAAAGGTTCTGGAACCCTTAGGTAATTGGAGCAAAAAAGCTCTATCTACGGTGGAGGTGGCAGAAAAATCACACAGTCCACAAACAGAAAAAATTAGTTCTATCTCATACATCTTGTCTTCCATTTACTCAAGTATTAAAAGACATATTGAGACATATCTCTATACTTGTCTGTCCACAAAATCAACATCCACTTGACCATGCAACTGCATGGTACAGACACAGAACACCATCATTTTAATATATGTTTTATATATTTATGAAATTATTTTATATTTATATATAAATATATAAGACATTAGATACATATGTATAACATAATTTTTAATAAATGATATCCTTCCTCAAGGCCAAAATCTAGGGACACAATTTCTAACAGAAATGAACACCTAATTAGTTCTTTCTCCTAAACAAAGTATTTACCATTTTCTTTTTTAGAGTAAAACAAAAGATTAAAACTGTAATCTGTTAATAGTTACTTTACAACTAGAATTTTGGGTAATTTAAACATTTTAAAAAGCCAAATGTCATAGTTTTTAAATACGTATTTATATACTGTTCCATTGAAAACACTATCTACGGCATTTGTAAAAAAAAATATTTTATTGATAAGGGCATAAAATGAGAATATCAGAAGGAAATTTATCATATTTTCCCAACACAGTTTATTCTCATCAATCATAGTTATGCTGTTATTAATAACTCCTAGAAAAATTTTAACCAGCCCTACCATTGTTTTGTTTTTAAAACATATTCTTTAAATATAACCCAGGATCTCATCAAAACATTAAGATAAACAAAAATAGAAATAAAATTGTTTTATGTAACTGATGGACACATGAAAGCATACCCCTGAAACCACTAATTATTTCAAAAAATTTTACGCCATCTGAACTGAAAAACAGTGCCTGAAAAATAGATACATTCATGCTGACTGAGGAGAATAATAAACTACACTCACCTTATCCCTAATGTGAATGTTCGTTAAGTACTCAGATGGAACATGGAAGTCTGGATAATAAAATGAAAAAAGCCTTATTAACTGATTCTCAGTTAAAAAATATTTTTAAACGGTCTGAACACAAATAAATTCTCCTACCTATGTCTTGAGGTCGACAAGGTGAAGATGCCCAGGGTGACGCAAATTTGGGGTAGAGATTTCTGAATATGAGGGGAAAAAAAAAAAACAAACACTCTCAAGTCCGAAGTATAAAAAAAGATTTCAATTTTTATTTCAGGAAATCAGGAAAAACAATGACTTCGAAAGTAAAATGAGCACCTTTACTTCTAATTTCTTTTCATGTGCTTACTATGACTTACACAGCAGAAAAATGAAACAAGGTTAACTAGGTGTATATATATGTGTGTATATACCAAGTATATATATTAAGTTATAAATATATATTCACATATATGTAACTTCAACTCAGAATGCTTTAAATTCATTAATAGCATGCCCCCAAGTAAAATTACTTTCCCATTTATATGGCCAGAAAAAAATCAGTAATTATTAAAAGCAAATACTGAGTGCCTATTATATGCCTGGCACTGTTCTAGGTGTTTTGGCTACATTAGCGAACAGAACAAAGGTAACGGACAACATGAAACTTATTTTTTTTTTTTTTAAAGATTTTATTTATTTATTTGACAGAGAGAGACACAGCGGAAGAGGGAACACAAGCAGAAGGAGTGGGAGAGGGAGAAGCAGGTTTCCCGCGGAGGAGGGAGCCCGATGCGGGGCTCGATCCCAGGACCCTGGGATCATGACCTGAGCCGAAGGCAGACGCGTAACGACTGAGCCACTCAGGCGCCCCTGAAACTTATTTTCTGATTGAGGATGACAGATTAGAGGGAGGCAGACAAAAATAATTTGCATAATAAATAATATTCCATGTTCATGGAGGGGTAGAGATGGGAGATTAGTTGCATTAAATAAAGTAGTCAGGTTAGGTCTCATTTAGAAGATCAGATTTGAACAAAGATTTGAAAAACATGAGGGAGTGAGCCATATTAACTATCTGGCAAAACACTATTCTAGTCAGAGGGAATTGCTAGAGTAACTAAGGCTGGGATATGACTGATATGTCTGAGGTACAGCAAGAAGGCCAGTGAAGCTGGAACAGAGTGAACAAAGGGAAAAGCCATGGGGGGGGGGAACGAGAACATGCCTGTAGAGATAAACAGGCCTATAAAGATTTTAGTTTAGTTTTTTTTTTTTAAGATTTATTTATTTATTTGTCAGAGAGAGAGAGAGAGAGAGCGAGCGAGCGTGCAAGCACGAACAGGGGGAGCAGGCTCCCTGCTCAGCAGGGAGCCTGATGAGGGACTCGATCCCAGCACCCTGGGATCACAACCTGAGCCAAAGGCAGACGCTTAACTGACTGAGCCACCCAGACATCCCAAGATTTTAGGTTTTTAATCGTAATGAAACCACAAACCCTCATTGAGCACTGCACAAAAGATTAACCTATTCAGAAAGGATGGTCCTGGCTCCTATATAAAGAAGAGACTGTGAGGGACACCGAGAGAATCAGGGACACCCAGTGATTGGCTAATGGAATAATCTAGGCAACGATTCAAACCAGAGTGGCAGCAGTTAAAAGCAGTAAGAAGCATGCAGCAACAAATCTACTACGTCAAACATTGCTGACAGGTCAAGGAGGATAAGTTCCTACAAGCAACCACTGAATTTAATAACATAGAGATCATTTGATGACCTCGATGAGAGTAGTTTTAGTGAAGTGGTGAGGCAAAATCCTAACTGAAATGGATTTAACGGAGAATGGGAGAAGACAAGTGGGAGATGTAAAGATGGCTTTTTTGAAGAGTTTTGCTCTCCAAGAAATAAGAATAAAGAAATAAGGGCAGTTAACTCATTGAAGTTAGATAAGAAGGCATTTTATTAACTTTATAAAGGAAGTAATAAAATATTTGTATGCTGATGGAAATGACCCAACAAAAGTGCAAAAATTGTTAGAGCCATGTCCTTGAGTTTTCAAGAGACATTTTAAGTAGAAAGCATGGATCAACTATAGCAACAGGGTGGAAGACAAGAATAAGGTGGGTACAGATAGTAGTAGATAGACAGATTTGGTGGTAGGACTATGCTGACATTCTCTTCTGATTATTTCCATCTTTCTTAGCAAACTAGAAATAAAAACGCAAGGTCTTAATTCTACACCTGAAACTAGTATTAAACTGTTAACTAACTGGAATTTAAATAAAAACTTGGGGGGGAGAAAAAAGCAGCAAGGTCTTCATCTGAGAGTAAGGACAAGGAAAAAGGTAATGAGGTGTTTCAAGAGACAGTGTGAAATAGCTGCATAGGAGAATAAAAGAATGAATGGACAAGGCAAGCCAGTTATGAGTGGCAGAATTAAGGGCCCACTTCTGAAGTTCCTGGCCATGAATGTGAAATGAGACCAGGCAGTGAAGCTGTGTGGTTTTCTCTAGCCGGGTTCAGTAGCAGAGGTCAAGAATGGAAGTCAGAGTATAACCAGGGTTGTAGTTTCTGCCATGCAATCATGACAAAGAGCAAAAGAGGGGCAAAGTAGCCAAGAGTATATATAAATAAACAATTATGAGTGACCACAGAATTTAACTGGATAAGAAGGAAGTGAGTTCTTCTCAAGGGAAGAGAAGGATGCTGAAGAACAGTGAAAAGATAGAAGAATCAATGGATTGAAGATCCCAAGGAGTCAAATGATTATAGGAGCCAGAACTAGAGGGAGAAAGATGGAAAACAGGAAGTGGCATGGGAGCACAGATAAAATTATAGAGAAACTGAAGTTATTGATAATGGCAAAGTCAAAAGGATGATTAAATATGTAAGTAGCTGAGACATGGTGGAGAGTAAGATTTTTGGAGGTGAAAAACTCAACAGCCCAAGATTTCAGGAATCGGGAAGGATTATACATGTGTATTCTGAAACTGCCAAAGAGGAATGATATTGTCAAGCGACAGTGATCCAGGAGCTAACATGAGAGGATATGACCCAAAGAGTCAAGACATAACAGCAACAATGAGTGGCTGTAGGTGATACAATCTGATTACATGAATTAAAAACTAGAAATCTGCAAGTAGGTATTATACACAAATGTGGAAAAAAAGAAAAAAAACTTACTCAGGAGAGTTCAGATTGAGGCCTAATGTTGTTAAGTCACTTCCTAATGCAAGATGTACCATTCCTGGGTCCGTCTCTGCTGCCCTGATAAATGTTAACAGGCCAATCATTCCAAATTGGTCCGTCACCATCCCTTGAGGAATGTTAGTAACCCGACCTGGATAAGAACAACACAGTAATTTTATCTTTAAGGAAAAAGCAAAGAAATGAATTCTATAATATCTCTGACATATTTTATAGAGTCCCACCATCAGGTAACACCTGGATCCCTTTTTTCTGCTGGTTATTATTTTGTGTTGTTGAACTTTTATCTCCAGGGAATTTGGGTCCATCTGTACTTGAAGCTGTCTTGCCAGATGTATTCAAATTCTAACATGAAAAAAATAAATGTGACATTAAAATTTGTTAAGTGTAAAAATTTCAAGTTCACATATTAGTTACCATTCTATTCATTCTTTATTATATTTAAACTGGTAGTAAATTATTACCTGTTTTTCAAGTTCTACATGAAATTTTTTGTTTCCACAACTGTCCCATGGTTTAAGAATAAATCCTGTATTTTACACATTTGAGTATTTAAAGGACAAGAAATATATGGAAAATATTCTTATTTATCTCAGATCTTCGGTCATAGAAAAAACATATCTCAGAACTTTATGCTTCAAGTTTCACTCTTCAGTACTTTATTTTTTTTATTTTTATTTTTTTTTTAAAGTACTTTAATTTAGAAGAGAAAATAATATAGTATGTTGCCTATAATATCAGCATAAAAACCTCGAGGATAAATTAGAATAAACTTTTAAAATTCATATTTAATTCTTACCCAATAATCTTCTTTATCAATTATTTTAACAATATATACAAACTCCCATCACACAAAAAAAGCTATTTTCAGTGAAATGTGGAAGAAATAAACACATTTGTTAAGTCAGAAAGAGGAAGCTGAGTTGGCTGAATCAACACAGGAATAAAAATGTGTATAAAGATTCTTCAAGGAGAAAACTTACTCAAGAAAAACACAGCTCCTTAGAAGGCTATAATATCAAACTTCATGGGATCCAGCTGACAGGGACTACAATAAAAGTCTAAATTAACTCTGAGAAGTTCAACAGAAATTTGCAAACCTATATGAAATAGGAAAAAAATAGGCTATCTTCTAAGTTATAAAGGTTTTCCACATTCTTCAGAAGTTAGATTATTACAGATATTCAAGATAAACAATTTTGTAATAGTTTAGTAAGTCCTTAATACAGTCTATAAAACTGTTAATACAAGAGAAATCTGAAGGGAAAAAACTACATCATTCACATACGTAATTCTCAATTACTTACAGATTTACTGTCATCATTACTTGATGTTGGATCTTTATAGCTGGAACCAGGTAATGCTGGAAAATCTTCGTTGTGTATTGAGAAGTCCTGGGATTGCTCATTTGCTGGTTTTGTTACCATTCCAACTATGTAATAAAAATAATCCAGAGAATTGCAATTCATATTTATGGTATTTTTCTACAAATTATAAAAAATTAACTTTCCTCATGATAATGTACCAAAAGGATTTTTTTAAATTACACTATGAAAGCACACTTCAAAAAATTAGTATTCAGGATAACAATGAAGAACTAAACTTTTATATACTGATTAATAACTCAATATACAAAATAATACAAGGGAAGTTAAGTGGTAATCCTATAATTCTAAATCTAATGTCATTTATAGATGCTTAAAAACATAATTTGGTATTGGTAATAGTTATCAAAATTTTTGGTTTAAAGCTTGATTTAAATATTTGACTATTATAAACACCAGTTAATTGTCAAATACAAATGAACAAAATAAATTTTAAAAGAACATGTCAGTATTCTACTTGAAAGTGACTTACAGAGTGAGCAAATTGCAATCAATTATAAAACAACTCCATATTATTTCAGATTTTCTTGGACTCCATGTAATAGATGTAAAACATGCAAGAACTGGGAAGTAATCCTCCCACTATACTTGGCATTAGTCAGGCCCTTATTGGAGAACAATATCCAGTTTGGGGCTCCACAATTCAAGAACGATATGGAGAAACTAGAGTTGGTCCAAGGAGAGCAACGGGAATGATTAAAGGGATGAAAAAATGGACCTATGAGGAAAGGTTAAAAACATTAGAGTCTGAACTGAGAATCAAGTAGCTAGGTACTCAACTTCCAGGGCAGATCATTCTTTTGTTATTTTTGGAAGACTAATTTGGAAGCTTTAGAATATTAACAATATATTTTTCCCTTCTTCACATATTGTTTTCTGTATTAATATTCTGAAAGGCAAAGAAATCCTTCTTGGATGAAAACAGGAAAAAACAGTTATCTTAGAAAAGTTATGAACTGATCCCTCTACACTGTTTCTACTACTGTTATCTACCAGATTCTCCCAAAAGGGAACAACTATGTGCAATGGATGAAAAGAATATGGCTGCATTGCTGTTATATATAATTTTCATGTCTAAATTGTTATTGCACACATTTCATGCCCCCCCCTTCACTTAGCCAAATCCATTAGAGACAGTGACAAAGGGTTTTAATTGTGACCAAGAGTCTACATAAACTATCCATGACCCATTAGCCAGTGGTTTTCGACAGAAGGCAATTTTTTCTCCCATGGGACATTTGTCACTGTCTGGAGACACCTATGATTGTCACAATGATGGGGAGGGGGGTATTGTTGGCACCAAGTAGGCAGAAGCCAGGGATATTGCTAAACATTCTATAATGCACAAAACAGCCCCCTATTTACAAGGAACTATCTGACCCAAATGTCAGCAGTGCGGAGGTTAAGAAACTGGCTTAGAAAAAATCTTCCAACGTGTGGTCAGTCATTATTAATCACTAAGAATGTAGAACTGTGTGATTTAAAAAGTGTGTGATGAATTAAGAGAAAAGACAGACCACAAATAATCATTAAGGTGTACTAAGACAAATGCCACAAGAAAATAACCTCTGAATACCAATGAGGATTTCCTTTTGGGGTTTTGGTACAAACTGTTTTCCCCTTTAACTTTGCTACCATGGTATTCTGGGAGGAAAACGCACTTTGCATATAACAGCTCTGACAAAACTATACTACTCTGATTAGAAAACATATATGTGTATGTACACACACACACGCACATGCATATAAATGGGTATGTATGTGTGTGTGTGTGTGTGTGCACGCGCGCACGTGTGTGCAATGGAAAGTTTCCATTTGCCATCATTAAAAAGCTTAATTACCATAAGGAGCTCTTCCAGCCAAGGGGTTTATTAATGGAGTTGGGTTACCACTTCCTTCCCTTCTGTTTCGGTCTGCTAATGCTGGAAAATCTGAAAGGTCCAATCCTGTCACATTTTCGCTTCCATCTAAATAATGAGAAAGAACATTAGTTATTGATTCTACAAACATTTTATTTCAAATAAGCTCTATGCCCAATATGGGGCTTGAACTCACGACCCAGAGACCAAGAGTCACATGCTCTACTGACTGAGCCAGCCAGGCACCCAGATTCTACAAACATTTTAAGGAGAGTATCAAAGACCAACCATAAAATAATTTGAAATGACAGTACCTTCTTCCTAAATAATGTACAGCACTGTACTAGGTATGTGTAGTTGTACAATAAACACGTGAACTGATTTCACGCAAAAGAATTTCATGAGTAATTCAGCAAAGCAGTATGTAGCTAGCATAATAAAAATCTCAAATCCTAGAGACCTATGTATGACAGACAATAAGGAGTAAGGTAGTACATTATGTCCCCTGTGAAGGGTGGCACTCTAAAGTTATAGCTTGTTAGCTAACAAGAGAGAGATTGTTGTGATAGTTGTGATGTAACGGCTCTTTTCATTATATCCAGAAGCGGAGGTAGTATCTGGATGCTTGAGCTTTAGTTATACACAGGTATGGTAATGACAGTGCCTCTTGCAAATGACCAGAATCATATCTGAAACACAGGCAGTGGAAGCAGAAACTCTAAGGACTTCTGTCCTGTGACCTACTTGTCCCATTACACAAATGTGTGTGAGCGTGTGTGTGTTTTGCAGTTAGGGAGTATAAGCAGGGTGGTATAGACAGGGTATAAGCAGGATTCCCACATCTGGCAAGAGTCTGGGACGCATGGGAATGTGATGCAAAGTCCAGAAGTTTATATTACTTATTACATAGTAGGCGCTCAATAAATATGTATTAAATGAATAAAATTAATTATTGTTCATTTTAAATGAAACAAATCAGCTCGCTTCCATTTAAAAATTAAAATTTAACCCAACATTTCTACTTTACCTATTTTATTTCTTAAAGATTTCATTTTTTAGTAATCTCTACACCCAACGTGGGGCTCAAACTCACAACTCGAAGATCAAGAGTCACATGCTCTACCAACGGAGCCAGCCAGGCGCCCCTCTACTTTGCCTATTTTAATTATCTCCTTCATTTCTTCTCAATTTTTATTATTCTATTCTTACAATCTTATATTCTTAATTTTTAAGAATTTAATTTTCTACCTTAGTTTTAGCCTGCATTATAGCTTTTCTTTAATCTTTGTTTTGTCTAATGTTTTAATGTTTTATACCATTTTCAATTTATTTGGCCTTTCTGTTAAGTTTTAATTTTTCTCTAAGTTCCATAATCAGAAGAATCTCAGAAACTAATTATCTCAAGATTACTTTGTTGATAGAAAAACAATACACTCTATTAACATTCCAAGTCAGGTTACAATTTAAAATTATGAAAACTAAAAGATAAAATCATGCCCATTATTTCTAAACCAATTGTAGTTTATGACCTTTTAATTTTAAAAAGATACTACTACATAAAAAGACAACAGAAATTTATAGTGTTTCAAGTTATAAAAGTAATCTTTCTTGAGTTATTTAATTATAGTTATATAGTTATAAATTAACTATAAGCTCTGAATATATATTAACTTTTAACACACATCTTCAGGTCCTGTAAGATGGAATTTAAAATGGCCATGTTATCTGAGAATAATTGTAACCTAAAAATTAGTTAATAAACCCCCAAGTTATATTTTTAGGTAAAGACTTGGAAACAATTTCCCTAAAATTAGTTAAAATTTAGTTAAAACTGAATTTTAAAAATAATTAAAAAATTTATGGAAGTGTATGAAACCATAATTCAGAATATAAGATGGCATTGTCAGACACATTGTTACTTTATGGTCCATTTAGGGAAAAAAAGTAACTTGCCAATTAAACTATGATACATAGCCTGAATTCAGAGATAATATGAAAAAAGTGTGCATTTCAGAAACAATGGGAATATGGTACTTATAGCATTTTAACACCCTCAACATAAAACTATAATTTTTAAATGCTAAAATTTGGAATTTTAAAGTAATTTGATCAATCTATGCTGCTAAACATATAATAACACTTAAAAATTAAAAGCTCATGGTCACAAATGACATTTCATTACTAAATCCTGTCTCCTGCTTCCACATATGCTCCATTTCACTGATCATTCTTTCCATTTCCTTTATATATAGTTCTCTCTGAATGATCATATTCATTTTTGCTCCTATGGCCATACAACATCTTTTATTTTTCTCAGGAAAGGGTCTGGAGGCAAGGGTGGAAGAGGGTGAAACCTGAAGCAGAAAAGAAACAAAGCCTCTTGTTCTCTTCTCTCTGAAGCAGTTGATAAAAGAAATAAACCAACAGACTGCAGGAATTCAAAATCAGAACTCTATGTAATTAAAATTTACACATAAAACTGGATAAAAAAATCCAAGGGTTAAATGCCAAATTAGTATTATTAAAATTATTAAGAAAAAATTGTTAAGTGCTCCAATATAATTTTAAAGGTTTCTTCAATCTGGGTCTCTATAGCCAGAATACCATACCACTCAACCTAATTTAGACTGTAGTGACGGGACTGAGGCTAGGAAAAGCTCTTGAAGCAAAAGAGATTCTGAGGCATAAGTATAGACTAAGTTAATGTTTAGGCTTTCTCTAGGTGTTAAGGAAATAGTCCTAAAGTTATAACACTATGCTATTACCATGTCAAGTGAAAAAATATATTTATATATCTCTCAACTGTTCACTGAATTAAACCCTAATTCCTGTCAAATTCTCACTAATTAAATTCTACCAATTTAACACAAAAATCCTATAATATTTTAAGACCTGTATGTTGAATTGCTTTATATTTCAAGATCTATCATATTTTTTTATAGGGTACTACCTCCAGAATAAGCTTACCTGTTCCATTAAAAATGTTACTTGATAAGGAGTTATTCATTCCAAATGCCTGATTCCTGTTCATTCCAAATCCAGACATACTGGGTACATAGAAAATAATTTTAGATATACAGTAAGAACACTAACTTTCAGATGAAGAAAAACAAAAGTGTATACTTTTGATCTCCTCATATAAAACAACAGTATGTTTAAAAACAAATACTAATTTTATTTTTCTGAGTTTAACATTTATTTAAAAACTCCCCTGAAGTCCTTCCATGAATAACTGAGAACCAAAATATCTTAAACAGATGATTTAAAAAACAAAAAGCAAAGAATTTACACATAAGCCTTGAGGAAAACAGAGATTAATGGCACTATTTTAGGTACTTGGAGAACCAACTTACTGGATACACTGGCAGAAGTAACTAATCTTAAAAACATGCAGTTTAGGGCATAACTAGTGTTCCTGAATACTTGTTTTCCTTCCACTACTGGGAAAGTGTGCCATTATCACTTTCCATATAAGATCTTCTTTCATACAGAGTCTTCCCCATCTAGAATCAACTCCTCATGGACAGGGCCTATGTCATGGTCATCTCAGCAACCTCTGCCTTTAGCGTTCAGGAGGATAAAACAGGCACTCAATAAATGTTTCGTTTACCTGAATCAAATGGTGATTTTCTTTAACTGAATTTAGTGTTCTAAAAAAACACGTCATTCTAATCTAAATATAGTTTATCTTTCAGCTACTTAAAAGAAAAAGCAAATCTCTCCATAGTACCCTCCATTCTAAATTAATGCACAACTGGTACTTGGTGAACAGTTACAAATGCCTCCCTTTTCTGCACAAGGCTAAACATGAGAGAACAGAAACAAGTCTGAACTTAAAGCAAAGCCAGAAGTAATTAAGAATGTCAGAAAGAGCTGTTAATGCAAATTTTACAGTGAAAGTATGCATCTTTAACATCAAATAATCTGATAAAAGACTGTATCAGTGTTTATGAGTAGGGTTAAACTGTTTGAAGATGACAGGGTTTTTTTGGGGTTTTTTTTGCCTAACTTTGTAAAACTAACTATGGCCAAACAATATTTTCACAAAATATTATGAGCTGGTGAGACAACAAAACTCTAGAGAAGAGTAAGAAAGCCATTAGAAATACTTATTTAATAGCATGTTAGAATTGTTGATATAGGTACCTTCAAACACTGAATAAGTACTAAGGGATAAAAACATTCTATAACAAATACAACTTATCAGTACTAATAAGCAGGGCTATAGAGACCCATGTTTCATTGACAATTTATAAACAATGTATTTTTTAGAAACAATTAAAATGTGAAAAAATATGGAAAGGCAAAATTTAAATATATATTCAATGAACAGCACTATAAGAAAAGATGTGACAAAGTCCAAGAAGTATATGATTAGGAAGCTATCAAGTAGATAAGAATTTTGATGACTCTTTATAAATAATATTTATTTTTAAAATTAAGAGCAGTAAAATTATTAACAGAAATACTCATAAATCTAAATGTAAGAACTAGAACTTATGGGATGAAGATCAAACAGGAAATGTGCTAATAACCTATTTTTAATCCAGATTTTTGCAAGTAGTAGATAAAAGAAAGTGAATTAAATGGGTAAGATGACAGCAAATAGATCAAGATCCTTTTTCCTCATACAGTTCCCCATTTTTAAAAAATTGGCGAAATTAAACACGACTTTTTCAAGATACAAAGCCTTATACTGTAGTCATCATTCTCATATAAATTATCTGAACAGCTTCAAAATCCTAATAAAATAGACAATTGGTCTTCATATTGTCATTATCACTTGCACAGTAAACATATGCAAATAGACAGTGCAAAAAGGAGTGAAAAAGCACAACAGCTCATCTGCTTGTTTTAAATCCCAGAACGTTGACACTATTTTTGAATATTGTAGATGTAGTGTTAAAAAGTCTTTGGTCAAGAAGTCTCCAAAGCACAAAACTGAATTTCAGTTGAAATGGTACTAAACCAAAGCATAAGTGAAGCAAGGCAGTAATAGTCAAACATATCCCTGGTACTGTTCATAAGTCTGGAACTCTTACACATAAGTGGCCAGCCTCATTTAACAGACGAAGCACATATCCACAAAAATCTGCCTGGTGGCAACTTAACAATTCTTTTCTAACAACAACAAAAACCTTTAATGTGCTTTCCAAAATCAAACTGATTTTCAAAAGAACATGTCTTTAAGTCTGGGGAGATTAAAGCTGTAACACGTAACAGAAAGAGAATCTTTGGTCATAAAAATATGATGAAACAAACTTATGACAGAAGCCAAGACTCAAGAACAGAACGCTGAATATGAAAAGGCAAATTTGAAAATACCCAGAAAGACAATTATACACAGTATCAATAAACATCTTACCTGTTCACAGTAAAAGGCTGTCGAGAAGGCTGCTGCTTTGGCATACATATTATGCTTGGCGAGCTTCTGTTGGGGCTACCTAACCCTGAACTGCTCATGCTATTTGTCCTGCTAGGAATTCCAATGCCCTGACCAACCTGGGAGTGGTTCATCATATTCCTAGGATTCATAGGCAAAATACCCCTGAAAAAGAAGTCCATTATACTAAATAAGCTCTCTACAATCACTCATTAAAATTCTCTGTAAATAATCAATTGGCCTAACCCCAGAACCTCAAATATACTTTCAAATTACACTGCTAATTTTCATTAATTTAATTCTTTTGTCTGGTCATTCTAGCTCTTTGAAAAGTCAAACAAACCAACAAGAAATTGGGTAAATTATAGCAGAACTAATATAAGGTGGTATTTAAGATGAGAAAACTACTGGTGTGACTAGGATATAAAATAATACAAATGTATTTCACACATATATTTAAAGTAAGCTCATTCCAAATGTATGTCATTCTACTTCTTCATACTAATATGCATCATCTATGTAATCAATCTTGTTTTATTTTACTCACTAGAGCAATGAATGTGTGTTGAGGGAGCAATAATCATAATTATCTGAGGAATGATTTTAAATTGCACATCCTCTTTTGAGGAAGAGTTGGCTTCTGAAAAAGCTCCCCAGGTGGTGATTAACCCTTGATACCCACCCAGCTGACAACCAGTATGTCAGATGCATGATAAAAACATCTTACACTATACTTATCAATTTGCAATGAAATAAAATGAGCATAGGGTATTAACTTTCTTTTCCTCAGTGAAAGGCACTGAACCAGAAAAATGAAATAATTAGTTATTAAAAAACTAAAACGCTTGCTTACTCTACAAAGATACATCTTGAGAAATATTCTGGTCCATCAATAAATACCTGCTTGGAGATGGAGGCGTGTGAAGTGACATTGTTGGTACCCCTGTTGTTGGCGTGACGTGGCTCGGTAACTGAGTGCCTTGTGATAAGCTGCGATTTAACTGAGGGGTATTGTTGCTCATCCCCCTCATTGGAAGGCCTAGTGCACCTATTAAAAAAATTCAGAAGAAGGAAATTCATTGCCATCAGGAATGAAATTGTTATCCATCTTCTGGAGTTGGCAATTTAAAACATTTTTAAATGACCTAACATGTAATATAATATGCAAATTTTAAATGGATATATTCAATTCACTCCAAATGGACTCTGATTTTAACAAAAATGTTCTAATCTGAAATTTAATATTATGAATGGACATTGCGTTCATATTTCTATCCTCTGTTCATATTTCTATTTTATAATAAACTATGTCTGCCAATGGTTTTAACAAATTAGATGATTTATGTTTCAATGAAAACATTTTGTACAAATATGGCTTTAAGAAATTTGCAATCTTGTGTTTTTATGTTTTAAATCATAACTGAGGTAAACAGACATTTAACCCCACTTTGCTGAAGCAGCTTTAATTTTTATATGATGCTTTTAAAATGCATTTAAGAAATTTCTACTATTTATACATACATATTTCTCAACATTACAATTTTTACAAACCCAACATAAAATGTCAGCAACTGTTAAAAAACTCAAGCTGATATAACTGTAAGAGACAAGAATTTAAAACATTTAAGTTTTCAAAGTACAGTGACCTTCTATATATCTAGTACTCCTGGGGATAGATGCAAAAGGGTGGATGTGTTCCAACAGGTATATTTTACAGACTACTTAAGTTTCACCACTCAGATACAAACCATAAAAAAAAAAATTGGGATAAACATTTCAAAAATGTATGACATACTTCCTAACTTCTATTAATATGAAATATAAATTAATTTCTTAATGATTCAGAAATATCATGGATATCGAATATTCTATATGTTTAGATATCCCCCTAGTCCTTTCATCCCTCAGAGTAAGGATGTCCAGCTGTCACCAGTTATCATATCTGCCTATGGATGCCTCCATTTCCTGACCCACACTTTTTGGTGCTGTTTCTAGTCAGCTGTGAAATAGCCTATCAGTCAACTAAACTTATTCTGAACTGGAAGTTAAATAAAAGTGATAAAGATATAGAGCTAATGAATACATAGATTACTTAAGTGCTAGGGATTTAAAGTGACTTTTTTCTTCCGTTTTTGGTCTAATTCCAGAAGCAAGAATTTCAAGGACATGAATATTTTGAAACTATGACCTCCAAAAAATTGGAGTATATATATATATGTTCTGAATGTTTTACTTCAAGTACCTTTGCAACATTTACCTTTGGCATAACAATGTCATACCTAAGGACAGCAGTGGACCACAAAGATTCCACTGGAATCTGCCAGCCACAGTACTCAGCTTATAGCCTAACTTTGCTTCTCAACTGAATGAAGCCGAGAAATCCAACTCAATGTAGCTACTATACTGTGTACTATGTGTACTCTGTTTCAGTCAGGTTCCACGAGGACCAGAGGTTAGTTCTACATTTCTCTCACTGACACGAAGGGAACGAACTGGCCTAGATCATATGCTGGTTTAGTTCACTGTATGTATGTCTGGTCCCTACACATTTTGTGACCGTGAATATACCACTGGCTGCAAATGCTTTCTCTGAATTGGGACAAAATAAGGAAAAATAAGATTAAAAATTAGCCATATAAGATTTCTTCAGAATAAATCAGTCTTTTCTTTCTCTTAAGCTACTCTAGTTTTCTTGAAGGCCCTCTAGATGCTCCCAGAGTGAACCACCAAAGTGATACTTTTCATATCAAGCATTCAATAAACATTTAGTGAGTGCCTACTATGTGCCAAGCACTGTGCTAGCTGCTGGGGATACAGCAGTGAACAAGACAGAAAAGGCTCCTACCCCCTCAGGGAGTTTCCATCCTTCTCCCCGAAGAATGCTGTCCTAAAGTCAGCTAGAGCTGCGAATTAACCACAGGAATGTGCTTCACACAATTACTGACCACCAAGAAATATACAACTTTAGAGCCAGAAGGGACCTTAAAGATCACCTAGTCCAATGTTCGCACTTTACAGATGAGGAATCTGAGCCTCAGATGAATTAACTGACTTCTCCAAGGTGACACAAAGAACCAAGACTAGAATTTAGATCTCTTAACTCCTAGTGTTCTTCACGGCAGCCCTATGGGAGCCCAATATAACGCTAAGCGAACACCCCTTGTGAGTGTCTACCAATTCGTAACACCTCTTTACCTATTTTATGTTTTCTCTTGCTTTTTTTTTTTTTTTAATATTTACTTCTCTTCAAATTTTACTAAATCTCCATCTCTTGGTCTCTTCTCTCCATTTTCTTTCTCCCTCTCTTGTCTATACCTGTTCAAGTTTTCTTTCTTCTAATTTTACTTTCCCCTTCCTTTTCACGCTCTCTTATACCTTTATCATTATAAATAAACATACACTTCACAAAAATCTAGTACCCTCTGTTTTCTAATAATCAATATGCCTTACAAAACTCACTGAGATCTGTTTACTTTAATCCTTCATATATATATTTTTCTATGCTGTATTATGAAAATCTATAACTTCAGAAATATCTTAGAAACTGGAGATTATTTGAACACTAGCAAAAAACTTTTGGAGATGAAAGTAAGAATGGGTATGGTTATTTATTTAGTCAATTAGGGATTGGCAGGCACATGAGTTAATTTATAGTGCTGAGAATGGAAGAAGACGTATGAAATAAACTCAAAGATTAGTGTTTATTTTTCCTTCAACACTCTTGATTTCATAAAACAGCTAATATATTCAGTCTGAGTTGCATTTTGTTGAACTAGGTAGTTATGAAAAAAAAGGAGAGAGGAGTACATCAATTTCAAATGGGATCATCAAGCTTTGAATACCTTAATAATCAAGCTATTTCACATTCAATTAAAAACTGAATTCTTTTAAAACATAAAGAGTATCACTGATAGGAACATACAAAGATTTATTTTTAGGAAACAAAATACACTAAATCATTAAATTTGAGTTACTTGAGTCAAACAATTATAACTGGGTAAGGTCAAAGAGAGAACTTTACTCTTTTAGTAATATATTTAGAAACAATCACAGAAAATCTCCAAAATATTATACCAAGAAGAAGACATGCAAGCCAAAAGAAAAAAAAAAAAACAGGAAAAAAAAAACCTCATAAAAAAATTTGGCATAAAATAACTACAACAGGTAAAAAATATTGTAAATGAGGAAAAATGAACAAAAAAGCTAAAAAGTAGCTAAAAAGGTTATAGTTCTGAATCAAATTTTTCTTTCAATTTGACAAATGGCTAATAAAGAATAATATAATATTAGGAGAAATACATGAACATACTCCAAGTAGATTCCTACCTCTAATTTGGCAGGGTGCTAAACATAGAATGAACTGAATTAACTGATCATTTTTCAGAAATCCAAAGGAACATGATCTAAGAAATGTTTCCATGAATTATTTCCACTGCACAAACTGATTAACAGCACATCCCTTAAATATCTTATGCCTCCTTTATTCAATCTTTTGCTAAAAACAAACAATATTAATAATACAAGTTATAAGAAAAAAATCCAATCATAGCAACCAACTCCTTGAATACTCACACTTAAATGAAGTCTCCTGAAATCTTTATTAAGGAAAGGGTAGAACATCCCTAATTGCTGCAAAGGGGCTTAAAGCATCCCCACCTTCCATTTAATTCCAAAGCAACTAGCTCTTCCTAGGAACTCACTGTCCTACCCACACTGACAAAGAATAACCACCTTCTAACCTCCAACCTGTCCTCACATCTTCTTACCTCCAATCTGCCCCGCACTTAGGCGCTTCATCTTCTATATAACATTATGTTGTTAAGTATTTTCCTTCATTAAAATCAAAGGATTTTAGAGATAGAAAAGTCTCCAGAGATCTTCCAGCTAAGTTACAGATAAAGAACATCAGGAATGAAGTTACTTGCCAAAAATCACAATGAGGAATAAAAATAACAATCCAATTTCTTAACCTTTTTTTCAACCAATCACTTTCTACTTCTTATAGTAGTTGCTAACTTTTACATCACCTGTGGAACTCTAATGTCTGGGTCCCATGCCCAGAAATTGTCACTCAGTCTGAATGCTGGCAATTCATGGCTAGTGAGATTTAAAAAACTCTCCAGGTGTTTTTAGGGGTACAGCCAGAGTTGAGAACCATTGCCCATTAGTATTATATCCAATCACAGTTTAGCCTTTTCAAATTCTCTGTCAGGACTGAAAAGATTCTTCTAATCTCTGTTTTTTTAGTCCCCAGCTTTACTGAGATATAACTGACACATAACTCTTCCTAATTAATATTTTTCGCCCCAATATAAACTCTTTTTACAAACCACATATTTTACTTACAATCTTCCTTCTTTTCCCG
The DNA here is from genome assembly GCF_964656455.1 of Halichoerus grypus. Lineage (NCBI taxonomy): Eukaryota > Metazoa > Chordata > Mammalia > Carnivora > Phocidae > Halichoerus > Halichoerus grypus. Next base: position 133,217,766 of record NC_135717.1, on the reverse strand, counting down.
GTCCTCTCTCCAAATCTGTCCCTGCACTTTTATTCATCTCTCTCTCCCCACCCAGAATACATTCCCTTCTCTCATCCTACAGAAGTACAGAAGAATATCTTTTTTTAAAAAGGTCATGATGCGGGTGTTTATACGCAGCATATGTACAGTGTGCTTTGATGTATATGGGAGAGACCACTAACTCAGATGTGAAAGTAAAATGGATTTGGAATCAGAAAATGTTTCCTGGAGGAGACAGTAAATGAATTAAGTAACGAAAGAGACCTAGTCAGGTATTTGGTGGTGGTGATGAGGAGTCAGGAAGGTAAAGAGTTTCAAACAGTTTACTCTGAAAACAGCGAGATGTATAAAAATGAGGACAAGTGATATGCCTGGAGGAGGAGTAGGTTTGCTTTTGGGTATTAAGGACATATGAGACAAGAAAGAAACATGGATGGAGCTAACTGGCTTCAATATCCTCAACTAGGAAAAGCTGATGTTATGTTAGAACTAGCAGAGAGCAATTGCCAACGTTTTGCTGGATCTTTACAGCAGCGGGCACTCTACCTATGGAACATCCACATGAAGCTCCTAAGTATACTTTGTACTCCTTTGCAACCTAAGTTCCCATTACAGATTCATGGCACCCATTTATAACGTAATGCAGGTCTCAAACCTTAGAAATCCTGGGTCTCTCTCTTTTACATCCTGTATCACCAAATCATATTAGCTCTACCTCCAAAATATCCCAAATCTGACCACTTCTTAACACCTCCACCCTCAGTCCAAGTCATCTTATTTTCTTGCCTGGACTACTGCAGCAGTAGCCTGGTCTCTCTCTTTCTTATCATTTGTCCCTCCCCACCCAGTCCATTTGCTACAGAGCAAAGTGATCTTTTAAAAATGAAACTGTATCTTAAAATCCTTCCCATTAAACTTAGAATAAATCCAAATTCTTTAACAAATCGTTACAAGACTCCATGATCTGACACCTGGTACTCCACTAATCTTCTACTTTCTTTGTTCACTACACTAGCCCTCTCACTCTTCCTTTAACACATTAAGTTCTTTCTTATGTTCTCATGAGTAAGTACTTTTGCATTTGCTCTAAAAAGCTCTCCCTCAGATCTTTCCAAAGATTTCCATTCCTCAACATTGAAGTTTCCATTCAAATATCACCTCCTCAGAGATAGACTCTTTGCTCCATGTGAAATAGTAATCCCATCTACTCATCCCTTAATCTGACTTAATTTTTATAATGCTTACTAGAATTATATTATTTACTTAGTCGTCTGCATGATTATTCTTTCTTCATTAAAATGTAAGCTCCATGAAAACAAGATCTTTGCTATTTGCCATTCTCTTAGCTCTTGGAATAATATTTCACTCATGGTAGAGGTAGCTAACTAAATATCACCATAATACCCTGGTTAGTAGACCCTTGAAATCTGTGGATTTAAACATTTGTTGTTTCTACTATGTGCTAATGGCCCTCTAGGGTAATGACATTCAGTAAGTAATACATAGCTTCCAGGTTTCAAAGAAACTTCTGTTCTCATGTTAACATAGTTACACTTACTAGGTAACATAATCCTGGCTAGACTACTTACTGCCTGTGAAAGAAACCTTGGGCAAATCCCCTAACCTCTCTTGGGGTAAATGTGAAGATTAAATGAGTTGATTCATATAAAATATTTAAAATAGCATCTGACACACGTAACAATTATTAGCTTTTGGGGAGTGAGTGGGTGGGGACATGCCTATGCAAAAAAAAAAAAAAAAGTCAAGTAAGTAAGTCCTAAAGGTGAAGGTGAACATTACAGTCTAATGAAGTAATGGTTTTCACCAGAAAAATCATTGTTTTCTGTGGGAAAACTGTATGCTATAGTTCTGTTCTTGACCTTGGAAAGTGGTAAAGATCTTGAGATAGATCCCACAGAATTGTAGAGACTGTACTTCTTGAATGAAACCAATGTAACAGCCTAATAAGTTTCCCTTGCCTTGATAAACTAGACCACTCCCAAATCTACCCCATGCTGTGGGTGTTGCTCCCACTACTAGAACCATCTTATCCATAGTCTCTTCAAGGCCAATGACAGACATGACTTCATCTGTAAATCCTTTCCTGATCATTCTCCCAAGATAGGTGATTACTCCCATCTCTGAAATATCCAGAAAACTCTGTACTTCTTCCTCTGCTCTGTAGGAAAATAACTTGTGTACTTATCTACTACATTCTATGTAGGAACCATATCTTGCTCACCATGCATTCAATAAACATTTCTGAGTGCCTGTCATGTACAGAATACTAAAGATACAAAGGCAAATGAAGACATGCAATAAATAAATGTGGCAACATCACAGCATATGTATACTGTACAGGGATGGCAGAAAAGAGCCTCTACCACACATCTGCACTATGCAGCATAATGCCATTATATGGTGGGCACTCAGTAAGTATCTATTAAACTCCATTCCTATCTCCTTTTTGAAGCTTTTCCTTACCACTGTAGCTTACTGTGCTTTTCTCTCCTAAACCCTAAGTCTGTCCATACCATTCAAATGATACCTTTTTACCTATGTATCAATACTGCAGGCTGTTATTTAACATTTTATATATAAATGTCTTGACCTCCCCAACTATACCATGTGCTTCTTGAGAGCAAGAACTCCCAAAATACTAATTCAAGTACCTGTTACATGTTCCTATAATTTCTTGAAGCTACTAAAATGTCACTGGCCTAACCATACTATCAGAAGCATCACTTCTGAATCACCCCACCTGTGCTCTGGTTCTCCACAAAACAAGTAGCCTTCACCTCAGTGTTCTTAAAACAGGAGGCCAAAGGAATGATGCTGAAAGCATGAGAATATGCCACTGCTCTCAAGCCAGGAGTCCAGATCCCAGAAAGACAAGTTTATTTCTTTTCCCAGCTAGATGCCTGGGTCCTCTGAGAATTCAGATACAAGTATGTATCATGGATTCATCCGGACAGCTAGTTAACCTATGTGCCTATAAGATAGGCATATAGGAAGCACTCAGTAAATAGTAGTTTCCTTTTTCTCCAATTCTCTAAGGCTCTAAATGCTATTGGTAAGAAAGTAAAAGTCACTCCAACTTTATTATCACTTAATTTCAATGCACTGAATATCCAGGAGAGATTAATTCCTGGTTCCCTGTTAATTCCGATCTAGCAGACAGCCTTGGGGAGCCGAGGGGGTCTTTAAACCTTATAAGGTATACCTAAAATCTTATGCACACTTGCAAAGAAGACAAGTAGAAAACATCATGCAATTTGAATATAAGATTTCGTTCAATGGCTTCTCTAGTTATCATTTGGTGCACTGTATTCACATGAACTTCTAGATGAAAAGTTAGTTACATATTTGGATACAATCAGACTATATTGGGACCTGTAATCATACAAGCCCTTAGAGTCCAGCATTTTCTAGGTACCCTTATATGCTACACAATTACTTCCACCCAAATCTGGCAAAATGTAGGTTTCAGCAGCCCTGTATCCATTCCAAGAGGAATGTCCTCCCTTGTTTAATCTCAGTGAGATTACCCTCAGTTTTGGAGGGTACTCTTCCTTCTCCACCTCTAACCTCTGTAATCATCAAGAGCACAAAACAGATGGTAGACCTCCATTTTAATGGTACAAATTCCTGCTGAACTTTGCCAATCTGAATACAGAGTTAATAGTAGTATTCAATACACTCATGAAGCAAAAGAACAGTTAGTTATATCAAGCCTAATGCACAATTACAATCTGTTGCCATAACATCACTAACCTATCCCACCTGCTATTCCTTCTAGCTCTCTATCCTTTATGACGGTTAGCTCCTCAAGTTTTATCATTCTGACGAATTTATACCACTGAAACCTGGACCCTCAAGTCCCACAGGGTAGCTGGTGTTCTCTCTGATGGCTATATGGCCCTAAGGTCTGTCCTAACAGATAGAGACCGGCAATCCAGCCTCTGTCTTTTTTCACTAGTTGTAGTTTTCTAGATCTGTATCCTGGAAAGCAACACCTATACCCTGACTTGAGACATTTCAGTTCCAGTTGACCTAAGGTTCAATTTTTCTGTAGACTAATACCTACACTGTCAGTTAAAAGACTGAGCCATGCATTGAAAATGCTGACTCACTACTGCTACAGGAATACAGCCATTTAATATACTAAATTCCAACAGGAAATATCTGTCATATGTGATTTCTTTTTAAGCTGAGTATCTTAAAATACTTTTTCTAATGAAAATAACTTTTCTCATTTGTTAATCTTTGTATATCCCTAATAATCAGCATAATCATTTTACTCAAATTAAGAAGGTAATAAATATCTGATATCAATAAAATAACTATTTCAAACTTAACCCATTCCATATCTTAGCCCAATTACAGTTTCACATTTGCAGGTTAAAAAATTACATCAGATTTTAGAAGTCCGTGTAGCCAATTATATTGTAAAATAGTTGCCATTCTCCTCCATAAAATAACCTTAGCTTCTCAAATATAATTTTTCTCCATTCCATATCTATTTTCTGCGGTGATAAATTGTGGGCTTTAAAAAGAAAACAAAGTTCTTTGCAGTTACTCTATAGAAATAAAGGGTAGCTTTAAAATAACTAGGTATTTTCATGATAAGGGTTGCCAGAAAGGTGAAAGTAGTAGGTTTCATACTAAAACACAGGCTAAATGAAGCAAATAACCAGCTAATGATATCCCCTCAACAATTAGAATGAACATTTGTGAATAAATAAGCAACACCTCTTTAATGCAATAAAAAGGTTTTTTAAAAATGTTTTCCACCAAACTAGAGGGAAACTGCTAATATCTGTAAGCAATTAATAATTTTATTTACTAATTCTATATTAACAAAATTGCATGCCACAGCAAAAGAGGAAGGAAGAAAAAAGTAGATGGAAGCTATATTTGTCTAACAAAATAAGTTCCTTCCCCCTACTAAACTTCAAAATAAATTTGAAGAATAAAGTGGTCTGACAAACTATTCTGATACCTATCAAAACTTTGCTTTTTTATTATACCAGAAAAGGGTTCCAAACCAAATAACTGATTTTTATTTGAAGCTGGTTAAGATACTCAGTTGTCAGATTGTTTTCACCAGTTACTCTATGTCCTGTAATCTTTGATGGGAATTTATATCCCTTTTAACACTCCCCTTTTGTTAACAGAGATAGATCAGCAGTCTCTGACATTAACAGAGATAATAAAATCTTATTAATATTTAACAGTTTGGAAAATTAATGGAAAAAATAGGAAGATTTTATAACTTAGTTTATAAAAATTTTATGTGATAATAATAGCAAACATTTATTGAGCGCTTACTATGCGCCAGGCACTGTGCTAAGCGCTATAAAAGCATTACAGTACTTAAAAAGAAATAAAATCTTGTATGTGGAAAAAGTCTTGAACTGTGAGTCAAAAACTATATCCAGATGAGCTAAAGTAAAAGAAGAAATATTTGCTAAACAAAGAGCATTTCACAGACTGTTAAGTAATGGTTCTTCATTAATAAAAAGGCCAAAACCCACAAACAAAACCACCCATTCAACTGACCAAACAAAAAAAGTTTAACTTCCTCTAATTGAAAACATAGAGGATATCTAATTTTTTTGTTTGGCAAATTCTTCTTCAAAAATACTGTACTGCAAAGAACATAGATACAAAAGATGTAAAATTAACTTTCAATCTATCCTATATCCAAATAATAATAAATTTTGAATTAGAAAAGGTCTGAAATAATGAGGTTTTCCTATGTATGCAAAATAAGAAAACTGAAAATTAAAAATCTTTCCTTTTAAATCCTAGAATTGACCCACAAGGGCAGCACTGGTTGTTCTTTATTTCGTAGCTATTTTTTTTTCCTTAAATAAAGCATCCCAGAATAAATACAAAATTCTTACTTTGTTGCCCGTATAAACTTGCCCCAAACTGAGACAGCTGACCTGATGTAGATGGTGATGCCAGCATCTAGAAACAAATTAATTATATTAGAGCATAAAGAAAGTACACAAAGCAATGCATTTACACTTTATGAATCTGTACAACATATAATATGTGAGAACCAAACCACATTTCCCATTCTTCAGAAAAACATAAAGCAAACATTACATAATAAATGCCATTGTTTCTTAAGAAAATGTCACAACTGGATGAAATCAAAATGTACAAATAAAACTAATTTCTGATTACAAGGTGTTTTTTTTTTTTCAAGCTCTAAATGAAACTACAGCAGCATCATTACTTCACTTAAAAAACAAAATTTTAAGTAGGCTAACAAAAACATGAAGACAGTATCTCAAAAAGTCAGCCTCTATAAATTTATAAGTCAAATTATTTGATCCTTAGATAATATATTAAGCTAAATCCTAAATTCAGTTTATTAAAAGTTGAAAATAAAATTACCTAAATAGACAAGTTCTGTATTTTGTAAGAATATTTCCTAACATTTATATATGCAAATAGTTTATGTATAAAAAGGGTAGAGGGCGCCTGGGTGGCTCAGTTGGTTAAGCGACTGCCTTCGGCTCAGGTCATGATCCCGGAGTCCCTGGATCGAGTCCCGCATCGGGCTCCCTGCTCAGCAGGGAGTCTGCTTCTCCCTCTGGCCCTAACCCCTCTCATGTGCTCTCTCTCATTCTCTCTCTCAAATAAATAAATAAAATCTTTAAAAAAAATAAAATAAAATAATAAAAAGGGTAGAAAAATCTAACAAACATACAATCATATAATAAATGGAGAGATGACACAAAACCAAAGGAAAAGTCAAAATTACTTACAAAAATATACAGACATGGTATATAATGTATACTATTAGTGAGTGATGTGACTTTCATGGCACTTGTTAACAGTGCCTTTCAATTTATTGCATCAGCATCTTTTTTTCCTAGTAGAATAGACATTTTTTGAGGGCATGTTATATTCATGGAACAGTTATTTATATTCATTTTTTATTTCCTCATAGAGACTGGCACTGCATGTGGCAGTTCTATACACAAACTAGATACTTAAACTGAGTAAATAAAAACGTGTACACGTAAGTGCATGTTCGAGTATTCGCTTATATTAAGCAACCACCAAAATAATTTAACTAAATAAGACTTGAGCCATGTCATCAAAAGGGTTATAATCTAGTTGAAGAGAATGAATTATGCACCTAATTATACTCTCAGGCACAATGTGGTAAATCGTCTGAAGTATCACAAGAGGAAAATAATTTTAAACAAGGGTGAGGTAACAGAAATATTTTATAGAGCAGTAACATCTGATGAGGGATCTTCCAGGCTGAGAATATGCAGTCAGTGTTAAGTATGATAGAAGTTAGTGACATAATTAGAATACAAACAAAATAAAAAACATTAGTGATTTCCTTAGAGGTAATTAGTGAAAGGAGATGAGGCATACAGCCCTATGCACATCTGGGCATATACAGAAGAATGGGAAATAAAAGAGTATTGCTGGGGCCAGATGTAAAGGGCAGATGACTACCAACTATGGCAATAAAGAGAAAAAAATAATACTAAGGGAAGAAGCGACCTGAGCAGGCTGTGCTTTTGGGGGAGAATTCCAACTGGATGGAAATGGTAAGATACTGAACCAGAACAGCAGAGGTGGGACTACAAAAGAGAGGCCTTCTGGGGGTAGAAGCAACATTATTTCATGACCTGCTGAAATGGCTGAAGTTTAGGGAGAAGGAGGAGGGTGAAGAATCACCAGACAGGGAACTATCGGAGGCCACTTTGGTTTCAGTGAAGAACTGGGCTGACACTGACCAGGAGGAAAACCAGGAGAAATATTTAAACAAGAGAGTTTTTACAATACATATTTCATGCTATTTTCATGTCAAACTTCTGAGTTGTTCTAATTACTTAAAAATTCACAAAAACTTTTATATAACAGTATAAACTAATGATACACATCACTCTTCTGAGGTAGGGCTGAGTAACACACTACTCTAAAACCAGCAGTATTTATTTATTTATTTTTTACGATTTTATTTATTTATTTGACAGAGAGAGAGACAGTGAGAGAGGGAACACAAGCAGAGGGAGTGGGAGAGGGAGAAGCAGGCTTCCCGCTGAGTAGGGAGCCCGATGTGGGGCTGGATCCCAGGACCCTGGGATCATGACCTGAGCCGAAGGCAGACGCCTAACGACTGAGCCACCCAGGCGCCCCAACCAGCAGTATTTAAATAAAGTAACAAACTTTCTAAAAAATCATCAAACCTTATAAATATTCCTTCTCAAATCCAGAGGGGACACAATCTAAACAATTAAACTGAAAGAATATGCATTTTATGCCTGATCAAGTTCTTTTGTTAGGTACAATCATCATTACTGTTAACCACATAACTGGAAATATTTCAAGCACCTTAAAGGCTCATTTCCAAATTGCAAAAACAAGATAAAGAAAATGTGTAATATATAATAAAGCTTTAGCTGGTGACAGAAGGTAGAAGGTTTATATATAATACTGAGAATCATGATATTCTGTTATCATTGTTACGTCACAAATGAAAGTAAAAGAGTAGTTTCCAAAAGCTTCAAATATAAGAGACTGGCAAATATGACTGCATGTCTTAGAATTATCCTCAATGTGAACACTTTAGAATGGACCACTTAAAATTTTACTTTTCCCAGAAATTTATGTTTACTGAATATATAACTCCAAAGAACAGACATTTTTAGTCCCCTTTCTCACAAAGGTTATATATACCCACAAGGAGTTACAGGTGTGCCAAAATATCAACCCTCTCAGCACTAGGAAGCTAAGAGAGGGAGGCACAACAGGAAGGTAGAGAGGGCATGGCTCCCTGGGCGAAGTACTGGAGATCAAGAGCAGAAGGGTGACCCATTTACCAGTGTGACATAATAACTATTATCATTTTCTCTATGTGTGAGGGTACATGAAGAAGGTTAGTAAACAATACTTTACAGGAATATGAAAGTAGTTTGTTAAACCTAAGAGTTTATAGCCTTCAAAGCATCCATGTAAAATAAGCATTAATCAGTCATGCAAACAGATGTTAAAATGACTGCCTCAAAACATGTCAAAAATGCAAATATATCATTTCTTGTAAAACCAGTCCCCAATGGTATGTATTTTTAAACACTGAAAGCATGCTTCATGAAATATGTCAGTGCTAAAAATGTATTTAACACACAATGAAGGAACGTGAATGGGATATAAATGCTATTTCTGAGGGCAAAGAAAATGCACAAGATATGTACCATGGCACAACAGTAACTACAATTAACAGACAACAGAAAACTTATATATATATAAATGCTGAAAGTTAATAATATAAAGATAAATTTCTTAGAGAAATGTAAAAGCTTTAGATCAAGAAACACATTACAGTAGGGAGTATAACGTAAGCCCAGCTTTGGAGTCAGAAAAAAAAAATCTAGGTTTGAATCCTGGTTCTGACACTTACCTACGGGAGAGCCGGGCCTCTGTTTCTTTCCTGTAAGATGGAAATAACACTACCTACCTCACAGAGTTGAAGTGAAGATTAAATGAGATAAGATAGGGCACACAGTATGTGCTCACTAAATGGTAGCAGCTGTTGCTAATAATCTATTTTCCTCCCAATGCAGGACTCCCTTTAACAGCAGTCAGAGGGTCATTCAACCTTTAGGGAATTTACTGCATAATACCCTACATTTATATTAATTTTTGTCTAAGAAGCTAAAGAAGTAAGTTCATCATCACAAATTTCAGGTAAACTAAGTAGAGCTTGTGTTAGTAGATGGGGGAAATGGCAGGAAAGTATTAAATGTTACACAACTGGTAGAATGCTGAAACCAACAAAAAGGTTACTATGTTCCCAGTCTAAAACCATCATTACAATTATACTCTTTCTCATTTCTCAGTCTATGATATAAACTGCAGTCAAACAACAACAAAAACCAGGAAGCAACTAGAAGAAATAGTAATGTGATTCAAGTTATTTCCGTGACCCAACAAAAAGCCCATTTATCCTTGGTTTATTATATAGAATGTTAAGAAAATCAGTAAGTTAGAAACTGTATTTAAAAAATTATTTCCACTGTTACTAGATACAACTCTGAAATCTATGACCAAAAAAAGTTTAAAAATTTTTTGTTTTAAAAATATATATATTTGAAAACTTAATAAGCAAATCTGGGTCCTGCCCTCAATCCATAACAACACAAAGGTGTTAATTATTCTGTGCTTTCCAATAGTGACCAATTCTCAATTTTTCCCTCCAATAAATGTACCTTCAATCACAAAACAATTTTGGAAACATTAAAATCAGTTTATTTATTTATTTTTTTTTTTAAAGATTTTATTTATTTATTTGACAGAGAGAGACATAGCGAGAACAGGAACACAAGCAGGGGGAGTGGGAGAGGGAGAAGCAGGCTTCCTGCCGAGCAGGGAGCCCGATGTGGGACTCGATCCCAGGATCCTGGGATCATGACCTGAGCCGAAGGCAGACGCTTAACGACTGAGCCACCCAGGCGCCCAACATTAAAATCAGTTTAGTCAAGAAAGTATTTTCTCAGTAACAAATGACTTCAAAACGCAAGAAAGTTTGGTTAAATAAAAATTCCCTGACCACAAAAGCAATTAAAAAATGAAATAAGTTTTTAAATATCCTTTAAAAAATTCATTGTATGATATTAATTAAAGGTGTGGTAATAACATAATTCCCAACATTCTGTTATTAATCCAGGACAAAAAATAACAAAGTATAACTTTGACTATATCATATCTACAAACAGAAAAAAAAAAAAAAAAAAAACAAAACCCCACAAAGGAGAAGTTCTAAACCTAGGACGGAATCTGAAGAACATTTTAGAATTAAAAACAGGATGGTTTAAAAAATGAAACCACTTGTCACAATGAAATCTAACAGACACAAAAAGAAAGACTATAAGAAGACAATACATTTTTGAAAAGACCGAAAGAAGAAAGGAGAAAAGAAGGGAGGGAACAGTCAGAAAAACAAAAGAGTCAGTAAGTCATAGGACCTTGTACCTTATGAATCAGATAAAAATAAATTATGGGTTTACTAGGTATTACCCAATAATTCTGATTAAAACATTAAGTTTTAAAAAGAACATTTTTAGAAAGTGTAATACATGCTGAAACAGTCAATGTAATTAATTCCTATTGGGCATTTAACATTCAAATTCAAAGTATGGCAATGAACATCTTTATATTATATTATCTAAATTTTAGGTTAGAGCCAAATATATAGGGAGGCATATGACTGACTGAAGAAATGTTCACATTTTTAAAAGGCTTTCAATATCCGTTTCTAAACTGTTTTCAAAGTCTGCATTAATTATAGTTCCCCAGCAAGTACTTCAATGCTCCCTCAGACAGTGGCTATTCTTCCATGAAAAAAAGTACCTCCTTACTAGTATAACAGAAATAAAGTTTCATTTTCAAACTATGAATTCTTATTATTATTGAGATGAAACATTTTGTGATTCTTTTTGTACATATATCACAATTTGATAGATCTTGTGAGTATATCATTTTAACGCCCCTGTATAAATAGGCTTTTGTCTTTAAAATACTGAGCTTGAAGATTATGTGAATGTCAATGAATTTCAGAGGTTTGATTTGACATTTAATTCCAGTTTCTTTAGAGCATAGTCTGATTTATTTACATTTAACTCTATCAGGTCATAAAAATTTCCACATTTATATACATTCATATTTTCTTTTTTTTTTTTTTAAAGATTTTATTTATTTATTTGACAAAGAGAGAGAGCACAAACAGGGCGAGTGGCAGGCAGATGGAGAAGAAGGGAGCCTGATGAGGGACTCGATCCCAGGACCCTGGTATCATGACCTGAGTTGAAGGCAGACGCTTAACGACTGAGCCACCCAGGTGCCCCCATATTTTCTATTTTTAAAGGTGATTTTTGAGTTTTTTAGGTAAATAATATCATCTGCAAATAATCTTAACTGTTATATTTCAGTATCAACTCCTTTCCCTCCCTTTCTTTAACAGACTCCCTGACAGCTTACTATCTCCTGCGTATTATTATATATAGGTTCTAAGAACTTATCAGTAAACTAGATAGGTAAAGTCCTTGCCCTTGTTAAACTTAATTCTAATGGAGTAGAGAGGATAATAAACAATTGATGAATATGTACTTTTAGGTAAAGAAGCGTTATGACTGTGAAAATGCAAGAAAGAATTTAGAAGGATACAGTGGAAGTAGTACTGATGGTATATACAAGGCTACTTAGGAAAAGAGAGGCGGCTTCTCAGGGAAGGTATTTTAGCAGATACGTGGATACAGTGAGAGAGAGAACCCTGTGAAGATCTGAAAAACAAAACAGAAACAGTACCAAGGTCTTCAGGTAGAAAGGAATGTGATTGCAATGAGCTGGAGTCAGCCAAGCATGACTCCAAAATGTAGTTAAACACTAATCACGACAATGACAACAATAATGGTGAAAGAAGGTATCCTTATTTTATAACAGATTTTCATGGAATACTGGTTATTAATTGGCCTGAAAGAAATCCTAGTAGTCATAATTGTTGTAGACTAACAAGTACAAAAGCTAGGTATGAGTTCAGAATGGTTGCTGTTTGTCAAACCAAGGAAATGGTCTACTCTTATCAGTTTTAAGAGTTTTTTTAAACAAAAGGAAATGCTTAAGAATCATCAAGTGAGTGCACAGACTCCTAGGACTAGAAAATGTTAACAATTAAAATACAAATATATTTAAATAACAAATCTAAGCTGCTTATATTATATAGTCCCCAAAGCGCTATTAACATCTTTAATTTTCTATCATGTCCCCCAAAAGAAAATAATTATGATAAAAAGAAAATCAAGTCCGTATCTGCCTATGATTTATTTAATCTTCGAAAACATTTAAATAACATATCTGTAGTATTTATTAAAACTAACTGTATACTTCAAATAGCAAATTCAGCATTCTACAGAAAGATACATACATATACAGGCATCTCTTGATATAAAAGGCCTTGGAAAGTAAGACGTAGTCCTAAAGAACTACTTAACAATTTAATTAGTACAGTCACATAAAGAACAGCTTCCCAAATACTTCTACAACCATGCATATGGTAAAGAGTTACATTTCATACTTTATGGATAGGGTAAATCAGGATTTGGTTTATAAGTGGCTTAAAGACTGACTCAATCACTGGCCAGTTTTTCTTTATCATAAATTGTAATTTGAAATTATTTTCTCACTGTTCCAGAGAAAAAAAAATTACAAAATTATCACAGTCATTTATGTTTAAAAACTTTCTCTTCAATTGTTTTTATAATAAAATAATTGTTATTTGCAGATGATATACATAACTACGTAAAAAAAACTCAACAGAATCAAATGGAATAATTTATTATTGTTCATATTAGTAGCAAAATTTACTTAATATTTACTATCTGGTCTTCTAAAAGTTTTGCATACAGTGATTTATTCAATCCTTATAACCACCCATGAGTCATGTACTATTATTCCTATTTTATAGATGAAAAAAACTGAAACACACTGAGTAACTTGCCCAAGGACAACTAGCTAGTAAATCATGTGAATGAGATATAAAACCAAATAGCAGGACCTGCAGAGCCCATGCTCCTGTTCCCATTCAACAAAAACTAGTTAAGAGTTTTGTTAGGTAGTTGGTTACAAAATAAACACACACACAAACTAGTCTATATATCAATAAAAAACCAATCAGAAAAATGTAACAAATATGGCAACCATAAAACCCTACTTATTAAAAAAGCATAAAGAACAACAGAAATAAGAGACATAGACTTCTGAAAAAAGGTAATCATCAGTATAAATGTGCAATAGTCGAAAATATTTTTATAAAGGATGTGAAAGACCTTACCTGACTAAGATGTGAAAATTGTCTATAAAGTTACAGCAATTCAACTATGTTGTAGTTCTGCCATAGAATCAGTATGAGAAATAGAACAAAAGAGTTTAGAAACAGGCCCAAGAATACATCAGACATTAAAATATATTAAGGGAGGATTTCAATTAGCCTTAAATGAATGCTCTAACTCACGGGTGAGCAAATTACTGCCCATAGGCCAAATCTAGCACATTGCTTTGTATTTGTAGAGTACATGAACTAAGAATGTTTTTTTACTTTTTAAATGGTTATATAAATACCCACATAATACACTTTACTTAGCCTCTTGGCCCAAAAGCCTAAAATATTATTATCTGGTCCTTTATGGAAAAGTTTTCTAATCTGTGATCTAAATTATAACTGGTGTTGGGACAACTAGATATTGGACCACCTCACTGAGAGGGTGGGGGAAGAGTACAAGGGTGGAGATCCAGGCACCGTAATATTCACACCTTAAACCAAAATACTTTTTTTTTGAGAGAGAGAGAGAGAGCGTGAGTGGGGGGGGGGGGGCAGTGCAGAGGGAGAGAGAAAATCTTAAGCAGGCTCCACACCCAATACATAGCCCCACGCAGGGCTCAATTTCACGACCCTGAGATCATGACCTAAGCCAAAACCAAGAGTCAGATGTTTAACCAACTGAATGAACCACCCAGGCACCCCAACCAAAATACATTTCTAAGGCAGCTAAGTTATATGTGAAGAATGAAGCACAAAAATGCTAGAAAAAAGTAGATGGAAAAAGTCTAAGTATGATCTCAAAAACAGAAGCCACAAAAATAAGAAGATTGATGAGTCAAATTCAGTAAGAATGATAAATATTTTTATATTAAAGAACCACTCACTAAACTGTAAGCAAAAAAAACTGGGAAAATATTTGTAACAAAGCACAAGAGACCATTAATTTATGGAAAACACTAACAAATAAACAAGACTTACCATCTCAATAGAGAAATAGAAAACGACACAAAAATAGGTAATCCACAAAGGAAGAAATACAAATGGCCAGTAACTACATGGAAAAGATATGTTACTGAGTGTGTGTAAATTTAACAATGTCTTAATATATTTTTTAAAGGGGGGGGCAGAGGGAAAGGGAGAGTGAGAATCTCAAGCAGGTTCCACGCCCAGCATGGAACCCCACGCAGGGCTCGATCTCCTGACCCCGAGATCACGATCTGAGCCAAAATCAAGTTAGATGCTTAACCCACTGACCATCCAGGGACCCTTGTCTTAATGTATTTTAAAACAGTAAGCTTCTTTTGTTAAGAAAAGACTTAAAGACTTAAAGGTAATAGCTGATGAGAGTAAAAACTGGTACAAACTTTCTAGCGGAAAATATGTGGACATGTCCCAGAGATTTGCATAATAACATTTTTAAAATAAAAATATTTAAAGTATTAAGTCAAAATTTTAGCAGTAAATTATTTCTGACCAGCAAAATTATGGGTAATTTTTCTTCTCCCTTCTCATGCATGTTTTCTAATATCCGCAGTAATGCCCCTCTACTATTTTGTTATGAAAAAGGTGTCAGCAATAGCAGAGATTTATAAGTAGCTATTATATTATTATTTCCAGTTTAAAGAAGAAAAGGCTAAGGCTTGGAGAAGTTCTTGCTAACAGGCAGAACCAAGGTCCAAACACACAAGGGTAAGGCTTTAGAGCCTAAATTCTTAATCTCTATGTCTTATTACCTTCTTAATTTAAAAAGTTTTATAAAGCAAATCATTGTGTTATTTGTGACAAACAACTAAACAGAAATGGTAACCAACATATGTTAAGTGTATCATTCTGACTAAAAACCTCTGATATATAGTATTTCTGCTCTCTAGAAGACAGACCTCTTATCTTTGTCATTCTCTGTGCACACTTTATTCCAGATTTCAGTTTGAAAGCTTCGTATCTTCCTAATCAGAATGAGTGCTTTTCATCAATAAGTAATATCCCACTACCATTTTTTCCACCAAACTTGCACTATACAATCACAGTAATACACACATGGATTAGTTTTTGCAAGCAACACTACCAGAAGATATCCCAAATTCTTTAACTACAAGATCAACACATAAACATAGAAACTTACATAAAAACAAATTCAATTATAATTTACATCCAAGAGCAAATAGCTAAATGGTCAGTAAAGTAACAGAAAATTAATGAGATGACATTATTCAATGAGCTATTAAACTGCACACTAATTATAAAGAAAGTCACCACATATTTTGAAGAGTCCTAATAACACAATGGATACATTGTTGCCAATATGACACAATTTTCAAATAAATATAAAGGGTAGTAACACCTCAATAGGAGGGAAAAAAAATTCACCCAAATCCTAAATCTAAATTAAGCCAATTTGTGAAATTCTAAGACACAGGAAGTGATTTACTAATGATCAATTTTAATGAAAAATGAGAGCATTTGTTACATATCTTAGAATTTTCTAAATGCTTTAAACATCAATAAGAATCTCATTAGGTTAATAACTAGAATAGATTGTTATATAGGTAGGGACACTAGGAATAGCAAGTTTATAAAAAGGGTTGAAAAGAGAAAAAAGGTGGGTGGGTACAAAGTACAAAAATGCAACTGGTTTGACTACTACAGTAGTGTATAATTTAAAGAGGCTTACCAGAATTTGAAAATAACAATTAATTTATTTAAAAATATTTTATCAATTTGCTAATTATGACTTGGCTGTGTTAAATCTTTTCATTCCAAATGGGATTACTGAATTACTAGCCCTCCAAAGTACTTAATCCACACCTTTATAATAGATCATCTTCCATGTTTTGAATATAGTTCTTCAAAAATGTTTCTATACTTGCATTCCTACAGCTGAACAGAGGAGATGCTCTTACTAACTAAAGCTTAGGATTACAGCCTGAAGATTCCATAGCAAAGGTAAAGTTTCATTTAATTTTGCCATTATATCTTTAAATCTTGCAAATCTGCTTTCTACTCTATATGCATATTTTAATATAAAAATAACAAGTTAAAAAAAAACAACTGATGATCTAGACGTAAGACCATGTTTACCTCTTGTCTTTGAGTACTTCCACAGTATTACCATATCCCAACTTCAGAATCACAGGACACTTTATCTCCCATTAAAATGTAAGCTCATCATTTTTGTATCCCCAGGCCCTAGCATTGTGCCTAAAACATAGTCACTCGACCAAACATGGTATTCTGCAATTCATATACTGCTTTTCAGGAACCAGAAAGAAACAGACATACACTGCTGAGTAAACACAATATAACTGATTAACTTACATCCTTTTCTGACCGATGTGGAAACATAGAAGACTGGCTGTAGTACATGTTTTCGTCATGGTAGTCACTGTCGACCCCCTCTACAAACTTCTTTCTTGAAGCACCAAACATGCTGTTTGTCACCTAAACAAAAATATTGCTTTTATCAAGAGTAATATTTTGGAAAATGTCAAGCTTTACCAAACTCCTATGTGGAAAACAGAAAATGAAGAAAACAATGCTAAGATAAAGAAACAGATCAACTAAAGGCTAATGGGGCATGTGAAAAAGTCATAAATCTAACTGTAAGAATATAGCATTAAATTTTTGCTTCCAGGCTCTAAAAGCAAGAGAAACTTAATAAAGCCTATCATGCAATAATTCTACTTACTTTAAAGAAATAAATATCACTTATTCTTGAGAATTTGCAACCCCAAATATAATTTTCCCATAGAAAGATTTTTTAAAAATTAACTTTGGGTTTAATTATTCAAAATCTTCACACGTATCTTCAATATTAGTATCTTTGTCATCATGGTCTACTTTGTAAATGATCTGTTTTTCAGAGCATATCATCTTCACTTACAATCTATGTTTATTGAGATACACCACTTTTTGAGTCAGCTTATAATGGCAAACTAGAAACTTTATCTCAAGTCACAAGTACCCACTCATAACAGTGATGTTTCATTTATCATCCTGGTGTAAATTTATGATTTCTGTTATGTAACCTGCTTATTACTCTTTTGTTTTTTAAGTCTTTCCCACATCCAACACTAGTAATTTTGAGCCCACACCAATACAAATAATTACTAACTCTATGTTAATTTTTTTTTTTTTTTAAGGCAATGCTAGAAAATGGTCTTCACGCTTCTTTTATTTAGGTAATCTCTCCACCCAATGTGAGGCTCGAACTCACGACCCCAAGATCAAGAGTCACATGCTCTACCAACTGAGCCAGGCAGGCACCCCCGTGCTAATTTTTTTCCCTAAGGATGACCTCTTTATAAAGTTTCCAAAACTATCAACTGACTAGGTTATTTATGGTCAATGTGTCTCCCAACAATGGTACTTTGTAGTCCAAAGTAAAGTGAAATGTCATGATGGAAGACACCTGTAAAAGACTTGAATACATGGTGACTACATCTTATCACAAAAATTTTGGTGAAAAACATCAAATTTGACATCTGTCTTGTATACTCATTATGAATAAGGGTATTTTCTTCAATTATAAATAATAAACGAACAGCTTTTATTTCTCATTTCAAAATAAGACAGTGTAGTTACTACTGTTTATCGGCAGACATGGTGAACTGATAAGCTGCAAGTCTTTTTTTTTTTTTTTTTTTTAAAGATTTTATTTATTTATTTGACAGAGAGAGAGAGACAGCTAGAGAGGGAACACAAGCAAGGGGAGAGGCACAGGGAGAGGCAGGAAAGCCTGATGCGGGGCTCGATCTCAGGACCCTGGGATCATGACCCGAGCCAAAGGCAGACGCCCAACGACTGAGCCACCCAGGCGCCCCTAAGCTACAGTCTCTAATGACCAAATTTGACATGCTTTGGGGCTATTAATCTCCTTAGGTGTGAAATACAGAAAGTTATTTTTAAAGGTTTTATTATTTTGTTAGAATATACTGAATCTTTTTTAGTAGGAGACTCCCTGGTAAATCTCATAAAAGCTCTTCAGAATCAGGAGTAGAATCCCACATGCCTATCCACCAACCCCCTAAGTAGTCCTTAACAGGAAAAAGAAGTGTTTTTTAGGGAGTTTTATTACAGAAAAGTAACAGTGGAAAAAACTTTAGTCTCCAAATTAAGACTCTTTACAGATGACATTTTAAAAGTTTTTTTTGAAAAAGTTAAGGATACATTTAGTTCTCTTTAAAGGACCATTACTACTGAATTCTAAGTAAGGATAAGCATGGGGAAATGGCATGATACCTAGAGAATTCAGTAAAATTTCAGAATATCAGGGTTACCTCTCATCAAATCATATACACATAAATCAACTCAATGGATACATAGCAAAATCTTCGTTTGACAATTTTTGTATAACATTTATCATCAAAACCAATTATAGACTCCTAAAATTCCAAAATTGAAATTAACTATATAGAATAAAAAACTTCATTTACTGTTTGAAAGCAAAACTAAACATATGAAATGTCTCAGACAAAGGAAACAGAAATGTTTCTCATTTATTAACACAGATTTTCCCACACTCACTGCTGTGTGTGTGTGTGTGTGTGTGTGAGAGAGAGACAGCGAGCGAGCAAGAGAGCGAGAGAGACAGGGAGGGGAGAGAAGGAGAAAACACAAATATACAGAATTTCATTTTTGTTTTGTGTGCTTCAACACAGAAATTACTATCAGTGAAAATACTAAATATTCTTACATGACTTCAGTAAAAAAAGAAAGGTAAGAATGTAAACACTCTCCTCTCCAAATGCAACACCAGTCCAGGAATGGGTACTAAGATGAAACAAAGAATTATCTGATCCAAGGCAAAAAAAGGAAAAAAGGAAAGGAAAGGAAAGGGAAAAGGAAAGAAAAAGACAGAACAACATTGTAAGTTTCTTATAAAAGCTAGTTTATTTTATTTTTAAGGGCCTGTGCTTTATTCCACATAGAATGACGCAATGGGGTAAGAAAAGTATTTTAAATAGCCATGAACGATGAAACTAAGAAGATAACAATCAAGCAGAGAAGGGAACTAACTAGGCAAAGACCTGTAGGAAGAGCATTCAACAGACAGGGAACATCAAGATCCTCAGTGGTGTGACTCAAGCAGTAGGAACTTACAGGAGAATGGGAGAAACTGAAGTCAGAGATACTGGTGGTCCCAAATCATGCTGTGCCTTGCAGGCCCTAAGGAACTTTGGATTTTATTCTATGTGAGACAGAAGTCAAAAGGGCTTGGGGATAGCTTCAGTAACATAATTTGGCATATGTATATATATTTAATGATTGCAGTTATTCTGTAAGGAAATGGGCAAAAGAGGAAGCAAGAGTGAAGAAGGGAAGCAGGCAGTGAGAAAAGACCGTAGCTTAGACTACAGTGGTAGTGGCAGAAGTGGTGAGACACGGTTAGAAAAAGGATCTATTTTGAGAGAGACCTGACACTAATGGATGGATGAATGGATGATACCAAAGGGTAAGGTGTTCACGTTATCTCCTGGAAAAGAATAAGTAAGAATCAAAGGAATCTAGAAATCAATTTTTATCAATTTCAAAGAGGATATGTCAACACTATATTGAAATTACTGGTAATGCCAAATATAGTAAAGTCAATTTGGTAAATGAAAATTTAAAAAAATAATTTAAAATAAAATCATACTACATTTTACATTATATATACCATAGAATCTTTGGTATATACAATTTGTCAGCTTTTTTCAAGCAAATATATCAAGGGCTTACACCTACTTTGTTAACTGACCACCTTCTCTCTTGACTTTCAAACCAGATGTTACAAAAACTAAGTAAAAAGTGAGATGTTACCAAGAAAGAATATGATATGACATATGTAAACACCAAAAGCAGTTTCTTAAGCCTTTTTTGAACACAGATCTAAAACATTTAATAGACATTTTATCCTCTGATTCCACAAACTCTAATCAGAAAGTATATACACAGGTTAGCTTACACTACTCCTTTCTATCAGCCTAAGCCCCCCAAACCCCACCCCCCCCAACCCTGCAAAAGAGCTGGTCTCAAAATGAAGTAGTAGAGAGAGGGGGATTAAAGTGACAGGCAGAATGGAAGCACCGAGTTGGCTGGATTTTCCCAGTATATGTCATAATTTAATTTGGACTAGTTATGAATTCCTAAGGTATGACACTCTCAACATTTAAATACAGTATTTCAAACTCAAATGCAGTAAATCAGAATAATCACAAAAAAAGAGTTTGCAGAACCCCAAACTTAAGATGATCTAAACCAGTAATTTCAAAGACTAGTAAAGTGGCCCCAGGTCGGATGGATGACAATTAAAGAACAGGAGTAAGAAGCAAGGCCTGGAGCTTTATAAAAAGTCAGGAAAACAAAACTAGGACACTTTATAAATGAAAACTTGAAAATATATATGTGTATATATGTGTATATACATATACAGAAAAAAACACATAGGAAAGGGTGAAAAATAGAATCAGATCATATCCAAGGCAGGATGATATTTAATCTTACACATTATTTCCTTCACCAAGGCCTCTGGAGAGGAACTTACTCTGAAATCATTTATTGTCTATAATGCTGGCAAATGCTGGCCCAGGCATGGAATCCTATTCCCAGGGACAGAAACACATCCATGGCAGAGTGGTCCTTTTCCTGATAGCAAACAAATGCAGGTTGATTTCAAAATCTATCTCCAGGCTTAACTCAAGGTTCTAGCAGCAAATTTTAAAGTACTCCTAAACATTTCTACCTGAGAAGTACAATTAATAAACTAAATCAGTTAATATTTAAAACTGATTTTCTAAGTTACTTTCTCTTGCTTTGTTCTATACATCCAAGTTCTATCCTTTCTTCAAAGTGGCTTTCACATCTGTTTTTGCCATTCTTCCTACCATCATCTTAGTTTAAGCTCTGAACTAGTTTGTTTTAGCCTCCTGACTGATCTGCTTTCACATTTCAACGAACATGCTGAGGGAATATTATATGAATTATGCCAAAAACTATGGTAACGTGGGGCGCCTGGGTGGCTCAGTCAGTTAAGCATCTGCCTTCGGCTCAGGTCATGGTCGCTGGGTCCTGGGATAGAGCCCCGCACTGGGGTGGGGGGGGTCCCCTGCTCAGCAGGGAGCCTGCTTCTCCTCCCTCTACCCCCCCATGCTCTCTCTCTCTCTCAAATAAATAAATAAAATCTTTTTAAAAAAAATTATGGTAGTGAACACAAAAGCTGAATAAGTAACAGCTCCAAGTCTTGAACAAGCTCATACTCTAGCTGGGAAACATATCTGTAAATAAACAATTACAATATGAAAACCTGCACAGGTACTTTGGGAACACAAATGAAGGAATATCTGTGTCTGAGGGAAACTGACTATAAGATTTTATTGTAAAAGAACTAATGTTTGAACAAAGACTTGATTAAAAAAGATTTAAAAATTTTTAAAGTTCAAGTGTGTGGGGTGGGAGGTGGAAGCAAACTTGTGGCATAAGAGACAGCATGCACAAGTGCTCAGAAGTGAGAGAAAGCCCAAGAAACAAGACTTTCAATATAACTAAAAAAGAGGAAGTCTGGAAGAATGGTGATAGGTGGTAAGGAAAAGTAGGCCTGGACTTCAACGCCAGGTTAAGAGGGAAACAGCATAGGCAGGAAAACCAGGCACAAAAATCTAGGTGATGAACTAAGTCAGACTTCCCTTAACCTTAACAGTTTATTATGGTGCCATACTAATAACCACTACACTGACTCATTCTCTTGTTCTCATCTCTTGTTAATTTCTCCTATCTAGAGCATACAGACCAAGATTCCTGAGATCATGACTTTAACGTAACTGTGTAGCAGTAATTATCTCAAAACCCCAAACAAAACTTATGCCTCAGCTTAATTTGAGTTATTCACAGTTGTTCCTATTCATGTTAATCTCTGCAAAATGCCATCTGTAACGTCTATGTTCTTCAACAATTGAAACTCAAGCTGACTAGACTAACTTTAAATACTGATATTATCCATATCTTTCCTAGCACAAGCATCTCCAATATCCTCCAAACAGATCTTTATTAACCCATTCTTATTCTCCTCAAATCTACTCTCCCACATTAGCCAAAGTGAACTTTTAAAATAAAAATGTAATTGTTGTAGCCCTAACTGATTGAAATGCCTCAACAGCTTCCTAAAACAATTTTAAGGCTTATGAGGTCCTAGGTAAACTCTCTAACCTTAACTCTCTCCACAGGTCCCCTGCCACCACTAAACTGCTGCCACACCAACACAAGATCTTTCCCACCTCAGGGCCTTTGTATATGCTGATATCTCTATTTAGAATGTTCTTTCTCCCACTGGAAACTTTCACACTAAGTTAGGGTTCCTGATTTACAGTCACTGAAAATACTTTACTGAAACTACAATCATACAATAATAAAAAATAACTTTCATTGACCACTTACTATGTGCCAGGCAATATACTCTAAATGCTTTAAAATGTATTGATTTATGTAATCGATTCTCAAGTATTTACTTGTGTAGTCCTCATTTTTAGATGAGAAATGGAGAAGTTGGATAACATGCCCAAGGTCATATATCTGATGTGCCCAAGGTTCCGTTATCTGGTAAGTGACAGAGACGGGATATGAATCCAGGCAATCTGCTAGAGCTCCCCCCCTTTGTAACCACTATAGTACACTGACTCTCACACATACAACTAATAGTTTAATGTGTGTATTCTCCCCAAACTGTAAGCTTCATGATGGGAAAAGGAGTAAGGGGCAAAAAGGGAAGGGGACTTATTTTGCAGTGAACAACGTAAATAGAGGATGTTACAATCAAGTATTTGTGCATGTCAAAAAGATCTCTTTAGCAGAAAAATGAGAATGAACTGACTAGAGGTACATGAAACAAAAGCCACTCACTACCAAACTGATCGTACCTATTTTAGACAAAGTTCCATTAATTTTAGGATAAAATTATGCTTAAAAGAACACTATTACACCAATTAAAATTACTGTTTCCATATTCCAAATCAACTAATATTTTTAAGTACTTTCTAAATACAGTGAACATAATTTAATCCTTCAAGGAATTAATAAAATCTCTAAATTTCATTATAAACCACTAAAATAGACATTGTAGCGTTGAATGTGTAGAATACATCTATTAAACGGGTTCAAGTAAGAACAAATCCCTAATGGCAACTTCTTGTGGATTCTAGTAGCCAGGAGTTTTACTGCTAACACGCTGATACATGTGCCCCACCATAAAGTCAACTATTTCACAACTTTAAAGTATGAAGACTTTTCGATAGTCGTGAATTTTTTTTCATCTCTGGCAACAGAATTTGCTCCTACCTTGTATTATAAAGGATAAAATGCACCAAATATAAGTCATATGGTGCCTTGGAGGGGAGGTGAACAGACTGTTCCTTTCTTTACAGTTTCCCTAATGAAGATTTTACTAATTCACTCTGATTGCTGAATAAAGAATTTGACTTCTTCCTTTTGTGTCCCTCCCAATTCCACATTCACTCTCAACAAACACTTCACATACATATGCACACAAGTTCTCTGTTGTCTACAAAGTAAACAGACACTCATAAAAAATCACAATTACCATTAATATTTACCAGCTTTATCAAGATGTAGTCAATCAACATTTGAAACCAATCATGAGAAGCCATAGTATCTGAAGATAATCTGGTATTTTTATTATTACCCATACAGAGAAAAGTGACAGGTCAAATCTCACTGAGATACTGCCCAAACTCTGTGAAACCAGAAGAACATTCCTATATCAAATATTATATATGACAACCTAGAAATATTTATAACCGAAGGAATTTTTGTTTTAGGAGTATTTTTCAGTAACGGGATTCTGAGCTACCAATCCCGTTTCACATCTATTATAAATAATTTTATTTCATTCCTAAAAAAACAATAAAAAAAAGAAATGGGCTTAAGTAAAGGAGAAAAGGATACATACACTGGAAAAAAATAAAAATCTAGCTTCTGAAAAAACAAAGAACTCAATATCTGAATATCTTTAGAAAAAGAACAATTGATCTTTCTCTTCTCATATAAGAAACGTATTTCTTGGGGCGCCTGGGTGGCTCAGTCGTTGAGCATCTGCCTTCGTCTCAGGTCATGATCCCAGGTCCTGGGATCAAGCCCCGCATTGGGCTCGCTGCTCGGCGGGAAGCCTGCTTCTCCCTCTGCCTCTGCCCCTGCTTGTGTTCCCTCTCTCGCTGTCTTTCTCTGTCAAATAAATAAATAAAATCTTTAAAAAAAAAAAAAAGAAAGAAACGTATTTCTTATGAAGTCCTACCAGTTCCAGAATACTGTGGCTTGATATTTACAATATGACAAATACATAATGAATAGTTTAAGAATCTGCTTACGATGGATCTAAGAAAAATGAAGGTTTAAATAAATTTTAGAGGCAGAATTTCTAAACTCATCAAGTTGAACCAACAGCATAGAAATAAATAAAAGCAATTCACTTCACTTTTAGCAAATGCAGAATGCCCAACAAATGAACAATTAAAAGCCTTAATGAATACTGAAAAGGCAGTTAAAAGGTAGACGCACAGGGAACATATGACTCTGGCTGGAAAAGTGACTCAGCAAAAAACTGGGGGCCTATATGAACGTATCCATAATCATTATTTTGGAGAGCAGGTAAATATTCTGGCACAGCGTCCTTTCCAGGGGTTACAGAGCTATTTTGTAAGAGGTCTTATCCAACAATGACAACAACAACAAAAACAAAACCAGGGTAGCACATATCCAAGAAAAAAATGGAGAGTTCAAGCAAAGAGACAGAAAATAACAGATCACTCTTCCTAATCCAAAACCATCTACTAAAATCTATTGTCTGAAGCTGCTTTACTCAGATGATATTCCCCAAAATCATGTACACCATTTCTTAAAGTGCACCCCAAAAATCTACAAATGCTCTAAAAAGTGTTACTAAGTCTATAAATGCCCCTATCTGTTTGACTTTGATCTAGGGAGAATATGTTGTGTATGCTTCAACTTGAAGAAACAGATTTTGTGATTTTCCAGAATCTTAAAATCACCTGTATCAATATGCCTTATAACAGATTCAAAACTGAACCACCAATATGTAAGCTTTAAAAAGTACATCATCCTAAAACAAAATTCTAATAAATGTGCTAATCCACAAAAGAAAGCACACGATCGTATACCAACTAAAGAACCAACTGTAATTGGTATGCCTTATGAGCAATAAGTTATTAGAGTTGAGAAATCACATTAACAGGTCCTAAAATTAAACAGTACTTCATCCTTAAATATTCAGATATAAATCTATCATGTACAAGTGAAAGGATACACAACAACAGAAAATCTTTATGTTTAGGATACGAAACAAATCCTGTAAGCGTAAGGCAAACTTTTGAATGAGAATGAATATAATATCTTAAACCAATTTTAAACCTTAAGAGGAAGGATCAGTCTATTTTTTTTTTTTAAAGATTTTATTTATTTATTTGAGAGAGAGAGAATGAGAGACAGAGAACATGAGAGGGAAGAGGGTCAGAGGGAGAAGCAGACCCCCCGCTGAGCAGGGAGCCCGATGTGGGACTCAATCCCGGGACTCCAGGATCATGACCTGAGCCGAAGGCAGTCACTTAAACAACTGAGCCACCCAGGCGCCCAGGAAGGATCAGTCTAATAAAGAGGAAGGGAGGAAGGGAGGAAGGGAAATCCAGAAGAAACTGGATGTATGGTCCGCTTTGTCAAGGGACTATGTATTTCTACAAGGCTCCTAGTAAATTTAAAACAAAAACAACAAAACAAAACAAGAAACTCCAGAATTTAAAGGAAGAAAAGGGGGGATAAATTGCTGAGGATTCTATACTTTGAGGACCTAAAGTGCCAAACAGTCAGTGTCCCAAACTCTCTGAGTGTGACACACTTTCTCTGAAGAAATGTTAGCAATCATAGGCCATATTAAGTCTCCTTTCCCTGGATATAATTTTGAAGGTCTTGTTATGTGCAAAAGAATGTAGAAATCACTTGAATAAGAATTATACAGGATCAATCTGGGAGAATGAAAGAAACAATTTTTGAAGGCTTTCTGAGAAGCAAGAGCCCAAAAGGGCAGTATTAGTAAGCAAAGTAGTGTGGACCTAGGGCTACATTGCTAGAAAATTATTTCTAATAACCATACATTAAGGGGAAAAAATCTATAATGTTAGATCATGATTTCCAGTACAATGCAGAGAAAGAGAAAATGCCCCGAGTGTTAGAATTTCACACACACACAATCTGGTGACCTTATTCATTCAACAAATCTTAGCTGAACTTTTGTAGCAGACATTATGCCTTCACTGCTCCTACACTCATTTTTGTTAATCTCAAACCCCAAGATGGTAGAAATGTTCCAGTCTTCCTGTCTAGACCTCAGAGAAAAAGACACTTGAAGTTTCTATTCCTGCAGGTATTAAAAGTACAGCCACTTGCCTAAAATCTAGAGAAACAGAAGAACAGCATGTCTAAAGCTAGTGGAAGGAAACTAAAACTTGCCCCATTCTGAGACCAAGTTACACGTAGCAAAATTATAAGTCTATGAATTTACACCTTCCCCAACTTTGTTTCTTAGCTTCTTTTCTGAAAACAAACTTTCTGGTCCTGCCATACTGTGGAAAAATATGAAGTTGCTAAAAAAATCTAATAACCTTCCTTTGTATTATACTAATGGTTTATTCAGTTTAAGGTTTTCTGTTTCATATCTTAACAAAAAAGTAAAATTATTTCTTAGGACACTAGACTCTTCTATTTAATAATTTCTGATGGTTTTATGAGAAAACTGATTTACAAAACATCGTATTTTTAAGCTAACAAAATGACTCACTGGTAAATGGCCCAACATCCACCCTCAAAATACTGACGACAGTACCATTTTTCCCCCAGACTTTCCCATCACATACTTACCTGTGCAACTTCTTTCAACATTTGCTACTCTGGGGATTGGAAAGCTCAGAGCTGGAGGCTGAAGTGAAGAAGGAAAGGTTGGAGGGTGAGCCATGACACCAGCCCCACACTAGGAGCTCCCCTGAGATACTACAGCAGGGTTGACACCATAGCTCTGAAGTTCAAACTCCAGCAAACGATAAGAAAGGAGTCCAACCAGAACATGATATACGATGGGATTCTTCTGCTCTTTGAAAAATAAGGAAATCATGCTATAAAGATCTGAACGTCCAGTTTCAACATTATGACTCCCTGTTCACATCTTCATTATTCCCAACCCCAGAATCATCTCTCAGACTGATTGAAAGTATAAGTCAAAAAAAGGACAGGGGGCAAAGCTTTCTACAAATGTGCACACTTTTGCAGAAAATGAAAGGATAGGGCTTACCTGGCGATCACGAAACCATCTAAGACAGTATGTTAAAATACTTTGCCTATCCACTCCTTGTATACTTTTTCTTGTTCTCCTAAGCACTCAACATTAAATCTTAGACTCTCATATATATTAACACCATCAACCAGCAGAATGACAGCTAGACTACATGGAGGCATTAAATTTCTAAAAGTGGACCAGTGAACTTTTTGAAAACCAGGGATACTTTCTGGTATAAATATATTCCTTGGGAGGAAATTACTGAGAACATTCCATCCTATAACAGCAGAATACACATTCTTTTCAAGTGCACATGGAACATTCTCCAGAATAGATCATATACATTAGGCCACAAAACGAGTCTCAATAAATTCAAAAAAATAGAATTTGTAAAATGTGTTCCACTCTGATAAAAACAAATAAGGACCCCTCAATTAAAATAACTTGAAACAAACTAAATAATAAAGAGAAAAATGTAAAGACTTTTAAAGAAATCAATCTAAATATAGGACTTAAAAGAAATGTGATTTATTCACTTTTATAAAAATGTGTGAATCTTTGTTTTATAATATAAGTAAATTACTGATTCAGAGAAAACTAGATTCTATTATGAATACTAGGGCTAATAAAAATAGATGCTTATGTTATTTAAAGATAACATCTATTCAATAACAAATATTACTGAAGGTGGCAAATACTCTGAAATTGTAAACTAAATATAGAGGAGTATCAGAAAAATTGTATTATATGAAGCAGTTAAAAATGAAAAGTATTCCTTCAGCAAGGGAACACAGGATCTTTAAAATACCTTTAAACACCTTGCCATATAAATTAATTCAATAAACATTCAGTAGGCATCTACTATGTGCTAGATACCACTTTTCTACTCTTACATACTTTATCCACTTGATGCACAGAAATAAAGGAACATTAACAAATAAAAGGTAACAGAGAAACACATTTACAATGGCTTCCAAAGCATTAGTTAAGTTACCCTTACCTCTAAGTCTCCTATCATTTCCCTTTCTCTTATTGTCTTCCTGCCACACTACTTTCCCATTCCTATCTCCAGGCCTTTGCACTTCTATCCTTCAGGAATGCTCTTCCCCTAGATATGTATCTATATGGCTTCTTACCCCACCCAACTTCAGGTACTCAGTCATCTTAGTGAGGACTCCTCTGTTTATTGAAAATTACACTACCCTTTTCCCCAACCCCTTAGTCACTCTCTACCTCCTTTCTTATTTTAATTTTCTCCACAACATTATCAACATATAATTTATAGTATATTTTATTTATTTTGTTTAATGTCTTCCTATGCTCTAAAACGTCAGCTCCATAAGAACAGAAATTTTTGTCTTTTATTTGTCTCCTTAGCATCTGGAACACTCACTGCCTTACAGAGCAGACGCATAACATGAATGAGTCCTCATCTTACTGCCATTACCTGAGTGTTATTTGACACTAATTGACCAATGATTTGCTTACAGCACAGGTTAAAAATTTTATGACACAACATTTATTTTTAAAACTAATGGAATTATGTTGAAAATTAATGTTAAACTTTACATTTCTGAAACATATATGAATAAAATTGTTTTATGCCTTTTCCCATTGAAATTAGACAACCACTTCCAAAATACCTAATAGACTGCCAGAAACCTCCAGTGGTTCGAGTGCTATGAGAAGCACCAGATAAGAACTGTGATATTAAAAAAACTTTTTTTCCATTTCCTTAATTTTTTTTTCTCAAGTTAGACTGCCTTTTTTAAAAAGCTGTTTTGAGAGCATTTCAGACTTACGGTTTAATATTAAGAGACAAGACATGTCTCTTTTGTATCACAAAATCCCACTAAAAGAATTATACTACTTAGAGCCACTGGGTTGCACTGTAGTCCATGGGAATATGCACTCCTTGGAGTTAGCCAAACAGTGCACTGCCTGGACAGTCTAATACAGTGCGCCTACTACAAATTAAGCACTAATAAGTACTGAATGTTTACCGAACGATAAATGCTGCTCAAAGCACTGTGTATGTATGTGTATATATGTATGTATACCTGTTACACAGGTACATATACACATATGCACATAAATATAAAACCTCACTTATCACAACAAAGCCTCTATAAGATGATTAATTTTACCTCAAATTGAGGCATGGAAGGGTAGAGTCTAGGCTCTAGATAGATCAAAGATGTTTCCCTATCACAGTTATCATGGAGAATACCCAGCCCTTATGTCTCCAGTAAGATACCAAGGTTTGTTCTCCAGAAAAAAACCCAAGTGGATAGGCTCTAAATCTTCTTACTCAGCCAAAGTGCAGGTGAAGAGTGAGGCATGGACCTGAAAACTGAAGGATGAAGACTTATATTTGTAACTGTAAGTTCAATCCTCCTTTCTTTCCTTAACCAGCTTACAGAATGCTACCAATGAAAATGTAAGAACCCCCCCCTCTCTCCCCCTTGAAACTATGTATTTTCTGTGGAAAATTGAAATTGCTCAAGAGAAATTGCTCAAGAGAAATGTACACTATCAAAATGAGGTACTTACCCAACAAAAAGACTAATTTAACTACATGGTAATAAGCTCTGTCCACAAACACTGTCACCATGTTTTAAAAACTTGTTATGTGGAAATAATTTTGTGCGAAAATAGTAAAAATGTGGAAATGTGGAAAAAACTATGTGCAAAAATAGTACCAAGTTCCCATATGCCCCACACTTTCCCCTAGTGGCAACATGTTATATGACCATAGTACAAGTACCAAAACTAAGAAATTAGCTATTAACTAAACAACTTCATATAGATTTCACCAGTTTTTCCACCAATGTCTTCTTTTTTTTATTCCAGGATCCACATTACATTTAGTTTTATGTTTCCGCGGTTTTCTCCAACCTTGGACTTCACCTGTTTTTCCTTGAATTTCACAACACTGATGTCATTAGTTATACTGATGTAACTACACCACAGAATGTCCTGCAATGTGAGTAGGTCTTATGTTTTCTCATGACTAGATAGAGGTTATGTACTTTTAAAGCCACCTCACTGAAGAGGTAATATGTCCTTCTCAAGTGCATCCTACATGAAGGACATATACAGGAGTGCATATGATGATAATATATCTTATTACAGGTGCTATTAACCTTGATCTTGATTAAGCTAGTACATCCACCAGTTTTCTCAACTATAAATTCCTATTTTCCCATTAAAACAATGAATGTTTTGAAATAAGTTCTTTGAGAATATCCAAATACCTGACCTTAAATTTCTGCCTACTAATTACAGCAGTCATCCATGGATATTGCTTGCAGCATCTACGATGCTCTAATGGTGATGTGCTATTTTCATCCTTCTATACTGTATTTGTTAACTGAAATGCTTCTACAAGGAAACCAATCATCTTTTAAAGATCTCACTCTTAAATATGAAGAGTGTCAAAGACTTTACCTAACTGGTCCAAAGTAATATAGGCAGAAAGTGAAGTATAATATCTCAAAATTGTTACTCTAACAATCACATTCTTTCAGCTTCATTACATTGCCTTTACCCCCCACTAAAGAAGAATAGGTTTAAAATTTCATATACCTCAAGCAGTCTCTCTTGACATTTCTGGCCCCAAAAAAGAAAGATCTTCAATTTCTTTTTTTTCTTGAAAAAGCATCTTCCTATTTTTTTATTAGCATATGTACTATGGTGTCTTTAATTTACTGAGCCAGGTTAAACATCAAAGAGATGATTTACTATTCTATGCTACAGAACACATATTTTACTAGGAATACTAGTACAATTATTACCTCAGCTGAGAAGATACATGGCTACTGTATTTACAGGTCTATTAGATTCTAGGAAATCTTGAGGAAGGGAATTCAAGGGAAATCATGTAATTATATGCTTTAGGTTAAAGGGAATCACAGCTATGAAGACTCCATATATGAAATGTAATATATTTGTTGACCTGTACTCTTTTATGTGTCTTTCCAAATGACCTTAAGTGCTGAGAAGGGGTCTAATAATATTTCTGTGTATTACACACCACATAGTGTCTTACACAACAGAAAGTATTCAAGCCTTAACTGAATATTGACACAAAAGCTTGTTCTCTTTATCAGAAATGATTTCTCATCTATCTTCTCAGCCAAAATGTAATTTTAAAAAAATGAAATCTTATGATTTGTACTTCTAACCAAGATGGAGTAGTAGGAACAACCTCCCCTCCTGCCTCACCTGAAACAACTTTAAAAAAAAGACAAAATACATGAAGCAATGGTTTTCAAACACAGGACATAAGGCAGTTCAAGACAGTAACCCCTGAGAGAGAAAGAATTGATGAGAGCCCTACAAGTGCCCTGGCTTACACACTAGAGGAGTTTCTGGGCTGCAGTGCAGGGAGAGGGAGCCCTGGTAGAACTCAGAAATCTCTGCGAATTGAGGAAGTGTAGCTCAGAACTAGGTAGGCCAAGGCAGCTAGAGTAAAAAGTCTAGAGTACCATACAGAAGAGAGCTGCAAAGAAAAAGAGTTATAGAGATCTGAACAAGGTTCCTCTTGAGTTTTCAGCTAAGTATTGATCCACATATGCACAAAGCAAACTACCAGAGGCTGGCAAAAGAGACAGTGGAAACAATCTCCAGGACTCACACAGGGCAGTTCCCACAAGTCAGAGTATTAAAATATAGTTCACTATGTAGGGTAGTCAGAAGAGTACAGACTCAGTAGTTGGGAAAAACTAGGCCTAGGTTAAAGGCTACTGGGGTTCTGTGTAAAAAACACTTGAAAGAAAAAAAAAGAAGTCTCAAAGGGCTCAAACAGCTTTTAAGTAACTAAATTTTGTCCCCAAGGAAACTCAAGGATATTAACCAAAAAACAAATACATAGCACTGAAAAGGTAAAATTTCCAAGGACTGGCATCCAAACAAAAATTACTAGGCATACAAAGAAGCAGTAAAATAAAACATATAATGGGGAAGAAAGAAACCCAACAATCAACATAAACAAACCAGAAAGGACACAGATGATAGAACAGGCAGTAACACTAAAACAGTTATTATAACTACATTTCGTCTGTAAAAGTTAGAATAACTGCCAAGATAAAAAATAAGTGAACTTGAAAACAGCAATAAAAACTATCCAAAATAAAACATAGAGGAAAGAAAAGAATTTAAAACATCAGTAAGCTGTGGGACAACTTCAAGTGAATCCCCAAAGAAGAACAGGGATAGAATAAATATTTAAAGAAATAATGGATAAAAAAATTCCCAAATTTGATAGAAACTCTGAACACAAATTCAAGAGACTCAATAAATCTCAAACACAAGAGTCATGAAGAAAACTATACCAAGATACATCATTATCAAGATGTGTAAAACCAGGGGTGCTTGAGTGGCTCTGCAGGTTAAAGTCTGCCTTCAGCTCAGGTCAAGATCTCAGGGTCTTGGGATCAAGCCCTGCGTAGGGCTCCCTGCTCAGCAGGGAGGCTGCTTCTCTTTCCCCTCTTTGCCCCTCTCTGCCACTCCTGCTCTTGCTCTCAAATAAATAAAATCTTAAAGAAAAAAAAAAAAGATGTGTAAAACCGATGATAAAAAAAAATCTTAATAGTAGCCAGAGAGAAAAAGTTACATTATGTAAAGATAAGAATGACAGATTTTTGTCAGAAATTATCTAAGTTGGAAGACAGTAAAGCAAAACCTTTAAAACACTAAAAACAAAAAACCCTGTCAATCTTGAATTCCACACCAAGCAAAAAAACATCTTTCAAAAATGAAGATGAAATAAAGACTTTTTCAGACATATATAAAAGAATTCATCACCATCAGAAATGCAACACAAAAATGTTTTTTAGTTAAGGTCTATCCTGATGGGTCTTTATCCTGTAGACCCACATTCTGGGAAATGATTCATGGAGTAAATATGTGGTTTGCTTTAAGCATATAACTATTTTGTTAGATCTGTAGGAAAGAACTACTTGACAGAGATACTATACAAGATCTAATATTCGTTTTTTTTAATCTTAGGAATTGGTCTATCCCAAAGATTTGTACTATTGTTCTAGGGTGTGAAATAGTTTAGGAGTGAATACAATTGGAACTGACTCATATATACAAGGTGTCTGAAATTAACAACCAGGCAGATCCAGCTACTCTGACCCTAAAAGTGGCCCTAAAATAAACTGCTTGATGAAACTGGGTCCCAAAGATTACAGGTTGGAGATTTTTGAAGTATGTCATCAGTATGTCCATATTCAAGTAGAAATCAAAGAAGCCCAACTAAAAGAACTGTGGACAAATGGACATGACAATTTTGAGTTAAACATAAGTTCTTTTTAAAAGGCCTATATTGAAGATTATGACTCAAACTTTGGGGGAACCAAGGTAATAGGCTGTGCTGTGGAAGGAACCACAAAATGTGAAATTCCTTAAATAAAAATTTAATGACTTTAAATAATTCTGCCTAGATTACACATAATAAAAAACTTAAAAAGCTCTTCAAGTAGAAAAAAAAATGACACTATGAAGGGAAGGAAGGGAAAGGAAAGGGAAGTGAAGGAGGCAGGAAAGAAAGGGAGGGGAATAAAAACAGAGGTTAAAGAAGAGAAGAAAAGGAAGGGAAGAGAAGGGATGGAAAAAACGGTCAAATTTTTTCAATTATGGAGATGATAAAAAGCAGAAATAACACTAGTCACCCCCCCCCAACCCAGAAATTACAACGAACAATAAGAATATGTAACAGAAGCAGGAAATGCTTCCCTAAGAAGTGAAATTTCAGCTGAGACCTACAAAAACGATCAAGATACAGGTTTCTGGTACAAAGGTATACTATAAACAAAAAACAAAATGTTCCACTCAAAACCAACTAAAAAATGCTCCATGAAATACTGATTCAGCCAATCAACAAATATCTACTGAGCATATGCCAGGCATTATTCTCAAATTCAGATACAGTGTGAACAAAGTATCACTGAAAACTAACTCAGTGATTACATTTTTATTTTTAAATGAATTGTTGAGCCTGGGAGGTTGGAAAGCAGGGAGAGAAGGAAATTCAGCACCCCCAAAGTAAAAGCTGGTGTACAGAGAAGCCACAAGTTTATATGCCCAAAGGGGAATTTGTCCAAGGTAGAAAAGCTGTTAAAAGACCTTCTCATAAACCAGCACCTTTTAAAAGGGTACATCATAATTGTTAATAACCCCTTAGTAAAGAAGGCACTTGAATGTCATGGTTTTGATGTTAGGCAGAAAGAGGTACAGGAAAGCTCTTCTGAGAATCTATAGCCATAAACCAGCCTGAATTCATAATACCTATGTGGGCCGCAACCTAAGCTAACGTTTTATTTTTAATTGGTCCTGGATTGGTAGTCCCTTAGGCATCAGCAAAAGCAAATGCAAATCAACTACCCTTGGGAAAAATATCCTTCCACCTAGTCTTCAACAAATTCCCACAGAGTTCTAAGAAACATAAAATGGTAATTTAACACACACACGGAAACAAGGTACCATAAGGGACAATCAGCAGAAACAAAACACATGAGAATGATTTGTAGCAACTTCCAATTGTTTGATTTATCACACATTAAACATAAGAATGTATAAAATAATTAAAGAAATAGAAGAGGATATGATGGAATACAGATCTAAAGAAAGAAATAAATAATGTTAATATGTGAATAATAACGGGTAAATATGTAGGTAAAGAAGATAACAGACACCAAGATTAACAAATATGATCTAATGAAGAGAAATACAGCCAATACACCCGCCAATTGGTCAATATGCATTCTGTTCAAGCTAGTAAACAAGCGGTGTCCTACTAATCATATTCTCTAGCTACAGTGGAATTATATGAGAAATCAGCAACAGAAAGATAACTAGAAAAATCTCAAAGGTTTGAAAAATTATAAACACTTAGGATTAAAGAACATCACAATAAACCCTAGGAAGTAAAATAAAGACTGATGAACAAATATAAAATGATGAATATGAAACAAAAAATAAAATGAAAATAACTAAAGCTAAAAATTCCTAGTAAAACTGACAAATCTCTAGCAAGACTGACAAATAAGGAGAAAAGGGACACAGACAGCAACCTTAAAAACAAAAAGAGTGCTACAGAGGAAAAAAATATTTCTTTATCCTGATAAAGTATATGTATAAAAAAGATACTGCATCAAATATCATATTTACTGGTGACAACTTAAAGCTTTTAGGACAAGTAACAAAGATTTCTACTATTAACACTTCTATTCGACAATGTATGAGAAGTATTAGTGAGTTCAGAAAAGAAATTCAAGTTGTAAAAATTATAAAGGAAGTATCAAAACTGTAATTTCCAGATGTTTATTTATATGAAAACCCCCAAAGAACTTACAGATAAATTATAAGATTTTAAAAATTTAGCAACATTGATACAATAATCAATTTAAAAAGTTGCCTGTATGTCAATATAACAGTAATACCTATAAAATATAATTTTTAAAATACCATTTACCAAAAAAACAATAAAACTGTATGCATAAATCTGGGTCTATTATTAAAAATATAACAAAACTTTACTGAGAGAAAATACAGAAGACCTGAATATATGAATTCAGGAAAGGAAGACTATCATAAACATATCAATTCTTCCCCCAAATAAAAATGAAGTCAATGAAATTCCACTTATAAACTCAATACTTTTTATATATGTGGTAAATTTGTCATTGAACAAAAGGCCAAGAAAGTCAAGACACTCAGGAAGACTAAGGTAAAAAGAAAGACGGACATGAGGATTTAACAGAAGGGTATAGTAATTAAAATTCAGTAATGGAGCAAGTGTAGGCAAACACATCAAAGTAATAGAGATTTTAAAAACAGACCCATGAATATAAAGTAACGTGATTTATAATAGAGCAGTCCTATTAATTAGTTGAGGAAGGCAGAAAAAATCATTACATGACACTAATATAATCATCTATATGCCGAGGAATGGAAATTGGACTCCTAACACTGTATACAAAAATCAATTTCAGATAGATGAAATTTAAATATGAAAGATAAAATAAAAAATCTTTTCAAAGATATAGAATATTTTCACTTACTTGATTTCAATAGAGAAATGTTTCACACAACCTCCATAAATTCTTTAAAAAATTAAAACTTTGACATCAAATGTCAGATCAATATGAACACTGATGAAGGAACTCAAATTAGTAAAAACACTCCTAAAAATATTCCTGAAAGACCTTTTGTGAATTTAATTTTCCTGAATTTTGAGAGTACGGCTTGGTTCAAAAAACTTTTCTAACTTCATAAAGTTCCTTCTTCTGTTGTTTTCATGTAATGTTTAAAAATACAATGACTTGTTTTCTGAAATTATCTGGCTCTGTTCTCCTCTATCATTTTTATCTGGAAGTTCTCTTTCCTCCAACTCCATTGCCTCTATCCTGCTCAATTGTGATTCCATTCCCAGAAACTTCTCAGCAGGGTTTCTGTAGGCCTGATAGGGAGGACTGGTAGGCCCGTCTTGAGAGTTCATAGAGCAAGGCTGCTCAAGCTACTTTAGGCCACAGGTCCTCTACAAAGATCTAATATAGTGGGCAAAATTTCTCCCAGTTTCAAACTGGATAATCACATTTAATCACTTTCAAATTGGTTGTTCACCACCTTTGAGGTACTTCTATTCTCAGGCCAGACATCCTAATGCTTCTTTCTACTTTCTTACACACTGAAAGTGGTATATGTAGGTTTTTTGGTTAGTTCTCATCTGTTTATATTTGGGGATTCGTGGAGATACCTCATGACCAAGTTTTGTTACAAATGTTTTCATGGGTTGGGTTTTGCTACCTGGTTGTTGTATTTTTATGTGGAAATTCAGAAAGATTTAAAAAACTAAGCTGCCACCACTGATGCAATCATCCCAGAATCTAAGCAGGGCCTAAGAGTACATTTTAAAAAATAACTTTGCTTACGTCTATATTTTTTCTGATTCACAGAAATATCTGCACTAATGTTTTAACTTTGTTTAATGATGAACACATTCGATATTTATGATTGAGGCAAACTACTTAAATGAAAATATTTTTCTGAAAGAGTATTTCACAGTATTTCATGTGTAAAACCTATGGCCTAAATTCCCAAAAGGAGTACCACAGTGAATACAGGAATGCTGCCAGATATTTTAAATCTTGAGGAAACACAGCATTATCTGTCAGATATCATGCTAACTACTACTATAAGTGGCTTAGAACAGACCTTTCAGTTACTTCTTTTGGCCTAGGGGCACTGTGAAAAAGTTAACCAAGACACTAAGCACATCATATACCATGTATCTTGGTGAAACTTGCTTTTTGGAAAAAAATCATCTCATTCGATGATTTCAGAAGATGAGGAAAAGAAGTATCAGAAAATATAATGCAATCAACGAAAGCCTATCCTGTAGTAATGAGCCAACCAATGAGTACCTTGGGAATTCATTTAACTTTATGTTCTTGGTTGGCCAGAGGAAGAAAAAAAGAGGCGCCAAAAATAACAAATAAATGCCAATTTATTAAGAAAATATTGGGCGCCTGGGTGGCTCAGTTGGTTAAGCGACTGCCTTCGGCTCAGGTCATGATCCTGGAGTCCCTGGATCGAGTCCCGCATCGGGCTCCCTGCTCGGCAGGGAGCCTGCTTCTCCCTCTGACCCTCCCCCCTCTCATGTGCTCTCTCTCTCTCTCTCTCTCATTCTCTCTGTCTCAAATAAATAAATAAAATCTTTAAAAAAGAAAAGAAAATATTGAGGTCATGGAGTCAAAAGGACTTCTGTTGTTGATAACGAGATTGTGACATAAGCAGAAGCATCACATTCAAAAGTATAATTGTAAGAGCAACCTCATTGTGTAACTGCAAGTGAACAGTCATCCATTTTGAGTTTTTTCTATCCCCTTGCTTCATCTCTGGCTACAGACAATAGGTTACAGCCATTTGTAGGAGTTTCAAGAGAAGAGAAGAGTAAGCTGTGAGCCAGTTCATTGGTTTCAGACATATTTTTGAACTAATTCCTTCCTCAGCTAACCTCTTCATCTTAACCCAATGCCAAAGAGCAACAATGATGAAAGCCTCCATCTTTCTGCTCTGGGTATCAGATCTACTCTGACAACTCTTGAATTGCTAAGTACCCATTTTTAAAAAATTCTTGTTCATTTTATTAAGTATTCTTTATATTATGTATCTTTAACACCTTTAACCTATTACAGATTCTAAGATGCTTTGATGTTGGTGCTGTTTTCAGTCATACCAGAAGGTAACCATTCATTAATGGTTATAAGCTATTATATTACAACTATGACTCTAAGCTACCATGGTGTAAGATGTATCCGGACAGCAGAAAGACATAAATTTTCAATAAATTGTAACTTAGAATTAAAAAAACTGGCATTTCATTCCTTATTTACATTACATTTTTACTGCAGTACAAAAGATAAAAATGTAATTTGTATATAGTACTGTATAACTGTCTTGCAAACCGAATGGAAACACATCTACTGATGCATTTGTATGTGTTAAGATAATTAGGCAACTTGTTTTTTAAATGCTTTATATTATGCAAAAATACTTGGGTGAATAGTCAGATAGGTATTGAGTTTTTTAGCAATATCTGGGAAATCGTTCTGGGTGGGCTGGAAATTCATTGTTTTTTTTTTCCTATATGAAATAACGAAATATACAGTACCACTTTCCCCAAAATCACCACACAACACATAAAGGAAAGATGCACCTCTATATACTGAAACACACACATATAACAAAACTATAAAAATAAAAAGAATGAAACACAAAATTCAAGCTAGTGATTACTTCTGGGAAGGAGGCAGAGGAAGAATGATGGCACATGGAAACTTCCCCATTAAGTACAATATGCAAGCTGCAGAAAAATGCATATTTGTTAAAAACAAAGACAACAAATT
Organism: Halichoerus grypus; assembly: GCF_964656455.1. Lineage (NCBI taxonomy): Eukaryota > Metazoa > Chordata > Mammalia > Carnivora > Phocidae > Halichoerus > Halichoerus grypus. The sequence continues at coordinate 133,177,670 of NC_135717.1, read as the reverse complement.
ACATTTGCACCTATATAGTCACTTAAAAAGATCTGAAAAGATACACTAAACAGTTACAGTAAACTTTCACATTCTATTTTATATTTCGGTTATTCTTCAAAGCTTTTGCAATGCGCCTCTATAACTTCTGTGATTTAAAAAATTAATAAAAAGGAAATAAAGTATTTAATGGCAGGCGGAAGGAGGAGGAAATGGCAATACAATCACTGCCATAGTAATGTGACATGTTATATTCCACAAAGTTAATGCAGCATTTTAGACTGTGAGGTATTTCTTCAGGAACATATGGACTGGGATGCATTAGATCCACATAGGTAACACTGAACCAACATGACATGATCAATGACCTCATATTATAAAAAGTTCCATTTGGAATAACATCTAAAAATCTTGGAAGTATCAGTAGTATGTTACCCAGCACAGACTACACTTCTTCCTTTCACTAATTTCCTTATTTTAATTTTATTGAAACAACATGCATTAAACACCTATTATACACCCAAAATCATGGTAGGTATTGGCAGTACTAAAATAAAAAAGACATGGCTCCAGTTTTCAAGAAGCTTATAACCTACAGTAACACTGCAATGACAGAAAGTTCTACATCTGCATTGTCTGATATGGTAGCCATTAACAGCAGGCAGCTGTTAGGCATGTGAAATATGGCTAATGCAACTGAGAAACTAAGTTTTTAAATTTTAAGTTAAATGAATTTAAATTTAAATAGCCACTATGGCTAGTGCATACAGTATTAGACAGCACAGGTCTACAGAAAGACAAGGACAAATAAACAGGTAACTACAATGTATTATAATCAGCACTAAACTAGAAGTAGTACAAAGGCGATGAGAGCAAGGAAAAGGAGCACTGAACTCATCAGAAAAGGATTTCTGGGAGTACTGATACCTAATTCTTGAATCATGTAAACAAAGTTGAGGCATTACATGAAGAGGAACTAAAACAAAGGCTTAAAAGTGTAAAAGTGTATGGGAGGGGGATTAAAATCAGCTTTATATTCCTAATTGAAAAAAATTCATACTAGGGAGTCAGAGGAGAAACACTGGAACTTGTGGAAATACTGTATAGGTTTAGGAGCTTGATTTTATTATATAAAAGAGGGAAAGCCACTGATGAGTTAAATTAGTAATTAACGTAATTAACATGGTTAGATCTGTACATACTTATAGCTGAAGTAAATTAGTGTAAATTAAAGGAAGATAAAAAAATACTAGCAAAAAACATTCCCTGGAAAAAGCTTGACAATCCTTCCAAAAAAAGAATGAGCTATGAATCACTTAAATAATTAAATTCTCAGCTGACCTAATATAGCAGTCTAAGCAAATAAAACTCAACTACTCTATTCAAACTCCAAAAACTTAACTGGGCCTAAATTTATAGAAAGAAATGAAACAAAGTAAATACCAGTATAAAAATCAATACTTCAACCAACACCCATTTGGAAAGTCAGAAGTTTTTAGCACAAAGGTGAGGGAATGCATATTCTTAAACTAAGTTCCTAAGGCTTCAATCAGGTCTATAAGGAAATGAAAATTAGAGAAATATTATCCTTCTTGTTAAACTCTGGAATATTAGCCTATTATTAGGATGTCTAAATATCACTGTAAGACATCAAGTACCCTTCAAAAACATAAGCCCTCAAAGCTAAATTGAGTGCAAACATCGGTACAAAGAAATCCTACTTTACCCATGAAAAACAACAAAATTCCTCAAAATGGAATTTTTAAAAATCTAAACCCTTTCATCTCAGCATATACAAACTTTTAGTGCTACCCATGAAAATACAAGTGATTTATTTAATATTCCTTTGAATTTCCCATATGCTTTTAATATATGCATCAACATCAGATGGGAAATTATATTTCTATACATGTACTTTTCAGGAGATGTTTCAAAAATAAAATAATTTTACAATGGAAATTTAAACAGTTGTTTCCAAGGATATTTCAACATGCATTAAGTATCACTAAGTAACAACAAAAGAAAAAGGGGAAAATATTTTCAGCCAGAAAAACACTAACCAAGAATTTTTTCAGGTAAGTTAAAGAACCTGGATTAGTTATAAATAATATAACTGGAACAACAGAGTATTTTTAGAGTAGAATGAGCAGGAATTAGGAAATCTCTTCATGTGTAAAATATAATTTCATTTTATTATTTTCTTAAATATAAATTTTGGAATTCTGTATTAAGATGATTCCATGAAGTAAATTAACCATACTGTGTAATCATACAAAAAGTTCTATACTTACACTTTACAAACTTGATTATGAGTACTGAAAAGCCACATAGCCTAGAATCACAATATTCTTAAAATAAATATTATTTAATTAAATAAATAATTTTTAAAACCTATCAAAAGATGCAACAGCCCAAGCAGTGTGACCAATTAAAATCTTATGAGTCAAGGTAGTTGGAAGTGGTTGTGAGGAAGGAAGAGCTATAGCAAGTATGAAAATTAGCAAACGCCATGTTGGTCAAGTCTATGAGAACTCTGAATAGAAAGATTACAGGGAGAACTGATTCTGCATAGCCACAGCTGTGGCTTATTAAAATCATAACACTGGCAAGAAACTTCAGACATGAAGTTAAGTGAAAGGAAGGATAATTTGACACTATTTTTATTAGGCACAGTGCCCAAACCAGAACCTAAATCTCATAATCAAAGGCTCTTTGCTATTAACACCATGAAAACCCATTCACAACTTTTTCCACTATTTACCTTTACAATTTGAGGGAAGAAAAGATTAACCAGGCTAAAATAAGTAATTAGCAGATAAATGGTTAGGAATCTGTTATTCCTAGCTGTTATCACACTAGTTGCCTTCAATAGTCTAGAGGGAATGAAACTAGTAGGTGACAGGGTCTGAGGGAAGTTGAGTATGTATCCGTGCAGAAAGCCTAAAGCTTATTCCTACTTGAGCTTTGAACTATTCTGTATTCTGAATCGCTGTGTAATTTGGTGATAAGTTATTATCAAATAAAGGAGATTCTCTTTGAAAAAATTAAATTTAAAAAATGTTTTTTAAATCACTGCTTCATACCACTATCTTTCACCTTCTTTTAAAACCTAAGAAAGAAAGAGTGTTACACTTCAACCATCCTTTCAGCATCCTTACATGCTACATAGGGAATGGATATTATTAACCAACTTAATAAATGACAAAACAAGAATCTAGCATTATAAGGCTAGCAAGCTAATGAGAAATTCAATAGAATTTGGGTCTCTCAGCGCCCTGGGATTTGCACTTCTATTTCTTTTATATTCTAACCAATTGTATCTACATTTCTGTGATGCCCTATTACCCTGAATATAGCCTAAGAGTTCAGGTTTAGTCTTCCAGATAATTCATATAAAAGTAATCAGCACTTTGTTTTACCGTATACTAGCTTGGAACCCAGCATGGAGTCATAAATTGTGTATCAGATAATCTAAGTTTTGACATATACATGAAGCACCAGAAAAATGTTTTGACATTAAAAGAATATACATTTATCGTAGCATGATTTATTTTGAAAAATGTTCCCAACTATTTCAACTGTCAAAGCCAACACATGTATTTTAAATTATAAGCCAAATTTTTCAAATTGAAGTGTATCTAATCTGCTGGTGTCTGTTAAATAGAACACATTAAACAGTTCAATGCAGCTATATGAACAACAGAGAAAAAGGAAAAAAAAAAACTGATCTTACCTGGTAGTTTCTTTTCTCAGATAATGTATGTCCATCAGTCCTCACCATAGAGTCGTGTCCTTTCCTCACAGTACTGGAGGCAATCAAATACAACTGTCACTCAAGGGTCGTGTCACAGGAAGGACCGCCCACCAGTTCTCCCTCTAGAGTGGAATTATCCAAAAGCCGTCAAAATTACTAACATGTAAATATATGAACAGTAGCAAAAATATCCAATATGATACATAGAAAACAAAAACAAAAAGTAATTTTTATATATCATAACTGATCTTCCTCTTAACCATCTAAGGAGGGCTACAGTGGCAGATACTTTGAGAAATTATTAAATATAAAAAACTCTTCCCTCCTACTTCTACTCTCCCCCATTAAAACTGTCCACCAGACCTCACACACTAGGAAGACACTTCACGGTGAATAAAAAAATGGACAGAAAAATTCAGCCCTCAACGGACGTATTTTTTGTTTTAAATATTCTCCTCTTAGTCTCAGAAATATCCAATTAATTTAGATTCAGTCATGTAATTTCAAATCATTCTCCTCCAAGTGCTTGTTTATACAGCTGTTATTCATTCAGTTTATGAGGTTTATTCCTATGCCATAAGACTGGAATACATCATATATTCTCAGGATGGTAAGTAGATGTGAACTTAATTCAATTTTCTATTAAAATTTACTCCAAGGAAGAGGAGCAACACATGCCTTCTGGATGCCTTTGTCCTTCAATCTGCCAATTTTGTACATGCTCTAATAGAATTTATTTTTTCACATTAAAGCAGAAAAATAATGGAGCTCATTTCTTAACCTGGACAGATAAATAAATCCAAAATGATGAGGCACTGTGCACTTCAGGTACAAAAAAAAAAAAATCACTGAAGCAGAGGTGATAGTCCCTAGAGATGCTAATTCATAAATATAAACTGAAAACAAAAGACCAAAAATGGTATCTACAAGGAATTTGTAAACACTCTTTTCAAGACCAATGTCCCTCATCTAAGTTTTAGTAGAATGTTTACCCTAGTGAAGTAGTAAGTATACCTATTCAACTAATAATAGTTGCTAATCACTAGAAATTATATTCAAATTTACAGCAATTATTTAACATCATGCGAAATTTACTCTGGGAGAGGATAATAAAAACCTCTAATTTAAATTCATAATAAGTATGTATCTATTTTATTAAAACCAACCAACACACACACACATACACATGGACTACCTCTAAATGTTTTCAAGGAAAATAAATCATTGAAAATTAATATTATTACATTTAAATTTTAAAAAGAATCCACATAATGAAAACCTGTACTGAAAACCTATATTCCATCTCTGGTTTTATATTTGATCACAAACACAAATTTAGTGTGTGCTATATTTTTACTTAATTTTGACCATCTTACAGTGTATGTTTGGCTGAAATACTTTAAGATGCCTGGCTCTAAGCCAAAAATGTTAATTATTCATTACCAATTTATATGTACCACTGATATTAAGTATGTCTCTCTTAAAAATAACAGAGAAAGACTTTTTAAATCATAAGTATACTTAGTGCCATAAATGTAAGCTTTATCATCTCTCAAGGAATTAGGTTATTCATAAAATAAAATTATCAAGTGAACTGATGTCCAAGAATAGTTAAGTGACACACATTCAGCTCCAACTTAAATTTTAATGACTGTTACAAAATGAGAGCAAAACTATTTTATTATGCATCCCATAAAAAACATTAGCCCCATTTTAATGTTAATGTTTTATAAAATTAATAATTTAAAACACCACTTGCCTTAACTATTAATCTACTCATGGAAACTCTGAATTCAGTGGATAATAATGTAGAGTTTCAGTTTTTTCTTACAGAGTAAAAATGTTTCCCTTATTAAATTAGTTATGTTTAAATTAAAATGCATGCTTTACCTTCACATTATGCTAGTTTCATCAAAAGATGTTAGGAATCTAAAATCAGGCAAGGTAATTTTCAATGTAATTTAATGTATGTTAGCATAAACTATATAGGTTATAAAAAGACAATTAGGACTTTATATGCTAAATAATACCTTAATTAAAAGTAAAAGTTATTATTTAATCTGTAAGCTTACCAGCTAAAAGAAAAGTATTAACTTTGGAACACTATGAATTTTAGTACAAAGGAAAAACTTGTTTTTGTTCATTTGTTTCTCCCTCTTGGGATAACTTCAAGTATTTCATGGCTTAGGGTTTCAGTCGGCAGCCACTATATGCTCTAAGGATTAGATGAATCAATATTCTATATTGATCAATAACTAAGACTCATCATCTCCTTTTGATAAACAAAGGGAAAAATGAATGAAGGTACTTTGTTTTCTTCTAGGTAACATAAACAGCTAACATTTGTCACCATTATCTTGTATTAAATAAAAATGTTCAGTAATAGATGGCGTTGATACTCACTAGGAATAAAAGGATGCACAATAGATGAAAGAGAATGTAAGTATATATGTAAGAGTATGTGAAAAGGAACAAGTATGAGAAAACATGCCCTCTAGCTGCCTACATTCACTGAACTTTATACATTGGTTTTCCTACAAAGTCCTAAATATTCAAAAGTCAGAAAAGACAAGTATTTATAAAACTACAGTGAAATTTTCTATAAAGCAGACACCTTCCAAGATGGAAAAACAGAGACTATATTTATCCTCCTGTGTTAAGTAACTAGAAAATTAAATAAAATATATAAAACAGTGATTTTCAGACAACGGACATCATCTCAGGATCTGTGTCCTGAGACAGAACAGAAAAAAGAACAAATGAAGTAATAAGCCCTACTGCTTGTGGAAGTATGAGGCTAAAACACAGGAGGGAGAAGGCAGAACCCAATCAAAGCCTAATGGTTTCAATGAGTTAAAGGAAAAGAATCCAGAGCTAGGGGAGACACCAAGACAGCTAGAATTTGCAGAGCAAATGAAGAGAAGGAAGCTGCAGAGAAAGAGCTTTAAAGATCTGAAGACAACCAGATTGCCCTCAAGGTTTTAGCTGAGTAATTACCTGCGTACACATGTGAAAAAACTATTGAGTCTGGAGAAAAAGCCTCTGAAAAGTAGTCAGACCAACCCTCAGAATTCATGTTCCCATCAACTGGAGTAGGACAGTTTTAAGACATGAAGTACTGAATAGAGTTCAGAAGCTAATAAATGCATGAACAATGAAACCAAATAAGCTTTAGACTAAGGATGCTCTGGACCAGCACTAACAAAGTTAAAACAAGCCTCAAGAGGATGAAGCTACTTCTCTCTTTTTTTTTTTTTTAAGATTTATTTATCTGAGATAGAGTGAGAGAGTGAGCACAAGCGGGGGGAGGGGGGGGCAGAAGAAGAGGGAGAAACAGACTCCCCGCTGAGCAGAGAACCTGATGCAGGACTCGATCCCAGGACCCTGGGATCATGACCTGAGCTGAAGGCAGACGCTTAACTGAGCCACCCAGGTGCCCCGGATGAAGCAACTTCTAAGTGCCATAACTGTAACCCAAAACAAAAGCCAACAATACTTAAAATAATACAACACCCTCCCAGCATTAAATAATATAAAATTAAATGTCTGGCATCCAATCAAAAATTACTAGTCATGATAGAAGCAGGAAATACACCCCCAAACAAGGTGAATTATAATAAGCGGAAAGACCAGCAATGATACAGGCGATAGAATTAGTAGACAAAGAGATTAAAACAGATACTGTAAATATATCCCATATATTCAAGAAGATAAAGAAAACTATGAATATGGTAACAGAAATGCAAGGGCATGGAAAAGACCTAAGTTAGCAACACAGAGGAATTTATGGTGACCGAAAGTTCTGTATCTTGCTTGTGGTGGTGGTTATAGGACTCTACATGTTTGCTAAAATACCACCAGAATGATAAAGACATACCAAAAAAAGTAAGAGCTTGCAAAAACTGGTGAAATCTAAGTTTGACTTGTAATCTAGTTATACTGTGTCAATTTCTGGTTTCGATAATGCACTACATAGTTATGTAAGATGACATCATTGGAGGAAGATAGGTGATGGGCATATGGAACTTCTCTGTGCTATTTTTGCATCTTCTTATGAGTTTATAATTACTTGAAAGTTAAAAAGATTTTTTTAAAAGGCTCAAACTGATCTTCTAGAAATAAAAATTCAATATCTGTAATTAAACATGCACTGGATAAGATTAACAGCAGTCTTTTCTAAACTTTAAAGAAAAGTTTAATGAACTGAAAACACAGCTAGCAATAAAAAAAAAAAATCCAAAATTAAACACAGTGAGAATAAAAGGAACTGTGGGACAATGAAAGGAGGGACAATAGCAAGTGAGACAGTGAACTACTGGGCAATATTAAGTAGCCTAATATTAACGTAACTAGTGCCCCAGAAAGAAAGAGCAGGAAGGATAGAAAACAATGGCCATATTTTTCCTAAATCTGATGAAAACTATGCTCATAAAGAACTTCAACAACCTCCAGAGAGAACACCACCACCAAAACCCTCATAATTTTAAAGTCAAGTTGCTGAAAAACAGTTAAAGAGAAGTCTTAAAGCAGACAGAAGAGAGAAAGAAAGTATATACACAGAGAAAAACAACACAGAAATGACAGCAGACTTTTCATCAGAAACAACGCAAAGCAGGGGAGAGTGGATCAACATTTTTAAACTACAGAAAGAAAAATATCTATCAACTAAGAATTCTAAATCCAGGGGTGTCTAGGTGGCTCAGTAGGTTAAGCATCTACCTTCAGCCTTCATCTGCCTTAACTATCCTGGGATCCCAGGGTCCTGGGATCGAGCCGCGTGTCGGGATCCCTGCTCAGCAGGGAATCTGCTTCTCCCCCTGGCTTGTGCTCTCTCTCAAATAAACAGACTCTTTAAAAAAAAAAAAAAAAAGAATTCTAAATCCAGCTAAAATACTTTAAAAAATGAAGACAAATACAGCCACTTTGGAAGGGTTTGGCAGTTTCTTATAAAGTTAAACATAAGACTTACCACACAACCCAGCAACTGTGCCCCTGGATATTTACCAAACTGAACTAAAAACTTAACGTTCATATGAAAACCTGTTCATGAATGTTTGTACCAATGGAGATGTCCTTTCAACAGATGAACAAAATGGTATATCTATACAATAAAATTCCACTCAACAATAAAAAAGAACAAGCTATTAATTCATGCAACACAAATTTTAAATGTATTTTGCTAAAAAAAAGGCTGTATATTACTTTTTCAATTCATATGACATTCTGGAAAGGCAAAACTACAGGGACAGAAAATGTATCAGTGGTTGGCAGCAGATTGGAAAGGGGTGGGAGAAGCGACTGACTACAAAGGCAGACACACAGGGAAACTTCTAAATAGAAGGAACTATTCCATATAGTACTGACGTGGTAGATAGTTAACGCTATCCAAGTGTTAAAATCCACAGAACTTCACAACATAAAGAATGAACTTGAATGTGTGCAAATTTTAAAAATCAACCAGGAGGTTAGAAATGCAGACCTCAAAAAAGATTAATGGTATCATAAATATATGATACAGCCACACTGAAGGGTACGGTATGGGAAATGTGTTAACCTAAGTAACTTTAGAGAATGATGTTTTGACCACTAACTGTAAGAGGGAAAAAGAAAACTCTACATAGTGTATTCTAGTTGGTAAAGTGATTCATCATACAGTTAATAATTTTGAAACTGCTATGCATGTACACTGGAGATAAACAGGAAGTAAAATAGTGGTTGGTGGGAACCAGATTTCTCACTATCAGAATAAACTATGCAGCACTGGATTAGAGTCAGAAACATCTCTATTGGTATCAGTCTGTTCTCAATTATAAAACACTTTAAATAAAGTAATTGTTCCGAACATTACAGAATAGATCATCTCGCTGGTATATGTCACTTGAAAATAGATTAAAAACTGATAAAATGCTAGGTGATTAACAAGTATGTCAAAATTATATTTTAAAAGATAAGCTTGATAAAAGGGTTTTTAAAAGATTTTTTAACAATGTAAACAAAACTTATTTTTTTAAAAGGCTCCAAATTTTATTGAATATTTGCAACTAAGTTATTTATGTCTAATCTTTTTAACAGACTGGTCATAGAATTAAATGTCAGGAATGCACAATACTCTGTGTAACACATGTATCACTAATGTCTACTCATGTGCAAAAATTTCTCTCAAACTCAAGATACTTTTAGAATAAATTATTGAATACACCAGTATAAATGGAAAAGGATAAACATTTTACACCTCCCTTCTCTGTGCTCTAAACCCTTAAAATAGATTTAGTCATGCTATCAGCTTAAAATCTGACAAGAAAATATAAATCAAATCTTAATATGAGAAAAAAAACAAACAAGTAGGCTATTCATTCTAAGGTGTTTCCCTAAATCAGAGCCCAATAAAAATAAAGCATGTAATATCTAGAATAAATGATAACTGAACCCCAATTTTTCTTTCTGAAAAAAATTTCTCAAAACAAGAAATCAGTGATCATGAGTAAAATCCCTAGAATATACTTGATTGAAGACTGAAAATAGTTATTAGCTTTATTCTCTGTGTTCCATTAAATTTTAGATGTGACATCATCACATAAAAATGTATACCTTGAATGGAGCAAGAAACAGAAAATCTGAATTCTAGGATTAGCTTATCAATTTCTCCTCTCTGGCTGCAGTTTCCTAAGGAGTTCGGGAACTGTATCTAAAACATCTGTAACTTGGCAGTCTTAACCAACTCAACTTTTAAACTACAATGTGAATTTGGTCAGGTTAAGACGGTTGAACCAGTTGGACAGGCTTTATTATTTTTTTTTAAAGGGGACACTATATTCCAAGTTGACAATTAAAACAGACTACCAGATGGGACCAATTTCACTGGAGTTCAATAAAAGCTGAAGTAAGCGCACTTAGCCATTATCTTGAAAATATTAGGGTTTCTCAAATTCCAGAATTACGTAAAGAAACTTCTTGTAAATAGGAAGACTGTAGTTATGTTATGAATTTATTTTCTGAACTAATTTTTGGTTCACTCACATGGATAAATGTTTTTAATATTCTGAGTTGATGATTTGTGGTACATACAAGAAACGTGGACAGATGAAACAGAAATAAGTAAAACTCAAGAATTGCAGTTTCATACCAAACTAAGTCTGGGAAAATTGCCACATTAAAAATAGTTTATCTGAATGTTTTAATAATACAGGTTTCATGGGTTTATAATTATCACGTAAAATGAAAAGTTGCCTATATTTACAAAGAAAAATAAAAGTAAACTGACAGTATTCTCTTGAAATCAATTTACTCTCTGGTTGTCATAATTTCATATTTTGTAACTTAATTTGGTGTGTCTTCTATTTTCTGTAGTGGTAGCCTTCCTGATGCACTACTTCTAAAATTCTGTGTAGGAGGACACCTGGGTGGCTCAGATGGTTAAGCGTCTGCCTTCGGCTCAGGTCACGATCCCAGCGTCCTGGGATCGAGTCCCGCATCGGGCTCCCTGCTAGGCGGGGAGCCTGCTTCTCCCTCTGCCGCTGCCTCTCTCTATCTCTCTCTCTGACTCTCATGAATAAAAAAAATAAATAAATAAAATAAAATAAAATAAAATTCTGTGTAGGTCTCTTACATATATGCCAAGGAAGATTCTGGCCACCAGATACATAGAATTTACTATGAGTAGAAAAATCAGTAAATCATCTAAAACATCCAGCATCTCAAAACAGAAATTTTCTACTACCAAGTCTTAAAAGTCCCAAATAAAATGAAATACAATAAAGACAGTCCCATTGAATTTAAATGACAAAAGTTCTTAATTTTTGAACCACAAACTTGGGAATCAAAAGCTCCCAATTTATTTTAGGCTTAAATGAAATTAAAGTTCAAACTTAAGACAATCAAGGGCCTTCTAATCTTCCTGCTACCTGAAAACTTACATATGTTTACACAAGTTGTTTAACCTCTGAGTGATTTCATTTCTTCACAGGAAGATAAGATCTACACAATCTAGCTCATGACTATGATCAAATTTGTAAACCAGATTTATGATACATAAAACTTCATTTAAGTAACTGCTGTTTGAATTAACTGACCAATCAAATGTGTAAATGGCCAAATTATTAGTACTTACTAATTTTCTGCCAGTTTAGAGCTAAAGAAAGTATTAAAATTAATGAATGTTTTAAATCTTTCATTACAATTAGCTAAAAATCCACAAAGGTTTCCAAGGATTGAAGTAGCTATTGCCAAAGCAGTGCCTCTAAAATAAGACCCAAGTCATATCAGCTTCACAATCTACTGTGTTGAATTAACAGAACTATAGTGGTGTCCATTCCAAAGGAACTTGCTAAAGTTACAATCTATAATTAAAACTCCTTAAAATATATAACAAGTCCCTTGTTACTCTGCCTCGTAGAATGGTTGTAAGGTCATTAAGTATTGTTATTTCATATCAGCAATTAAAAATACCAAATGTGAACTAGAAATCTGAAAACTGCAACTCTACTATATGAAAAATTTGTATAGGTAATAACCTATTTTTTCTCATAATAATTTATACAAGCTGTTGATTCTAGTGATAACATGATTATCAAAACTGACTAGTTCATATCCACTGCTCAGACCTCCCAAACTCATAGTAACTGATTAGGCTTACCAAATTATCTCTGAAAAAAATGATAATGAAGTGATAAAGGAAAACCATGCGGCTTCTTATAAAAAGTAATTAAAAAGTTGCTCTTCAGGGGCACTTGGGTGGTGAAGTCGGTTGAACAGCCAGCTCTTGATTTCAGCTCAGGTCATGATCTCAGCATCCTAGGATACAGCCCCACGTTGGGCTTGTCACTCAGCTCGGAGTTGGCTTGAGATTCTCTCTCCCTCTGCCCTCTGCCCCTCCGCCCCTGAGCATGCACACGTGCAGTCTCTCTAATATTATTTTTTAAAAAGTTGTTCTTGAATAGATCTAACAAATCAATTATATATTTTTAACTCTCAAAACTGTTTTTCCAGTTTTCGTAACAGAGAAGTAAAGCTTAAGTAAAAGAGCAGAAAATAATTGTAACTGCCCATTTACAGAATAGTCGGTGAACACTAACTACATGAACACTTCCCAAACCTCTCAAAGTTTAGTTTTTAAACAAGAGGCAAATTGTACACAGTTTTTTGTTTGACGGGCAAGGGAATGGCCAAGGTACTCTGCAGAGACCTGGTACATGACTATCTAGGGCACTAACAGAGAGGAAGAGAAATGGGCATATTTATAGAGAAAGAAATAGGCTAAAGGATTTATACTGTTTTTTATCACAGGATGCAAATAAAATCACCTAGAGATTTTTTAAAAAAATACTGATGTCTCCCCTTGCCCCTACTTTCATTAATTGGACAAGGATGGAACCTGGTCATTAGGTGCTTTTTGAAGTACTCCAGATGATTCTAATGTACAGCCAGGGTTAAGGCTATTAGGGGTAAGACTGTACAGGAAAGTGAAATTCAAAAGTTTTCATCTCAGTATAAGTACTGACCAAAAACAAACACTATAAATTAAAGGTAGTTTAAGAGCATTGTTCATTTCCTTTGCATGCCAATGTGCCCTTTCCTTGCCTCTTATTCCTACCTCTGAGAAATAATGGTAAGCCTTAAACATTAATTTTTTAAATGTTTTTAAAAGATTTCTTTGGCTGAAATACACTCATTATTAAGTTCAGAAGTGGCTAATACAGGAAAGTATATGCAAACATTACAATAAAACTTGTTAGAAGAAATTTCTAACACAGTATAGGTTTCCCTCCTCACTATCTGAAAGTTTGCATTATGCCACTTCGCTTTTACAAAAGACCTATAGCAGTATCTGCTTTTGCTAACTGAAAGAAATCCAAAGAGGATTTTCATTCCTAGGAAAAGGTAATTGTTTCTTTGCTTTATGTTGTCTCGCTTAGGTAAGGTTTCGTAGGAATGCTCTACTTTCAGATAGCATGGGAAACCGGTACTGAGGCTTTATTTTTATTTGTTTTTTTAGATTTTATCTATTTATTTGAGAGACAGAGAGAGCACAAGTGGGGGGAGGGGCAAAGGAACAAGAGGAACTGCTGAGCAGGAGGCTGGACTCGGAGCTCCATCCCAAGACCCTGAGATCATGACCTGAGCCGAAGTCAGACGCTTAACCAACTGAGTCACCCAGGCACCCCTGTACTTAGGTTTTAAAAATATGTCCACAATCTTAACATTCCTTCCTAGAAATGTAATATTACCTATCACTTGCCAAGTATTAGGCACTGCGCACTAAATACCTTATCTGTGTAATTTCCTTCAATCCTCAGAATAATTCAGTAAGGTAAACATTACCATCCCTTTTGTACAGATGAGAAAACAAACAGAATAAGATCAAGAACTAGTAGTAAGTTGGGCGCCTGGGTGGCTCAGTCGTTAAGCGTCTGCCTTCGGCTCGGGTCACGATCCCAGGGTCCTGGGATCGAGTCCCACATCGGGCTCCCTGCTCGGCGGGAAGCCTGCTTCTCCCTCTCCCACTCCCCCTGCTTGTGTTCCTGCTCTCGCTCTCTCTCTCTCTGTCAAATAAATAAGTAAAATCTTTAAAAAAAAAAAAAAAAAAAAGAACTAGTAGTAAGTTAACTAGAAGTAACAAGGCCAGAATTTGAGTTCATACCCACTTGACTTGAATCCAAGTCTTAACCACTATACTTTACTACTTCTCATATGTATTTTTTCATGGAAAATTATTCTGCATGAAACCATTTCAAGAAATTCTAGCTGTCAAATAATACTTCTCCTCAAAAGTCTCATTCTCCTGCTACAATGAAGAAATTAGCAATGGGGAGGAAAAGTAACAGACATTACTCAGCTGGAAATCCAAAGTTCAGAAAGACCATGATCACGAAGTGCCCATAATACCATTTCAGACACAACTTCAGAAGCTAAGCAGAGAAAAAACAGGCACTAACAGCTAAACTCTTTTGTTTAATTTTAAGGCTGGCAGATTATTCTCGTCAACCGAGGTCTTGCTGTCTGTCTCAGCCATAGAAATGAATAAATTCAACGTATCTTTTATCTTTACACAATTCTTCATGAAGAATTCATAAATTCCTTTAGAAATCCACTTTCTACATCTCTATCACCACCACCATAGTTCAAGCCACAATTATTTCTTGCCTAACTGGTCTCCCTCTATTGTTTCCTCTAAGAACCATCTACCAACCAATATGGTCTAGGTATCAGCACATTTTGCTATCTAGGAGTCAGATGAGACAAAACAAGCAAAGGAAATGGAGGCGCAGCAGTGAGGGAGATGAAAACCAAGGAGGGTATGTAAATATGTTCAAAGTCTACTGGGAAAAGTGGTCCAAGGAAGAGCATAACAAATTGTTTCAAACACTGCTGATTAAATGTGTGTGTGTGTGTGTGTGTATACATATATATATACATATATATATATATATATATATATATATACACATATATATATACATATATAGATGGAAATTAACCTTTGGATTTAACAGCATGAAAGTCAATGGGTAATCCTCACAAGAATAATTTTGTTGGAATGGTGGAAATAAAAGCACTGAATGGATTGGATTCATAAAAGAATAGAAAGAAAAAAAACTGGAAACAAAATCTAGACATCCTTTTCAAGGAATTTTGCCATAAAAGTGAGGAGGAAATGGAAAATAGCTGAAGGAAAATGTGGAGGCGAGAGAATCCTTTTATATGATAGGAAAACTTACAGTATAAAGGACAAAGCTGATGACACAAGATAGAGGGAGTAGTAGAATGAAGAGCAGGTATGGAGGGAATCTGTAAGAGATACTGGCCTTAGGCAAAAGCACATATCATGAGCATCATCAGAGTGAAGATAGTAAATGGGTACAGATTCAGGTATGTGGACAGAGCTTTCACTAAGTACAGCATTTCTCATCTGGTTGCTTCTGTTTTCCATTTCCTTTTTTTTTTTTTTTAAAGATTTTATTTATTTATTTGACAGAGAGAGGCACAGCAAGAGAGGGAACACAAGCAGGGGGAGTGTGAGAGGGAGAAGCAGGCTCCCCGTCGAGCAGGGAGCCCGATGCGGGGCTTGATCCCAGGACCCTGAGATCATGACCTGAGCCGAAGGCAGACGCTTAATGACTGAGCCACCCAGGCGCCCCCCATTTTCTTAATATGAGAAATAAATGAGAAATTAAGTCATCAACTCAGAGTGAGGATATAAAAAGTATTAGATATTTAAGGAGGGAGAAAAAGTGTGAAGAGTTCTAAGTGTTCTAAGAAAGTAGGAGAGTGAAGAGATCAGAGGAAATACTGCCACATAGAACTGCCAAGGAGCCCACTTACAGTTGGTATTCATCATTTTGCTCTTCTCCAGCCACATGCAGCAGGGAGCGCAGAATTGGTAGTTGGCAGAAGTTGACTTAACCAAAGCTAGTGAGTACAATGAAGCATGAGAAAGAAAGGAGATTAAGGGGATAGGGCAAAAGAGTAATCATAATGATCGGTAAGAAAAGAAGTGAGGATATATCTTACCATTTGCCTACATTCTAGCCATACTGGCTTTCTTTGTGACTCTCAAACACACCAATTCAGTTCTCATCTTAGGGCCTTTACTTTTGTTGCTCCTTTTCAATGATCTTCCCGCAAATTTTCACATGCCAGTTTCTTGACACTCACATCTCTGCTTAACTGTATCTTTCATAAGAGAGTCCTTCCCTGAACATTCACTATCTGAATTTTGTTCTCATGTGTTTACTATGTCCACCCCTTTAGAATATAAGCTCCTTAAACAGAGAAACCCTATTTTGCTTACCATTTAAATACCTAAAATGGTGTCACATAATAGATACACTTTATTGAATGAGCCACAAAAATATGCCAAATCCTGGGGCACCTGGGTGGCTCAGTCGTTAAGCGTCTGCCTTCAGCTCGGGTCATGATCCCAGAGTCCTGGGACCGAGCCCCACGTCGGGCTCCCTGCTCCGCGGGAAGCCTGCTTCTCCCTCTCCCACTCCCCTGCTTGTATTCCCTCTCTCGCTGTCTCTCTCTGTCAAATAAATAAATAAAAATCTTTAAAAAAAAAAAAATATGCCAAATCCTTTACTAAGTTTAATATCTAATGGTATTAAAAACACCATTTTCCTTAAAAGGACTGCAGTAAAAGCATCTTGTCTGATAAGAACAAGATCAGTAATCACAGGTTAATTTTAAAGTTGGCTGCCGCAAATATCATCCCCAAAAATACATACTTTGCAAATATAATGCACATTTATTCCCCTTGATATTTTAACGCAGGACTGGGCCTTTTCTTTAAGTTTAGGATTACTAATTAGGTTATCACATGATCTTTTTGTATAAACCACATCTATAATGCACGTCTTAAGATTTCCAGTTTTGGGGCTCCTGGGTGGCTCAGTCGTTAAGCGTCTGCCTTCAGCTCAGGTCATGATCCCAGGGTCCTGGGATCGAGCCCCACATCGGGCTCTCTGCTCAGTGGGAAGCCTGCTTCTCCCTCTCCCACTCCCCTCTGCTTGTGTTCCCTCTCTCTTCAAATAAATAAAATCTTAAAAAAAAAAAATTCCAGTTTTAATCTAGTTTGAAGTTGAACAAGATCTTAGAGATACTTAAGTAACAATCTTTCTGAATTTTTATAAATATTTTCTATTTTTGTTGGTAATTGTCTCACTATATAGCACTACTAGTTGACTGCATTAACAGTCCTTCTCGCTTGTGAATGCTACGGTTGTTCACATGTTCAACCTTTTCCATGTGTGTTGGGTAAAAATACTGATTAGGCTAAGCCAATATGATAATGCTACCCACTTCTCAGTAAATGATTTATGGAAGGGTATTTGAACCAATTCTGGCCATTGAAACATCTGAAGGGAAATCTAATGGTAGGATGTTAAGAAAGGGGGAGAAAACAGTCTTTCCCCCTGAATGTTGTCATATCAGAATACCCCACCTAGAACTACTTACTGAAGTTATCTTATAACCATGATGAGAGTTAGCTCAAGGAGAGTAAGATATTCTAACTGGAAACAGAAAGAAAGAAATTGGCCCTGGTGTTAATCATGTAGCTGCTGCATTAACCAATAAAAAACTAACATTCCTCCAAATATCTGAAAAAATTAATTTTCTTTACTGCTTTAGTTGAACCAAAAGCTTCCTAAACCTTTAGGCTTATCTAAACCTAATCCATTAGTAATTTTTAAAGCACTTTTTGTAAAGTCTTTCCAAAGCATCCACCTTGTTTTTTATTAAAACAATTCTTTCTACACTTCTATTTCAGTAGCTTAGGTCATATTTAGACTACAAATTATATTAACACAGCCATAAAAACTGATTCTTAGGCATATAACTAACCTGACAGGAGATAGATACAAGAGTAAGCTAGAGTAGTTCACTAGCTGTTAAGTACTCAGAATACTATGGACTATAGGAATTTGAAGCAATGGTTTAAAAGAGCATGCCAGTTAAGTGGAAGTTTGTTAAGGACATCAGTCACAAACACATTTCTGTATATAATAGATTCAATATATAACAAATAAATATTGTATTTGAGGGGAAAATAGCTTAAAAACCCTATAAAAACTTAGGACATATGTTTCCAGGAGAGAAACTAAAATTAGAGAAAACCTAGAGCCAAAGAACTAAGAATATGAGCCTATTTAGTCTCAACTCCAGCCAAGCAGCACAGAAATAAAAGAACACAGAATCTATAAAGAACCTTTACCCCAATATGTATTGTTTTACTGCTAATGAATTGAGAATACTGATAAAATTCTGCAATTCAAAATTTTCAGGCAATAAAGACAAAATATATTATTTGTTTTATTTGCTTGAGAGCCAAGTTCATTTTATCATGTGTCATATTAAGGATAACTATAGCAGTTTGCCATTTATAAGGGATATTTGTGTCCCCATTTAAGAAATAACTAGATACATTATTTCAAATAGAAATCTATCACTTTGAAACAATTATTCAGTATTAAAACAAAGATCCTTGATACTAATAATAATCATACTCTTCTAACTTCCTTCCAAAAATAATTACTGAGCTCTACCATATGCTAGGTAGTAAACAAATAGTAATAGTATAAGAGAACTCAATGAAAAACAGGAATAAGAGACACAAAACTAGAGAATTTATTTCTGTAATAAAAACTCCACTTGTAAATATCCTGGGGTCAGAAACCATGTTCCCAAATTATTCTCCACTGAGTTATAATGCAATGAGTAACACAAAGTTACAAATGTCAGTAATAGTCACATCTTAATGATAACATTCCTTCACTAAGAAATGTATTTAATATATATTAAACATAATTTAAAGTTTACCTAACATAATAAACAATAACTTAAATGTCTTGGTGGCCTGATAGGAGCAGAAGTTCTTAAGCTGGATTCCACATGCATCACCAGAGAGCAAACCCGTTCAAGGCCCAAAAAGGGGTAAGAATGCCTAGATTAGAATATCAGAACATAGATTAGATTGTTTGCAGAGGGTAATGCCAAAGAATTTAAGGACTGAAAAAAGCCTCAGGACCATATTTAATTAAAATTCAGAGAGAGAAATTGTGGGACTTAAGTGCCTTCTTCAAGGTCACACACCCAGCTATTTAGTGACAGGGCCAGAAAAACCAGAATCTAGGTTTTCTGATTCACAAACTAAGACTAAATAAACTTTGATGTGATTGGGATATAAAAGAGCAAGACAGGGCAAAGACAACTCTGCAAATACATGCCAAAAAGTTATTAGAAAAGAAATGAATTACACAGGAAGAAGAGCTAATTTGAAAAAGAAAATGATTGGCTGAGGTGTTAAAGTGTTTTAAAATACATTCTAGGGGCTTCTGGCCAGCTCAGTCAGCAGCATGCAACTCTTGATCTTGGGGTTCTAAGTTTGAGCCCCACGTTGGGTGTAGAAATGACTTAAAAATAAAATCTTAAATAAAAATAAAAACAAATTCCACAGCATGACATGCCAACACAAATGTTGAAAAAAAACAGAAAACAAATAGGTGAGACCCCTTTTGCATACTGAAGGCAAAGAAATGTTCTGAACATCTGAATATTCTAAACATTATTAACATATACTGTCTCTCCCACTTTTCCTAAACAGGAACTTCTCAGTCTGTTTTCCCACTTTATAGAGAAATGGGTAGAGTGAAAATTTTACTCCCTTCCTGATCTATCAGAATTACAACAGCATACGCACAATAGTAAATATCAAATAACAGCTGGAATCAGTGTCAGAGAAAAGAAAGCAGAAACTGGCAAACGAGGGAGTCTCTGAGCCGCCTAAAGAAGGTAGTTGCTACTGCTCATCTCTAGCTAAATGCTACAAAATGTCAACCCAGAATTCTAGATGGAACAAAAGTAGCCTTCAAAAATGAAAATGAAATAATACATTTTCAGCTGAAAGAAAACTAAGATAATTCATCATAAGCAGACCTGCTCTGAAGAAAGGAATTTTATTTAGACAGAGAAACAATGCCAGAATTTCATGAACAACAAAAATGGCAAATATGTGGATATGTATAATAGATGAGGAGTTGGCAAACTCTTTCTGTAAAGGGCCAGCCAGAGAATAAATATTTTAGGCATTGCAGGCCAAACGGTCTCTGTTGTAACTAATCAATTCCGAATTGTAGAGCAAGAAAAACCATAGACAATACATAAACTAATAGGTGTGGCTGTATTCCAATAAAATTTACACAAGCAGGTGGCAAGCTGGATTTGGCCTGCAGTAACATTTGCCAATCCCTGCGACAGACTATGCTTTTCTTCTTCAATTCTTTAAAGTATGCGAAATAATCGAAAGCAAAATTTACATCACTGTCTAAAGAGGTATTTGAACCATGTGGATGTAATGCAACAACTACAACACAGAGGAGGGAGAAGAAAGGAAACTACATGGTGACAAGATTTCTAAATTCTATTTCAAATAGTAAAATATAAATTTTAAGTGCAGGTTAACTATATAGCTGATTAACATATATTCAACACCTAACCCCTGGTACCTCTGAATATAACCCTTTTTGACATAAAGCCTTTGTAGATGCAATCAAATTAAAAAGAGGTCACACTAGATTTGGGTGGGCCCAAATCTGATGACTGGTATTTCTGCAAAAGGGAGGGAGACATAGAGACATACAGAGAGCAAAAACCCCTCAGTGAAGATGAGGCAGAAATTGGAGTGATACAGTTATAAGCTAAAGAATACCAATGATTGGTGACAACCACCAGAAGCTAGAAGAGGCAACGAAGGATTCTTTCCTAAAGCCTTCAAAAGGAACATGACCCTGCTCATGCCTCCATTTCAAACTTCTAGCCTCCAAAATGAAGACACAATATGAATTCTATCTACTGGAAAAAAACTGAATTCACAGTTAAACCTCCAGGCCCAAACAGTTTCACCACTGACTTCTACCAAACATTTAAAGAATACCAATTCAAGACAACATTTTCCAGAAAAGAGAACATGATGGATTACTTCCAAAGTCATTTTTATGAGACCAGCATTATATACTGATCCCAAAACCAAAGAGAATTCAGGAAAAGAAAAACCTTAAAAACCAATATTCCTCCTGAACATAGATGCAAAAATTCCCTACACAAAATATTAGCAAATTAAATTCAACAAAATATCCAAATATTAATAAAGAATGAAAAAATAAAGCTTATTCTGGGAATATACTTGCTCTCCTTTCTTCTCTCAGTTTCTTTAAATAATATGAAATCATATGAAGAAATAATATATTGTTGGGTTTATAAAATATATGCCTGTAATATGTATAACAACAGCACAAAAAAAGAAGAAAAGAAAATAAAGCTATATAGAAATAATATTTCTACATTTCACTGGAATTAAATTAGTGTTAAGTCTGAAATAGACCCTGATACGGTAAGATGCATATGGTAAACTCTAGTGCAACAACTAAGAAAATACAAAAGAATGTAGTGAAAATATCGTTAAAGGAATTAAAAGGTACACTGGGGCGGAGGGGGATACTTGATGCAAAAGAACGCAGTAAGGAGAAATTAAAAAAGCATGAAAACATACAAGAAAACAAAGCAAAATGGCAGACACAGGTTACACTACATCAATAATAATATTAAATGTAAGTAAACAATCCAACAAAGGCAGTGTCAGACTGTAACATCAGAACAAAAAAATTACATGCTGTCTACAGAAGACACACTTTACATTTAAAAATGCAAATAAATGGAGGGTCACCTGGGTGACTCAGTCGGTTAAGCATCTGACTCTTGGTTTCAGCTCAAGTCATGATCTCCCCATTGAGAGATCAAGCCCCATGTTTGGACTTCCTACTCAGCAGGGAGTCAGCTTCCCCTCTGCTCCTGCCCCCCTGCTCACCTGCGTGTGTGTGCACTCTCTCTCTCAAATAAATAATTCTTCAAAAAAATTAAAAAATAAAAATGCAAATAAATTGAAAGTAAAAGGGTGGGAAAGATATATCATGAAATGCTTCTACAGCCAATATCAAAGAAATGGTTGCCTATGTTCTTCTAGGACTTCTGTGGTTTCAGATCTCATATTAAGGCCTTTAATACTTTGAGTTTATTTTTGTATATGGTGTAAGAAAGTGTTCAGTTTCTTTCTTTTGCAGACAGCTGTCCAGTTTCCCTAACACATGTGCTGAAGAAACTTATCTTTTCCCCATTGCATATTCTTGCCTCCTCTGTTGTAGATCAATTGACAATATATGTCTGGGTTTATTTCTGGGCTATTCTGTTCCATTGATCTATGTTGTCTATTTTGTGCCAGTATCATACTGTTTTGATTACTACACGTTTGTAGTTTGTCTTGAAATCTGGGATTATGATACCTTCAGCTTTGTTGTTCTTTCTCAAGATTGCTTTAGCTATGTGCATCTTTTTTGGTTCCATACAAAAGAATTATTTGTTCTAGTTCTGTGAAAAATGTTAGCATTTTTAGAGATTGCATTAAATCTATAGATTGCTTTGAGTTGTACAAACATTTTAACAATATCAATTCATCTGATCCATGAGCATGAAATATCTTTCCATTTGTTTGTGTCATCTTTAATTTCTTTCACCAATGTTTTTATAGTTTTCAGAATACAAGTCATCTTTAAGTTTATTCACAGATATTTCATTATTTTTGATGCAACTGTAAATAGGATTGTTTTCATAATTTTTCTTTTTGCTACTTCATTCCCAGTATATAGAATTTCAACAGATTTCTGTATATTAATTTTGTGTCCTGCAACTTTACTGAAATCATTTATCAGTTCTAGCAGTTTTCTGGTGGAGTTTTTAAGGTTTTCCATTTACAATATCATGTCATCTGCAGATAGTTATGGTTTTACTTCTTTCTTACCAATTTAGATGCCTTTTTCTTGTCTGACTGCTGTGGCTAGGACTTTCAGTACTATGTTGAATAAAAGTGGTGAGAGTGAACATCATCTCTATTTCACTTATTTTTGCTCTGATCTTTACAATTTCCTTCCTTCTACTGGCTTTGGGCTTTGTTCTTTTTACAGCTCCCTTAAGTGTAAGATTAGGTTGTTTGAGATTTTTCTAGTTTCTTCAGGTAGGCCTCTATTACTATAATCTTCCCTTAGTATAGCTTTTGCTGCATCCCAAAGAGTTTGGGCCACTTTGTTTTCATTTTCATTTGTCTCCATTTATTTTTTGACCTCCTATTTGATTTTTTGGTTGACTCTTTCATTCTTAACATGTTACTTAGCTTCCATGTATTTGCATTCTTTCCAGATTTTTTTGTGTGATTGATTTCTAGTTCCATACCACTGTGGCTGGAAAAGATGCATGTTATGATTTCAATCTTATTTAACTCATTGAGACATGTTTTGTGGCCTAACATGATCTATTCTGGAGAATGTTTCCTGTGTACTTGAATGTTTTGGATGGAATGCACTGAATATATCTGTTAGGTCCATCTGGTCTAAGGTGTCACTCAAAGCCACCGTTTTCTTGTTGACTTTCTCTCTGAAATATCTATTCACTGATGTAACTAAGGTGTTAAAAGTCCCCTACTATTATTGTATTACTAGCAATTTCTTCCCTTATGTCTCTTAATACTTGCTTTATGTATTTAGGTGCTCCCATGTTGGGTGCACAGATATTTATAACTGTTATATCCTCCTATTCAACCATCCTTTTATCATTAAGTAGTGGCCTTTTTTGTCTCTTGTTACAACCTTTGCTTTATAGTCTATTTTGTCTGATTTAAGTATTGCCACCCCAGCTTTCCTTTCACTTCCATTTGCACAGTAAATGATTTTCCATCACTTTACTTTCAATCTGCCTGTGCCTTTAGGTCTGAACTGAGCCTCCTGTAGGCAGCATATGGATGGGTCTTGCTTTTTTAACCACTCAGTCATCCAATGTCTTTTGATTGGAACATTTAGTCCTTTTATATTTAAAGTAATTATTGACAGATACGTACTTACTGCAACGTTGTTACTTGTTTTACAATTGTTTTGTAGCTCTTCTCTGTTCCTTTCTTCTTCTCTTGTTCTCTTTCCTTGTGATTAAAAACTTTTTTCTAGATCTCTCTCCTCAGGCAAGGAAAATAAAAGCTGAATTATACTATTGGGACTATACCAAAATAAAAAGCTTTCACACAGCAAAGGAAATCAACAAAACAAAAAGGCAACCCACCAAATGGGAGAAGATATTTGCAAATAATATATCTGGTAAGGGGGTTAATATCCAAAATATGTAAGGAACTTACACAACACCAAAAAACCACAAATAATCTGATTAAAAAATGGAGAAAGAACCTCAATAATCAGTTTTTCCAAAGACATACAGATGGCTAACAGATACATGAAAAGAAGCTCAACATCACCACTCAGAGAATGCAAATCAAAGTAACAATGAGGTATCACCTCGCACTTCTCATAATGGTTAAAAGCAAAAACAAAGTAACAACTGTTGGAGAAGA
The DNA here is from genome assembly GCF_964656455.1 of Halichoerus grypus. Taxonomy (NCBI): domain Eukaryota; kingdom Metazoa; phylum Chordata; class Mammalia; order Carnivora; family Phocidae; genus Halichoerus; species Halichoerus grypus. The sequence goes on along the minus strand of NC_135717.1, from coordinate 133,153,002 downwards.
TGTGAAAAAGAAATCTCGAGCTCTGTTGGTGGAAATGCAAGTGCAGCCACTGTGGAAAACAATATAAACATTCCTCCGAGTATTAAAAAATTGAATTACCATATGATCCAGTAATTTCACTACTGAGTATTTACCCAAAGAAAACAAAAACACTAATTCAAAAGGATATACGCACCCCTATGTTTATTGCAGCATTATTTATAATAGTCAAGACAAGGAAGCAACCCAAGTGTCCACTGACAGATGAGGACATAAAGATGTAGTATATATACACAACGAAATATAACTCATCTATAAAAAAGAGCATCTTGTGATACAACAACATGGATGGATCTAGAGGGTGTAATGCTAAGTGAAAGAAGTTAGAGAAAGAAAAACACCATATGATTTCACTTGTGGAATTTAAGAAACAAAACAAATGAACAAAGAAAAAAGAGACAAACAAAAAACAGACTCTTAAATACAGAGAACAAACCAGTGGAGGAACGGGTGAAATAGATAAAAGGGATTAAGAGTACAAATAACTTGATGAGCATTGAATAATGTGTAAGAAAAATGAAAGTTATGTATTTGTGTCTTCAAAAATTTTTAAACTCCTTTTCTATCATTATAGGCCAAGAAAATTTGCAGGGCTTTAAGGGATTTTAAAAAGACTTCTAGCTCATTCTCTTACCACATCTGAGTCTGCAAGAAATGATTCCACAAAAATGACTCTTCATTAAGCTATCATGGAAAAAAATTTTCTAGAGTTCCCCAATTAACCAATCTAGGACAACATCGTCACCATCAACAAATTCTTACTCTTATGTATCTGAAAGACAGAGACCCTTTCTTAGTCCAGGGAAAGGAAATATTAATACATTTTACATCTCTAAAGTTACTTTAACTGTATTCATCAACTATTGCCCAAAACTCAGAAACATAACAAAAGTATTAGTTCCTTGCTTTGGCCATTTGTGGGTTGTGAGACTAACCTCAGCTAGGCTGGCATCAAGGTGCTGGGCTGAACTAGGGCTACTCCATTTTCTCTCATTCTTTTCAAATCAGTGGTTTCCTGATGGTCTGGTGGGGGAAAGCAAGAGCACAAAGAACAAGCCCACCTCCACTAATGCATTGAAAGTCTATGCTCACTCTGTGGGTGAACTGTTTTTGTTTTTTGTTTTTAGTTTAAATAAAAGACTTTTTTTTTTGAGAGAGAGAGAGAGAAAGAACGCATACACGCACAGGGTTGCGGCAAGGGCAGAGGGAGAGAAAGAAACTCAGACTCCCCGCTGTGTATGGAGCCTGATACAGGGCTCGATCTCACAAACCTGAGATCATGACCTGAACCAAAATCAAGAGTTGGACGCTTAACAAGCTGAGCCACCCAGGCATCCTGAGACTTATTTTAAATGAAAAAATAAAATAAAGCCTATGCTCGCTTGCAATCCACTAACATTCCTTTGGCCAAAGCAAATCACATGTCCAAACCCAACATCAATGGAGCCAAAAAGTAAACTCCACCTCTCATGGTAGGAACCACAGTCACAAGGCAAAAGGTGTGGAATGGAAGATAAGTGGAAAAATAATGTGATCTATCAACCTACTCTTTTCTTTTTTTAAACTAAAGCAGCAGTCCGTAACCCTCTTAGGAAACTTAGAAGACCCTACAGAATCTGATAACCTTCTGGACTTGAATGTTGGCTTTTCCACTGACTAGCTGCAAAAATTCTGGGAGATGATATTCATCTTTTTCAGGCCCCAGTTCCTGAATCTGTAGAAGGGGAGAGTAAATAACTTTTTATGACTGTTGGGATAACTAAATGAAAGAGTACACATATAAAGCTTTGCATAATGTGCTACCCATAGTAAAATGTGCTCAGTAAATACTAGCTTTCAATATTGGGTCATTCAATAGACATTAAAAAAAATCTATTATGAAACAGCAATCACATGAATTCTGGAGGAGCTCAACTAATATCATATAAAATAGACTTAAAAATACTTTTAGAGATAAAGAGAAAATTTTCCTATCATAAATGGGTCAGTCATCAAGAAAATATAATTATAAACATAAGAGCCTAACGGAAACCCAGAATAGATGAAGCAAAAACTGAAAGAACAAAAGAGAAGTAGTCAATTCAACAACAGTAGGTAGGAGACTTTAATACCCCACTTTCAATAACAGATGAAGCAAGATCAACAAGCCAATAAGAGACCTGAATACTAATATAAAAACTAGATCTAACAAATACATCTAAAACACCTAGCAACAGCAAATATACGTGTTCCTCTCAAGTACTAATGGAACATTCTCCAGGATAACCATATGCCAAATAGAAAACAAATCTCAATAGATTTAAAAAGACTGAAATTATGCATACAAAATATGTTCTCCAACCAAAATGTAATGACATTAGAAGTAACAAAATGAATCTGGGGAAATTTACAAACGTGGAAATTAAGCAATACTTCTAAATAAACAGTGGGTATAGAATCACAAGGGAAAACTAGAAAATATTTTGGGAAGAATGAAAACAAAAATAAGAGATACCAAAATTTATGGAGTGCAGTGAAAGCAATAAAGGAAAATTTATAGTTGTGATGTAAAACATCTACACTTAAAAAGATGTTAAATCAATAACAACCTACTTTAACAAACTTTTTTAAAAAAATTTTATTTATTTATTTGAGAGAGACAGAGAGAGAAACAGAGAGAGAGAGAGAGAGAGAGAGAGAGCATAAGCAGGGAGGCAAGGGAGAAGCAGGCTCCCCACTGAGCAGGGATCCCAATGCAGGGCTCAATCCCAGGACTCTGAGATCATGACCTAAGCCGAAGCTTAACCAACTGAGCCACCCAGGCACCCCAACTTTAACAAATTTTTAGAAAATAAACTAAACCAAAAGCAAACAAAAGAAAGAAAATAATACAGATGGGTTCAGAAATAAGTAGTAGTAGAACTACCACTATTTGCAGATGTTATGAAATACAGAAAAGACAAAAGAGAAAAATTGAAAAGAACCGAAGTTGATTTTCTAAAAAGATAAACAAAATTGACAAACTTTGAGCTAAACTGACCAAGAAAATGACTCAAAATACTAAAATCAGGAATGAAAAAGGCACAATACAAATCTTACAGATAGAGAAAGGATAGTAAAGGAATAATACGAACTGTGTGCTAACAAATAACTAGATGAAATGGCCATATTCCTAGAAAGTCACAAACAACTAAAACTGTCTCAAAAAATAAACAATCCAAACAGACCTATAACAACTGAAGAGACTGAATTGGTAATTTTAAAACTTCCCACAGAAAAAGAAAATAATAATAATAAAATAAAATAAATAAAACTTCCCATAGAGAAAACCCCAGGCGCAGGTGGCTTTATTGGTAAATTCTATACCAAACATTTAAAGAAAAACTAATAATGCTTCACAAAATCTTCCAAAGCATAAAATAAAAACACCTGGAAGACTTCCCAATTCATCCTATAAGGCTATTATTTATCCTGGTAACACCAAAGACATCATAAGAAATGAAAACTACGCATTAATATCTCTTATGAAAAAGACACACAAAAAAACACACTAACAGAATACCAGGAAATCAAAACCAGCGATACATAAAAGGAATTATACACCATGACCAAGTAGGATTTATCCTAGGAATTCAAGACTTGTCAACATCCAAACATCAAACGATGCAATACACTGTATTATTAGAAGACAAAAATCACATGATCATCTAATAGATGCAGAAAAATTATTTGAAAAAAATCCAACAGCCTTTCATGATAGTAACAGCAACAAACTAAAAATAGAAAGGAACTTCCGCAAACTGATGAAGGGTATCTAGGAAAAAACTACAATAAGGCTGTCTACTCTTGCTACTTCTATTCAACATTGTACTTACTGAAAGTTCTAGCCGGCATAACTGGGCAAGACAGTGAAATAAAAAGCACCCAGGTCAAAAAGGAAGTAGAACTACCACTATTTGCAGATGTTATGATCTTGTACATAAAAAATGCTTTAAAAAGTTACTTAAAAAAAAAAATTATACTTTATGCCAGTTTAATAATAGTTTAAATTCTAATAACAGATTTTATAATAGTTTAATAAAAGAGTTCAGCAAAGTTGCAGGGTACAAATGTGCAAAAAACAATTGCATTTCTATATATAACTAACAACAGACAAAAAGTGAAATTAAGAAAACAACTCGGGGCATCTGGCTAGTTCAGTTAGTGGAGGATGCTACTCTTGATCTTGAGGTCGTGAGTTCAAGCCCCATGCTGGGCCTGGAGCTTACTTAAAAAAAAAAAAAAGGAAAGGGAAAATGAAAGGAAAGAAGAGAAAAAGGAAACAATTCCACTTATGAAGCATCAAAGAGAATAAAATACTTAGCTACAAATTTAACCAAAAAACTATGAAATTAATATTCTGAAAACTATAAAACACCGCTAAAATTAAAAGATGAACTGTATAAATGGGAAGACACTCAGTGTTCACAGAACTAAAGGCAGGCAGTACTCCCCAAACTGATCTACTGATTCAACAAAAATCCCTATCAAAGTTCCACCTGCCTTCTCTGAATAGACAGACTAATTCTAAAATTCACATGGAAATATAAGGGACTCAGACTAATAAAAATAATCTTGATAAAGAACAGCAAAGTTGGAGGATTCACACTTACTGGTTTGAAAATTTCACACTGTAATCAAGACATATCGGCCTAACAATAAATATACAGATCAACAAAAGAGAATCGAGGGTCTAGGAAAAAAAAAAAACTTTGAAAAACAAAGGAGTGTATCTTCACAACCTTAGGTTAGGCAGTGCCTTCTTCCACACGACAGCAAAAGCATAAGCAATGACAAAATAATCAACTGAATTTCATCAAAATTAAAAATATCTGAAAATTGCATATCCAGGGGCCTCTGGGTGGCTCAGTCAGTTAAGCGTTTACCTTCAGCTCAGGTCATGATCCCAGGGGTCCTGGGATCAAGCCCCACATTGGGCTCCCTGCTCAGCGGGGAGCCTGCTTCTCCTTTTCCCACTGCCCTTTCCCCGTCCTAGCTCGTGCTCTCTTGCTCTCTCTCAAATAAATAAATTAAATTAAAGAAAAAAAATCGCATATCCAATTAGGAATTTGTACCTAGAATATACAAAGAAATCTTACAACTCAATAATAACAAGACAAACTAAATATAGATACAGGACCTGGATCTGACTAGATATTTCTCCAAAGAAGATATACAAGTGACTAAATATGTACACTCAAAAAAGTTAATGTCATTAATCATCAGGATAATATAAATGAAAACCACAAACAGAACATAAACAGTAGAATGGCTATAATAAAGAAGATAGTAACAAGAGTTGACCAGGATCTGGAGAAATTAAAATTCTCATATTCTATGCTTGTGGAGATGTAAAATGGTAGGGCTGCTCTGTACAACAGTGGGCAATTCAAGAGGTTAAATATTATTACTATATGACCGAACAATTCCACTATGTATGTATCCAAGGGAAATGTAAACATATGGCCACAGAAACACTTGTATAGAAATGTTCTCAGCAACATATTCAAAATAGCCAAAGAGTAGAAACAACCCAAATGTCCATCAACTGATAAATGCATAAGTAAAATGTGGTATATTCACACAGTGGAATAGTCTTCAACAATAAAAGGAATAAAATACAGATAAATGCTTCCACTTGTACAATCTTTGAAAACATTATGCCAAGTGAAAGATGCCAGTCATGAAAGAGCACGTACTCCATTTACATAAAATGTGCAGGACAGGCAAATGTATACATAGAGAGAAAGTATATTTATGGTTGCTTAAGGGTGGGTGAGGATGGGGGTTGGAAGGAAATGGAGAGGGCCTGCTAAAGGGTGTAAGATTTCTTTCTGGGGTGATAAAAATGTTCTAAAATAGACTGTGGTAATGGTTGTGAGACTTTGTGAATACACTAAGAACCACTGAATTTCACATCTTAAGCAGGTGAGTTAATGCATGGTACGTGAATGATAACTCAATAAAACTGCTCTAATAAGGAGTGTCAATCAATACAATCTACCATATTAATAGGCGAAAAAACCAAGTGATATCAACTGACTGAAAAATTATTTGGCAAAATTCAACATTCATTCATCATGAAAACTTTCTGTGAACCAGGAATAGAACAGAATTTCCTTAATTTGACAAACTTACATCTATCATTATACTTAATGGTAAAAGACTGAATTCTTTCGTATTTTAAGACTGAAAATCAGAGAAGGATGACCCAGGCAGTGCAATAATGCAAGAAAACAGAAACAAAAGGCATAGATTGTAAAGACAAATAAATCTTCCCTATTTGAAGATGATATGGATTGTCTGAGTAAGATATGCAGAACAATCTACAAAAAAAGTTCCCACTATGTGAGCTTTGCAAGGTCACAAACAAGTTCAACATGTGAAAAAACATCCTATTTCTATATGCTAGTAACAGCTAGTATAGCTCCAAATAATTCCTCCAAAATGTGGTATTTAAATATAAATGAGATACATATTTATAAATCTAACAAAATATGTGCAGAATCTGTATACTAAAAACAAAATCACTGACAAGTAAAATCAAAGAACTAAATAAATGGGGAGATATAGATACCAGGTCTAAGGATTGGAAAACCCAATATAATTAAGATGTCAACTTTCCCCAAACTTATTAATACAATGCCAATCAAAATCCCAATAGGATTTTTTTTTTTTATAATGAGAAACATTCCCACTAGTCATTAGGGAAATCCAAATTAAAATCACAATGATATCAAACTCGTTATAATGGCTATATTTACAAAAACACAGCAGCAAGTATTGGAGAGAAGTGGAAAAACCAGATCCCTCATACCTTGCAGGTGGGAGGGATCTACACCCAACGTGGGACTCAACCTCACAACCCCAAGATCAAAAGTCACAAGCTCTTCCAACTGAGCTAGCCAGGCACCCGTCCTTATTCTAAATTTGCTATATATACCAAAACAAGCACAAAGCCTACTACTGTTCCCCCATTTTAATTTTTTCTTTCCAAAGGTCAAATTTAATTTGATACAAGCATTATCAGAAGTCACTTAAACCACAGCAATGTTCACGGTCCAAATACAAACTTTAATAACCTTTTATAGCTACTTAGGTGAGTTAAAAACTATCTTCTGATCACAAGCACACATTACTGATTTAATCTGCTATAAAACACATTAATTCAATTCTGCTCCAAAGCCAAATAAAAATATTAATGCATTCAGCAAATATACAAACATTCATATAGTACTTAAATACCAGGCAATAGCTTGAATGGGGGATTAAAAAGAAAAAAGCATTAATTTCAAAAGCCCACAAATAGTGAGGCATGTCCTAGATACCTACTAGGCATTAAATTAAAATTTGCTGAATGAATAAATGGCATGTAGAAAACTACTACAAAACCTGACTCAAATACATATTAATTTCCTGGTTGCTTTCTCCCCATTAGCATTTTACTCTTTGAAATAATTATCTGCCAATAATGAAGAGTTAGAATTACTGCTATTTTTTTATCTTTGTATTTCACTAAGCCTTTCAACCTGTGAAAAAAGTTTATGAATTACCTTTAATTATAATTTTAATTAGCAAAAACCTACAATTTTGTGACCTAAAAGTAAACTAATCAAGACCTAAAAGCAATCGATTTCACTAGATGGAACTTTTAATAAACATAAATATGTTTCTTCAAACCATTAATGAATACTAATAAAAAGTATAAAACCACAACTTTATGGGTAGGCACAATTTTGTTAGTAGATAAAAAGCAGACACTAAACACCTCTGTCCAAAAATCACCATTAAATTACATTACTATTTTTACAAAGTGTATTTTACAAATACATGTGCTTTACATATGACACTTACATGCAATTTCTTTTAACACTTCAACTATAGTTACCTTCATCTTAGAAAAGAGGAAACTAAGCTTCAGAAAAGTTAAGTAACTTGCCTGTAACATATAGAGTGGCGAAACAAGGATTCATGCCAAGGTCATTTAGCTCTAAACCTTGAATATCTTTCACTATTAAATCATCCCATTACATAATGTCACACAAATTTAAGTCTAGTGACACGCGTACACAATCTAGAAGAGGTTTTAGCATCCTTATGATAGAAAAAGAAATGCAGCAGAATTGTGGAGGGAGGGATATTACTGTGCTAAATATGCATTCATTCAACATGTTTTAGGCACCTGTTAGAATAGCGCAACAAAATACTAACCAAAAGAAATGAATGACTGATACATAAAACAACACTAACGAATTAAAAATGTCACATTGAGCAAAAGATGTCAGACACAAAAGAATGCATACTGTATAATTCCACTTGTTCAAACCTCTAAAAAAAAAAAAAAACCTCTAATCTATAGTGACAGAAAGCAGATTGGTGGTTGCCTGTGGCCACAAATGAGGACTGCCTGAACGGTAAGCTTTGGATGTGATGAAAACGTTTTTATTTGGGTTGTGGTGATGGTTATGGGTGTATAAATTTGCCAAAACTCATTGTAAGGGACACTTAAATGGGTGCCTTGTATTATATGTATGTTTCCTTTACAAAGTTGACTTAAAAATAAGAATGGTAATAAAGCACTTAAAAAAAAAGGTACTCGTTCCTATAGATACCAAACTGAACGTGGGTCCTGCCCTGAGAAAGAATAATAGAAGATATATGTATTTTTTTAAAAAACGTCCTAGAATACTTAAGTAACATATTAAATTCCTTTTAAGGGGCACCTGGGTGGCTCAGTCATTAAGCGTCTGCCTTCGGCTCAGGTCATGATCCCAGGGTCCTGGGCCGAGCCCCCACATCAGGCTCCCTGCTCAGCGGGAAGCCTGCTTCTCCCTCTCCCACTCACCCTGCTTGTGTTACCTCTCTCGCTGTCTCTCTCTGTCAAATAAATGAAATCTTTAAAATAATAATAATAAAAAAATAACTTACTTAAAAAAAAACTTAGTATAATAAATATTTGACAGAAAGTAGTAGTAGTAATAGAAGCATTAGCTTGTTTTCTTAATTGCCCTGTCCTCTCACAAGACTTAATTCAGCCATCTAAAGTTTCCTTACTAAGTTGCAGTCTTTCTGCAAGGAAAATTAAAATCATACATGAACTTTCAAATGTTATACGTATATTTTTAATCTGACTGCGTAACATCTTGCTTCCCAACCTAAGAGCTAGTTCTATAGATGTAAGGATTTTTCTTAAGTAAACAAAACAGCCTCTCTTATAATTCAGAGCCATGGATAAATTTGGAACTTCTGGCATTGTAAAGAAAACAGTGCAGATTTTCAAACCGGGCTCCAAGAGTGGGCCATGAAATCAATACAGTGTATTAAAACTCACATGTTTAAAAACATGTTTTATAAGAGAAGGTATCTGAATATATTTTGCACTAAGGGAACTGTTTTCTGAGCCTCTGTGTCCCCCAGTCACACACACATGCATGGACACTCACCCTGGATCCACAGTATAAATCCTGGTTTGGGGGGCTGGGGAGTGAAAGCCTCTGGAAGTATGCTAGGGCAAGAATGACCGTTTAATGAAACAGCCATAAACTTTGAAGTCAAAGACCTAAGTTCATATCTTGGTTCTGCCACTCATTAGCTATTATGACTTTGAAGAACTACAAACTACCCTACAGAACATTTATTTATTAACTGTAAAATGGAAACAATTCAACCAAATGCATAACAATTGTGCAGAGTACATATGAGATCATTTTACTCAGAGTTAAAGCCAAAGTCCTTTTGATGGCTTACAAAATCTTTCCTGACATGCCTCTGGTCCTCTACCTTCTCTGCACCTACCTACCATTCTCCTCCTTTCCCACCACGCTCCAGTCACATAGACTTCCTTGCAATTTTTCAATCGTAAGACATCAAATCATAAGACATCCTTTCTCAGGGCATTTGCACTTGGTTGTTGTCCCTTCCTGGAACCTCTTTCTCCTGGCTATGCAGAGGACTGCTCCCTCACCACAGGCTCACTCAATCACCTTCTAGGAGAGGACTTCCATGACCAGCCAATTAAAATCTGCATCCCATACATATTTCATACTCTCCTGGTCTCTTTTTTTCCATACCCGTACCACCCTCTGCCATACCATGTCTTATTTTTTAATTTTGTACACTATATTCTCTCAGAACAGTGCCTGGGGCACACAATAGGAGTTAAATATTTGCCAAATGAGTAAATAAATAACATACAGAAAATATCTAATACACTTTGTCTAACCCCTCCCCAATCAAACCACTTGCTTTTTTCAAATTCACATATGGATATCAAATTGAAGCCCTCTAAACAACATAAGCTTAAGAAAATAGTAAAATTACAACCTTATTTTGGCATTTAACATAACATCTTAGCTACATTTTTACTGCTGACATAACAAATTAGGCAAAAATCTCTTAAACTTTTACATTATTAGTTTGTTCAGTTTAAACCACTTTTGTGGTGAATTTTGATATCGAACTTCTGTATGTTAACATCACTTCATATTTGTGTGGTATTAAATATGATTTGCTTTTCCCCCAGGATATATAAAATGATGCTTGGAAGAGGACCAGAGATGGGATTATAACACTTTATTATTTTAGACTTATTTTTATTCTTAGTATTATTATTGAGAATGAAAAATATGAACAGAAAACATGTTAAACACAAATTATACAATTAAAAAGATCCACTCTCTGAAAAACAAAAAAATACAAATTTTTAAAATTCCAAGTTTATACCTTCAAATTTTAGGACAATTTTTTTTTTTTTTTACACAACCATACTCAATGTCATTAACAATAAAGTGAAAAAGACAATTCACACATAGCTGGTGGGAATGTAAATTGGTAAAGCCTTGCTGTAAGAAAAAAAGTAAGCACTAAAAGCTTTGGAAAATAACCTTTCATACATTCAACAATTATTTGTCAGGCCCTACACAACGTTTCAAATACACATTAGTGAACAAAGCTGATTCAATCCTTACTCACAAGAGACAAAATTGTTAAAATAATGATTATATGATAAATGTTATAGGAAAAAAGCCTATTTATGAAAGGGCAGCTGAGGAATGCTATAGGCTGTGCTGACTGTTATACATAGACTGTCACTCACTCCTAACAATCCAATGAGGTTAAGTATCAATATTAAGCCCCTTTCACAGGAGAAGACACTGGAGCTTGAAAAGTAATTTGACTAAAAACACAGCAATTACTTAATAAGCACTGCAGCTACCTCCAATACTTTAAAATAATAATTATACTTATAGAAGCATTTTTTTAAGTAGGCGCCACACTGGGCATGGAGCCCAACAAGGGGCTTGAACTCATGACCCTGAGATCAAGACCTGAGCTGAGATCAAGAGTCAGACGCTTAACCGACTGAGCCACCCAGGTGCCCCTAGAAACATTTTCTAAAGAAATATTCAAATGCGCAAATAAGAATTCAGGTTCAAAAATGTTCATCCAAGTGCCATTTATAAAAATGAAAAATCAAAATAAAATTAGATGTTCAATAATAAAGAATTAGGTCAGTTATGCTCTGGCCATTAGGAATCATGGTTTGGATAAATATTGAATGACACTGGAAAATGCTTATGATCTAAGGGTGTTTGTTTTTAAAGATACAGGTTGCAAATCAGTAAGTATAGCCCAGTTTCTCTATTACAAAAATGGGAACAGTGATTGTCTCTGGATGTTCTCCCTTTCTTTTTATACTTTCCAGCATTTTTTGAATATTCCACATTACCCTGTGTTACTTTAGTAATCAAGGAGAAATACAAGAGACGACAGTGTTTTACACACACACATACACACACAAATATCTGCCCAGATTAACAGTTCTCTACTGTGCAAGACTGTCAACTAATTTTTATTGTCTTCTTTTTCTCATCTTTATTTTCCACTTTTCTATAAGAATTTGCTATTATCACTTTTTACCACAGACTCCTTTAGCATGACCTCACATTTTATTTGCTTCGTATAAAAATTTAAAAGTAGCAAATACTATTATTTCCTCAGTATACCATAATAATGTTCAAGATTCAAGAATCCAAAGTTGTAAAATAGGTAAGTTATAAGGAAACTATTTGTATTACAATTCTTCTCTTTTAAAAAAGTTCAACTTCTCAATACATTAATTTGAATAATTTTAGAAATCAAAAAAATTTAACTGTTCTTTGAGCCAATTAATAAGCCAGAAACAAAGATAAACAGTTTCTGAAACAGTGTTAAAACTGAGTCTAATTTTGTAAAATCAAAACTCGGGGCGCCTGGGTGGCTCAGTGGCTTAAGCAGCTGCCTTCGGCTCAGGTCATGATTTCAGGGTCCTGGGATCTAGTCCCGCGTCGGGCTCCCTACTCAGGGGGAGTCTGCTTCTCCCTCTCCCTCTGCCTCTCCCCCCCACAGCCTGTGCGCTCTCTCTCTCTCTCTCAAATAAATAAAATCTTGGGAGCCTGGGTGGCTCAGTTGGTTGGACAACTGCCTTCGGCTCGGGTCATGATCCTGGAGTCCCAGGATCAAGTCCCGCAACGGGCTCCCTGCTTGGCGGGGAGTCTGCTTCTCCCTCTGGCCCTCCCCCCTCTCATGCTCTATCTCATTCTCTCTCTCAAATAAATAAAATCTAAAATAAATAAATAAATAAACAAAATCTTAAAAAAAAAAAAACAACCCTACATTATCTTTGCCATGTCTTAAAATTTCAGCACTCTATTTGCCCAAGGCTGGCATATACAATTAAAAATAAAAGCCCTTTAACCATACAATTTAGAATGCAAACTATTCTGAAAGATGAATTCTCTAGCTACTCCTAGTCAATTCCAATTTTACAAGAGTGACAGTAAAAGCAATGCCCTTCCCTTCAATGAACAACAATCATTTTCCAAATTTCATTACTCTGTGATTTACTTTCCTTACTCTGCTACTGCAACTACTTAGTACTGCTTTCCTTATATGGTATTTAATGCTTCAAAGGACTCACTACCCAAGAGATCTTACAGATTTAAGGTAAGAAGGAAAAAAAAAGCAGTAAAAGTTATTCATACACATTACATAAACAAAGAATATACAACAGTTTCAAACTACTGCACTGATACTCTCAAAGCTCTAATTGTAAATTACAAATGAATTTCACTTGTAGGGAAAACAGGCATGATGTTCACAAAAATATGTTTGACTAACAATAATAAAGAGAAAGCACACAAATATAGTTACAAACAATGGGAATAACCCAAACAACATTTACCATTTTTTTTTTTTAAGATTTTTTATTTATTTATTTGAGAGAGAGAGAATAAGAGAGAGCAAGCACATGAGAGGGGGGAGGGTCAGAGGGAGAAGCAGACTCCCTGCCGAGCAGGGAGCCCGATGTGGGACTCGATCCAGGGACTCCAGGATCATGACCTGAGCCGAAGGCAGTCGCTTAACCAACTGAGCCACCCAGGCGCCCAACATTTACCATCTTTGATCCTTAATGAAGAGGAAATGAAGATGAGGTAGACTTCCTGCCATATTTACTTACAGAAAGAATCAGGACTTCAACATGCAAAAGCATCCAAGTATTAACTGGCCTACTATGAGGAACACTCTCCACACTCCCTCCTCCCAAAAGTCCAATAAGCCAGATACTTAATTACATAAAAATAAAGGGAAAAACCACATGGACACAACAGTACTACAAGGTAAAATAAAGTGAATGAATGAATGACACAACTTAAAACTACTAGTTGTATTACAACCATTAATAATCAGGAATCATTACCATAACACTTTCACATTGCTTTACAATTAACCAAATGCTCTTGCTTTCATTATCTCAATTCTCATCAGCAACATTAAAAGATATAAATGACTAAAAAGCTGAAGCTCTTCAATACTAATTGATTTGCCCAAACACATAGCTAATAAATTCATGGAACCCAGACTAGAACCCATTTTCTGAATCCAAGTGTGGTGTCTTTCCAAAACAATGTATTATCTCTGTTAAAGATGAGCATATACTCAAAGGTAAATGACTTGAGTTTCTCAACCTTGAAAAAATAAAAGATAACTTCTATGCTAATTATTCCCTCTAACTTCCTCCAGTATTCTGGAATATTTACTCTTCATAAAGGAAAAGAGATACAAACCAACACTGCTATAAACCTATTGTCAGATGTTCTACATGATCCTAAGAAGGTATTTTATTCCTTTTAAGGACATAGAAACTGAGGCAAAGAAAAGAAACTTGCTATAGATAGCTCAACATAATTCAGGTTGTAAGTGGTAGACACCTAAAACTAAGGCTCTCTCCATTAGATTTACCCATTTATCAAAGGAATTACTAAATGCCTATTATATGCCATACACCATGCCAAGAGCTTCAGATAGAGCAATGTTAAGATGTATTTATGTTACTCAAAATACCACACAAAATACTTAACACAATGTCATCTAAACAAAATTTCTGGTAGGAAAAACATGTGTAAACTCTTAAAACTGTGGCTAATTCTCTTTTGCTTCAGAATCTCATCTTTAAGTAGCAATCCCACTACAAAAACAAAACAAAACAAAAACCCCCCAAGAGACTTTATTCCTTACATTAAATCTATTTATCCACATTTTTCAAATGAAAAAAACTGAAGTCTAAGGAGGATAAGTCAGAGAGCTAATTAAAAGTGGTAGAATGGTCATTCCCATTCAGACTGGCTAGTACCAGAGAATTTAATGACATCATATAAAATTGCAGTACAATTTAACTCTCTTTAATAGGAATCATAATCAGTTCCATCTTACTCAACCAAAAATGAACTAAATAGACCATTAGGTAACTTGGGCAGCTCCAAGTCATAATGGTAAATTCATAAACTTTTGCTATGAAAATTGGTATATAATGCATACTATCAAAGTAATAATTTGCTCAAACTGCATTCTTAGAGAATCAATTCTTTCTGTTTAAAAACATACATACATTACTCAGCCAAAAATGAACTAAATAGACCATTAGGTAACTTGGGCAGCTCCAAGTCATAATGGTAAATTCATAAACTTTTGCTATGAAAATTGGTATATAATGCATACTATCAAAGTAATAATTTGCTCAAACTGCATTCTTAGGGAATCAATTCTTTCTGTTTAAAAACATACATTTGGTTTTTTTTTTTTGCATTTTGGAATAATGCTAACAACCTAAAATGAGTACGTAACTGTTATATAGTATTTTGAATAACATACACACATATCTAAGCATTGTAAAATAAGCACTTGTAGTAACATAACACAGGTTTCTCCACCATCCAAAGGTAAAGTATTCCTATGAAACCTTGCAGTAAAGAGAAGCAATTACCATTAATTTGTATGGAAATTTTTTTGAGGATTCTCAGAGCCCCTCAAAACTTTTCTCAGGCTTTGCTGCTATCTTAGGACACGTCTTGCTAACAAATGCACAAAATAAATCAAGATAAAGCACAGCTGCCCCCAGCCAGACACAGTTCAAAGCCATGGCAGCTTGATGCTGAGTGTGGTTCCAGGGAAAGGGCCCCTCTTGCTGCTCAGAATGTGCGCTGAGAGACTCACTGTAAAACAAACACTAAACACTACTTTCATTTTCCACCTTTTCTCATAAAGCAAAAATCCTCTTCTTTCGGTTAGGGAAAACAGATACTAATGTAGGTATTTCATAAAAGCGAAGTGGCATAATGGGAACTTCTGAAAAGGAGGGGATACCTGTATAGGTATCATTTCCTATGAATAAATCTATCACTAACTCATATTTTTGGGGTTATTCTAATTTATCCAAGTAACGCTAAATCTTATGCCTGCAAATAATGTCAAATAACAACATTTAAATTTTGCCTGCCCTAAGACATATGTAGCAAGTCTCATCCATCAGTGTAAAACTTCTAACTACCGGATTGGCTTATATGCATAACAAGTTCTCTGGAAGAGAGAAACTTAAGAGTTTCAGTCATATACTTCTTAATAAATAAAAAATCCTGCCAGTCTGAAAATACTCAATTTTTTAATGAAGAAAATATATTCCTTCAAGAATTTCACACCATCATGCTCGTGATTTTAATTATAATTTGTGGAATCCAAAAATCCCCCCCAGCACAAATCTGATTATCACTAGCATTGCTAAATAAATTGATTAATTATCCCTCATCATGTAAGAAAGTGTCCCACACAATGGCAAGTTCATTCCTTCAGCCAACTTCTCATTAAGGTCCCAGAACTCCATTAAGAACTATAGCAGATTACTTTGCAATTCTCCAAATCCTACATATTCTCCCCGGCTCAGGCTCAGTGGATCTGCAATGCTGATCGTGTGCCCTCCCCCACCTAGTGAACTCCAAATCACCCTTCAGAACCCAATTCAAACATCCCCTCCTTGAAAACAACTCATTAACTCCCTCAAACAAGGTTGCTCTACTCTAACATGTTATCTACAGCATGCACCACAAAAAACGAACTTCAAGAATTATTCAGTCGCACCTATAACAGTGCATGGCAGTGTACTGAACCGTACAAAGAAATCTGATTAGAACATGAAAATCATTACTAATTAATTTCTAAGGAAAATCTACTATGAACAACTTTGCAAAACTAAAAACTCTTAAAGCATCTGACTATTCTCTGCTAATACAAAAAGTTTAAAATTTACTCTCCTTTATAATTTTCCAATAATACAAGCAGACTCCCAATTCCACCTCATCATGGCCTCTTAGTAAAAAATAATCCCTCCTCCCTATAGCTTTCTATAAAAGTTATGGTAAATTGCTGGGTCCACCACAGTACTTTCAACAGTTGAAAGACAAGGACTGTCTTAATCATCTTTTTCCCTTTAGAGTTTACCCCTATTTATGCTGAAAGCACTAAGTAACTGTTGATGAAATTTCTTGTTATCATGTGCAAAACTTGACCCCATCTCAGGGCCCTCTGTTCTTTCTGTCTGGGAAACAAACCATTCACCCAAATTTTTGCATGGCTTTCTCTTTTTTTCAGTTTCTGCTCAAATGCTACCTCCAAAAAAGGCCTTCCTTCACACCCTACTTAAAATGGTTTCCTTCTTTCATCCCTAATCAATTGCTATACCCTTATCCCTCTTTATTCTCTTCATCACAATTACTATCTGGAATTATTTGTTTATTTTGTCTCCCTCTCCAAGATGTAAGCTCCATGAAGGCAGAGACTTGTCTTGTTCACCATCATATACACCTAGCACTACAGCAATGTCTAAAAAAGAATAAACACTCAAATTATTAAAGAATTTATGTGAAAGTACTTACAATGCTAACATTCAATCACTTGAGCCTGAAATTTAAACAATTTCTACCCAAATGTTACTCAAAAACAAGTAAATTCTATGAATTCTGCATCTGCAAAGAGACGAAAAAGTCTTGACTTTCTAAAACCACAGAATTTTAGGGTGGAAGTGACCTCGGAGATCAAGTCCAGTGGTTTTCAAACTATGCTCTGAAACACCTAAAGAGCAGGCAGAGGTCAGATTCCCTGAAGCACTGGACTACAACTGCTTTACACATATACATCTATTTTAGGATGTGTGAATACACACACACACATACAGAATACAAAAGTACATTTTACATCAAATTTAAACACTTTGGATACTGCTCTCTGCTGCCAGGTTAAATAGTTCTGCCATGGATCTCAAAGTCTGGCTTGACAGGTCTATGAATACATCTTATAATTTCTGGTAAGTGGGCAGAGATTAGAAAGGTTATAGCTTTACTTTTTTTCTAATCTAAGGCCAGACATGCTCAAATTATAAAAACTACACCCCTAAAGCACTATTTTGTGCACTAGTAAATCAAGGCAAAGCTCAAGGCATATTTGCTCAGCACATGCTGTCCTTCCAAAATAACTGTGCAATAAGTTTATAGAATGTGAAATCAATGTGCTATAATATTACTACCTATTCTTATTATAACACAATATTATTTAAAGTTCTGGCATTTCTTGATAAATATGTTTACAATATTTAAAAACGTGAACTGTCATATTTTGCCAAAGTCAAGCTTGAAACAAAAAATTTCCTGCTACCTCTCTTTCAAAAGTCTATGTTTATTACCCTGAATCTGCAAGATGACCAATTAAAAACAAAAACCTTCCACTTACACCTACTTAATCTGATAAATGAGGATAGAGTAGCATTAGCGTAGCATTAAACTGAGAAATATATTAGATGCTAAGTCCAGTCTAAGAATAAAATGGTCTTTATAATTCCCAATTACTAATTTTATTTTTCTATTTTTTTAAAGATTTATTTATGTATTTATTTGTCAGAGAGAGGGTGAGCGTGCATGCATGCGCACAGAGGCGAGCACAAGCAAGGGGGAGTGGCAGGGAGAGGGAGAAGCATGCTCCTCGCTGAGCAAGGAGCCCAATGCAGGACTTGATCCCAGGACCTGAACTGAAGGCAGACGCTTAACCGACCGAGCCACCCAGGTGTCCCACCAATTACTAACTTTAATAATAATCAAAGGAGCTTGATTGTTCTATGTTAAAGTTAAAATATAAACTTATTTAAAAAGTAACCATCAAAATGACAACCATGTAAAGATGAGATAATGGGGGCACCTGGCTGGCTCAACTGAAAGAGCACACAACTCTTGATCTCAGGGTTTTGAGTCTGAGCCCCATGTTGGGTGTAGAGATTATTTTAAATAAATAAATAAACACACTTAAAATTGATAATAATGCATATGAAAGTGCTTTGCAAGCTGTAAACCGTCTTTTAAAATATTAAGTAGTAAAATTAAGCCAAAAGGAATCAGGTCTTTTGAATGACATTAATTATTGAATACTGTTATGATACCACTCTCTAAAAACTCTTACAACAACAGAAAACTAAATACAAAATTTGTATGAAGGATAAGCATAATTTACAATGTAAAAAAGAACACAAAAACACATTCCTGCCAAATATGACACAAAACCAAATGTTCCTCTCCCAAACACATTGCATTACATAATCAATCATTACATTTTGTCAAGATGCTGATACAAAATGGAGTTATGTTTCAACATCCAAACATATAAATGGTAAAATGGCATATCGATATGTTTAAAAATTCGATATGTTTAAACGTATCGTTATGTTTAAAAAAAAGGCAAGTCTACATTGTTACCTAAATTGCCAGGACACATAATTTTCACTTGCTTATTTTATCATTCCTTGGCTAAGTAAAAAATTACCAAGTGTAGCTCTCATCTACTTTCACAGACAGAAAGACATTTCAATTCAGTAAAAGCAGAGAAAGGATTGGTGTCCTGAGTATTGGATCAAATTATCTTTTAAAAAAAATACCCCCTTTCTATATCTTCAGTTTTCAATCATTAAAAAGTCTCTGGCAAATACATAAGCAAATGAAACATAAGAAAAGATTTCTAAAAATTTAAATGAAATGTTAGCATCTTCAATAAATACAATTCAGGGAATGTCATTTACTCTGATTTCTACCTCTCAAAAAATGGACACAAAACTGGTGTACAATCTCTAATTCAAACCCTTAAAAGCCAGATGTTTCTCAGAATTGGAATTTTTCAGGTTTTAAGAAGATAAAATAGTGCAGGGCGCCTGGGTGGCTCAGTCATTAAGCGTCTGCCTTCAGCTCAGGTCATGATCCCGGGTCCTGGGATCGATCCCCACATCGGGCTCCCTGCTCAGCAGGAAGTCTGTTTCTCCCTCTCCCACTCCCCCTGCTTGTGTTCCTGCTTTCTCTCTCTCTCTGTCAAATAAATATATAAAATCTTTAAAAAAAAAAAAAAAAAAAGATAGTGTATATATCATTTATAACCTAGTGACTCCCAGAGTGGCCTAGGCACCACCAATAATCAAATACATTAATATTTCTGCAGCAGAATGTTGGAAAATTAGATAGACCAATAAAGACTATGGTTAGGTTTACCAATTTCAGTTGGAATTAGCAACTATGCTTGCAAAAAAAAAAAAAATCAGTTTCAGGGCTTTTTAGGTTTTAAACTACCAATAAAGATATATTAAGTCATTTTACCTAATTTTCATAAGAAGAATGGTATAACTGGAGTACTCCTAGGCACTCAACCATTAGTTAAAAGGTGAAGAAGAAAAAAAAAATCTAACTTCAAAAGCCCAAATCTAATAGGAGCTCGTGATTAAGCAATGGCAAATATATATTACTGTGTAAATAAAAATACAGATCTTCCTCAACTTATGATGGGTTATATCCTGATAAACCTGCTGTAAATTGAAAATATCATTATGTTGAAAATGCATTTAATATTCCTAACCTACTGAACATCATAGCTTAGTCTAGCCTAAGTTAAATGTGCTCAGAACACTTACATTAGCCTACAGCTGGACAAAATGGCACAAAGCCAATAATAAAGTATTGAAAATCTCATGTAATTTATTGAATATTATACCGAAAGTGAAAAACAGAATGGTTATATAAGGACAGAATGGTTTTAGAGGTGTATTGGTTGTTTACCCTTGTGACAGCATGGCTGACTGGGAGCTGTGAGTGGCTGCTTCTGCCCAGTATCATGAGAGTATGGTACTGCATATTGCTAGCCCAGGGAGGGAAAAAAATCAAAATTTGAAGTACAGTTTCTACTGAAGGAGTATCACTTTTGAACCATCATAATGTCAAAAAATCATAAAATTAACCATCATAAGTCTGGGACTGCCTGTACCAAATATCTCCTTCAACCAGTGACCTTAGCCATACAAAATACAGCAAGAAATACGGACTTAAACACTCTGCCAGAGGCACTTTATTACTAATATCCTTCCCTTTCCTATACTTACTCTACATATATTTCTCTAAGAAGCCGGTTATCTAGCTTCCCTTAGGTAATTAATTAGATGCAAAACCATAAGAAAAAATTCAAGGGAGCAAAAGAATACAAGGTGGACCTTCTTCCCACCCCCTTTTCCAGTCTGTTGTTTCAGGTCTAGGGACTGGGAAACAGCACTCTGAAAGCATGGAGTCAAAAGACAATATGGCACCAGTCCAGTTTACCGCGTATTTATTGATAACCTACTGAGTACTATGCACTATAGAAGGTACTAGAAATGTAACCATAAAAAAAACAAAGTCCTACCTTTTAGGTAGGAAGGTACTTACAGTCCACTGGAGGTTATGGTAGATAGGGATGGACAGTAAATTACAATGCAGCGTGTTAGAAGTTTGAAGACTAAAAGCAGTACAACAGAAGGATTTGGGGACTCAGGAAAGGTTTCATTTAAAAAGTGACACCAGAGCAGAGTTTTGAAGAATAAGAAGTTTGTCAAACAACAGAGAAGTGGTAGTAAAAGTACTCCCACCTACCCACACAAAAACATATGAAAGCAAAAAAAAAAAAAGGAAAACTTTCAGGGTAGCAAATATGTCCAAAATATCTAGCTATATCTAAACAGACTTAGACTCCAAGTAAGCATATAGAAAATATTATAGTGTATCCAGAAAAGGGAAATTTTTTTCTCCTACATAACTTATTTTATATTTCCATATTATATAAGCTATGAGATGTTACCAAAAAACAAACACTATAAACCATTTTATTATTTCATAATGGAACATACCTCCAAGTGATATGCCAAGAACAAGCTGTCAGAAAAACGTAATAGGGAATTCTTTTTCCAGGTCATCCCTAAAGTACAGACAAAGTAAATAAATGAACAAGCCATATCAGCATGGCCTGTCATAGAGTGGAGTTTTAAGAATTTAAAATAAAAGATGCCAAACAGAAAAACTAAAGCAACAAGAAAAGATATACATAGTATTTAAATTGAAGATGCAAAGGTTCAATGAACAAAACCAAGGTAAAGGTTACAATTTTAAAACCTGAAAACTCCAGGTGCCTGGGTGGCTCAGTTGGTTAAGTGACTGCCCTGGGCTCACGTCATGATCCTGGAGTCTCGGGATCGAGTCCCACATCGGGCTCCCTGCTCAGCGGGGAGTCTGCTTCTCCCTCTGACACTCCCCCCTCTCGTGCTCTCTCAAACAAATAAATAAAATCTTTAAAAATAAATAAAAAATAAAACCTGAAAATTCTAATGTCCATTCTGTTTCTTTTGAAAGACAGACTTTCTGTAACAGATATCAATTTTATAGCTCTTTCAAAATATCTAGTGAAAGTCACAACGTTAACCATCACAGGTAGAAATTATCCTTAGTAAGGCAGAATGATCACCTGTATTATCAACCTGAATGATTCCTATCACAGCACTAGATCCCTTGATATCAACATTGTATGTAATTATATTCAAAAATTACAGTGCAACTCAAATTAACTCTGTCTGTAAAACTGCCCTACCTGGTACCCTGGTTTCTTTTGCTTCTT
The DNA here is from genome assembly GCF_964656455.1 of Halichoerus grypus. Taxonomy (NCBI): domain Eukaryota; kingdom Metazoa; phylum Chordata; class Mammalia; order Carnivora; family Phocidae; genus Halichoerus; species Halichoerus grypus. The sequence goes on along the minus strand of NC_135717.1, from coordinate 133,130,640 downwards.
TGTATTACAAAATCCACCAGAGGTCTAGGTAACAAACAAAATCTTATTTAGTAGTATCTTTTCCTAAGACTGTATCACTATTTGCATAAGCTGTCCTCACTGCCTATTCAAGTGAGCACATGGAAAGTTTGCTTTTAAATATGTAATAATAGAACAAATTTTGTACAGTTAAAAATTTCAACATAATTTAAAAATACTATTAGTGCTTTTAAGGAGCAAAAAACAAACTTATTTTTACTACTCTATTAATGTCTACTCATTATTTCATAGATATAGATGTGAAGCATGCCTCTCTACTTTTCTATAGTATCAGAAAATCTTATGAAGCAAATTTGTCACTGAACAGGGCAAAATTATAACTTCCCATGGGTTGTGAAAAATTCTCTAAGAGTCTTTTAAGATACAAATACCTTCAATAACATTATCTACCAAAGAGATAAGAACCAAAACAACTAGGTTAGAGGCACTTCTAATGAAATCTACTCATTAGTCTGAAGTACTTATTTTATGAACAAAGAGAAATTTCAGGTTATAACTAAGTTAAAGTATCTCTGAAAAATCAAAAAGTAAATTAAACATCCAAATTATTAATAAAAATATAGGTAATTATTTCTCTTGAGGAGGAATATCATTCTGAGTTTTATCTTCAAGATCAAGTACCTCTCAAACGAAGGGGATATAAATACACTCTTACATTTTGCCCTAATTTTTCCACCACATAAATTTACTTTAAAACGGAAGTATTACAGAAACTGAGAATTTTTTACATTTGTTGCTTGGTTAAGCATACAGGCAATTCTCATTCCCCAAGAGTATCAGATTAGGTTACAGATATCTTTACACAGTATACTTAGAATAAAAGGGTTCTGCTTAGGATAATTTATTTTTATTGATGCAACATTAATTAGGATGCAAAAAGTATGAAAGTTTCTCAAATCCTGTCTAAATTACGAAGTATGCACAGAAGTCACTGCAATTCACTGCCCTTAGGAAAAAAATGAGAAAAGTACCTTTTTAAAATTAAATGAGACTCTTACAAAGTCAAGAAAGTGGAACAGTTTTGTCTTTTGTTACATATATAGTTATTTTTCCTTTAGATTTATTATCACAAAAGAGGAGTTCAACATACAAAGCTTACTAAAGATCCTGGTCCATTAAGCAGTATTTCAATGAAAGTATCTGAATGAAGACATCTAATCATTTCAATGTAGACATTTTAACCATTTCAGTCCACTGTGATTCTGAATCAACCCTTTAAATCTGGGATGAAGTTATCTTCCAAAATTGTCAAAGATATGTGTTCACTGACGTTTAAGAAATAACTGCTGTCAAATATACTAAGTATTCCCAAACAATTCAACTTAAACCCAATAGGGTAAATAGATATTTTGAAATTTCTCCCCAACACCCCATACTTTATTCCCACTTATGTTATTTCAAAAGGCAAATCAAAAGTTACACTTAACGATTCTAGAGGTCTAGAAATTCCTAATACCAAGCATGACAGGAAATGTGTTCAACTTTGAACTCGAATAAATTCAAGTACAGCCTCCCTCGTGAACAGATTTTAACTCAGTACTTTCTACCATTTCTCCAAGAACGTAAAGGTTGATATCAATGTACTTAATTATTAGAACAGGTCCAGAAGATTAAGAAAGGAGTTAAGATTCTTTGACCAAAAGTTCTATAAAAATGAAACAGAATGTGCTGCATTCGGTCTTCTGGATGTTGAAAAGTGAAGGCCTCTCCTAGGATTCAAAGGAAGTTGATGTTTAGGTTCCTTCCGAGAGGGTGGTACCCGTATGTAAGACTTTTGTGGTGGTTAATACCACATCCAAAGGGGCTGGGATAAATGCAAATTGTAAAACCTTGGAAGTGCTTTTAGAAAAAAAACTAGAATCCTCATTCGCTGAGGACTAACAGTTAACAAGAGTCAGAGGCTTTCTCTCCTAGATGGACAACAGCCTCAACTAAAAACTAGGAGCCTCCTTCAACCCCACTCATTTCTTCCGTAAAACTTTTAAGTTAGACCCAAGACAGCACAAGGTGGAGAGGCCCCGGCGGAAGTAGAAACCTAGGACTAGCAACTTCACAAACAGAAGCGTCTCGGGTTCCTCCGCCGCCCCAGGACTATCCCGTCTCAGTCTCTATCACTCCACGCAAGCTTCACCCTCCGGGTGCGGTGGCAGAGAAAGCATTACAGTTGCACTCCTCCTCATTCCACCAACCATACCCTTTGGTATCCTAGGGCCTGGGGGCTCCTGAGGCCCGTTAGCCAGTCCCGTGTCCCCCCCCCACCCCATCTATTACATACACATACACACACACACACACACACACACAAGTTGCAGGTGATGTGGGTGTACTAAGAAAATGTGAACAGCCAGAGACCGCGGCAGCTGCTGGGAACGCGGCAGCCCCGTCTAAAGCGGACCCGGGCTCCTCGGCCACCGCTGCTGCCGCCTTCTCTTCCCCAGGAAGCAGCGCGGCGGCGGCGGCGGCTCCTCCGCGCTGGCGGGAGCCCGGCGGAGCGGAGTCTAGAGGAAGCCTCAGCTCCCGCCGAAGGGACCAGGCCTAGGATCCAGGGTTGCCGCTGCAGCCACCCAAGTACAGCGACGCTTTACGTCCCGTCCACCACCCTCCCCATACACACCCCCTCCCTCCTCCACCGCCGCCACCCCCCCTCCCCGCCCGCTCCGCTCTCCCTCTCTCGATTGGAGCCGAGACAAAAGCAACGGGAAGCGGCGGGCCAGGACGCTGCCCGCGGACCCCGGGCGCGGCCGGACCGGCCCCGAGGCATTCCCCAGCCTTGAGGGGGCCCCGAATCCGCCGCCCCCGCCGCGCGCCCCGCTGCCAGACTTCCGAAAAATTGCCAAAAACTCACCGCATGAATTTTCTTGTCCCGCGGATCCAAGATGGCGACGTATCCACCGCGGAGGCTGCTGGGAGCAAGACCTTTACCCTCTGACCCCCGCCGTGACCCCCGTCGTTCCGGCTTCACTCAAGGCGGCGGCGGAAGGTGGGAGCGGCGATTGCGGACGGGACAGGGTTGGGGGTGGGTAGACCGCTTCCCGCGCGTTCAAGAAGGGGTGGGGAGAGGCGCTTCACTCCCTCACCTTTTTCGCCGCGGCTTCCAGCATGTCTCCCACCGACTCACCGGGAGGCGCGTAGCCTCTTCGCAGCCGTTATAACGAGCAGGGCCTCTGCGGCTGCTACAGTTCCCCTGGGGCTGGGTTGCTCTGCACTGAGCACGGGCCCTGGGTCCGTCGCGGGCCGCGGGGTCCAGGGGCGGGGAATGGTGAGGTGGCGTCGGCCCGCCCTCCCTGGGGACGCGGAGCGTGTTTGTGTTTGTGTTCGTGTCGGACACCACGCCCCTCCCACGTCCGCCTGGAAGGGCCCCCACACCCACCCCACCCCCGACTCCCACCACCTGAAGCAAAACTGATCGCTGTCCCCTTTTCCTCCCTCAGCCCCCGCAACCTCCGGTGCTTGTGCACGCACTTCCAGGGACTGGCAGCACGTCACCATCACCTCCTGAGAAGTGAGTTCCCCTCTGCTGAAACCGTTGGTATTTTCTACTCACCACCCTTCCCTTTTTTTTTTTTTTTTTTTTTAATTTGGTGGGAGGGAGCTTATTGGGGAGCAGGTTTTTAAAAGCACTATTGAATGAGCTTGCGCTAGCCGAGTTAAATTTATAGCACTTTCTCTCGCTCGTACTCCCCAGTCCCCACCTAAGCTTCAGTGACCAGCTGGGCTGTAAGCAAGACCCATTGAAATTATGGTGGCTTTGGTGGAAACTTCAGGAGAGTGAAGTCTCTGTTTTTCAGAAAAACAGTTGTCACTCAGAATTAAATTTATGTTCTTTGAAATAATCTGTCTATATTCCTTTGTATATCGATAAACGCTTTCCTTTTTGTTACTTTTCGACAGTTTTGGACTTAAGAGTCTCTGCATGTGTGTTTTGAAATTGTGTAGTTTCATAAAGTGAATTGTTATTTTTTTCTATTTGAATGATAGAACTTATGAATGTAAAGTATAAGCCATTTGGAGTAAATAAAATTTCTACTTCCTTGGTGGTTTCTTTTATATAATGACTTTTTCCTTCCAAATAAAACTCATTGTAATCCAATTTAAAATTTATGATTGAAGGGCAGAGGGCATCTGTCAGTCTTAAGTGGCAAGAAAAATAAGCATATTATAAAATGAAAGGTGACTTTGTTATGTTTACGAAATGCAAGGTATTTTTACATATTAGTAAATGCTGTGTGAATTAATTTAAGCTCTGAATGGTGCTGATGTAGCCAGTAGAAAATATTTTGCCTGATTATTCATTTCATTAAACATTCTGCTTCGCTGTTTTTTACTTCAGGAAAATTCAAGGAGGAACAACATCTCTTTATGTCCTTTCCTCCCCTACCCCTAACAGTTCCTTCCTGCCTCTTCAGCATTCTCTTCTACTCTGTAAGATGGTGTGTTAGAAGACTGAATATGCCTCTAAGTATTTGTAATCCAGCTTCATCCTGTTCTCACCCTTCTCATTGCTTCCTTTCTATTTCTGTCATGTACCAAGCTCTTTCCGGGCTGTAGCAGAGACTGTTAGTTGTCCCTAAAATTTCTCCATTTTTTTAATACTAATAGACATGGACACATGGCTGTCCAGAATAAAGACTATTTTCCAGCCTCTCTGTAGCCATGTGGTAGTTCTGGCCAATGTGATATAAACAGATATGTCATGTGGCACCCCTTTAATACCATCCTTAGAATACAATCAGTGCACACCTTCAGTCCTTTGTTTCTTTTCCTCTTAATATCCTGCATCCTGGAATATGGATGTGATAGCCTGGAACTCTGTCAGTTTGGGCTCTAGGCAAAATCTTAAGCTGGTGGAAACCTGGGTCCTTGAGCCCCTTGTGGAGCACCATACCAGCCCTACACTCTATGTTCAAATTTTGATGTGAGGGAAAATAAACTTCTATCTTATTGAAGCCACTCTTTAGGGTCTCTTGTTCTCAATTGAATTTAATCTTAACTGGTACTCCATCTCAGGACCTTTGCACTTGCTATTTTTTTTTCTGCCTGGGATATGCTTTCTCTATGTCTGTATGGCTAACTCATTCTCATCCTTCAGGTCTTAACTCAGAAATCATCTCTGACGGGCCTTCCCTGGCCACCATATTTAAAGTAGCTCCTTTTCCCATTTATTCTGTTTTTTAATAGCATTTGTAATTTATCACTGTCTTTATTGTTTATTATATGACTCCTTTCATCCTACTAAAAATTTAAGTTACATGAGAGCAGGGACTACGTTTGTTTTGCTCACTGCATTATTCTCCACACATAGTAGACATTAGGTAAGTCATGTTAAATGAATGAGACAGTGAATAAATAAAGCAATGAATGGATGAAGTAGATTCTTATCTAAGATTAGGTAATCTTTTTTTTTTCTTTTTAAATATCTTGAAAGGTTTCCTTCACATAATGTGTAAAATCCAAGCTAGGAAGCAGCTAGGAAAAATAGTGCTAAACTAATGGAATATGTTAGCTTCCAATCCTGGATAATAAAGATGTATACCTTTTTTGGGGAAATTGATAAGACTATTACACGAAAAACCACTTAAGTGGTTTGGCATACTTGGCAAATCAGAAGTCAGTATCACATCTGGGGCAGAAATTTCCACTCTGTAGTGGTCTGATTTATTATGTAACTTACTGGATCTCAGATTCTTCATCTAAAATGTAGGTAAGAGGAGTGCCTGGCTTGATTGGGCATCCCGTTCTTAATTTCGGCTCAGGTAATGATCTCAGGATTGTGAGATTGAGCCCTGTGTCAGGATCCATGCTCAGTGGGGAATCTGCTTGAATTTCTCTCCCTCTGCCCCTCCTCCCACTCGCACACACTCTATCTTTCTCTAGAATAAATAAATCAATCTTAAAAAAATAAAAATAAAATGTAGATACAAATCTTAAGCTTTGAATGGTAATATAAAAGTTTAATAGTCCGACTTATGAGTGACATGTGTTATACATTACTTTGGTCATCAGGTGTTATTTTAACAAGTGATTATGTCTTGATAATACTGGCAAGGATTTAGAGAAACAGTGCTTCTTAAATGTCTGAGAATATAAATCCACACTTCAAGAGTGCAGTTCGACAGTATGTATCAGAAGCCTGGAGCATGTGCATTTGACCCTGAAATTCCTCTTCTAGAAATGTATCATAAGGAAATAAGAATATATGTAACAATTTTCTTTGCAAGAGTATTCATTATTGCATTGTTTATGAGGGTATTGGTTAAATAAGTTAAGCTACATACATATAATGGAAGAGTATTCAGCCATTAAAAATGATGTGGAGGAGGGGCACCAGGCTGGCTCAGTCCAGAGAGCATATCACTCTTGATCTCAGGGTCGTGAGTTCGAACCCCACATTGGATATAGAGATTACTTAAATAAAATTTCAAAAAAATGTGGAGGAAATTTTATTGACATGCTATATTAAGTGTGAAGAGAAAATTTTAAATGTAGAGTTAATCCTTGAATAATTCAGCGGATGGGGCACCTAACCTTCCTCCCCTACGTAGTCAAAAACTAATAGTGTGCTATTGACTAGAAACCTTACTGATGATATAAACAGTTAACACATATTTTGTATGTTATATGCTTTAGGTATTGTATTATAACAAAGCAAGCTAGGGAAAAATATTAAGAAAATCATAAGGAAAATACATTTACGGTACTGTACTATATTTGTATAAGTGGACCCATGTAGTTCAAAACCTGTGTTCTTCAAGGGTCAACTGTAATTCCAGTTTTGTGAAAATTTGTAAGTCTCCCAAAGATCTAACATGATATGCGCAAAGGGTTATTCAGCCTTGCATAAGTATTTTTATTTACAGCTAATTTTATTTCATTATTTCTATTTAATAGTTTTTTAATTTCCATAGAATAAAAATTGTGTATAATACTAATTAAAAGGCTACTTCTCTTTTTATAGAAACAAGTGGATAATTTGGGGCAATAGTACGACATACTCATTTGCCAAGCCTAATGTCTTTTATTCTTTCTTCTGCCCTATGCCCCACAAATAATTACCAATTCTTGTGTATATTACCTTCTAATTAAAACATAGTAATAGCAGCAACAGATGTAGCAGACACTTAAGATTCATAACATGCCAGGCACTCTTGTAAGCATTTTACCTATATTACCTCCTGAAATCCTTGCAACTACTTTATGTGCTAGAAACTGCTAAAATCTGTAGTACAGACTAAATTCTGTGTTAGATCAGAAAAAAAAAAAGAGGGGGTGCCTGGGTGGCTCAGATGGTTAAGCGTATGACTTCAGCTCAGGTCATGATCCCAGGGTCCTGGGATCGAGTCCCTCATCGGGCTCCCTGCTCAGTGGGGAGCCTGCTTCTCCCTCTCTCTCTCTCTTATGAATAAATAAATAAAATCTTTAAAAAAAAAAAAGAGAGAAAAAAAAGAGGACTGATGTATCAGGGATAATTTCACCAAGTGGCTGTTTAAATTCCATGTTGAATGACTGGTTAGATGTGGATGAAAGGAAGGGACGTTTTCAGTGAGGGGAATAACATGAGCAAAGGCAGATTGTATTTCCTAGGGCCGCCATACAAAGTACCACAGACTGGGTGTCTTTTTTTTTTTTTTTAAGATTTTATTTATTTATTTGACAGAGACACAGCGGGAGAGGGAACACAAGCAGAGGGAGTGGGAGAGGGAGAAGCAGGCCTCCCGCAGAGCAGGGAGCCCAATGTGGGGCTCGATCCCAGGACCCCGGGATCATGACCTGAGCCAAAGGCAGACGCTTAACGACTGAGCCACCCAGGCGCCCCCCACAGACTGGGTGTATTAAACAACAAATTCATTTCCTCACATTTGTGGAGGCTAGAAGTCTGAGACACAGTTGCTTTCTCCCCAAGGGCCTCTGTCCTTGGCTTGTAGGTGGCTCTGTTCATAAGCTTACATGGTATTCTCCCTGTATGTGAGTTTGTTTCCAGCTTTCCCCTTCTTAAAAGAACACCAGTCATATTGGCTTAGGGCATACTCATATGACTTCATTTAACATTAATTATCTTTTTAAAGCTCCTGTCTTCAAATACAATCACATTCTGAGGTAGTGCAAATTAGTACCTCATAAATTTTGGGGGAACACAACACAATTCGGGCCAGCTCAGAAGCAGAAATGAGCATGGGCCAGGAACTAGAACCAGACTAAGATAAGCAGAAGGAGGCTAGTGGAATTTATGTAGAATAAGGTGGCAGATTTTGGAGTGTTTTAAAATGCAGAATGTAGAAATGTTGATAGTTGGCTTTTAATAAGTCACTGCTAATCAATCCATTCCCAAGGTTTAGTTAGCACCACAAAGGAAAAAAATAAATAAATGAGGGCCCCTGGGTGGTGCAGTCGGTTGGGCATCTGACTCTTGGTTTCAGCTCAGGTCGTGATCTCAGGGTCATAGGATCGTGGAATCCAGTCCCACGCTGGGCTCCATGCTCAATGCAGAGTCTGCTTAGTTTCTCTCTCTGCCCCTCCCCACTGTGTTTACAAGCAGGAGCGTGCGCTCTCTCTCCCTCTCTCTCAAATTTTTTTTTTAAGTCAAATAGAATCATTTGTAGTATATCTTTTATCATACCCACTTTTATCACCTAACACCACCACTGTCATGTTGCAAAGATAATTACTTTAAATGATCTATGAATCAAAAAAAATATCTATGAATCATCTCTAAATTAACATGATGTAGGGGTGCCTGGGTGGCTCAGTCAGTTAAGCATCTGCCTTTGGCTCAGGTCATGATTGCTCCCAGGGTCCTGGAGTCTAACCTCGAGTTGGGCTCCCTCTTCAGCAGGGAGCCTGCTTTTCTGTCTCCCTCTGCCCGCTGTTCCCCCTGCTTGTGCTCTCCCACTTTCTCTCCCTCTCTGTCAAATAAAGAAAATCTTTTAAAAAATGTGATGTAATTTTTTCCCATTCAAATCACTTTTATACAATAAAAGTTTTTTCCCCACATCATGCAAAAGAATCAACAAAATACTTTTTATTTTGCTTACTCCACTACACCAACTGTTGAATGTTTAAATGCTGTTTTTTTAATAATGCCAATTACTCTGTATGAATTATAAAGTATCTTTCACTTAAAGTAAAATAACTCCCCCAAAAGTTTCAAGATTCAATGAATATATAATAGTAAATCAATTTAAAACACATGTAATCAGCCAGTACATTTTTTCTGGCAATGAAAAATTAACTGAAATCTGTTTAAAAGAGAAACAGGGATTAAGTACTGAAATGATAGTGGGAGTGAAATTAATGTATATATACACAATAGGTTGATGAAAGAATTATCTGTGCTTTTTAAATAGTGATGCATTTAGTGATAGTCATTCAAATGCTGAATGTTAACCTGTTTTGTAACTGAGGAACTTAAAGTGAAAATACATTCAGTATAAAAGAAAATGAAGATTATGAAGACACTGAAACAATAAAGATTATGAAATATATAGATCCCAGGAAAACCTTGGTCCTGGTAGAAGCAATCTAAACTGCTCCCTTCCCCCACTTCAACTGATTCCATCCTATTCAGTCCTCTTGCTCTCAGGAACTGTTTTATGTTTAACCTAAAATTTTTACATTGCTTTTTTGTTTTTGGATTTTATTTTTATCCCTTGAAACTTCCCACATTGCAAATTGTTCATGGATGAAATATAGAGCTTAGCAGATTTCTTTTTCTACAAAACTATGGTATAAACTTGCTCAATTTTCCATCTGATCGCTAATAAATGTTATACCACGGAATTTGTAAAAGAAATCCCTTAAGGACTAAATGTGTAGAGCATGCTGCAAAGTACAAGAAGTAAACAAAAAATGAGTATGTAAACCTACGTCTGGACCACCACAGTACTGAGTCCTGACAAAATCATAACACGGGAAAAATTTTTTTAGAGAGGTGTGGTTCAGGGGCCTCTGGCCCTCTCAGTCAGCGGAGCATGTGACACTTGATCTCCAGGTTGTAAGTTCAAGCCCTATGTTGGGTGTAGAGATTACTCAAAAAATTAAATAAAAAAAAAAAAACACAGTTCAGTCCTGAAAGGGTTAAGTAGAAACCTTAATATATTATTGTTTCTAACCATCTGTCACACATTACAGCACTTGAAAACAAAAGTCTGGCACAAAAAATTATACACATTCAGTGTACATCAGAAACCGTAGTTTTTGAAATCAAAAGTAAGTAACCTGGTTAATAATTGAGAAACATATTGTTTCATAAAGGAACTCTTTGTCAGTTACCTGGTTAAACATGAATAGTTAATTTAGTTCTCAAAAACTGCATTGGAAATTTTCTGTGAGTACCCATGATACCAGTTACATTTAAAGATTTATTTATTTTAGAGAGAGAGAGAGAACGAGCAGGAGGGGCAGGGGGAGAGGGAGAGAGAATCTTAAGCAGACTGCCTGCTGAGCGCAGACCCCGATGCCAGGCCTCATATCACGACCCTGAGATCATGACCTGAGCCAAAACCCAAAAGTCAGTTGCTCAACCGACTGGGCCACCCCAGGTGCCCCAAACCAGTTTCATTTAAACAAAATGGTTGTCACAAGTCTGTTCAGTAAGAGAAACAAATATTTCACTAATTAATACATACACCAGGATGCCTTACGTTGCCAAGGTTTAGGAAAACTCAGCAACAAGTTAAATATACTTGTGTTCAACTCTGAAACCTTTCAAAATATGCAGGGAATAAAGCCTTTAGCTCACCTTCCCAGTCTGTGACAAATTCAGTAGAACTAATGAAAACTGTCATTGGATCATCAACTCGGCTTCTATGCATATTTTTTAAATTGCATAAAATAATAAGAGCATAAGATCTAAAAATCTAAAAAGAAAAAAATAGAACAGGGGTGCCTGAGTGACTCAGTTAAGAATCTGCCTTTGGCTCAGGTCATGATCTCAGGGTCCTGGGATCGAACCCCATGTCGGGCTCCTCACTCAGCGAGGAGTCTGCTTCTCTCTCTGCCCCTCCCCCTCGCTCGTGTGTTCTCCCTCTCTCAAATAAATAAATAAAATCTTTCAATAAAAAAAATTAGAACATACTGTACTTGAAGCATTCACCATTCTAAAATGAGTCATTGTGAGGGGTGCCTGGGTGGCTCAGTTAAGCGTCTGACTCTTGGTTAAGCATCGGACTCTTGGTTTCCGCTCAGGTCATGGTCTCAGGGTCATGAGATAGAGCCCCACGTGGGGCTCTGCGCTCAGTGCAGAGTCTCTTTGTCCTTCTCCCATCCCCTCTGTCCCTATCCCGTGTGTGCACACATGCACATGCATGCTCTCTCTCTCAAATCTTTAAAATGAGTCATTGTGATGATGAATGACCAGCATCTCTAATAATGCCATAATTTGGGGAGGGGGATATGTTCCATTGTATGTATTCTTTTTAAGAGACTCTACTGTTTAGTTATAAAAACATGTTATTCTAAGGGCGCCTGGGTGGCTCAGTCGTTAAGCGTCTGCCTTCGGCTCAGGTCATGATCCCAGGGTCCTGGGATCGAGCCCCACATCGGACTCCCTGCTCTGCGGGGAGCCTGCTTCTCCCTCACCCTCTGCTTGCCTCTCTGCCTACTTGTGCTCTCCCTCTCTCTCTCTTTGTCAAATAAATAAAGAAAATCTTAAAAAAAAAAAAAAACATTTTATTCTACTTGAGAATCAAACTTAAGCATTTTGTGAAACCTCCTTATGTCTCCAGTGACTATCTCAAACACAAAAAAATTTATCTTCAACCTGTTACCTATACATTTCATGGAATATTTGACACTTAAAAATACCAAAATGACAATGAAATTAAAGGAATTTGGACAGTCCCTTAGGGTTTATTATATAAGAATTTCTCCTATAATTGTGTTTCCAAAGTTTTGCATTATTTTCATGGCACTTTCTGAACTCCATAGATTTTCTGTATCCTTGTAGAATTGTTTTCCAGATATAAACATAAAAGGATGCTTTTACTATGACCAGTTTTGAGGATAATAGAATAAATGCTTTCTCATCTGAATATATTGTTCTGTTCTGACATGGTATCCGTTTATTATTCATTATTCAAATGTGATTGGATCTCAGTTATGTGCCACACATGTGTTTTATTGTCATGTAATTCTCAAACTATGTGATATAGGTATAATAGTATAATTTCCTCCATTTTCTTGTATGCCACATGTATATAGCAGATCTCCAATTTAAATATGTGACCATATTTTGCCGTTCAAATATCCTTATCCTTATATTGAATTACTATTTTTATTCATCACCTTTGGAATGGATCACAGCAATGTTAAAGCTGCTTAGTATTTTGACCCAAACATTAAAGATGTTATTACCCTCCCATGCTTTTGTGGATCACTGTCTGTAAAAATAGCCTAAAAGGAAAACCAAATAAATAAGATAACCAGTGAGAAGAATATAAGATTTTAGAAACTAGAAAGTAGCTGCAACAAACCAATCAGCACAAGAAAACCTCAAACAGCAATTAGAGATAAAATAGGAGGTCAGTATTGGCCTGATAATAATTATAGCTACCACTTAATTTGGCATCTACTAAACTGAAACCATCATAATTACATTATTTCACTAAGCTGCATAACATGAGATAGGTAGTATTCACACTGCACAGATGAGGAAATGGAGGCTCTAAGAAAGGTTGCCTTCAATTATACAGATTATTTCCACCTTCACAGGCTTCACAGCCTGTTCTCTCTTTTTAAAAAAATGTAGTTTATAATATTGTGTATTTTATATTATATATATATGTGTATATATATAAAATATATAATAAATATATATAAATAAATAATATAATATAATAAATAAAAATACATATATTTTGGTGGGGAAACAGCCCATAGATTTCATAAGATTCTCTAAGTGCTCCCTAGTGAAAAAGTCTTAAGAACCACTAAAATTCACTGTTGGGTAGGCACCTAGGCGACTCAGTCATTTGAGCCTCCGACTCTTAATTGCAGCTCTGACTCTTGATCTCTTGAGATCAAGACCCGCATTGGGCTCCACACTGAGCCAGATAGATAGATAGATAGATAGATAATAGATAAATAGATGATTGATAGATACATAGGTGATAGATAGATAGATAGATGATAGATAGATAGATAGATAAAACCACTTCTAAACTAAAGTCAGACTTTAAAAAAAACCTGACTGGGTTCAGCGCATTTATTATGAGAAAAAAACTCTTAAGATATCTTGGCTGAATCAGTCAAATGAATAAATATGGAGAACCTACACAGATAATTAAAATTCTGGTTCAACTAACAATTATTGAGTTCCTATTATGCACCAGCCATACAGATTATATAGTACAGTTGCTCAATCTTGAATAATATAGGAACACCATATAAGAATTTTTGTGTATTCCCAATATGATAAATTATTTTTATTATAAAATTATCCCAATATGTGCTATGTGAACATAGAAAACTTGGTGTAAATCTGTGCTGATAGCTCTTTTTTAACTATTAAACCAGAAATAATAGAAATTAAGCTAAAATATTTGAAATTAATAACATTAATTTTAATGTAACAAAGAAAAAAACAATATTGCTTTGCTGAGCCTAAATCATCATTGGACATCATTAGAAATTAATACAGCACACATTTGTTTTAATTTGGAATATCTGTATTACTATATGATAATTCAAGTTTCCCACCAGTTTTCTCTGTTAAAATTTTTTTTAAAAATCTTTGTTCCAGAACCAAGCAGTCTCAATATTTGACCTTTACCTAGCATGTATGCATCATTCATTTGTTTGTTTTTATTCTTTATTATATCCCAGAGCAATTTAAGTTTTATAGCTTGGCTCTAACTCAGTTATAAACACAGAAACCTGGCATTCAAATCATGTGAAAGTATGTATTTATATAATGGTCTTCCCTGTGATCCAAAGTATAGTTATATTTTGAAGTTATTTTTGAAATGAGATTTCAAAACTAAAGGTTTTTGATGAGAAATCACAAATATTCAAAAATACATTACTGAATCACTGGAAATTTGAGAAGCAAAGGTTAAGAGCTTGGGGTTTTAGAATAGTTCAGAGCTGGAATTTTATCCAACTATACAGCTACTCTATATGAAGTAGCTAGAACTTATAATCAGTTAATTAAGGTGTTTTTAAAAGACTGCTTGGGAGGGGGGGTGCCTGGCTCGGTCAGTTGGTAGAGCATGCGACTCTTGATCTCCAGGTTGTGAGTTTGCCCATGTTGGTCGGAGAGATTACTTAAAAATAAATAAAATAAAAGACTGCCTAGAATAGAGGCGTACACCGTATGTCATAAAACACTTGTATTTCATCAGTGTAAGTAAGTTTAGTTCCTATTAGCTTCTAGATTTTAAAAGTTGTGCTATCTGCTAAACCTTTGACTGGTGATAGTGGTGATCTTGGAAAAATATTATCTCCATACCTTCTATTTTCCTTTTAATGAAACAGCCTACAATTAGCAAATCAGTCTTCATAAGCATAACCCACATAAGTGGACATAGAACAGTTAAATGGCAAAACCCAGAGAAACAGCCAATTATTCACTTACAAGTTCAGCAGCTGCTACTGAGGAGATATTTGTTAGTGTAGCATAAAAAGAAATCATAACACATAAGACTTCTAAATAGGAGGGAAGACCTTTTCTGGTAGCCTCATCCCAAAAGCTAGTTTTTCCTGCTAAAAGCCAAGGAATCTTTTTTCTCTTTTTCTTTCCTTCTTTCTTTCTTTCTTTTTCTTTCTTTCTTTCTTTCTTTCTTTCTTTCTTTCTTTCTTTTCTTTTCTTTCTTTCCTTTTTTCTTTTCTTTCTTTCTTTCTTTCTTTCTTTCTTTCTTTCTTTCTTTCCTTTCTTTCTCTTTCTTTCAACTCTTACTATAGTCGCAGAGGAAGGAGAAAGCCTCTATTTTGAATGAACCGACAGCAGACATACTTATTATACTTCTTTAAGTTGAAGAACTTGCATAGATCTATGTAGTTCCTTGTGGACACAAAAATTACAAAGAGGAAAAAGAGAGGGAGGGAGGATCCAAACTGGGTTCCTCAGACTATTTTCATGAGATACTGGTAAGTACTCTGTGAAAAAAAGGATCCCACTGTAAATTAAGCATCGGGAATGTTGAGTTAAACCAAGTAAAAGAAGTTTCATTATAGCAACATTTGCTGGAATTTTTAATATGCTAATACGTGTGTCTCAAAGTGCCTTAGTTGATTTTAAGACTTCATGCTTCACAAAACCATGAACTATCTAACTACATTTAAGAAAATACTTGAACGGCTTGAATTTTGGATTCCTGTAGACAGAGATTGAGGATTCTCCACCATCAACTTTGTTATAAGGAACTGGCATGGGATGTGAGCTGGATATCACTGTTGTTTTGAAGAGGACCAAATAAGAACTATTTCTCTTACCACTTAAGTCTAAGGTTTACCAATATATATTAAACAAGGACTGGCTGACATTTAATATCACAACAATACTATAGTTATAGCTGAATATTTTTATAGATCCATTACAAAAATGTTCCACATTTCAAGTTAAAATAACTTAAAAAAAAAAACCCACAGCATTAACTGGGTGTCACAACCAGCCCTATCACCACTACCACCACTACCACTCCTATCCACTCTTAGTCAAAAAACAAAAAAAGAGAGAGAGAGATAAAAAGGAGAACTGTTGGAGAAAGCAGTGTTTATGGACAAGCTGTTCCCAATATGTAGTTGGCATGAAGAGTGCTTGAAGAGAGTCACTTCTAAAGATTGGATTTCTAAAACAGGGGGAGACACATATCTTTTCTCTGTTGGACATTTGCTTAGCCACAGGACTTGCTCATCTCCTAGAGTGCAGGAGGAGAAAAAGGACTTGAACAATGATAGACTGAGAGGCCACCAGGACAGCAGGGAAGTAGCCCTATGCCCATCATTTAGTGTGGCAAGAATAATAAAGTTTCCTATGTGTGGTGCGAATCCCAGGAAAGGCTTGAGCCATTCTGTCAGTATGAGGGCTGACTACAGCAAGAGGGAACCATTGCAACAAGAGGAATGAAAGTGGTCCAGTAAGCTGGAACACAACTTTTGGACACTGTCACATAGAAATTATCAATACCCAGTTAATGAAGATTGCATTCTTACCCAGTCAAGTAAGGAAACATGTGCCCTTTTCTCTTTCAAGTAAGGAAGACCTTGCCCTTTTCTTTGTCCCTTCTCTTTGCGATAAACAAGGGCACTATATCTAGAAGAGGGAGGAAAAACAGGTGTCTGAGATCCAGATACTCCCCCACTCCCCCAAAGTCACTAGAGCTTTACCTGTATTGTGGTTGGTGGGTAAGTGGAAGAAAAGGAGGTGAGTTTCGAATTGAGCTAGAGGCTGAAGCTTTCAAGTTAACAAGACTGATTCTTTAATCTTAGGTTGTTATGTTTTAATTAAGTGGCTGAAAATCATAGAATATATATGTATGGTATCATTAAAGGAGCCACCCTCTGAAAAAAACGAAGTTCTACCTGGTATTGTTGGGGATAGTTATTGAAAATAATAAGGACATTTCTTATTTATTCTCTCAAGAGTTTGAAACATTTTAAGTATTTGAAGACAAATACTTAAAAACATTTATGCTTGGGGCACCTGGGTGGCTCAGTCAGTTGGGTGTCTGCCTTCAGCTCAGGTCATGATCCTGGGATGGAGCCCTGCCTCCTCGGGCTCCCTGCTCAGTAGGGAGTCTGCTTCTCCCTCCCCCCCCCCCCAGCGCCGCTCCTGTTCTCTCTCTCAAATAAAAAAATAAAATCTTTAAAAAAAATTTATGCTTACTTATAAAAAATGTGATTTCTCTAATTCTTCATCACTCTCTTTTATGAACATCCTTACAAGTATTTTAGAGGTGTATCCATAACTGACAGTTTTGGTGAAGATTCTGGGGTCCAGACAATAAAGTAAGCAACACTCTTTACAGAATGTAGTTTTTAAAGTCCTGCTCCTTTTTACATTTGCCATCCATGACAAAGACAGGCAGCTATGTCATTCAATCCTGCTATTGTCACCCAGCCCAGATTTTAAACCAAAAAGTAGGATTAAAGGGCAAAGGGATCTAAACTACCTCTTTACTTTTTACATTGGCCTTGTTTAAGTTTTTAAGTTAAATGAAATTTCACAGAATTTTAGGTCAATGTGTTTACTTCAAATTCAATAAAATTAATAGTTTCACCCAGAAAAGAGCGAAGAGTAAATCTAAAACTTGTATTTAATATGATGTAAGATTTAGGGGTGCCTGGGTGACTCAGTTAGGCATCTGCCTTCAGCGCAGGTCATGATCCTGGGGTCTTGGGATCAAGCCCTGCATCAGGCTTCCTGCTCAGCAGGGAGTCTGCTTCTGCCCCTCCCCCTGCTCCTGCTCTCTCTCTCTCTCTCTCTCTCTCAAATAAATAAATAAAATCTTTAATATGATTTAAGATTTAATCTTCCAGATCAGTAGTGAATTTCATTGATATTTGATGGAATAATATCTAGCATATACCTGTTCAAAACTTTTAACTATCTCACTCAATATGGTATGGAGCATGAAGAATTATTCTTTGTTTATTAGTGAGAGAATAATACAATACAAATGATTGCTTAGCAACTTCAGATCTGGGGACAAACAATTGGATCATTCTCATATGAAGAACAACATGAGGGCATGCAAATTCCCAGTGCATTCATGCTGACAAATATTTACTATGTCCCAGGCACTGATCCAAATGCAGGGAAATAGAGCAGTAAGGAAGGCAGATAAGTTCCCTGTTTTCCTGGAGGAGATAGACAATAAACAAATATTTATGATAATATTATGCAATGATAAGAATCATGGAGGAAATGAAGGAAGATAAGGGCTAGAGAGTGACAACGGGATAGGGTACTCTTTTCCATAAGGTGGTCAGTGAAGACTTACCTAAGGAGGTAATATTTGAGCAAGTGATCTGCAGGAAATGAGGTTGCACAAGTTCATTTGATAGACACGTGATTTTGGTGTCAGCTATGTTAGCTATGAATTTAATATTGCTTAAAGACTCCCTATATAGACAGGTAGGGAGACAGGTAGACAGGTAAGTAGATAGATGACAGATAGATAGATATAGACATATGTATAGATTCAAAATCAACAGCCCCCTCCAAGAAACACAGTTACCTTGTCTTTACAAAAAGTACCATATTGCTATGTATAGTTATATCTTCATAGAAACTGATTTTTTGTTGCTTCTGGTCTCATTCCTTTCATTCCATTTTAATTCAACAGATCTTTATTGAGTGATTGCTATGTTTCAGGCTTTATTATAGGCTCTTGCCACATGCCAGTAAGTAAAACAGATGAAGATCCCTGACTATGTGGAGATTACATTCTAGCAGGAAAAGATAGATGATAAATAATAAACATAATAAATTATATACTGGGTTAGGAAATGATTTATGCTATACAAGAAAAAGTAGGCCAGAGAAAGGGAGATACAAATATGAGGAGGAGGATAGGTTTCATTAGTAAATAGGCTAATCAGGGTGAGTCTCAATGAAATTAGACCAGAGCAAACACCTGAAGAGGTGAGGGAGATAGCCAAGTGCCTATGTAAGGGAACAGCTCTCATTGACACATACCTACAAAACACACATATACTTGTGCTTTTGCAGTCAAGGAAGTTACTATTTTTTTTCCAAAACTCATTATTTCTTTTCTACTCCACGCCCCACATGGAGCCTGATGTGGGGCTTGATCTCAAGACCCTGAGATCATGACCTGAGCCAAAATCAAGAGTCAGATGCTTAACCAACTGAGCCACCCAGGAGCTCCTCAAGATTCATTATTATTTTAGCTTATAAAAAATAGAGTGGATATGATATACCTTCACTATATATAACTACTTGAAGGTGTAAATCTGTTATGTTTTATCTACTTAAATGATAGCCATGATAGATAGATACAGTTTTTATCATCTGAGATTATGAAGTACTACCATTTTATTTTTTTCTGAAGCATTACCATTTTAAAAGGCACTAAAAAATGGCATGATTAGAAATGTATATATTTTTATATACTGGCATGTGTAGGTCACACAGAAAATATACTATATCTTTTCTTTCTTGTTCATAGGTGCTGGTGTTAAAAGTTATGTTAGAAATCCAAAATAAGATAAACTGGAAAACATGATAGATGACTGACTTCGTGCTATAAATTGAATGCAGGCTTAACAAGCATTTGTTAGTATGAGTAGTTAGAAAAAATAGAATTTTATGAGTTCATTCAATAAAATTAAAATAATTTAGATTCTTTCATCTTATTTTTGCTTCATTCCATCTGTTTTCCAAGTATCACTAACTTTATTATAAATTTGTTTAAAGTCAACCCTCATCAATTTATATGCAATGTCTGTTATTCTGCAAAGTAAAATCTTCTAATCTTTATGTTCCTAAGACATGACTAAATTTTTAAAAAAGTAACTAGACAATTACAATGAGTCATAAAGATAAAAGTAACAATATTTCTCTTCCATTTTCAAATTGCTTCCTGTTTTAATTTTTTAAGGACAAAATTATATTTCAATCCATTGGTTTGTACTTTTGAATCAGTATTAACAGGCAACTTTTTCTAACTTTAATTTTTTTTTTTAAGTAGGCTCCACACCCAATGTGGGGTTTGAACTCACAATCCTGAGATTAAGAATCGCATGCTCTACTGACTGAGCCAGCCAAGTGCCCCAACTTTTTGTAACTTTAGATACCATATCTTTCACTGAAAGGTCACAAATGTTTCATAAACTTAAACATTTTATATACTTCTTTTACTAACATGAAAATAGCATGTTTGATTTTCTAAAAAAATTTTAACTAATTTTTTTCATAAAACTCTTCCTTTCAATCCCAGTCTACAGTGTTCCCCTTCCTATTCTGAATTTATTTTCTTAGCACTTATTTAACACTTAGTAGATGCTGTCTCCTGTCTGTTTTAGCTCCCAAAAACAGACTATGCATTTTCCAAGGACAAAGATCCAGTTCTTATTTGTCAACATAATGATTTTTCATAAAGTAACTGTTTCACTAGCACTTTTTGTTTGATTGATACATGTATAACTTGTATATCTCAATATTATACTATTGAGATATTGTAATTTTAATAATATGTATTTGGTTTCTATCCCCATTCCTGGCAGAGTTCCTAAAACCCTTAGGCATTTTCTAAGTGATAAGAAAGATAAAGTTGTCTTGTTAATCATAAGGATCCCCTGTAAACCACACCTAAGACTATGTTTATGAGGTGACTTTTGGAAAGCCCCTAAGGATGGGGGCTGGCTGCCAGGGGAACCTTGAACAGAACTTTCAGCACCACCACCCCCCACCCCCCCCAACTCCCCCCAATCTCCAGGGAGAGGGGAGGGGCTGGAGCTTGGCTCAATTACCAATGACCAATGATTTAATCAATCCTGTCTACTGTAATGAAGCCTCCACAAAAACTCAAAAGGATGGGGTTCAGAGGGCTTTCAGGTTGGTAAACATATGGAAGCTGGGAGGTTGGCGCTTGCCCTCCCCCCATACCTTGTTTTTTGCGTCTCTTCCATCTGGCTGTTCCTGAGTTGTATATCCTTTTATAATAAACTGGTGATCTATTAAACTGTTTTCCTGAGTTCTGTGAGCCACTCTAGCAAATTAATTGAACCCAAGTAAGGGATTGTGGGAACTTCAATTTATAGTGAGTTGTTCAAAGCATAGGTAACAACCTGAACTTGGGATTGGCATATGAAGTGGGGGCATGTTTGTGGGACTGAGCCTTTAAACTATGGAATCTAATGCTGTCTCCGGGTCGATACTGTCAGAATTAAATTGAATTGTAGGACACCTGTTGCTGTCCACAGAGAATTGGAGAATTGCTTAGTGTGGGGGAAAAAACCCACACATTTGGTGACTAGAAGTGTCAGAAGTGAAGTGTGAATGTTGTGTGTGTATGTATATATATATATACGTACATACTATAATGTACAAAGTTTGAAAAGTGTTTATATAGTATGCCTCCCTTAGCTAGGAAAGGAGAAAAGTCAAGCTTTCCACCATTTTTCCTTCCTCTGTGGCATCTGGGATTCTATTACCTGAAAAAAAATGTGTAGCCAAACTGGTAATCATCAGCTTTTAGATATAAAAAGTTGGTCATGAAGAGTATTAAGTTTAGCCCCAGAATGTTGTTGTTGTTGTTTTTTTTTACATTGACTCCAAAATGTTTCTGCTTTTTTTTTCTTTTTTAAGTAATTTCTAAGCCCAGCATGGGGCTCAAATTCATGATCCTGAGATCAAGAATCTCATGCTCTTTGGACTAAGCCAGCCAGGCACCTGGTTTTTGCTTTTATATCAACAGTCTAAAGATTCAAAAGATAAGCAGATGAAAGGGCGGCATTCTAATTTTTCCCCCCTAATCTGCATAAATGTTAAACATAGCAGTAGAAACATTCTGGCTATTAAAATAGGAGCATTGTATTTTAAAAGCAACCATGAGAACTCTGCTGTCTGATAGACTTAATCTTTGAGTAACTAGGGTAACACATCCCCTGTTTTTACCCAACTACACATGCCCTCAGCTACTGATGCTAAACTAGATCATATGTCAGAATCAGTTGTGTCTAAGATGTCCTTAGGAAAACAAGTTAATCTTTGACTCCTACCCCTTAATCACTCTAGGTCCTTGTCATTGATAAGTACTTTCTTTCCTGCAGGAGCACTCCAATTCTATGGGAGATTGGGGATGGGAGAAGATAAACCCCAATCTTGGAGAAATCAGGTACTACACAAGTTCTCAAGGCCTAGGGACCCAACAACTTTAACTATAAATATTATAGAAAGTTGAAGAAGGACTATTAGCCAATTAACCTGATGCAGAATAATGTGATCTATAGACACTGTGCTCCTTCAGTTTTTCCTGACCAAGGGCAACATTGACCCATTAACTTTGGGCAGAGCTGGAGGTTCATGTGAAATTTTGAGTTTAGAACCGTAGGTAGTGGAGACAGATTGAGCAGTTCATACTGACTTCCAGCTTCCCAGAATTTTTTGCTGCCATATTTCTCCTCACTATGCCTTTCTTCTACCTACACACATTCTCCATGGAAATTTACTTGTTCTATATATGATCTTCTCAAAGCCAAACAATCCTTACTTTAAAAAGGGTATCAGGTAGTTAGTTAGTTAGTCTGATTATACAACCAAGCACAGAGGCCTACACTCCTGCACCGGTTGCATGCCCATGAAACTGGCCCTCTGTAGAAGTGCAGGATGTGTAATGAAAATTCTAGAAGTCTACTGCAACAAACGCAACTTCTAATCTTTTCTGCAAGAATTCTTAAGAATTCTTATGCTTATTAAGGTTTTATTTGGGAAGTTATTTGATGATATAACTGTAAGAGTTGTCATTAGCATATTTTCCCATAGTCCCAATTAAAATGTATAGATATGTTAAAAATTCAGAAATCAGTATTAGTTAAATTATAATTTTTGTTATTTTCCTAATCAACAGATATAAATTCAAACTTTCTAAGAAGAAGTTTTTTTTCAGATTGAATAAGAGGATGAAATTTTAATAAGTGGCCCTAGGTCTTATTTTCTATAAGTTAATGGTATCAGCTATGAATTATCATAGTTTCAGTAGAATATTCTTTGACCTCATTAATAAAAAGTTATGCTTTAGCAAAGGAACCCTAGTGTTATGCCAAATAACTGCTTCGTTGGCCTGATTATTAATAATCACTAGACAGGGCACCTGGGTGGCTCAGTTGGTTAAGCAACTGCCTTCGGCTCAGGTCATGATCCTGGAGTCCCGGGATCGAGTCCCACATCAGGCTCCCTGCTCAGCAGGGAGTCTGCTTCTCCCTCTGACCCTCCTCCCTCTCATGCTCTCTGTCTCTCATTCTCTCTCTCGCAAATAAATAAAATCTTAAAAAAAAAAAAAAAAAAATCACTAGACAAATAACTAGGGGGAAGAAAACCACACACATTTCACATTTGTCAGACAAGCTTATGACTGTGGAACCTAAAAAGTACAGCAGGTAAATCTCAATGTGCTTAATCAAGCTTTTGTAGTTTACATATTCTAATAATGTGGAAACTGAAATTTGACCAAGAACCTTTCAACTTAATCTATCACAACAGATTTAATAGCCCTTCTCTCCTTAAAAACTTTACAACAGTTAAGAAAGCCAAACTAACTTGATTTTTTTTAGACTTCTGGTTTGGATTTTTAGGTTGGCCACCTGATTAGTGGATGAAATTGATAAACAGATAAATTCTCATTGTGACAGTTCTTAGTAAAAAAATAATAATAATAATGGCTATGTAAATACAGACCTTAAGTTTCAACCCTCCTAAATTGCTCTCTTTAATTTTACAACTTATTCTTGGCCTTGAGAAACTGGATCATTGAATGAAAGGTCTTTTCATGTTACCCTCTCTCTAGCAATCTACTATGTGCCAGGTGGACATACCTCAGTTAGCAAAACTCAGGAAGCAAAGCTGCTTTATGGAATCAACTCTAGAGAGAGTGAGGCAGGCAATAGACACTAATACATAAGCAAAATTTTGTTATGTTAGATGTGGTTAAGTACTAGGAAGAAAGAGAAAGCAGAGAAATAAAGGGAGTTCAGGGTAGGGGTGTGTGTGTAGGGGGAGGGTTGCAATAATAAATAGGATAAAAGGAAGTCCTCCCTGAAAAGCTGACTAAATGAAAACCTGGAGAAAGAAAGAATATGAGTCATTAATGATCTGGGGGAAGAGCATTCCAGGCAATAGAAAACTGTAAATGCCAAGTCCTAGGGTATTCAAGGTCCAGCAAGAAGACCTGTAAGACTGGAAAGGAATGAGCAATTGGTAGTGCAGTAGGAGACAAGCTAAGGGAGGTCAGGAGGTGAGAGAGTCTTGTGGAGAAAGGTGCAGGTTTCAATGACATAGTCTTTGTAAGTTATCTTGGTAATTTTGACTTTTACTCTAACTGAGATAACAAGCCATTGAAAGATTTGGAGCAGAGCGGGGACATGATTTATTTTGTTAAGGTCTGACTGAGCAGGGCAAGAAGCAGAAGCAGGGAGGCCAGTCAGGATGCTATAGCAATAGTCCAGGTTAACAGAGATAATGACTTGGACCAGAGCAATAATAGAGAAAGTGATGAGAAATAGATTCTGAAAAAAAAAAAAAAAAAAAAAAAAGAGAAATAGATTCTGAATATAGAATAAAGAGCTCCCAAATCTATTTAGTTTATCATTGATTGAAACATTAATTTGTATAATCATTTGTGTTATATATTTTCATGGTAAAGGATGATGATCATTTCCCATTTAAATATTTTCTACCACATAATATTAGTGGCTGCATAGTGTAGTTTGGATATAGCATAATTTAGCCATTGTATAGCTAGAACAATTTATTTAATTGGTCTTCTGTTGTTGATCATTTAAGTATTTTCCAGTTTTTCTCTATTGTAAATACCATTAAAATGAACATCCTCATTGTTATATCTTTGCAAATATAATTACTGCATAATTTAGGGATCTCTGCCTGTTGATTTTAAGAATTACTCCACTAAATTTGAACTAGAAAGGAGAAACTAGGAGAGCCAAACTATTTATAAACCAACAACTTAGGTTGATTTTTTTTTTTTTTTAAGAAATCTCTACACCCAGCATTTTGTTCAAACTCATGACCTCAAGATCAAAAGTCACATGTTCTACTGACTGAGCCAGCCAGGCACCCCTTATGTTGGTATTTTTTCAGCTACAACCATGGAAAGAAGATTGTCTACATCAGATGTGCATTGATAGAGCTTAAAATATTAAAAAAATATTTGAATATGAAATATTTATAAATTCCTACTCAAGGTTGAATGAACATTCTGTATTTCAGAATTTGTTTTCTATTTCTGATAGACTTAGTTGTTACTAGGAACAGATGACCAATTACAAGAATTGTCACCATTTTAACATTCTACATGAACTGTAGCCAGGCTGGATTTTTGGCACCTGAGCATTCACATCCATCTGTTTATAGGGCATTATGCCCACTCATGATATTTACGCCAGTTTTAAAAACTCCTGTGTAAATCAAGATAGACAATGTATATTCTTTGAGCTATAAATATTCTATTACTTAATCTCTTTGAATTATGTTTTTAGAAAGACCTTTAATCACTTACTGATTTAAGATAACTTTCAATTAGGCATATATAGAAAGAAAAATATAAGAAAATTTTAACTTTATTAAGTAATAAATAGAATACCAACTTTTTTCAACATGAGAAAGTTGAGATTAGAAAAAGGGTGATAGGGCGCCTGGGTGGCTCAGTTGGTTGAGCGACTGCCTTCGGCTCAGGTCATGATCCTGGAGTCCCGGGATCGAGTCCCACATCGGGCTCCCTGCTCAGCGGGGAGTCTCCTTCTCCCTCTGACCCTCCCCCCTCTCATGCTCTCTCTATCTCATTCTCTCTCTCAAATAAATAAATTAAATCTTTAAAAAAAAAAAGAAAGAAAAAAAGAAAAAGGGTGATGACAAATCCTTTTAAAAAGTTTTGAATATACTATTTGAGGGAAACTAACATTTATTTGGTACCTGCTATGTGCAAGGTGCTTTTAAACATCATTTGTTTCTATAATTTTCATAATAATCTTATGAAGTAGGTATCATTATCCCTACTTTGCACGTAAGAAACTAAAAGAAATGACTTACCTAGGATCACGCATAGGAAATAACTAAGATAATTTCAAGCCCAGTTTAATCTGACTCCTAAATTCATGCTCTTTTAGCTATACAACACTATGTAAGGGGTTGGGATTCAAACATCAGGGTGAATTTACAAATCTGTGATGTGGATTGAAAGTGGTTTTTATGAGTTAAAAAAAAAATCAACCAACCAAAAGATTGTTTTACTCTTAAAACTCAACTAAACATTCCATAGGTGTGAAGGTATACATTAGCTCTCATTATCAAGAAGGCAATACCAAATAGCAATTAATTATTTTTACTGTAAGAGAATATCTACTCCCTGAAAGAAATAATACATTATATGTTAATTTAAAAAATGTTTTAAATGTAAATAATAATATAATAATAAAAAGAGAATATCTACTTATACAAAATAAGAGGAAAAAACCAATCTGATGAACTGTTTGCTTCCCTATAGATCGGTGATTTTTACACTAAAAAAAAAAAGCTATTTATTTTCCCCAAACAAAAACTACATAAAATAAATGAGAATGGTTGAAACAAAGGTGCAAGTGGGAGGTAGAGGCCATTTGTTCTCTGTCCAATTTCCTCTCCCAATATTGCCGTGACCTCTGAAGGAATGCTTATAAATCCCAGGACTCAGAATCTCATTTAAATCACCCATGTTGTGGCTGGAACACTTGGTTGATCAGCTTATCTTTTGAGTATTCAACTGATTTATTTTGGTTATCTACCAATTACAGTAAAAATATGACTTGAAAGTGGTAAGAAAGTTCCTAGGGCAATAGCTAAGAACTTTTTATTTTATACTGAATTGTCTTTCCTTATTTCTCCCAGTCAAAATCAACTAATTAATTTATTTCAAATGGTTTTGAACCTCAACTGAATGCCAGGCACTACCTTGATTTCTACCTTCAGGAAGCTTAGGATTCTAGTTGGTAGAGGCAGATAATAAAGAAGTGAAAAAATCAAATTGTGCTATTAAGAAAATAAGTGTTTTTAATAGAGAATTGTTATTATGTATTGGGCTACTTTATTTTCATCTTATTAGTAAATGTTACTTATATTAGGTTAAATGTGTTCCTCAAAAGTTCATATCCACCCAGAATCTCAGAGGGTGATTTTATTGAAAATATGTTCTTTGCAGTTATGGTTAGTTAAGATGAAATCATATTGGATTAGGGTGGGTCCTAATCCAATGACTCCTGTCTTTATGAAAGAGAAATGGAGACACAGATAAACAGGGGAGAAAAACGTATAAAGGAGATAGATTAGAGTGCGGATCTGTAAGTCAAAGAACATAAAAAATTGCGAGCAATCACTAGAAGCTAGAAGAAGCAAGGAAAGATTCTTCCCTAGAGCCCTGGGAGAGAGCAAGGGCCTTGATTTCAGATTTCTAGACTCCAGAACTGTGAGAGTAAATTTCTGTTTTTTTTTATTTAAATTCAATTAGCCAACGTATAGTACATCATTCATTTCAGATGTAGAGTTCAATAATTCATCAGTTGCATATAACACCCAGTGTTCACATGACCTCTCCAATGCCCATTACCCAATTACCCCATACCCCCACCCATCTTCCCAAATTTCTGTTGTTTTAAGGCACCCAATTTGTATTAATTTGTTATGGCAGCCCTAGGAAACTAAAATGCTACTTTAGATAGAATAGTTCAGAAGACTTCTCTTAGTATACAATAATTTATTTATTTATTTATTTATTTACTTATTTGTTTTTAGGCTTTTATTTTTAAGTAATCTCTACACCCAACGTGGGGCTCAAACTCATAACCCTGAGATCAAGAGTCACATGCTCCACCAACTGAGCCAGCCGGGCTACCCATCTTTGCATATGACTTTTAAATAGAGACATAAATGATGAGAATGACCCAGCCAAGACGAAAGACTTACTGGTGTTATTTTATCTGAGTGGTAAATATTCCACAGGTATTTAAATTACTAGTTCTAAAACAAAGTTATTATTTTTCCCCTCTCTACACATATCTTTCCTTTGCAAAACTATATAAAGTAGATATTAATATCCCCACTTTTCATATAGAGGTTAAGGAATTTGGACAGCTTCACATGTGTAGGAAGTGGTAGAGTCTAGATTCAAACTCAGGTAATCTGGCTTCAAGAGCCTAAATTTACCAGATTATTCTAGCACTATCTCTCAAGTTTCAGGCAACATGCTTTAATTCTGTCTACAGGCTTTCAGGGTTGCCCTTTTTGATATTCCACTTAATCTAGTCTTACACGTGGAATGTGGCTCCTCTCTTTTGTCTCCTACTTATATTAGTAGTAATACCAATGATAA
The DNA here is from genome assembly GCF_964656455.1 of Halichoerus grypus. Classification (NCBI taxonomy): domain Eukaryota; kingdom Metazoa; phylum Chordata; class Mammalia; order Carnivora; family Phocidae; genus Halichoerus; species Halichoerus grypus. The sequence goes on along the minus strand of NC_135717.1, from coordinate 133,102,567 downwards.
TCATGACTGCTAAATTTATTGAACACTAAGTGTGCCAGCTCTCTTAAACCAAGCAACAACCCCATAAGGTAGCTATTATTATTATCCCAATTTTCCAGATGAGGTTTCTATGGCTTGAAGAAGTTAAGTAACATGTAGGATCTTAAAACTAATAAATGGCAGACCCTTGGCTGGTCAGATCTGACTTCAGAACTCTCGCTTTTTAAAAAATTTATTTTTTAAAACAAGACATAGCTTACATATAGAGAAATACACACACTTAAATATATAGTTCTGTGACTTCTGATAAGCTATACACCTGTGTAAAAATCATCAGGATATTCTGAGCTCAGAAGGCTCCGTTATGCTTCCTCCTAGAGATAATCTTACAAAGGTAAATTCTGCTCTGGTATCTCTCACCATGGACTAACTTTGCCTATTCTTGAATTTTCCAAAAGTGGAATCATCCAGTATATACTCTTTGGTGTCTTATTTCTTTCCAGAATCTATTAATGACCATGTTCTACTCTCGCCAACAAGATTGCCAAGTCTTCTGCCTTATTTTCCTAGGCTTTTGCTAAGTAATTAATGTTGATAATGTAATAAACTAATTCTTGCTAAAATATTGGGTGAAAATGGTTTAAGTTACTTTTTTCCCCAAATAACTTATTACTATTATAATGGACCTTAAGCCTAGAAGAATGGGTGTTATGGAAATTCTAAGCAGAGTCTGAGAGACTTTTTGGAGGGGGAATAGAGAGATTTTGTTTTTCCTTAAATCTGAATTCATAATTTCTTAACTAGTATACTAAATATGTACCTGTAAAATTTCTTTCCAAAATGCAAAAGTGGAATCTGTGACTTCAATTCAAATACTATAGAAGACATCTTAGATGCATAAAAAGAAAGGTTAATATGATATAGAAAAATGAGCATCGAAGTTGTCAAAAGTTTTGTGTTCTATTTCCTCTTGTGCAATTTACTAGCTAATTACCTCACTTAAGTCACCTAATCTCTCTGAGTCAGCTTTAATGTGGACATAAAAAAATTTGCCAGGCTTGACAGGATTGATGTGACGATCAAATATGAAATAAGCTAACGTATATTAGAGTGCTTCCTAAAGTCTCATATATGATACTTCCCATATACATACATATAAAACTTTACAATCACACTTCCATAAAACAGCTAATAAAATAGTGAATATGTGTAAAATTGCATATTCTGACCATCTGATGTGATAGGAAGTCAGCGAAATTGTTTTTGGAGAACTTTTTAATTTGATAACCTAGACTGTCAATTGCTTAATTCAAGTTTGTCAGATCTCTAAATGAGTTGAGGCAATTTTCTTTCTCCTTGCCTTTGATCTTGCTTTTACGTTTCACCTCTCCTCAGTTCTAAATTTTGTTGGAATGCAACACGGAAGTTTTTAGTTTTAACTCTTTCCTTAGAATTTTTTGTATAGCACATCTGTGTTTGTTTAGGGATTCTCCTGCAACAAGGATTATCTAAATGCCACGTAAGAGTGTGAGGAATTTATTAGAAAGAAAAATATGGAAGACTTTTCTCATTGGTAACCACTTACCAATTAATCTATAACCAATTAAGGAAAGTCTTGGGTGGAGGGTTTGAGTGAGAGAGGGTGGGTAGTAGTAGTATGTTCAGCTTTACTCTGGAGCGCCACCTGCTGGTAAATAAAGTCTGACAGTGTTTGGCAAACGTAAGAACGATAGTGGGAGATTAGGTTGTTCTAATCTCCCATATCTTGTTTTATATAAAGCACATACTAGTAATTAGAATTATTGTGGAAAATGATGATTTGATTTACTAACTGAATGATTCAATTAGTAAAGAGATTTTTCTCAAAGCTTTTTTTGGGAGGAATTTATTTATTTTAAGTTCTGAACTCTGATCAGAAAACCACAAATATGAATTGAGGGTCCATTATGTTAGTCAAATATTTAAGGGTTTATGTAACACATTGTGCTAGACACTGGGGATGCAATGGTGAAAGGAACAGATGGAACATAGAGTTAAGACTAAAAAGAAAAAGTGACAAATAGATTGCTGAAAGTAGATATGAATAAAACAAAAGGCAGAAGGAGAGAATACAGGGTGGTTGAGGGAAACTACTTTGGATGGGACTTTCAGGAAAGGCATGCCTGATAAGACCTTTAAGAACTTGTTCTTTGCTATATTCCTAGCACAGAGCACGGTGCCTAGTACATCGTCAATGCTCAGTGAATATTTGTTGAATAAAAGGACAGATGACACTGAATGATAACCTTAAATAGGAGCATTGAACAGAGCTGAAGCATTATCAGCTTTTCTTTTTGGTCTGATCATATGTACATGGGCCATGCTGGCCCAATGATACAAAATGTGGTAGGAAAGAGAGTACAGAAAAACTACTGGAAATATGTGGAGCATAATCTTTTTCTTTTGGAGCTGAGCCAGCTTATAAAATCCAATCCAAGTTCAAAGAATGATGAGATGATGACTCAGTTTAAACTACTTTCACTTTAGTTTACCATTAATCTATAAAGCAAACAGTGGTAGGGATACAAATGACTGGATGCAGCTCCCTACTGCCTTTCTTGTACTTCACAAATGTCCAAGTTCAGTAATTGAAGAAGCCCATGAGGAATCAGATCAAGTAGTTTGAGAACTGTACACCTTTATAACATTAGGCTGGGTGAAGGGTTGTACTTGATCTAACCCACTACCATATAAAAAGTTTATTGTTGCACTACAGTACTATCTGGATGCAGTTGGTTTCTTGATGCATCACCTGCCCTACACTAGACCTGCAGGCCTACCAAACCTTCAGTGAAACCAAATCTAATTGGAGAGCTAAGAATAAGATATAAACTTACATGGAATTATTAAGTGTTAGCTTAGAACTGGAATAAAAATTGAATGAGAGAAAAGGGAAACAACTTTTTTAATGACCTAACTCTTGTGAAGCATATGTAAATAACATACCCATCAATACAATCTATAAGCATTGATAAGTCCCCTTCTTCAGTAAGAGAACTCTGAATTTTAGTTGGGCATATTGTTGGTCCAGCTAAAAGACTATACTTCCTAACCTAAAGCTCTACTAGGAGTGGCTATGTGATGAGTTGTTGGCCATTGAGTTTGTTTTTTTGTTTTTAACTTAATTTTATTATGTTATGTTAGTCACCATAAAATACATCATTAGTTTTTGATGTAGTGATCCATGATTCATTGTTTTCGTATAACACCCAGTGCTCCACGAAGTACGTGCCCTCCTTAATAACCAACACCGGGCTAACTCATTCCCTCACCCTCCTCCCCCCTAAAACCCTCAGATTGTTTCTCAGAGTCCATAGTCTCTCATGGTTCATCTCTCTCTCCGATTTCCCCGCCTTCATTTTTCCCTTCTCCTAACGTCCTCCATGCTATTCCTTATGTTCCACAAATAAGTGAAACCATATGATAATTGACTTTCTCTGTTTGACTTATTTCACTTAGCATAATCTCCTCCAGTCCCATCCATGTTGATGTAAAAGTTGGGTATTCATCCTTTCTGATGGCTGAGAAATACTCCATTGTGTATATGGACCACATCTTCTTTATCCATTCATCTGTTGAAGGGCATCTCGGCTCTTTCCACAGTTTGGCTATTGCGGACATTGCTGCTATGAACATTGGGGTGCATATGGCCCTTCTTTTCACTACATCTATGTCTTTGGGTAAATACCCAAGAGTGCAATTGCTGGGTCATAGGGTAGCTCTATTTTTAATTTTTTGAGGCACCTCCATACTGTTTTCCAAAGTGGCTGTGCCAACTTGCATTCCCACCAACAGTGTAAGAGGGTTCCCCTTTCTCCACAACCTCTCCAACATTTGTTGCTTCTTGCCTTGTCAATTTTTGCCATTCTAACTGGTGTAAGGTGGTATCTCAATGTGGTTTTGATTTGAATTTCCCTTATGGCTAATGATGATGAACATTTTTTCATGTGTCTGTTAGCCATTTGTATGTCTTCTTCGGAGAAGTGTCTGTTCACGTCTTCTGCCCATTTTTTGACTTGATTATTTGTTTTTTGGGTGTTGAGTTTGAGAAGTTCTTTATAGATCTTGGATACCGGCCCTTTATCTGTAGTGTCATTTGCAAATATCTTCTCCCATTCTATGGATTGCCTCTTTGTTTTGTTGACTGTTTCCTTTGCTGTGCAGAAGCTTTTTCATCTTGATGAAGTCCCAAAAGTTCATTTTTGCTTTTGTTTCACTAGGCTTTGGCAATGTATCTTGAAAGAAGTTGCTGTGGCCGATGTCGAAGAGGTTACTGCCTATTTTCTCCTCTAGGATTTTGGCCACTGAGTTTTAAGAAGTGTCGTGTGGTGTTTCTAGAAGATCCTGAAAGAGAAAGAGTGAAGACCTATTCTTTCCCTTCTTTGATACTGCCACTTGGAATATAGTTGTTGTGACTGGTGCTCCAAAATTCATGCTGGACCAAGAGGACAAGGGCTGTACCTAAGGCAAAACAACAGAAAACTGAAGGGATCTTGGTATGGTGTGGAGCTATTATACCAGCCCTGGACTATCTTCTCCTTTTATGTGAGAGAGAAAGAACCATCTGTCTTGTTTATAACATTGCTCTCTGGAGTTTCTATTACTCTGCTGAATTTTATCCTAACCAATCTGGTGAGTAATATAGATTTTGCTGTTGTTTTCATGACAAATGGAGGAGAAGGCATCATTTCACACCACAAAGCAAACAATCTTTTCATTACACAAATTCTCTCTCTAGTCTCTTTCCAGATCCAAATTCTTTTTTGCCCACCTCCCTCAACCCCAACCACCTGTAACATTTTTTTCCTCTCTTGGATCCCACTGTCACGTCCCTGATCGTATAATAACACTTGGGCGGGAATTCTCTTTGCTTCAGCCCTTCCTCCGGGACTCCTTTCCCTGTGAAGAAGGCCTATTTTACCTGAGCCTTTCCTCAGTGAATATTTTGAGTATTGTGCAGTCTGCCGCAAGATGAAAGTAACAGTAGCATCAACAACCACCACATGATTAAATGCTTACTAGAAGCAGTCATTTAAGTTAATTCTCACGACCACCCTATAAAGTATTATCTTATTTTACAGAGAGAGTAAGTAATCTGCCTGTGGCAGAAAAGGCTAGCTGTCTACCCAAAATTCACACTCCTCTTTCCCTAGAATGGAGTTTTCACTGAGAATTCGCTGTCCATCACACTACGTATATATTCCTAATTGTCATATTTTCCTAATATGTTGATCCTTGATCATTATGAAGTATCCCTTTTTGTCCCTAGTAACATTCCTTTCCTTGAAGTCTATTTTGTCTGATATGAATACAAAAGCTCCTGCTTTCTTGTGTTTCATTGTTTACATGGGGGATCTTTTTCATCTTTTTTACTTTAAATCCATTTGTCTGTATTTAAAGCGCATCTTGTGTAGACAGCATATAGTTGATACTTGCTTTTTTACCATTCTTATTTTTTTTAAGATTTTGCTTTTAAGTAATTTCTATACCAACGTGGGGCTAAAACTCATAACCCTAAGAGCAAATGTCATATGCTCCACTGACTGAGCCAGCCAGGTGCCCCTATTATGTATTTAAATATGTGTTTTTTTAAAAATTTAAATTCAATTAGCCAACAAAATATGTGTTTTAACAAAAACAAAATTTGTATTTAATATGCATATTAAACATTTCATATTTAATATGTATTAATATATATTTATACTTATTCATAGGTCTGCCGTTTTGCTATTTTCTATCTTACTGATTTTTTGTTTTTCTGTTCCTCATTTCCTTCTTTTGTGTTAATTGAATATTTTTTAGTATCCCATTTTAATTCCTCTGTTGACTTTCTATCTTTCTCTTCATTATTATTTGTTTCTGTAGGTTTTTTTTTTTTTTAAGATTTTATTTATTTTTTTGAGAGAGAGAGTACATGAGAGAGAGCACAAGTGGAGGGCAGAGGGAGAAGCAGGCTCCCCACTGAATAGGGAGCCCGACGGGGGGCTCCATCCCAAGACCCGGGGATCACGACCCAAGCTGAAGGCAGATGCTCAACCGACGGAGCCACCCAGGTGCCCCTCTGTAGGATTTTTAAAAATGCATTTTTAACTTATCCCAATCTACTTGGAGCTATATGGAATTACTCCAGATAAAATACAGAATACTTGCAATAGTATAATTCCATTTATCCCTTGTTCTTAGTGCTATTTTTTCATATACATTACATCTATATCTGTTACAAGCCCATCAATACAGTGTTACACTTTTTTGCTTTAAATAGTCATATGTCTTGGGCACCTGGGTGGCTCAGTCGGTTGGGTGTCTAACTTTGGCTGGGGTCATGATCTCAAGGCCTTGGGATTGAACCCCAGGTCAGGCTCTTGCTCAGTGGGGAGTCTGCTTCTCCTTCTCCCTCTGCCCCTCCCCCTGCTTGTGTGCATTCTCTCTCTCACATAAATAAAAAATCTTTAAAAAAATAAAATAAAATAAAGTCATATGTCTTTTAGATGAGGAAAGAAAGAAAAATATAAACCGATTTTTTTTTACACTTACCCACATATTTTTTTTTAAAGATTTTATTTATTTATTTAATTGACAGAGAGAGAGAGACACAGCGAGAGAGAGAACACAAGTAGGGGGAGTGGGAGAGGGAGAAGCAGGCTTCCCGCTGAACAGGGAGCCCAATGTGGGGCTTGATCCCAGGACCCTGGGATCATGACCTGAGCCGAAGGCAGTCACTTAACCAGCTGAGCCACCCAGGTGCCCCTACACTTACCCACATGTTTACTATTTCTACTTTTTGGTATAAGAATCTTAAAAAATATATATATATTTTTTAACCAGTGATTGTACTTACAGGAATTTTTATGGCAATAATTAGAGATGAGAATAATTTTTTCATAATCATGTTTTTCTCATTGTTTCTTATAATAAAATTTGAAATAATTTAAATGTCTAAAATAAGAAAATCATTACATAAACTTGTGTTACATACATAGGATGGATAAGCACATTTTTTTTAGGATGTTGGTTAACTGAGGCATATATAACGTTGTTTAGTTTTTAGGAAAAAAAGACTGAAAAGAAATATATCTAGATATTAATAGTGGTTCTTTCTGGCTAATGGATTCTTTGTTTGCATTACTGCCTTTTGTTTATTTACACTATTCTGCATTTTCTAAATTTTTACAATATATGTTCTTTTATAATCAGAAGAAAAGTGAAATGAGAAAAATTCAAGATTAGGGAGGTCATGTTATATAAACACTGGACAGGATCTTTGAAACTAGTTAATCATAGTATTGAGAATAAATAATTTTCGTAAATATATTTATCAACTTGAATTCAGGATAACATATGTCTTTAGTTTGACAAGTTTGAAGCATAGACGGTAAGAAGGCAAATTGTGACAAGAAGTATATGAATTTATATATTATTCAATATATTAAAGCCTATTCTGTTGGTAGGCTTAGCTTTTCTTGTGTGATTTAAAGATTGCTACAGGTCTGTAAGTGTCTCAAAGTATCTCCCTGATTATGGCTTCCTGAGCCCTTGAAATTCCTATGAAGCAACTCCTTTTGTTTTCTTCCTCTGGAGAACAGTATGGACGTTCTTCAAAAAGTTAAAAATAGAACTACCCTATGACCCAGCAGTTGCACTATTAGATATTTATCCAAAGGATACAAAAATACAGATTTGAAGGGATGCATGCATCCCAATGTTTATAGCAGCATTAGCAACAATAGCCAAGCTATTTATCAACTGATGAACGGATAAAGTATATATATGTATATATACATAATATTTATAATAGAATATTATAATGGAATATTACTCAGCCATCTAAAAGAATGAAATCTTGCCATTTCAACAATGTGGATGGAGCTAGAGTGTATTATGCTAAGTGAAATAAGTCAGTCAGAGAAAGAAAAATACCATATGATCTCACTCATATGAGGAATCTAAGAAAGAAAACAAACATACGGGAGGAGGGGGGAAAAACAAGGGAGAGAGGGAAATAAACCATAAGAGACTCTTAACAATAGAGAACAAACTGAGGGTTGATGGAGGGAAGTGGGTGGGGGATGCACTAGATGGGTGAAGGGTATTAAGGAGTGTACTTGTTGTGATGAGTGCTAGGTCTTGTATGTAAGTGAATCAGAACCACTGATTTCTACTCAGAAATCAATATTGCACTGTATGTTAACGAAGTAAAATTTAAATGAAAAAAAAAAAACTTCTTTTGTTTTCTTCCAATGAAACCTACCTTATTTTACCTAGCAGGGTAGCATCCATTGACACATAACCATGGGTTATTGTGGGACAATAACCTCAGGACATTCTGATGAGGAATATTTTGACAGTTTTGGTAAAGACCAACAGATACATAGCTGTCAGAGTAGGGCAATTCTAGACAGAATTCTGTGGTGGGGTGGGTGGGGTGTTCTAGAAAGTTCAGTGGCAGGCTGAAGGTACCGGGCACTTTATAGGGTTGGTAAGTGGGTAGAAGAGAGAGTAAAAGAAAAAAAGGAGAGAGAATACCAAATGGAGATGCAAGAATCATCCAGAATTTATTCATTCAATAGGCTTATTTGCACGCAGTAGGTATTAAGCTTATATTCTCCTTCAAGTAACATTTGTCAGTGACCATTTACTCCCACAGTTCCTTGCTGCTTGTTCCTTCATTGAGATAGACATCAAAGTCCTTTGTAAGGTCTACAGTTCTTTACCTAGCAAGATATGTTTATTATTTTGTCCTTTACACCTTCAAATTCCAAACAGTTGCCTCAGTAGTTAAATTAATATCTAATAAAGGGACACAGTGAGTGTACCATACCAGGGAAAATATATATGCTAGTTATTCAGGCCTTCCAAAGATTATACCTCTTATTCCTTGGCTGTCCCACATGGTGACAACTCTTTAAGATGAAATTTAAAACTAGATGAGAGAGAAAACAGAGATCTGCAGATGCTTTTGCTAGATGGGCCTTTCAAAGTCTTGTAAGGTAAGTTGCATTGTCAGCCTCTGTTCAGTCTTCTTATAGGAGCAGTCCAAAGGAAGGAATTCTTAAATCCACACACACAAAGTCAGAGAATCAGAATATGTTGGGATGTAATAAATTGAAATCTAACTCTTTCATTGTACAGATGAAAAAGATTCAAGTCTTGACATTTGATTGACTTAACCAAGATTGTAAATAATAATAGCGGAGCCAGGATTAGAACTCAGGTCTTTTAGCTATTAATCTAATGGGTTTCCACAATATCACATGGCCCCAAGTCCAGGTATTAGATACACACCTTCAAAGCCCATAAAAACAACAAACAAAGCAAGGCAAAAAGCCAAAAGCAAGATCCTGCAGGTCTGACATCAAACACTGGGAGAAAATGTGTGAACAATAGGTGAATTAGAATCTTAAGCCACGCCTTCTTTTGTAAAAAGTGGGTTATGTCAACTGTACTAAATAATTTTTTCCTCTTAAAATTGCTAAACAAAATAGGTTGCTACTTCACCGGGCCCTGAGACATTTTTTGATATCAAATGACGTATATCATTTGAAATCTTGCTTCAACTGACGTGAGCAATGGTTTTTAGCAGACGAAGAGTAAGAATGAGCCTGTCGTGTCCAGATGCCTGGCTGAGTGCCACAGGAGTCAGAATAAGGTCATGTTTATTCTATCGGACATTTTATTCTTTATCTGGACTCTATGAAGGCAAAGAACATGATAATGAAGTCCATTTGGTGACCTAAATTGGGAGGCCCTGTCAATGTGAATGAGGGCTGAGAAGTAAAGTACAGTAAATCCAAGTTCAGACATGTGTGCCAGGGAAGATACAGCAGGACTTCACTCTGGAAGAAACCTAACAGCTTGGATCGGAAATGAGTTCCAGAAATTCTAGGGATAGGAAGTCACTGAAAATGATAATGACTAAAAAAGAAAGGGGGAATTATAACAGTTTACAAAATGATATAAGATTATAATACTGTATAGAGAAAAAGAAGACCCCAAACAAAAAGGTACAACGATGCACTTATGTACATTGTACATTATATTACATACTTTTTGAAACCTACAATTAGAAAGATTTCCATTATTATATTGGGAATATAAATATTTTTGGTGTGGAATTGGAGGTGGTGCACAATAACCAAGTGAAGAGATGAATTGCATATAAAAGGGACTGTGAGTACAATGTGAAGGTGTTAGTAGTATCCCCAGGATCCCATTTAAATTAAAGACAAAAGAGGAAGAATTGAAAAAGAGTAAGAGAAGGAAATTGCCATTTCTGCCTTCTGTTGTCTATTATGTTTTTCTCTCTGCTGCTTCATCTAGAAAAAAACAGATTTTTTTTTTCTTAATAAATCCTTGCTAATTTCTAGGTCTAGGGAAGAACAGCCAGGCCACAGCTACAGCCCATGGCCAGGTGGTCAAGGTGAGGCTCCCATTATAATCCTATGAAAGTATTCTTATGTCTCAGGGGGCCAGAGCCAGGACTGGTCAATTTTTATCATTCTCCTGTATTTTTGGAATTTGAAGGGTTAGAATTCTCTCCAGGTGTCTTTATCAGAGCATATAGCAGTCTATTCCCCACTATTTAAGTAATGTCATGATGAAATTCAGCACATGTGATTGCTATGTAGTGAGATTCTTTCAGAAATCAAATGCCATTGGACCAGAGATAGACTTTCCCTGCACAGTTGGATGGAGTAACTAAGGTGCCCTTTTCAGCAGATACTTTTACAGAAACCCAACCTCCCTATCCACAGGAAATGTGTTTCAAGACCCCCAGTGGATGCCTGAAACCACAAATAGTACCAAACTCTATATATACTATGATTTTTCCCACACATACATACCTATGATAATTTAATGTATAAATTAGGCACAGTAAGAAATTAATAACAATGACTCATAATAGAACAATTATAAAAATATACTATAATAAATATTATATGAATTTGGTCTCTCTCTCAGTCAAAATATCTTATTATACTGTACTCACCCTTCTTCTTGAGATGATATGAAATGATAAAATGCCTACGTGATGAAATGAAGTGAGGTGAATGACGTAGGCATCGTGATGTAGCATTAGGCTACTAGTAACCTTCTGACAATCAATGAGAATATGTCCAGATATGTGAGGTTCATCTGCTTTTGACTGTGGTTGACTGCAGGTGACTGAAACTTTGGAAAGCAAAACCACAAATAAGTGGGAACTACCTTACTTCATGATAGTAGAAATCCATTAAAGATTGCAAGAGATATTTAAATTAAAGGCTGACTTACCCAGAAATGTTAAAAGACCTAAATATACAAATTCTCATTGAGCCGTAGGTAAGTAGCAATTTAATTGTTCTGCAAAAATATAATAGAAATGATAAGTGATATATGATAAGTAAAAGGGAACAGAATTATAAGAAAAAGAAGCATGGTTTTTAGTAAACATCCATCTAGCCTCCAGTTTTAAGAGGTTGATTCACCTTATAATGAAGACCCCTCCTGGGATCTTAAAAGCAACAACTTTAGATTATCTCCCAGGAGAAGATTTTCCACTTCTGTATTCTGAAAGTCTGGCTGTTTAAAAATGTCAGATGTAACACAGCCATCTAGAGTGCTCTGCTCTTCTCCAACTGGCACATATGCTGTTTGTGATCATTTTCTCAGACCAGCATGCTATTTTGACAGAGGGCACTGTGTCAGCATTAATTTACCTCACTATATCCTTTCATGAAACAATCCAGGGAATCCTAAACCATGTCTTTCCTTTACCTACTCAGTTCTGTGTATCTGAAAGATTTAACTCATAAAGAAATTCAATGAAAGGCCACAACTCTTCAGATTTATAGAGCAACCAGTATTATATGTGCTGTAAGACAGTAAAAGGGGCATCGATGTCTGTGAAGGTACAGTGGTGATTAAAAGGAATTTATTAGATGCGTCAGATAAAAGTCATTACTGAAAGAATTGTTTCTATGTTCAAAGACCTTCAAACAAGTGCTTTATGGTTGAGGGAAACCTGTTTCTGATTCAACTAATATTTGTGGGATTTATTAATGGGTACCTGCTACATAGGCCAGGCATTATTTATTTCACTTTAGTCTTACTCAATGCCAAGTATTGTGCTTGTGCTAGGGATACAAAGACAAATAAAACATAATCACCACCTTCAAGAAGTTGATAGTCTAATAGGGGAGAGATTCACAAGTAATTGAATTCAGTAACAATGAGAGAGGCAAGCCTGGAGGGCTATGGAAGTACACAGAAGGGGTTAGGCAAAGTCTTCTTTAAGACTTTGAAACAAGTCTTAAAGAAGGATAGAAGAAGAAACAGCTTGAGCTAGGGCCAAGGGCTAAGAAACAATGCTTCAGTGGTACTGGAGAACAGAGAAGGGTGTGGGCACTGGGGGGAAAATGATGGCCAAAGAGTCAGGCAGACTCCAGATCATGCAAGGCCTCATGTGACATGTTAAGGAGCTTCCCTAGAAGATATTTGATGAAATATTTTGTTCCTAGGGAGAATTCTGTGGGGGAAGCAGTTTTCCAAACATTGGATCGAAAAGGCTTCTTTAACATAGAGTCTGTGAGAAGCTTAAATATGCTAATATACAGTGTGATTCTCCAGGGACATACTATACAGTTTTCCGACTATGAAACACTTAAAAAGATCATCTTTGGGGACTAAAGTTCTAGAGGCACACTTTGGGAAGTAATGCACAAATCTTTGGGGGAGCCACTAAAGGTTTTAAATAGATCTGTGATATGGATAAGTTTGCATTTTAGAACACACTGGTAGCATTCCAGAACTCTGGCAGGAGTGTAGGAAACAATTGTAGAGGGACAAAATTGATGGCAGAGAGGCCAATTAGGAAACCATTGTTCCAGGGGAGTAAAAATGAGGACCTGTGCTTAGTAGTAGAAGGAAGATAAGAATTAAAAAAATGTTTAGGAGATTGACAAAACTTGATCATTGATTGAATGTACGGAGAGTGAGGGATAGGAAAGATTCAGTTTCTAACATGGGTAATCAGGTGGATTGGGTACCAAAGCTGAAGTAATTATAAGAGGAGGCATAGGTTTAAGAAAGATACTATGAGTTTAATTTAAGACAAGTTGAGATTGAGGAAATCTATATCATAACTAGGGGAAATTTTAGGATATAGTTGGATGTGAGTGTGTGATGATTGGATGTTTCTCTTAAACACCCAGATTTGGTAGTCAACAGCATTTAGGTGTAGTTAAAATTATGACAATGTTAAAAATCACTCAGGAAGAGCAAGTAGAATTAGAAGAAATATGGACCCATATGGATACATGGATAACTGTTAAACTAGATTAAAAGTATATATATACATACCTATGTTTTTAGGATTATAGGTGCATGTAATGTATATTTCACATTATATAACAGAATCATGATAAATAAATAATAGCACCTCCACTAAATTTGTAAATAAGGCACGGTACTCAGGATCTTAATAAATATTATTCTAGATTTAAAAAAAAGAAGAAGAAGAAATATGGACCAAGGAGAGTAACTGGGGGAATTCCAATAAAAGTGTTTACATACATAACAATTTCAAAACCTGAGACAACTCAAACCATAAACACAGGCTGCTATTTAAAAACACCAACAACACAATATTAGATCTATTTTAGTGATGATTTTAGATCTACATTAAGTTCATGCTTTTCTTTACTTAGACTTTATATTTGTCTATATCAAATATTATAATAAGCATCTCCACTCCCACTCCAATTAAATTACCAGAATTTTTTCTTTTAACTGTGAAATGCTTTCCTTCTTTTCATTGCTCTTTGAAAACAGATTTGGCAGCAAATAGAGATTTGAACTGAGGCCATCATATTTAAACCTATGATTTTGCAGGTTGCTAGTGGTGGCTCCAAAATTTCTACATAGGAAGGGTTTGGGCTGGTTGAAAGAAGGTGCTAATGCAAGGTTTAAATAAGAAATGTTTTTGATAGGATTGAATGTTTCTTTGGGGAGAATAGGGGTTGATGAAAATTATGCATGGGGTGGAAGGAGCTAACTTTTCCATAGAGCCTCCACTTGGCTCCATGATGCTGTTTCACATAATTAAATATATAGCAATTAGTGTTCTTATTTATTTATTTATGAGAGAAAGAGAGCATGAAGGGGGGAGGGGCAGAGGGAGAGGGAGAGAGAGAAACTTAAGCAGGCTCCACACCCAGCGCAGCACAGAACGCAGGGCTCTATCTTACGACCCTGAGATCCTGGCCTGAGCCAAAATCCAGAGTCAGATGTTGATGGACTGAGCCACCCAGGTGCCCCTGAAGCAATTAATATTTCCAGCTGATATTAAAACTAACCCTCTAAGTAGCTAATAATGTGTCAACCTGAAAAACAGCTCCTGCAACTAAATTGTGCTAAGCCACATCTTCATTGTATATCTAATACCTAATGTAGATTGTTGATTGAATTACCTATTAACATTCTATTTTTTAGTACATTGAGGTTGCTTTTTTTTTTTTTATTTTAAAGCAATGTGGTAGAACTTTCAAATAAAATCACCCATGGCAAAACACAGCTTTACGTAGTATCTACCATTGTTGGCTCTCAGTCTTTTTATTGTACATACTAAAATTTTTACATAATCATCTAAATCCTTTGTGGAAAGAGAGTATAAATAAAAATGAGTAAATAAGTATATGCAGCATTGTACCTATTATGATAAATTATACATAAGATAAATTATATATCTCATTCACTATTATGTTGTAAATGACATATTTTGGTGTTTGTGTTGCAAATTTAATGTTATATGAATGTGCAGGATTATTAAGCAACACAGAACAAACTTTAAAAAAATTGTGAAATATTCTGTATGTTAATTAACAGTAATTTAATAGATTATACCTCATTGATTTGAAGAATTAAAGCAATTAGTTTCCTTGGCACAGAGTTTTCTTCCCAGGAGTAATTTAGGCATCACAAAATCTGTCATGTAGTTGTAACATTGGGAAAAGCGAGGCAATGTCTCTGTTGTATATGCTGTCTCTAAATACAGCTTTGCAGTAGACAGTTTTGCCTGGAATCCTTGCAATGGGTCCAATTAAGTTGAAGCTTACTAAAATCAAGGTGGTTTTCAATGCCCAGTTTCATGATCAAAACAATGTTTATTGTGAGGTTCTGGGAATGTCAATGCATGACTACTTCTTTAACACAAGAGATAGTGTTTGGTTAAATAATAAAACTATGGCGACAGTTACTTTTTCCAAAGGCTCCTTTCTTTCAAAGAATGCCCAAGAAAGGGCATTTTATAACAATAGAGTCTGTAAATTTAGAGCAGAAATAGTAAATTACATCTCTTAGGACCTCAAAGGTGGTGCTTAAATTTTTTTTTATTTATGAAGAAGAAAGCATATAATAAGAACAGGAAATACAGGTTTGAAGAAAAGATGTTCCACACTTATTCCTTGTCATAAGAAGTTGGAAGTTAGGCACTGAAGGTGAGATTTTAGTTAATGAGATAGACGATCATATTAACTAGTATTTCTTAGGAAATTTAGCTCTGGTATGTCTTATTTTTCCCCTTATACCTGGTATGACTTAGGAATTTCCTAGGAAATTCTCATAAAGTCTGCTCTTATACATGCATAATGGTAATGTTTATGGGAACGTATCTCCCCTGCAGAAAGATGTCAAGTACTTCTTTGATCTGAATTTTCTGGTTTCAAACTGAAAAGGAACCTCAGAATGTAGGAATCTGGAGTTTAAGGATGACTAAAAAGGAAAAGTCTGCATAGAAAGGCTAAGGAGAATTTCAAGATCCCAAGGTGGTTAGAGGTACCATTTCCACACCCACATCTCCCCTGCTGCATTCCCAGAACATGAACAGTCCAAAAAAGACCAAGGAAAATATACTTGAGAGTCAAAGAATAGTGAAATAATGTTAGTAGGGAAAGGAACTAAAAAAACTTCATTCAGATATATGTAATAATTTTCTTATGCATCTTCATTAATCAGAGACAGGTTTTATTTATGTCATCTTATAAAAACCAGATCACATGAATGACCAAGAAATCCAGGCAGATCTTTCTGAAGCAATTTTGATAGATTTTCTGTTTGTTTATTTATTTATTTATTTTTAAAGGAAACTTCTTTTTTTTTTTTTTAAGATTTTATTTATTTATTTAACAGAGAGAGACACAGCGAGAGAGGGAACACAAGCAGGGGGAGTGGGAGAGGGAGAAGCAGGCTTCCCGCTGAGCCGGGAACCTGATGCGGGGCTCCATCCTACGACCCTGGGGTCATGACCTGAGCTGAAGGCAGACGCTTAACAACTCAGCCACCCAGGCACCTGATTTTCTGTGTTTAAATATTTCTTTTACTTAATCCACTTTCTAGTAATATATAATTAATCCACAGTAAATTATAGATTCAGTATTGGTTGATTTGGAGCTAACATTTATATACCTGTGTTATTTCTAATCATATTTTCAATTTTAAGAAATGGCTGTTTTTTGTCATAATGTGGTTTATTTTCTTTTTAAATATAATTATATGTACATATATAATATGCATTATTTATATTTTATATAAATAATGTTTATATTCATAATTACTGTTTGTTCTTATTATAAAAAAGACTCTAAACTGTTGTTTCAAAATGTTAATCAGCCTGATTTTACATATAAACACGGATTACTTAGCTAATATCTGAATGCCTATGAATGTTCTTCCATCCCTTTCATCTTCTCTAGTTCTCTCTGTAGCCATCACTTTCAGCCACTGTTCTATCTCCCTGTTCCTGCTAAATCATGTTGAAATGGCCTTGTCTAGGAAATTGTGAACTCAAACATAGTAAATCTAGATTTGGCAAAAGCTGTGAAGAATATTTTCACTGAAAAAAAAACCAAACATTTTCTAAAGAATCTAATTTAGAACAACATTCTTGAGAATGGACATTCAGCACACAGGGCACATACAAGATGATCCATGGGGTATGTGATAAAACTGGTGTTTCTGTTTCTATTTGTGCTTCCTTATTCTTTTAAAATTTCAATCTTTGCATGTTTTACAATGTACGCAATAGGTTCATAATATGTTAGTCTAGTCAAGCATATGTAAATTTTTTTTTTTACTGCTGGGTATAAGATCAAAGAAATTAAGAAATCATAAGTGTAAAGATTAAGAACATTTTCAAAAAAAAAGAATATTTGCTCAGTAGTCTGATAGACTTAGATTTGATTGTTATTTCTAACACTTACTAGCTATGTGATCTTAGGCAGGTTGCATAACCTCTCTATGCCTCAGTGTCCTCATCTGTGGAACAGTAATGATCATATAATATATAATACTTACCTTATGAGTGTTATAATAATATAATGCTCTCTTGAAGAGTAAATTAAATGATGACCGTAAAGCACTTAGTACTTAGTATATATGCAAAAATGTTGGGTACTTATATGACTGGAAAAGGTCATGTGGAAACCTGTGGAATAATAGACCCAAACTCAAGGTTTTCTTTCACTGAGACATGGATTAGAATTTTGTTATGGTCTGAGAAGTTTCAATTATCACATATTATTTAGACAGATATGTTCATATTTTAAAGAACAGTCTACAAAATCACTTTTCTGAAACCAATGAACTAGCACATGATGGCCTGAGTTATACAGTTGATTTTAGTCCCATTAAAAAAATATTTATTCACTCAATACAGATAGAAATTGAATGCCTGAAGTACATAATTCTTGGATCCCTGAAGGCAACAGGGTTCTTTTCATATTTTTCATATATGAAGTTTGCTGATTTTCAATATTATTGCACAGCTCATCCCATTAGAGAGATTTTTTTTAAAGTAATCTCTAGGTCCAATGTGGGGCTTGAACTCAAGACCCCAAGATCAAGAGTCCTATGTTCTACTGACTGAGCCAGCCAGGTGCCCCGAGAGAATTTTTGATTTTTGTAAAGAAGTAAAATAAAGTAACTGACAACGATTTCACACTCAAAAATTATTGTGCATCAAATTTGTGTGTGTGTGTGTGTGTGTGTGTGTATGATGAGCAAAAGCTCATTAATAATAAATATGGGAATCCTGCAAATCATCCTAAAAAAACTGATCTACTGATAACTTGCTCCAGAATTACAGAATTAACAACAGAATTTTAAAAAATCGGTGAGAAAATAAATTTTTATTCTCAGGAATGTAGTCTTACCTCACTGAGATTTGGAAGTCTTCTTCAGTCTTTTATAGTAGAACAGGATTTTTTCCCCCTAAAGCCTTGATAAAGATCAAAATACATTTTAAAAGGTTTGTTTTTTCAGTTTTGGCTGTGTTGACCCAATCAGTCACTTGATTCAGAGAAACCTCATGAAACCTGAGTGTCAAGATGACTGCATAATAGTTTTGTTTTGTGCTTACTATGGAATTCTATGAGGAAAGGATGAAAAGAAAAGGCAGAGGGGCGCTTGAGTGACTCAGTCGGTTAAGTGACCGACTCTTGATTTTGTCTCAGGTCATGATCTCAGGGTTGTAAGACTGAGCCCCGAGTTGGGCCCCGCCCACGCTGTGCTGAGCATGGAGCCTGCTTAAGACTCTATCTTTCCCTCTCCCTCTACCCCATCCCCTCACAACCCCCAGTCTCTCTATCTAAAAAAAACAAAAACAAAAACACACCACTTTTTTTTTAAATTTGAAGAGTAAAGGCAGAAAATGGAGTCTGAATATTTATGACAATTGACCTGACATAAGACTTTCATCTAAGTCAATATGTGACTTTAGCAGAAATTTATCTTAAATAAATATATAATGAGAAAGCAAATTCAATAATATATTCATAAAGCGCTCAACATGCTCAACAAAAATGTATGAAGCACCTATTACATACAAAACATTGCAAAATTCTGGAAGTGAGGTTGGGAGAGATGAAAAATAGTAAGATATACAGATGAATGAGACATGGCCTTTCACCCCAAGGAACTTCCACTTTGGTGAAGGAGATGCACTCATACAAGGTAGGCATAGGAAATGTAAAAACAAAACAAAACAAAAAAAATGGTGGGGTAATAGAAACTACTGGGTTTGGATCTTAGGCTTGGACTCTAAGTTTCTCTTACTTATTGGTCTAGACTAAGTTGCCACATAAAAGACAGGACAGCAAGTTAAATTCGTTTAAGTAAACAATGAATAAATTTTTAATCATCAGTATATCCTATTACACGGGACATACACTAAAAAAATTACTTTAAAAAAATCTGAAATTCAAATTTTACAGGGTATTCTGTATTTTTATTTGCTAAATCTGGCAACCCTATCTTAGGCAACGTGCTGGTTATTTATGCTTTGCCAAGTCCATCCATCCTTTTCTGCTCTATGTCCCTCCTGGAAGCTGGTCCTATGATCGCTATTTCCTGTACTCTCTTACCAGTTGGCTTCTTGTTGAATTCAGTCAGTGGGAGGACCGGGAAGGAAGGGTAGACAGTATGAGGGGAGAGAGGTTAGGTTTTCTTTCTTGCCTCTTCCATGCCTCAGCAAAGCATTGTTGGTGGTGGCAGTCTTCCTCTGTAACCACAGGTCATGCCTGACAGTTCCTCCTACATGACTTCAGCTTTCCTGAGACTCTGGTCACACTTTTTCCTCCCATTGCTCCTTCAGTGTTGGGAAGAGCAACAGCTTTTCCTTTGCTACTAACCTCTGGGTGATTTAGCATCTTTTTTGGTTTCCCTAACTTCGCCCATTTCTTTGTAGGTAGTCTATTTTTTAGAACCACTGAGTTAAATTCTGTTTCCTTCCTGCCTGATAAAGCAAGTCTCTTTAACTTCTTTAAGCCTCATCTTTTTATTTTATAAAATGATGACAAAAGCACCTCCCTCAAACATTTTTTGTACAGAGATTATATATATGGATATTTTGGTGGGGAGCTCTAAAATTTGAATTTATATTTAGCACACTATATTAATGACTCTTTCCAGCTGTGGTATGGCTGAGTAGTGCCTATTGAATCAAATCTCCTATGGATAACAGCTATAAACTCCTGACCAAATATTAAAATCAATTCTCTGAAGGAATTGGATAATGACCCAAAGCAGGCGGATAGTGGAGTAGAGTTAATAACTGGATGAAGAGAACAGCACTGGGTAAGTTTCTCATTTTTGTAGCTTTTGGACTGAGGACATACCCAGTCTGCACCAAATGGGGAAGCTAAAAATCCAATAGTCTTGCTGACTGAAGAACCATAGGACAGAGTTTAGGACAACTATTACCACTAGAAATTGAGGGAGGAAATCCAAGAAAGGAGGGTCCTAGAAAGGGGGAGTTCCAAATTATATGTATAAACTCTTCCCAAATTTCTGGCCCACCCCTGAATCATGCCCATGTGGGGCAGACTCAAATAGGCCAACTAAAACTAAAGAACAGTACTGAGATTTAAGCTGCCACCTATTGCAGGAGAGTTGGTAGCTTGAGTCCCACTATTTTAAGTGTCTATTAAAACAATGAACACTTTTCAGAGAACTATAACAGAATCTAGAGTCTCTACAACATATCACTCACAATATCTAAAATACAATCCATAACTGCTTGAAGAAACAGAAAACATGAAAACTTTTAAAGAGAAAAAACAATCATCAGAGCTTGATCTCTAAGAAAACACAGATGTTGGAAGTATCAGACACAGATTTTATTTATTTTTTTTTTTTTAAAGATTTTATTTATTTATTTGAGAGAGAGAATGAGATAGAGACAGAGAGAGCATGAGAGGGGGGAGCATCAGAGGGAGAAGCAGACTTCCTGCTGAGCAGGGAGCCCGATGTGGGACTCGATCCCGGGACTCCAGGATCATGACCTGAGCTGAAGGCAGTCGCTTAACCAACTGAGCCACCCAGGCGCCCCCAGACACAGATTTTAAAACAACTGTTATAACTATGCTTAAGGATATGAAGAAAAATATGCTCACAACATATGAAAAGATAAGAAATCTCAGTAGGGAAATAGAAACTCTAAAAAATAAAAATTCTAGAACTGAAAAACACAATATATGACAAAAATATCCACTGGATGGGATTAGCATAGAATGCATATGACAGAAGAAAGAATTAATGAACTCAAAGTCAACAGAAGTTATACAAATTAAAGAACAGAAAGAAAAGATTGAAAAAATTTACAGCCTCAAAGGCCTGAGGAACAATATCAAAAAGTGTAACATTTTATAATTGGAATCCCAGAAGAAAAGAAGAGAGAAAATGGAGAGAACAAGATATTTGAAGAAATAATGGCTGAAATTTTCTCAGTTTGGTAAAAGAAAGAAATTTATAGCTTCAAGAATCTCAGAAAGCCCCAATCAGGATAAGCCTGCAGAAAAGCCACACCCAGTCATATCATAGTGAAACCCAAGGTGAATAGAAAATCTTGAGAAAGAGGGCCGAGAAAAATGACACACTGTATAGAGGAATATTTCAAATGTTCAAATGAATTCAAACAATTTAAACAACCTCACCAGTAACAAGGAGGTTAGAAAACAGAAGAACAATATCTTTAAACTGCTAAAAGAAAAAACAGAAAACCCAGAATTCTATAGTCAGCCAAATATATCTTTCAATAATGAAGGCAAAAAAGTACATTTTCAGATAAAAAACAAACAAACAAACAAGAGGATTCATTGCTAATAAACCTGAGCTGCAAGAAATGCAAAAGCAAGTTCTTCAGGTAGATGGAAAATGATAACATAGAAATTCAGATCTTTAGGAACGAATGAGAAGCATTTCAAATAGTAAATATGTAGGTAAATAAGTATTTCCTAGCAATTGACATGAAAATATTTTTTTCTAAATGCAGTGTCACTTTACAATAATGTATATAAATATATGTGAAAGAGTAATAGATCAAAAGTTTCAATGGAGACACCCAGATACAATCGAGGCCACATTCCAAAGGGTATGGTAATCCAGTTGCAGATTTTCAAAGGAAATAGCCGAGAATATGTTAGATGATTCACCCATGTTAAAAGTATAACAGTTTTGGAGTTTTGGAAGGTTGAAAGATTTTTAATGATGATTAATTTAGAGACAGCTATGTTGTGCTGTAATTACCACCTTTTACCATCCAAAGGGATTGGAAGTGAGTCCAGTGAAAGGGGCCTCAATGGGACCAGTTGGCTAGCTTGATATGTGTTTCCCATGATTGAAGGGCACAAGTAGGTTTATTTAATTTATTTATTTGCTAATTCAGCTTTATTGAGATATACATACAGTAAAACGCACCTGTCTTTTTTAGGTATACAGTCCTATGAGCTCTGACAAATGTATGCAGTCATATAAGTGACACCATGTCATTACCCCCACAAGTGCTCCTTTGTAGCCAATTTCCTCATACTCTCAGCTTCTAACAAACACTGACTTGATTTTTGTCCCTATAGTTTTGTCTTTTTGAGAATGTCATATAAATAGAATCATATGGAATGTAGCTTTTTATATCTACCATCTTTCAATTATCATATTCCTTTTGAGATTCATTTGTGTTGTTGCATATCTCAGTAGTTTTATCAATGAATTTGTCCTAATCACCAGTTGATTATTTTCGGGTTGTTCCCCAGTCTTTGCAATTATAAATAAAGCTGTTTTAAGAATTTGCATATAGATCTTTGTGTGAACATGTCTTCATTTTTCTTGGGCTAGAAGTGGGGTTTCTGGGGGCAATATGTTAAGTATATGTTTAACTTTATTAGATTGCTGTTTGACTCTACTTGGGAAATCTGCAAGATGGGTTCCTCAATAGCTTTAGCAGGAGAATGAAGGAGTGCTTTCTGCTCTACCAGAGTATGCTGGGTTAAGGAATACATGAGTACTTTACTATAAATCAGATAACCTTTGTATCAGTTATTTATTACTGCTACAACAAAACCAAATGCAAACACCAACCCAAAATATAAGAACTTAAAAACAAGAAACAGTAATATATTTGCTTACAATTCTGCAATTTCGGCAGGACTCAGGGCTGGCTTGTCTCTGTCGTGTTGGCTGGAGTATGTCTGCTCTGTGTTGCTGGAGAATCTAAAACGTCTTCACTCCTGTATCTGGTGCCTCAGCTGGCATGACTGGATTACCTGGGGTCTGGCAGAGCCTCTCTCTCCAGCAGAGTAATTGGACTAATTTACATGATGACTCAGACTTCAAAAGTGTAAAAATGGAAACTGTAAGGTCTCTTAAATTCTAGGCCTGGAAGTCACATAGAATCACTTTTGCTTCATTTTATTAGGATCATCCCAGTTTCAAAAGGAAGGAAAATAGACCCCATTTCTTCACGGGAGGAGTGGAAAAATCACATTGCGAAAGGGAAATGGGATGAGGGGTGAATGTTAAAGCTAGCTTTAAAAGCAATTGCCTTAGCCAGCACTGCATCTGTACTAGATTCTATCCAATATTGCTACTTGGAAGGGTAATAAGGACCTCAGAAGAAGGGAAGTGGAGATGTGCTGTGGGAATCTAGGAGCTGGGAGAGAGTAATTAACTGCCAGAATAAAATCCATTCACCCAGGTTAAGGGCACTCAAGTTGAGAGGCCTTTAACAGGGTCAAAGATTTCCAAATAGCCAATAAAAATGTCCCATGTGAAAAAAGTCAGTTACACATCTTCCAGTCCCAGAGAACACAAAGACACCTCACAACAGTAATAGTCATATACGACCTTTCTCATTCTTTTCATATCTTCTCCCCTTCCCATCCCAACTTCAACTCTGTTGGAAACCAAAAATCAGAAACCATTCTTAATACGCTAGGGAAAGAAGAGCAGGGAAAAAAGGGAGGACTTCTCTCACTCCCAACTTGCACATGTCCAGCCTGCAACAGGCCCTTGTTGGGAGAGGTAGAAAGATTTTAATGTTAAAACAACGTTGGCATTTTGATTATTACTTGTTGTTGGTCATTTATAATAATGTACTCGGACTGTATTTGTGACCTAACATGATTGTAGGACTTTACTTAATGGTGGTCAGAAAATATATGGGGGCCTGCCTGAGCTTTAATCCAAGGGTAGGAGAAAAACAACTCACATTGAAAAGTTAAAAAGAGTAGTGGGAAACAAATAAATTGTTTAAAATACCAGTTATCTTGTTAGGTCTGCAATAGGTGAGTTTCCATGATAGTTAAAGAATCATTTAAAAGTGAAAAACCAATTAAGCAGATATCTGGTATCCCATCACATATACTAGAATGTTCCATCATTTAACCAACTGTGTAATCACATTACACAGCGTGCAAGTCAATCTCTCTGTGTCTTATATTTTTTTCACGTGTAAATGAGATAAATTATATCTGTCTCATTGGGTAGATTAAGTGCTTAGAACAGTGTCTGGCAAATACTAGCTGTTCAGCAAATGATAGTTATCATCATCATCATCATCATCTGCCCTAAATCTTTTTGCTGAATTAAGAATTTTAGCAAGTCAGTTTTTCATTTTCCTTTTATTAGTAGATACTCATCTTTGGGCTTTAAAAAATAATAATATTTTTATAATGCAATAATATCCTTAAAATGATTGAACATAGTAAGTGTTCAATAAATGGTAGTTTTTAGTATGGTCACTTCAAAGCAAACACTTTCATCTTTCTTTCTTCCCTCCATGTACTAGCTATATACATGCTGGTGCTCCATTTTTAATCTCTTTGGATCTCAGTTTCTTACTTTACCTACCTCACAGGGTTGTTATGAGGAATAAGATCATTTTTGTGAAAACACTTATAAAACACTCTACAGGGGCGCCTGGGTGGCCAGTCATTAGGCGTCTGCCTTCGACTCAGGTCATGATCCCAGGATTCTGGGATCGAGCCCCACATTGGGCTCTCTGCTCTGAGAGACGCCTGCTTCTCCCTCTCACACTCCCCCTGCTTGTGTTCCCTCTCTCGCTGTCTCTCTCTCTCTGTCAAATAAATTAAAAAATAAAATCTTAAAAATACCCTCTACAAATATGAGTTAGCATTCTTGTTTATTGTACAGATTACTTCTTTTTTTATATTATTTATAAATCTCCTTCAAATGATTTTGAATGATACTCAATATTTTTCTGTAAGAAAACAGAGCTGAAATCTCCATTCGCATATAAATTGCTTTCTAAAAGTAGGTGTGTATTTTCTAGCCCTTACACATAGAGGCTGTGATTGCAGGGGAAGTACAAGATCCCACTAGCCTCCCAGTTTTTCTTCTTGGTGCTGAGCTACTTTTCTACCTCACCTGAAATTTCTTGATTAGTGTTTCTAGAAGGATGGACAAGAAAAGTCTAATATCTGATAACACATTCATATTTTACCTGGAGAGGTAAGGCAAACTTAGGTGTTGAGAGAGGGGACTTTCTCCTAAAACTTCTCAGAACGAATTAATTGATTAACTAGCCCAGAGTTAGCTAAGAGCATCCATCCTACAAGTATGAGATCGTAAGATGGGTAGATTTCTGCGGAAGAGCGAAACATGATCACAACCATCTAAGAATAAATAGTTCAACAAGCTTTTATTCTATTTATGTCCAGCAGAAGGTGGCTGCTTCCCTAAGATGCCTCCCACCAGATGGTGACTTCTCAGTTCATTTTTAACTACCTGCAAAATCATGGCACAGGGCTCTGACCTCATTTCATTTTAGAATTCACCTTTTGTTTCAGCACTATATCACTATAGCTTCTGATTTCCTCTGGACAAAAAAGTTCCTCAAAAGGCAGGAGGTCAAAGTCATGGGCAAACACATATGCACATGAATATATTTACTTTTATAAACAACTTACTCTTCATAATCCATCTGTAATAATGGGCAACTGATTTTTTTGTTTCAGACCAGGTTCCCCTCTCTACATACATAATAACAACAATCTCTATTGACTTATTGACTCAAGGAATGAAAACTGATTTTAAATTATTCTAAAGAAAACCTAATTATGAAGACATTGGAAGTTCTCTCTCTATAATGCATTGTAAAGTCAATCCAATAGATTGGATCATCTATATCAATCCTCATTCCCCAAATTTCCCTTTGTTAGTATTCATGACTGAGAGTTGACAGCACAATTATATATTAAGGCTCTAGGAAAATCGGGGTAAGGAGTCACTAGGGAGCTTAGCCACCACTCTAATCAATTACTTTGTTTTGCCTGGATTTATGACCACACATTGCCCCCTTAAAATTAGCCTGGAGAAGGTATCCTTTTTTTTTTTTTTTTTTTTTAAGTAAGCTCTACTCCTAACATGGAGTTTGAACTCATGCCTCTGAGATCGAGAGTCACGTACTCCACTGACTAAGCCAGCCAGGTGCCTGAGGAACAGAGATATCTTAGAAGTAGGTGCTACTTGTAGGAAAAGGTATACAGCCTGTAGAAGGATCAGGATCTGCTCATCACTACTATTGAGAAAATAACTCGCAATAAGCAAAAGATGGGCTATTTTGTTATTTTATTGAATGCAGTTTAGCAAATGATGTTTTGGAGAAATGACGGTGCTATACTGCTCTGCCATCAAATATAAATTCATCTCAACTGTTTTCATCTTTCTTTTCCAGGATGAATTGATTATTGGACTGAGTACAACAAATAGGTAACTGGGGAAAAGTGATATGTACATATGAAAAATAATATTAGTTAAAAAGAAATAATGAAAATATTTATGATATAGTTTAATAACTAATGATAATCACTCTCAGCATCATATGGAGAACTTTTGTTGCTGTATACTTTTTAAATTTTCAGATTTTATAGCATAGAACATTACAGCTATTACTCCAAAAAATGTGAAGTTGAACATTTGAGAATAACTAGTCCAGCATCCTAATTTTACATATGGGGGAACTAAAGCCCATAAATATTAGGTGACTTTCCCAAGAACACACAGCTAACTTACGGCAGAAGATCATACCAAATGTGATCCTACATCTTCTGACTCTTAGTTTTGCATTCTTCCCACTCCCATGCACACCATACAGATAATTGCTTTTATATTAAAAATTAATTCATGCACATAGTTAAAATTATACTAAAAAAGTAGTCCTCCATCTTAGACATCCATTGAATTTATTCGGAGGGGGTACCTGGGTAGCTCAGTTAATTGGGTGTCAGACTCTTGATTTCAGCTCGGGTCATAATCTCAGGGTTGTGAGATCGAGCCCTACATTGGGCTCCACGCTCAGGGTAGAGTCTGCTTGAGATTCTCCCTCTGTCTCTCCCTCTGCCCCCCCCCCCACTCTCTCTCTCTCTCTCTCTCTCTCTCTCAGATAAATAAATAAATAAATAGTAAATAAAATCTTTTAAAAAATTAGCTGGAGGGCGCCTCGGTGGCTCAGTCGTTAAGCATCTGCCTTCGGCTCAGGTCATGATCCCAGGGTCCTGGGATCGAGTCCCACATCGGGCTCCCTGCTCAGCGGGAAGCCTGCTTCTCCCTCTCCCACTCCCCCTGCTTGTGTTCCTGCTCTCGCTATGTCTCTCTCTGTCAAATAAATAAATAAAATCTTTAAAAAAAAAAATTAGCTGGAGACCTGTTAAAACTACCAACACCAGACTGTATCTAGATCAATTATATCACAACATCTGCCAATGGGATCTAGGCATCACTAGTTTTCAAGGTTCCCCAGGTGATTGCAATGAGCAGCCAAGTTTGAGAATCACTGTGCAAAAATAATTATAATAATTATAATGAAAAACAGTTGTCTTTTGCCTAACTCCTTCTAATTCCCTAGTCTACTTCTTATAATAGTTCTCAAAGTTTGGGCCTGGGACCAGCAGCATTGTTAAGAGCTTCTTAGAAATGCATATTCATGGAGTCCACCCCAATCTACTGAATCAGAATCTTTGAGGATGGGACCCAGTAAAATATGATTCTTATTCATGTTAAAATTTTGGAATCCCTACTCTATAGGCTTCCCTTTTTCAACTATTGTTAGTGATTTCCTCTGTGTTTACCTCCATCTCTGAATATGCTTATAATCCTATTTCTTATTTTGACAATTTTCTACTTCATGTATTGACTTCCTGTTATGGCAATTCAGAATTTATTTAGTTCTTCGTACTTTTTCTCCTGCCCTCATCCTTCCAGTAGAGTTATGTCATATTTTTTTGCTGAACCAATAAGTCTGTGTTTACATTATTAATACTATAAAATGTTTTCTGGAAAGCCTAGATAAATCTATGCTTATATGCCTTTTCTTACATAGTTATTGTTTGTCCTGAGGTTAATAATTGCCTAGTTTGTTTATTGGTTTGTTTTCTATGTATCTATTCTTATTTTTTTGTACATACTCCACTATATCTGTTATGCCTATTAATATAATTTTCTAAATATCCAACTATGAGATTTTGTGTCCAACCCATTTGGAATCCTATGCCCCTCAGCCCTCCATCATCCTGTTCTGATCTGGAGTGCTCATTCTCTGAAGTCTGTGGTACAGCTGATATCCTAGAATTTGGCATCATCTTTGACTTCTTTCTCTCACGCTATCTTCAGTCTGTATGGAAATCTACTGCTTCTACCTTCAAAATGTATCTGGAATCTGCTGCCTTCTCTTGATCTCCTCTGCTACCATCCTGTCCTAATCACCATCATCTCTCACCTAGACTGAAATTGTTTCCTTAATTCTTCCACCCATCATCCCCCCTTCAAACTATACTCCACATTGTGGCTTTTAAAAACAAAGTTCAGATCATGTTTCATGTACTTATAGTTAAGTGTAAATAAATAAAGGAGCTATGTGCTGTTTGTAAAATGTTTGTTACTTCATGTGTATGGGGTGGGTGGAGATGGGTTGGGGGAGAGAATAGGTGGACAGATTATGGGTGCGGTAATTCTGTATATCCTCGCACTGATTTCCCTGTAGTAGATCTGTGTTATGGGGGAAAACAAACAAACAAAAAAATGAAACATTTATACAGTGAATACTTACTATGCACTGCAAGGATACAGAAATAGAACATGTGATGTTAGCCTGTGAAAATTTACAAATTTTTATAGGAGATAAAACATGTACATACATTACACTGGACAAAACAAGGTTGGATTATATCTAGAAACTAGTATTATAAGGCATCCTTAGAAATTCAGAGAGAATGCATCATTTTGGCTGACTAACCAAGCACACTATAGAGAAGGCAGGATTTGTGTTGGGATTTAAAATATGGGTAATATTTTCATGTGCAGAGACTAGATGGAGAAATTTTAGAGTGAGGTAACAGTGACAGTAAAATATAGAGCAAAGAAATATAAGGAATATAGATTAGGACAATTTGACTGATATATTGAAACTGTGCCAGAGAGTAGCTGAAAATTATGCAAAGTGTAGATAGGTTTTTATTGATGTTGAGCATTTAGTGGATTGGTTGCCCTCTTTTAAAATTGATTTAATTAATCCTTTATATATTATAGGCAGTAATAATAGCTCTCAGCTAACCCAAGCAAGTAGATTTTATTATCTCCATTTTATAAATGAAGGAACTTGAGGCCCAAAAGAGTTAAGTAACTTGCCTAAGGTCAGAACACTAGAATGTGGTTTGGTGAGTATTTGAACCTATGCAATCTCATTCATAGAGCCTGTGTTCTTAAATACCACCTATACTGGCTTTATTTGCCTATTATATATGTTGCAAATACTTTCTCCATTCTTCATTTATCATCTTAACTTTGTGTATGGTATCTTTCACTGTGTAGACATTTAAAATTTTTATGTAGTCATATTTTCAATATTTAAAAAATTTTTACTCAGTCATGTTTCATACCAAGAAAGGCTTAGTATGGAGAGTAATTAAAATATTCTCCTACTGAACACACTTGTCATGATGAGCAATGGGTTATGTATGGAATTGCTGAATCATTATAAGTATTTTCCTACTGTATTTTATTCTGAAGTTTTAGCTTTTATTTTTAACTTTATGATAATTAATCTTGAATCTTTTACTGTGTGTTTCTATGGTCTGAGGTAGGGATCTAACTTTAATTTCCCCCAAATGGCTAGCCAATTTTTCCAAAAATATGTTCTTTCGTTAGTGAGTTGACTTGCCACCTTGATATAGTTGATATTCAGAAATTAGCCATGTTGCTACACAATATACCAATTAGTGTTCATTCTGATTAAGAATTCTTTTAAATATCCAACCCTGGAAGGAATACCAATTAGAAACACTACAGTGTAAATTAGATAATGTTGGGTTCTTAATACCCAGCTGCCATAAATGTATCCAAGAACAGAAATTCTGGCTCCAGAGGTCAAATCTTCTGAAGGAAGAAGATGATGAAAGAAGAAAAGTTGATTTTTAATTTAGGGTATGGGTGGGAGAAACTATTGCCTTCTTCACAATTTGGTCTTTTATAGGCAAAATTCTCACATTTTGGATGACAATAATTGGAGAACATCTGGCACCAATTGAAGTAATGAGGACTTATAACCTGACTTTTTAGTAAGCAAATCTTTCCAAATTTTTCTAATATTTCCCAGCTTTGGACCAAAGGAAAAACCATCAAACAAAACAAGCATAAGGATAAATACTCCAATGAAGGCAATTGCCCTGGAAATGTGAAATTTAAGATGGGTTCTGGGGGGGAAATGCCAAATCTTTTCATTCCCTCCAGGACAACATCATACATGTATATCAGTGGTCCTTCTGTATAGAGTAGCAGGAAATCTATATGCACATATTGAATAATTTCCCCCCACTTCACTATATGCGTGCTCTGAACAATTCATGTCCTTACTTGCCTTCACAATGGTTCAGTGTGATCTAACACAGATTCAACCATCTGTCTGCATTTTCTTCCATTTGCAACATTTGTTCTTCCTGCTGATCTGACTGCTTCTCTTCTCTGCTTTCTGATTCAGACAGAGCAATCTGTTCCAGAAATGTACTTGTTAGCCAAAAGTGAGTACCTTGGACTACAGAAATATAAAATTCACCCCAGCTAACATTTAAGAAAACCGCTGTTTTGTTTTTTAAGCATATTGCCTGGCAAGCATTCCAAGTTCTTTATGACAGACACTTTTCAACCTGTTGACAAAATCAAATACATATAAATCTAAAACCATGCTTGGAAGAAATAAACAGTTTTCCTTGGACATGCCCCTGAGGATCTCTAGTGTCCTGGTTCATTAAGTTTCAACATTCCTTCTTGAGACGTGCTTCTCAGAACATCCTACTGAAATAACTTACTTTCCTCTTGAAGTACTTTCTTTAGTTGTTCTCTCAATGTGAGTCTTTTACTGGTAAAGCCTCAGTTTTGTTTTTTGTGGGGTTTTTTTGATAGTATATTTCATTTTCATTCTGAGAAGATCATTTCAATTATATATTATTTCACTATCTTCTAGCTCCCATTATCATTATTAAGACCTTAGCTGCCAGGGTAACTTCTTTGTGGGGAATCTATCTTTTCTTTCTAGTTGTTTTTAAGATCTTCTTCCTGTCTTTGTTGTTCTGCAGCTTCACGCTATGTGTCTACATGGGGTTTTT
The DNA here is from genome assembly GCF_964656455.1 of Halichoerus grypus. Taxonomy (NCBI): domain Eukaryota; kingdom Metazoa; phylum Chordata; class Mammalia; order Carnivora; family Phocidae; genus Halichoerus; species Halichoerus grypus. Next base: position 133,071,128 of record NC_135717.1, on the reverse strand, counting down.
AAATTTTTTACTGCTTGGGATTTATTGGGCTTCCTGAAAGTGACAACTGATGTCATTCATCAATTTTAGAAAATTCTTAGCCTTTATTTTTTCATATGTTGCTTTTCCTTATTTGAATTACCTCTTCCAGGAATTCTAATTAGGCCTTCTCTCTATATACTTTATGTTTACAAAACTCTCTTTAGTGTTTTACACCTATTTGTCTCTCTGAGCTGGCAATCGGAATGTTTTCTTCAGTTCTATAATCCCATTATTTATTCTAGTCAGCTGTGTCTAATCTGCTTTTTAATCCTCTGGTTGAGTTTTAAATTTTATTCATTACGTTTTCACTTTTAGAAGTTCAGTATTGTTAGTTTTCAAATCTTCCTGATTAGTTCTTGTTGTCTTTTTCTCATTGCTTATGTATTTCAATCTCTTTTTAAATCTCTTTTATATTTCTACAAACATATTAAGCATAGTTATTTTATATTTTTGTCTGATAATTCCAGTATAAGAAGTTTATCAGGGTCTGGTTCTCTGGTATATAATTTGCTTTCATATCTGGTGGATTGCCCCTTTTTGTGTTTGTGATTTTTAAATTATTATTAAATAATACTTAGAATTCTATCATAGAAATTTGGGCTAGCGTAAGAGCATGCTCCTCCAGGGAGGATTTGTGTTTTCTTTTCCAGGGGCCTAGAAACACAACACACCAATTCCACTTAAATTTCAACATTCCATTAGAATAAATTTAGGCTCCAAACCCTTTTGAAGGGCCACAATATTGTGGAGAGACCTTTTTTTTTTTTTTAACTTCTACCCAGAGCCAATTCTGAGACCAATCATCTATTTTACTATCAGCAGGGTCAGGTTTCTTTTTTTAAAAATGTCATTCTTGCCCTGAAATCGTAGGCCTTCCAGGGTTCCATCTTTATACAGTGTGATCTCTGATCTACTCAAGACTGTTCCTATGTACTCTTCTGCACAGTAGTTCTAAGCTACCATGACTCATAGAGTTGGCTAAGAATTTGATGACTTCAAGGTTTACATATCTTCCTAATCTTGTGTTCCTTCCTTAAGCCTGTTTTCAGTAGATTTCCATTACTTTGTTGCAGACTCATTCAATAATTTTAAGTGAATTATCCTTAATTTTAGAGAACAGTTTTAGCTGTCTGTGGCAGGAAGGTTTTAAGATCTCTAATCCACCATATTGCCATACTACTGACATTTTTATTTCTCTTTCACTTTTGAAGGATAATTTCACTAGATATACAATTGCTTCTAGGTTGATTTTTTTTCTTTCAACATTTTAAATATTTCACTCCACCCTCTTCTTGCTTGCAGAGTTTCTAATAAGAAGCCTGCTGAAATTCCTCTGTAATGTTTTTTTTCCCCCCTGCTTCTTTCAAGATTTTCTCTTTGTCTTTGGTATTCTGAAATTTAAATATGAAATGCCTAGGTGTGGGGATTTTTATTGTTTTTATTTTTGTATCACTACTGCTTAGTGTTCTATGAGCTTAATCGATCTGTTGTTTAGTATCTATCATTAATTTAGGAAGATTATTGGTTATTATTGCTTCAAATATTTCTATTGCTCTGTTTTCTCTTTCTTCTCCTTCTGGTGTTAAAATTATACATATGTTAGACCTTTTGCTTTTGTCCTCAGTTTTTAGATGCTCTGTTCTGTTTCTTTTATTCTTTGCTTTTCAATTTGGAAAGTCTCTATAGACCTATTTTCAAGTTCACTGATTCTTTCCCCAGCCGTATTGAGTCCACTGAAGGCATTCTTCATTTCTATTACTGTATTTTTTTATTTTTATCATTTCTTTTGATTCTTTCTGAAAGTTCCCATTTTTCTGCTTATGTTACCCATCTGTTCTTGCATGTTGCCTACTTTTTCCATTAGAGTCCCTAACATATATTTTAAATTCCCTATCCTTTAATTCAAACATCTGTGACATATCTGAGTCTGGTTCTGATAGCTGCTTTGTCTTTTCAGACTGTGCTTTTTCTTGCCTTTTAGCATGCCTTGTAATTTTATGTTAAAAGTCAGATATGTTGTATTGGGTAATTGTAACTGAGGCAGACAGATCTTTAGAGAGAGATTGTATGTTACTCTGGCTAGGAGATGTGCTGTTTAGTGTTCAAATTTCTCTAGTGCTCTTATATTTTGGTCTTTTCTGAGGAGCTATCAATCTGTGTAGATTTTTTTCAGCTATAATCCATTATTATTATACTAAAACTTTACTGGTATGGTGGTAGAGTGTGTGGGAGGAAGAGCATTTTATAATCATCTAATTGAGTCTCAATCTTTTAGTGGGCTTCTGCCTTGGGAATTGTGGCCTTCACAAGTGTTTCTATCCCTTCTTCAGTTGAATAGCTTTTACCCCATATTCCCTACTCTCTGGCTGCAATGTTCTCAGTCTATTTCCTTAAAGCCTTGTCCTCTGTTGAGTAAGGTTTTGTTTGTTCTTTCCCTTATGTAAAACAGGAAGGTAAGAGGGGTCTGGAGTGAGGAGGAATTACCTTTCCTCTCCTGGGATAAGTTTGCAAAATTGTGCTTTGGCAACAGCTTTTTCCCAGGAGAGTAGGCCTTTTTTATGGAGAAGTCTCTGGGTGTGGTTTGCAATTGTTACCTTCCCCACCCCTCACTCACCCACCGCCAAAACCAAGGATGAATTTTTGTGGGATCCTTACCATGAGCACTTGGACATGAGTTCCTGGACAGAAAACCCATGAAAGTGTGGGAGCCCCTCAAGACTGCAGTCCCTAGGGGTTTTTCACTCTCACACTAGTTCAAACTCGACCTTCAGCAATTTGTCAGAATTGCCATTTTTAAGTGTTCCTGCCAGTTTATGTTTCCAGTGGTTTCTGCTTCAGGTAGGCAGATTTTGATTGCTCTTTCTCTCTGGTACCTGCCTTTCCAGATTTCAGGGTATTGGTTTGCAATAAGGCATCAGTTCTCAGGCGGATCCAAGAAAAGTCACTGATTTTTCAGTTTGTCCAGATTTTTCTTATTGTAAGGATGCAGTGATAACTTCCAAGTTCTTTACATGTTAGAGCTGAAATTAAAAGTTTCACTATTGGGGTGCCTGGGTGGCTCAGTTGGTTAAGTGTCCAACTCTTGATTTTGGCTCAGGTTATGATCTCAGGGTAATGGGATCAAGCCCCACATTGGGCTCTGTGCTCAGCGTGGAGTCTGCTTATCCCTCTCCCTCTGCTCCCCACCCCCCACTCTCTCTCTCTTTCAAATAAATAAAAAAATAAAATCTTAAAAAAAAAAGTTTTACTATTGGGGCACCTGGCTGGCTCAGTGGGTAGGGCATGCGACTCTTGATTTCAGGGTAGTGAGTTCAAGCCCACATTGGGCATAGAGCTCACTAAAAACAAAACAAAACAAAAAAGTTTCACTATTGACTTTTACATTTTCACTGCAGTTTGAGTAATGCTTTGTTTTCAAACAAAAGAAAAGAATACTGCCTAACTTACATAAAAAAGTATTTGTGGGGCATCTGGGTGGCTCAGTTGGTTAAGTGTCCAACTCTTGATTTCAGCTCAGGTCATGATCTCAGGGTTGTGAGATTGAGCCCCAAGTTGGGCTCTATACTAGGCGTGCCTCCATGCTAGGCATCTGCTTAAGATTCTCTCTTCCTCTGCCCCTCCCCCGCTTGTCTCTCACTCTCTCTCTCTCTTAAAAAAAGAAACCAAAAAAAAAAATGGAATTTGTCAGAAGGATATTGAGAACAAAGACAGCTCTGGGGCATTAATTAATAGGAACTATAGGGAAAACTGATGGAGGGAGGTGGGTGGAGGATGGGCTAAATGGCTGATGGTAAGGAGGGCACTTGTGACGAGTACTGGGTCTTCTATGTAAGTGATGAATCACTAAATTCTACACCTGAAACCAATTTTGCCATATATGTTAACTAACTTGAATTTAAATAAAAACTTGAAATTACAAAAAAAAAAAAAAGAACTATAGGGAGAGTTTTATCAGCAACATTTTAGTTAGGATACCTCCACTGAGATGAGTGAATTTCGACTATTTTCAGTACCTTAATTAGTATATTCAAGATTTGAATTTTAGGAATTCAGGGAAGAAGGTGGCAGAATTTTCCAAATCCTTACACAAAAGTAGAGCAAGCAACTAGATTGCAAAACTATTTGCGGAGGATTTTTAACAGAACTAGATGATAGGATATCCTCCCAAACGCCAAAACACCAGTATCTATAGGTCTGTGTATTATCACTGCCTTGGTAGAAGAAACCTGGGGAAGCAATAAGGCATGTGACAGAACTAAGAACAGCATAATACCTGAATAGCCAACAGGTATTCCTGGAAATTGCAGTGGATCAATTCGAGAACAGCAGCTGCAACTGGGAAGAGTTTTGCCCAATCCCTTAGATGATAAGGCATGATGTAAGGACTGCTGGAACCATCTATCTCCAATTCTCAAAATTAATTCACCAGAGTTTTCTTGCAATAGTGAGCCACACACTAAAAGAGAAACTTCTGAGAGTAACATAAATTTTGAGAATAGTGATAATAGAGACTTAAAAAGGCAAGATTTGGAAAATAATGGGAGGGGGAGAGAGCCAGAAAATCTTAGAAGTAAACCTCTAATTTTTTAAACACTATGTGATGAAACAACAGAAAGAGCTTTATGTAGGGGCACCTGGGTGGCACAGTTGGTTAAGTGTCTGACTCTTGGTTTTGGCTGGGGTAATGATCTGGGGGTCCTGGGGTGGAGCCCCATGTTGGGCTCCATGCTCTGTGTGGAGTCTGCTTGGGCATCTCTTTCTACCTTTCCCTCTGCTATTCCCCCCTGCCACCCCCCGCACCATGCTCTCTCTAAAATAAATAAATAAATCTTTAAAAAAAAGAAAGAAAGAAAGAGCTTTATGTAGTTAGACAAGCTATCTGCAACAACCCTCCTTCTTATAGTTTAAGGAAATGAAATTAATATAAAATTGAATAGAGAAGAATCACAGTCAAATCCCTTACAAAGTTACTGTAACATAAAGAAGAATAAGGAACAGATAATTTCCTTATAGACAATGAATCATGGAAAACACATACAAAAATCAGATCAGTACTGTAATATACTATTTCAAAACAAGCTAAAAGACATTAAGAAAATGATGCAAGGCATAAAAAAAAAACATAAATCAGAATCAGAAAAAGTCAGAAATAAGGTGATATTCTCAATAAAAAATTAAAAACAAAAGAAAATATAATTTTAGAAATAAAGATAACTTAAAAGTACCACAAGCATTAATAAATATATCAAATAATTCTTTAATAGAAAAAGAAGTAAAAAGGATGCAAATTTTGAAAAGGAAGAAGAAATAAAAAAGGGAAAGAAAATTAGAAAAAATGACAAATACTAAAGACAGGTAAAGAAGATCCAATATGTAAAGCCTTTGTGGCCCAACAATCTATATTGAATAATATATTGTATTATGTAGCATAGACATATAAAATGTGGGGAAAATTGGCACAGCACAAACATTTTTAACTGTACTAATACTAATTGGTATTGGATTGTTATTCTGAGACTACTGTGTATGTATGTGGGATAAAACAAATGAATAATTATGGGATATTATGACCTGTGTTCTTGAGAAATGGGACTCAATAAGGAAGAAACTTCTGGTTTCCATAGTTTTATTTTATTTTATTTTATTTTATTTTATTTTATTTTATTTTATTATTTTTTTGTCATAAGTGTACTCTTTAATCCCCATCACCTATTTCACCCATCCCCCTACCCACCTCCCCTCTGGTAACCATCAGTTTGTTCTCTATAGTTAAAAGTCTGTTTCTTGATTTGTCTCCCTCTCTCTCTTTTTTTCCCCTTTGCTTCCTTTCTTTTGTTTCTTAAATTCCACATGAGTGAAATCATATGGTGTTTGCCTTTCTCTGACTGACTTATTTCACTTAGCATTATACTCTTTAGCTCTATCCATGTTGTTGCAAATGGCAAGATTTCATTCTTTTTTATTGCTGAATAATATATATATTATACATATAATATTGTATATATTATATCACATCTTTTTTTTTTAAAACATTTTATTTATTTATTTGACAGAGAGAGACACAGAAAAAGAGAGGGAACACAAGCAGGGGGAGTGGGAGAGGGAGAAGCAGGCTTCCTGACAAGCAGGGAGCCCCATGCAGGGTTCGATCCCAGGACCCTGGGATCATGACCTGAGCCAAAGGCAGATGCTTAACTACTGAGCCACCCAAGTGCCCCTATATCACATCTTTATCCATTCATCTATCGATGGACACTTGGGCTGCTCCGACAGTTTGGCTATTGTAAAAAATTCTGCAACAAACATGGGGTTACATGTATACCTTTGAATTAGTGTTTTTATATTTTGGGGGATAATACCCAGTAGTACAATTACTGGATTGTACAGTAGATCTATTTTTAGTTTTTTGAGGAAACTCCATACTGTCTTCCACAATGGCTGCACCACTTTGCATTCCCATTAACAGTGCAAGAGGGTTCTTTGTTTTCTCCATATCCTCACCAACACCTGTTGTTTCTTGTGTTTTTTATTTTAGCCATTCTGACAGGTGTGAGGTGATGTATCCTTGTAGTTTTGATTTGCATTTCCCTGATGATGAGTGATGTTGAATATCTTTTCATGTGTCTGTTGGCAGTCGGATGTCTTCAATGGACAAATGTCTGTTCATGTCTTCTGCCCATTTTTTAATTGAATTCTTTGTTTTTTGGGTGTTAAGTTGTGTAAGTTCTTTATATATTTTGGATACTTTATGTATTTTGGATACTAACCCTTTATTGGATATGTCATTTGCAAATATCTTCTCCCATTCAGTAGCTTATCTTTTAGCTTTGTTGATTGTTTCCTTTGCTATATAGAAACTTTTTATTTTGATGTAGTCCCAATAGTTTGTTTTTGCTTTTATTTTGCTTGCCTCAGGAGACATACCTAGAAAAATGTCGCTGTGGCCAATGTCAGAGAAGTTACTGCCTATGTTCTCTTCAAGGACTTTTATGGTTTCAGGTCTCACGTTTAGGTCTTTAGTCCATTTTGAGTTTGTTTTTGTGTATCGTGGAAGAAAGTGGCCTAGTTTCATTCCTTTGCATGTAGCTGTCCAATTTTCCCAACACTGTTTGTTGAAAAGACTGTCTTTTTCCTGTTGTGTATTCATTCCTCTTTTGTCAAAGATTAATTGACCATATAATTGTGGGTTTATTTCTGGGTTTTCTAATCTATTCTATTGATTCATGTATCTGTTTTAATGCCAGTACTATACTATTTTAATTACTACTGCTTTGTAATATAACTTGAAATCTGGAATTGTGATACCTCTAGTTTTGTTTTTCTTTTTCAAGATAGCTTTGGCTATTCAAGGTCTTTTGTGGTTCCACACAAATTTTAGGATAGTTTGTTTTAGTTCTGTGAAAAATACTGTTGGTATTTTGATAAGGATTGCATTACATTGGTAGATTGCTTTGGGTAGTATAGACATTTTAACAATATTTGTTCTTCCAACCCATGAGCATGACTGTCTTTCTATTTCTTTGTATTGTCTTGAATTTCTTTCATCAGTGTTTTATAGTTTTCAGAGTACATGTCTTTCAACTCTTTGGTTAAGTTTATTCCTAGATATTTTATTGTTTTTGGTGTAATTGTAAATGGAATTGTTTTCTTAATTTCACTTTCTGCTGCTTTGTTATTAGTGTATAGGTATGCAACAGATTTCTGTACATTGATTTTGTATCCTGCCATAGTTTGTTATGAAAAATTATCTATCACTTGTATAATTGTTCTGCTATATGTTACATGTCTTTTTATTTCTGTCTGCTTTAAGATTTTCTCTTTAATTCTGTTTTTCAGCAATTTGGCTATGATGTACCTAGTTGGGGTTTTCTTTGTATTTATCCTACCTGATGGCATGATATACTTCAAACTTTCTTGGGAAATTTTCACCTGTTATGTCTCCATATTTTTCCTGCCTCTATTCACTCTCTTCCTTCCCCTTCCACGACTCCAATTATATGTATGTTAGATCACTTGATATCTTCTCACAATTCTACTAAAGTAGGTCTACTTATTTTCTTCATTTTTTCCCCCTTTCTGTTGTTTAGATTGCATAATTTCTATTGAAATTTCAGTTAACTGACTCCTTCACTTCACTTACCTTTCCCTCTGTCAGTTTTACCTGAAATTGTCTTTTTTTGGTCTTCATTTTTGGAGGGTACTCTTATTAGATACAGAAATATGGGTTAAAATTTTATTTCAGCACTTTAAAATGTCATTTAATTATCTTATGCCATTTCCAATTGCTGTATATCCTAGTCAATTTTTCATCTTAGATATTATATTTTCTAGATCAGAAATTTTCATTTGGATCTTTTTCTAAAAATAATTTTCATCCCTCTAATCCCTCTACTTACTCTGCCCTTTAGTTTATTAATCATGACTAAATTTTAATAGCTGTTTTTAAATTCTTATCTACTAATTCCAACATTTAGTCCAGTCAGGCTTGGTATTGATTTTTTCAATATGTCTATAGGCCATATTTTTCCATTTCTTTTCATGTTAATAATTTTTTGTTATGTACTGGACATTGTAGGCACACTGAATATTTTCTCTGAAAAATGTTAGTTTTTTTGGCAGAAGTTGACTAGACTAAATACAAACTCAGAATTCTGTCTCCCTTGGATGCACAGTGGCTGAAATGTGCTAAGTACCCCCACCCTTTCTGCTGTTGTTTTCTACTGGGTGCTTTACAGTTTCCCATTACATGAGCATAGTTCTGGGATCATCCAAAGACTTGGATGGAATTTTTATGCAGATTTTCAGACTCCCTTATTCTCAGGGTTCTCCCTTTACTTCCAGCCAGTGTGTCAGCTCTACACTTTGTCTTAGGATTCCTTGTGCCGCTAAGACTGCAGCTTTCTACTTGACTTCTAGCTACCCCATGCTCCACAGACTGGGAATTTCCCTCAGGCAAAAAGCCACAAAGTACATTTCCCTAATTGCAAAAGTCAACATTCCTTTAGTTTTTGTTTCCTTTTCATTGTTCCCCAGAGCCTTCAACTATTTTTTTTTTAATATTTTGTCCAGATTTTAAATTTATAATCTGAAGGAGGGTTAGTCTGACATATGCTACTCTGTTATTACTGGAAGCAGAACTCATTCTAGTAATCTTTTCCACTGTGTGTGTTTGAAAGCAAAGAGTGCTAATAGCAGTGAGCACATCTACCCCACGTTTTGATTTTAAATACCAGTCTCCACATTTATACCAGTTTTGTGGTATTTCTGCCAAAAATGTATAACCTTAATCTAATTATAAGAAAAGATCAGACACACAACTTGATGGCAACCCTGGACGTGTCCTGAACTTATCAATCTACATAATTCCAGAAGTGGGATTGAGTGGGATGGTATTAACTGAGTGAATGGTGCAGAATTTTCCAGCTGGGCCTTTTTACTATACTGTGGTTCTGACTGGATTATGACTTTTAACATATAATCACAGAAAATATTATGGTCCTTTTCCTCCAAGAAGTAACTCAATTGGGGTGACTGGCTGGCTTAGTCAGTAGAGCACACAGCTCTTGATTTTGGGGCTGTGAGCTTGAGTTCACATATAAGTTTGAGTTCATATAAGAAGGTACCATGTTGGGTGTAGAGATTACAAGGAGTAACTCAAAATGAAAAGGAAACACTAAACCATAAAATATACAATTTATATACTGAAAATAAAATATCTTCTTTCTAGGAAACAAAATAGTGATTTGGAACATATTCCTTTGTTTCTTCCTTTAGCTTGCCTCCCAGTGTTGGTTTCTATACAGTAAATGCAATAACCACTTCTAGTTTTGAAGAAGTGGCCTTGTGTAGGAGATGAAACTTTTTGTTCCAGCCCTGCCCCAGCTCTTGGTTACCTCTCAATCTTCTGTGCTTGTCCAAGTATCCTATTATATTTTTAATAGCTCCCAGTAGTTGAGGATGTTCTAAGAATTGTCAGTGTACGAAGGAAAGGACCTCAGCATCTACATTTAGGCTGACTGGAAGCCAGACCCTCAGCAGCTTTTAAAATTATGTAAATATATACAGTCCTGAGGGGCCACAAGTATAAGCCCCACTGGCCACCAGAATCAGGTGATCTGGAAATATTCTTTGGGTGGCAATCACAAAACTCAGGGCTTCAGATGACTGTATAAACTTGTTTCTGGGAGATACTGGCAAGCTAGAGGAAGGCAGAGGAAAAGTGCCAAGATAGCATCCACAGCCTACATTCCTTGAGAGCAGCTGTGTAGGCCACTAAATGTGTGCCAAACCTGAAGCCTGATCTTTAGTTCAAAGCTCCAGGACAAGCAAAGTGGCCTCCTTCACAGAAAGACTGGGGAATGTGCCTCAATCTGCTGTCTGTGCCATGCCTTTGAAGTGGTAGCCTGCCAAGAACTGTCCGTCTATTGCTACAAGCCTGGGCAACCCAAGGGTGCAAACCCCTCTGTTCACCAAAACCAGGTAATCAAAAGGGCATCCCTTGGGCATCAGCTGCAAAAACCATGCACCAGATGCATGTAAAGCTCCCCCCAAAGACACTGACACTTTGGAGCATGACAAAGGGTGAGCATAAAGATTGTGCCTGCCCACTGAAGTCTTTGGAAAGATTATAGTAATTTACCTGATAAAGAGTTCAAAGTAATGGTCATAAAGCTGCTTGCTGAGTTGGGAAGAAGAATGGATGAACACAATAACTTCAACAAAAAGATGAAAAATATAAGAAGGTAGCAAATAGAAGTGACGGAGCTGAAGAATACAATAAACTAAACTAAAAAAAAAAAATACACTAGAGGGGTTCAACAGCAGACTAAATAAAGCAGGGGAAAGGAGCAGTCAGCTTGAAGACAGGGCAGTGGAACTCAATCAGAGCAGCAAAAATAAAAAGAATGAAAAAATGAAGATAGTTTAAGGGACTTGTGGGACAACATTGAACAGATTAAAAGTTGCATTATAGGGCTCCCAGAAAGAGAGAGAGAAGGGGCAGGAGTCTCATTCAAAGAGATAATGGCTGAAAACTTCCCTAACTTGGGAAAGGAAGCAGATATCCAGATCCAGGAAGCCCAGAGATTTCTAAATAAGATGAACTGAGGGCTCTTGGGTGGGTCAGTCAGTTAAGCATCCAACTCTTGATTTTGGCTCAAGTCAGGATCTCAGGGTCATGAGATTGAGTCCCACGTCAGGCTCTATGCTGGGCATGGAGCCTGCCTAAGGTTCTTCCTCTCCAACACCCCTGCCCACTCAAGCATGTGCACTCTCTCTCTCTCCCTTAAAAAAAAAAAAAAAAGATGAACTCAAAGAGACCCACACTAAGACACATTACAGATCTTCCTCAACTTATGATAGGGTTACATCCCAATAAACTCATTGGAAATTGAAAATATTGTAAGCCAAAAATGCATATAATACACCCAACCTACCAACATCATAGTTTAAACTAGCCTACCTTATGTGCTCAGAACACTTACATTAGTCTACAGCTGGGCAAAATCATCTAACACAAAACCTATTTTATAATAAAATGTGGACTATCTCAGGTAACTTATTTAATACTGTACTGAAAATGAAGAACAGAATGGGTGCATGGGTACAGAATGCTGTAAGTGTATCAGTTCTTTATCCCTGCAATTGCGTGACTGACTGAGAGCTACAGTTCACTGTCACAGCCCAGCATCATGAGAGAGTATTGTATTGCATATCACTACCTGGGAAAAGATCAAAACTCAAAATCTGAAGTACAGATTCACAATATTGTAAATGCGTATTGTGTATTCAGTAGAAATGTGTATTGCTTTCACACCATTGTAAGCTGAACCATTGTAACCCAAGACCATCTATATAATTAAAGTGTCTAAAGTTAAAGACAGGGAAAGAATATTAAAGGCAGCAAGAGAAAAACAACTTATGGGTACCCATACCACACCCAAAAATCAACAGATTTTTCAGCACAGACTTTGCAGGCCACAGGGGAGTGACACAATATATTCAAAGTGCTGAAAGAAAAAAAGGAAACTTACAAGCAATAAAACTCTACCCAGAAGCGGCGGGGAAAATGGCAGACGGGAGGGCAGGAGAGGAGAAGCCTGAGAAACCGCAGCAAGCTGGAGTCGCCGGAGTAATGGAGGGGAAAGTTCCAGTTGCAGCGCTGAGAAGCGATCAGCTGAAGAAGAAGCTGCAGACCTCCCAACAAAGCCTACAAAGATCTCCAAATTTGGATTTGCCATAGGTAGACGACAAAGAAAGCCTCAGCCATATCCATCAAACTCGGATCAAGTAAGCCTAAAGAAACTGTTCCAATGCTTGCTCCAAAAACCCTTTCAGTAGCAACAGCTTTTAATGAAGATGAAGATAGTGAGCCAGAGGAAATGCCTCCAGAAGCAAAGATGAGGATGAAGAATATTGGAAGGGATACACCAACATCAGCAGGACCAAACTCCTTCAATAAAGGAAAGCATGGTTTTTCTGATAACCAGAAGTTATGGGAGCAAAATATAAAATCTCATTTTGGAAATGTCCATGACCAAGACAATTAAATGATGTCTTTTGAAATTGAGGTGTGGGGTGGGTGTAAAGTTAAAAGGAACAGTTTCCTTTTTTAAAGAATGGTATAAGACTATCTTTTTTTTTTTTTAAGATTGAGTGGTACACTAATAAATGAGAGTTTGAAATTTAAAAAAACAAAAACAACAAACAAACAAAAAACTCTACCCAGAAAAGTTATCATGCAGAATTGAAGGAGAGATAAAGAGTTTTCCGGGTAAACAAAAGCTAAAGGAGTTTATCACCACTATATTAGTCTTACAAGAAATGTTAAAGGGATTTCTTTAAGCTGAAAAGAAAAGGTGCTAATTAGTAACAAGAACACATATGAAAGAAGAAATTCCACTGGAAAAGTAAACATATAGTAAAGGTACTGGATTAATTACTTATAAAGCTAGTCTAAAGGTTATAAGACAAAAGTAATAAAAATAACTATGATCAAAATAACTAGTTAAGGGATACACAAAAAAGATGTAAAATGTGAAATCAAAAACATAAAACATGGGCACCTGGGTGGCTCAGTCGTTAAGCGTCTGCCTTCGGCTCAGGTCATGATCCCAGGGTCCTGGGATCGAGCCCCACATCGGGCTCCCTGCTCGGCGGGAAGCCTGCTTCTCCCTCTCCCACTCCCCCGCTTGTGTTCCTGCTCTCGCTAACTCTCTCTCTCTGTCAAATAAATAAATAAAATCTTAAAAAAAAAAACATAAAACATGCATGTATGTGTGGAGAGTAAAAATGTTGAGCTTTAGAAAAAGGTTCAAACTTAAGTTGTTATCAACTCAAAATAGACTTGTAAGTTGTTATAGTAACCTCATAGTAACCACAAAGCAAAAATCTATAGGAAATACACAAAAGATAAAGAGAAAGAAATATGAGCATCCCACTAAAGAAGGTCGTCAATTTACAAAGGAAGATAGCAAGAGAAAAAGGGAACAGAGAGGAACTACAAAAACAGCTACAAAAACAATTGAGAGAATGGCAATAAGCACTTATCTATTGATAATAACTTAAATGTAAGTGGATTAAATTCTCCAATCAAAAGACATAGAGTGGCTGAATGGATTAAAAAAAAATACCCATTTATATGCAGCCTACAAGGACACACTTTAGATATAAAGATACAAACAGACTGAAAGTAAAGGGATGGAAAAAGATATTCCATGCAAATGGAAACCAAAAGAAAGCTGAGTAGCTACATTTATATTAGACAAGATAGACATTAAAACAAAGACTGTAATAAGAGACAAAGAAGGGCATTATATAATGATAGAAGACTGAATCCAACAAGAAGATATAAGAGTTGTAAATATTTATGTATCCAACATAAAAGCACCTAAACATATAAAGCAAATATTAACAGACCTAAGGGAGAAATAGACAGTGCTATGATAATAGTAGGGGACTTTAATACCCTACTTGAATCGATACATAGATTATCCAGACAGAAATTTAAAAAGGAAACATCAACCTTAAACAACATATTAGACCAGATAAACTTAACAGGTAATTATGGGACATTCCACCCAAAAGCAGCAGAATACACATTTTTTTTTTCAAGTGCACTAGAACATTTTCCAAGATAGATCAAATGTTAGGCCACAAAATAAGTCTTAATAAGTTTAAGAGGATTGAAATAATATTAAGCATCTTTTCTGACCACAATAGTATGAAACTAGAAATTAATTATATAAAGAAAACTGGAAAATTCACAAATATTTGCAGATTAAACATGCTACTGAACAACTAAGAGGTCAAAGAAGAAATCAAAAAAGAAATCAAAATATACCTTGAGATGAACGAAAATGTAAAGGTAACATACCAAAATTTATGAGATGCAACAAAAGCAGTTCTAAGAGGGAAGTTCATAGCAATGCTCATCTCAAGAATCAAGAAAGTCTCAATAAACAACTTCTTTACACCTCAAAGATCTAGAAAAAGAAGAACAAATAAAGCCCAAAGTTACTAGAAGGAAGGAAATAACAAGGATCAGAGCAGAAACAAATGAAATAGAGAAAAAAGATAATAGAAAAGATCCAGGGGTGGTTCTTTGAAAAGATAAATTAAACTGGCAAACCTTTAGCCAGATTCATCAAGAAAAATAAAAGGACTCAAATAAATAAAATCTGAAATGACAGAGGAGTTAAACTGATGCCACAGAAATACAAAGATTCATAAGATATTACTATGAATGCCAAAAAATTGGACAACTTCTAGAAGTTTCTAAAATTCAGTCAGCTAGGAAACTAACAAATTTCAAAAAAATGATTTTATTAATAAAGATTTGTGTAGCTAAAGACAACACATTATTTATGACAAAAATATAAAGCTTTTCAAAAGATTAGTATTTCAGAAGAATAAATACAGTAGCTTCCAATTACAAATAAAACATGGTTTTGTTTACTAAATGTATATGAACTTTTTAGATTATTTTTTAAACGATCATCTGAGATACATAATATTCTAGCATTAAAATGGATAATCAATTATCTCAAAAATTATTCCCTACACATACTGCTTATTAGCATTTTGGACAGGTAAGTCAAGATGGATTAGGACCATGATAACTTCTAAGTCTTGGTTCTCCAAATGATGTAAGCCAGTCATCGCCTCTGACAATTGATTTTTTTTTCTCTATATAACACCTTGACTCTTCCTTTTTTTTTCCACTTGCTTGAAAGAATTTGGGATTAGGGGCACCTGGGTGGCTCAGTCAGTTAGCACCTGCCTTCAGCTCAGGTCATGATCCCAGGATTTTGGGATCGAACTCTGCATTGGGCTCCCTAATCTGTGGGGGGCCTGCCACTCCTCCTGCTTGTGCTCGCTCTCTCTGTCAAATAAATAAATAAAATCTTAAAAAAAAAAAAAAGAATGTGGGATCAGAATGAGAGGCACTGATCATTATTGATAATTTAAAAATCGAATGTCAATATTGAATGAAGCAAACCAAGTACAGACATCAGCTACATTAACCTAAGGTGGTTGAGTATGCAATTATTTGATCCAGAACATACTCTCTATCTCTGCTGATCATTCATTGCTATCAGTAACTATCTGAATAACTCTGGATGGCATCCTTGAGAGACTGCCTCAAGGATGTCTGTGATTGTCTACATCCATTTATAAAATATTTATGGATTAGACAAATGGTCAATAAGCACTTGAGAAGATGCTCAACATCATTAGCTGCTTGAGAAATGCAAATTAAAACAACAATTAGACACCACACTTACTAGCATGGCTAACATAAAATGACAAGCAAAAAAAAAAAAAATGCCAAGCAATAATAAGCATTAGTGAGGATACAGAGGAATTAGAACTCTTACTCATTGGTGAGATTGTAAAATGGCTCAACCACTTTGCAAAAACAGTTTGGCAGTTCTTCAAAATGTTACACATAGAGTTACCATATGACCCAGAAATTCCACCTCTTGACATACAGCTATGAGGGTGGAGAACATATGTTCACACAAAACCTTATAAATGATTGTTCACAGCAGCATTTTCATGATAGCCAAAAAGTGGAAACAACCCAAATGTCCATTACCTGATGAATGGATGAACAAAATGTAATAGATTCATATGATGGAAGATTATTCAGCCATAAAAAGGAATGAAGTGCTGATATAGAGGCTACAACATGGATGAAACTTGAAAATACTATGCTAAGTAAAAGAAACCAAGGCAAGAAAAGGCTACACATTATATGATTCCATTTATATAAATGTCCAGAATAACAAATCTATAGAGATACAAAATAGATTAGTGGTTGGGATGCCTGGGTGGCTCAGTTGTTAAGCTTCTGCCTTCGGCTCAGGTCATGATCCCAGGGTGCTGGGATCAAGCCCCATATCGGGCTCCCTGCTCGGCGGGAAGCCTGCTTCTCCCTCTCCCACTCCTCCTGCTTGTGTTCCCTCTCTCGCTGTGTCTCTCTCTGTCAAATAAATAAATAAAATCTTAAAAAAAAAAAAAAAAAAAAAAAGAAAATCCAAGTTATTTAAAAAAAAAAAAAAAAATAGATCAGTGGCTTCTAGGGGTTGAGGGGAGGAAAGAATTGCTAATGGGTGAAGAAGTTTTTGAGATGATAAAAATGTTATAAAATTATATAGTGGTGATGGTTACACAACTCTGTGAATATAGTAAAAACAAATTGTATACTTTAAAAGGGTGAATTTTATGTTATGTGAATTATTTCTCAATAATGCTGTTATAAAAAATATTTATTGACTACCCGTTCTGTGCTGGAAACTCTCTAAGTGCTGGGAATAATGTAGTGAAGACACTGAAGACCTGGCTCTTAAAATAGATGTGTCTGCTGAATCTAAGTTTGTGTCCCTAACAGACTGCACATAGTAAGGGAAAATTTGGCAGAATACTTTTCCCCCCATAGTAATTTTCACTTTACCCTTCTCTGTAGCCTTTTCCACTAAGAATACATAAAAAAGAAACTGTCAAAGAAGTAAAAGAGGAAAATGAGCTGTCACAGGTTATAAGAATTTCAAGAAGGTAAGAATGAACAAAATTATCAGATGTTTCAGAGAGGTCAAGAAACATACCCCTTGGATTTGGCAATTAGGAGGTCTATGGTAATCTCCTAGTACTGTTTCAGTGGAATAGCAAGGGCAGAACAATTTTGTAATTGTTGCACATAGCACAGTGCCTGAGACATAGTAGTTGCTAAAGATAATATTTGTTGGATTGAGAATAAGTGTGCTGTGAGAAAATAAAGACTATACTTACCTGAAGTCCTCATGAGTAGGGAAAATAGATAATGGGTGGATTTGAGGGAATATGAGTTAAAGGTTTTTAACCTTTTTACCTTAAAGGAATATGAGTTAAAAGTTTACACTAAAAATTTATTTTTAGTGTAAGAAAAATAGTCTGAGAACACGTTGCTAGTAGAGAACAAAAGTTTGTATGCAGTAGAAAGAGAAAAGGCAGCAAGGTGTGGAATAGGTGAGAGGGTTCCTCTGAGATTAACTTAAGTCTTTGTAGATACAGGTATATGTGCAGGGGTGGGCAAAAGTTTAGGGAAATAATATCTGATGGCTTCAAGTTTATTAATCAGGAAGTGAAATCATCTTCATAAAAGTGAGGGTGAATAGTAGGGAACCAAGAAGAGGGCTTGAAAAGAGCAAGGAAGATTTGGAAACAATTGTAAAGAGTGGAAATATAAACTTGCCAAGCACAATATAAACTTGCCATAAAAGGATTGCCAGGGCATGGTGAAGTTTCCAATGTAACTGATAAAATTATCCATTAATATGCCTAAATGCTTAAGATTTTGAAGTTTTCTTGGACATACTTTCTTTAAATGTCTTCCAAGAGCTATTTAACTTTGGGGTGCGTGGGTGGCTCAGTCGGTTGGGCAGCTGCCTTCGGCTCAGGTCATGATCCCCGAGTCCCAGGATCGAGTCCCGCATCAGGTTCTCTGCTCAGCAGGGAGTCTGCTTCTCCCACTGCCCCTCATCCCACTTGTGCTTGCGCTCTCTCTCTCCAATAAATAAATAAAATCTTAAAAAAAAAAAAAAGAGCTATTTAACTTCAAGGATAAAAAGATAAAGAAGGTGGGTTAATGCTATACTGACATTTTCTTATGTGTGTGGATCTTATTATTTTTAGAACTCAATTTAAGAATAATTCAGATTATAAACAATACTTAACATTTTTTCTTTAATGAAATTGTCAAACATAACTTGTGTTAACTCAGATATCATCTTTGTTCTCTTGGGCCACCTAAGACATGGATGAGACTGACTTTCCATCATCATCCTGTGGATTGTAGTGGTTCATAAGTTTCCTTAAGATGTATGTATATTCGGGGCGCCTGGGTGGCTCAGTCGTTAAGCATCTGCCTTTGGCTCAGGTCATGATCCCAGGGTCCTGGGATTGAGCCCCACATCAGGCTCCCTGCTTCATGGGAAGCCTGCTTCTTCTCCCACTCCCCCTACTTGTCCCTCTCTCACTGTGTCTTGCTCTGTCAAATAAATAAATAAAATCTTTAAAAAAAAAAAGATGTATGTGTATTCCCTGAAATCTTGTGATCTCATAATCATTTCTGGCTTGGAGCTCCTATTTCCATTTACTGAGTCTAGTTTATAGATCATGTACCTTTCTGCTCATGTTGCCTACTTCCTATTATGTTAACCCAGTTGTGGATTTTGGTCTTCATCCCAGTAGCCACTAGAAACATTCACAGAGGCAGAGATATGTAGAGATGACTTTGTTGAAGGTAGTAATATGCAGGGATTCTTATATCACAGTAACAGAAAACAACTCGTCTTGATGTCAACCTCCTGTACTTTTCTTACTCTTCTTACTTTTCTGTCCTCTATTCTAGGGAAGAAAACCTCAGTTCCTCCCACTCTTCAGTGGAGAGTCATTTAGCTCTCTATGTCTCCTACTGCCAAAGTCAGATTGAGATACATCTTGGCCTATGCAAAACCAATAAAATGCTCAACTGAACAAACAAATGGACCTTTTTAAGAAATCTTTTTGCGTCCCTTACATAAGTCTCTAGTCATTTTCATTTTCTGATTCTTTTTCAGAACTTATCATTAAAAATGTTGTTTTTCTTGCAAAAGATAAGGCCATTAGGCAAAATAATTCTTTATCTGAACTAAAAAGAAACTTAGATGCTGCCCCTCACTCCTGTATTGTACCAAAAAGAATTCCAGTGAGAGGCAGGTCACTTAGCTTTTCATACTCCTGAGTTTTATTTTATTTTTTTAAAGATTTTATTTATTTATTTGAGAGAGAGAGAACATGGGGGGCAGGAGGGGCAGAGGGAGAAGCAGGAGCCAGAGGTGGAGCTTGATCCCAGGCAGACAGGTAAGCGACTGGGCCACCCAGGTACCCCAGTATACTCCTGAGTTTTAAAAACTCTTCCATATAATTTTTTTTTTTTTGAGGGAGAGAGAGAATCTTAAGCAGGCTCCACCCCTAGGGCGGGGCCTGGCTGTGGGGCTCCTCAGGGCTTAGGGCTTGGCGCTTATCACAGGAGGCTGGATCTTACAACCCTGAGATGACTGAAATCTAACTCAAGAGTCGGGTGTTTAACTGAGTGAGCCACACAGGTGCCCCACTTTTGTATAACTCCTATAGTCTATAAAACATGCCAACTTTTCAAAGCAGACCATGTTTTTCATTAAGGCACCAAAGTCACATAATTTCTTCAGTGTTTTAATTTAAACTGTGGTATCATTGATAGGGATCTCCTATTGACCATCGTGGTGCAATCATCATTACATATACCTAAAAATCCCTAGGTCAGATTTTTCACCAAGAGAAAAAAAAATAAAAATTTACTTCGTTAACAGGTAGACCTCATTTTTCTTAGTTTGGTGGAGCTTTCCTCTGAAATAGCCAACAAGGTCTTATCTCTCTTTCCGAGGGTGGTTTGTTGAGCTCCGTGTGGAGAATTAAGAAGACTGGGTTTATGTCATTAGACCTACCACTAGCTGTTTATGTCAGCTAAGTGCCATAACTGAACCTAATTGTTCATTAATTGCTCCCTTACAGGGACGAATAAAGAAAAAAAAAAGGGACTGTTTGAGAACCGTTGAGAAATGTAAAGAAAATTCTTTCTTATTAGACATGCAATCAGTGAAATGGCCCAATGAGTTCAAGATAACGCTGTAGGGGTTTTGAAGGGACGGATCAATGGTGAGGAACACGGTGACAAGAATATAATCACACGCTGTCCTCACCAATGAGATAATACCTAACATATCAAGAAGAATAAACAGGAAGTATTTTAACAGGAGGATGAGAAGGAGCCTGTGATTTGAGCAAACCAGTATTCTTATTTCTAAGAAAAACACCCTCCTAGGATAAACAACAGCAGGCATTTCAGATTCAAAATGGTTTGGCTGTTAACATTAATGCAATTGTAGCTTAATGAAAAGGATTCCATGCTGTGACTACAAAATGTGACTGGAAATCATTACAATAGCGTTAATAACAGTAAGATAATAAAATGTCCAGGGCATGGATAGTTTTTAAAAAGTCATTACTAGCAGCAGTAACTCGCTGCTCTAATATGGCATTGTAAGGAATAGAGAAAGCAGGGAGATCACCACCTGGATGAGCAACATAAGCCTAGGTGAAGGAGCCCCTGGGTTTTGTAGAGAAGGGGGAAAGGGATGGCTAGAATACCAGAAGATGAAGAAAACTGGAAATACTGCTAGTTAGGCAGGGAAGAACGTCAGTGGCACATGTAAAAGAACATCTTAGCCGATACTCTATGTGTTATTCTGACTCTGGTGTTGTATTTCTTTTTGGACATTATAAAATTGTAAAATCGATGATCAGACTTTTTCTAGGACCTTCTGAGGAGTTAGAGAATCCTTCAGAAATAGAAGACTGGAATTGATAACTTAAGACAAAAAAACTGAATAGAATATTGATTGGGCTGGAGATGTGTGCAGGCCATTATTCACAAGTGAACTATGGATAATAATAATAGTAACTACCATTTATTGAGATTTATTCTATGCCAGGTACTGTATTACGCACTTTACAAATGGAACTTCATTTAATTTACATAATAAGGAAGGTGAGTATTTTCTCATGTTTATGAATAAAGGAAATTGAGGTTAATTAAATGCATTCCAAAGACTAGAATCTTAACATAAATGGGGAGTTCCAAGCAGGCATACTTCTAAGGAAAAATTTAGTAAACTCTGAGACCAGGTATGATGAGATGGTGTTATCTACTTTGTCTTCAGAGAAGAGATTAAGACTTGGGCCAAACTTGGGATGTTAGTGGAAAAATAATTATCAAAATCTTGTCCTCACCTTGCTACCTTTTCAAGCACTACTCATAAGTTGCTGATATTACTATGCTAAACAAATGAAAAGAACCCCAAATCTCATGGACCTTCCATTTTAGTGTGGAAAACATCATAAATAAGTAAACAAATATTAAAATAATTTCAGATAGTGATATTGCTATGGAGAAAATGTAAAGATGAAATGGGGGAGGTTAACTTTAATTAGGTTGGTTGCCTGAGGAGGCAAATTTGAGCTTTTTCTCAAATAATGTGAATAAGTCAGCCATCTGAAAATCCGGCAGAAAAGTATTTCAGATAAAGTAAATATTTGGGAAATGATCTGATTGTTAAATATTGAGGTCCTAGACTGTTAAAAGATTGCCAGTATTTTGGTAAATAAAAAGAGCTTCAGTTTGTCTTAATGTTTCCCCTAACTCTTTTACTATTTAGATACTCAGTGGTCCGGTCTGCTTCTAAGATCCCACTATAAAGATAGTTCGTGGCCTCTTGTGTGGAGGCCTCTTGTGGCCTTTTCAGCTTCTGTCCCAGCTCCTAAAGGAGAAAGGCATCTTTCTAACTATAGTGATTGTTTATAAAGACATATGCAATGATTCCTCCCATCTGTGTACAAATGTTTCTTTACGACAGTGACTTCACTACTTCTCTCATCAAGAGATAAAATCCTCTCTCCACACCCTTGAGTCTGGCTGGCCTTGTGACGTGCTGTACTAATAGAATGCAGCTGTCGGGCTTGTGAGTGTAGGCTTCAAGAGCTTCTGCTCTTGTCCTCTTGGGACACTTCCAGTCTCCTCAAGAACAAGAAACCACATGGAGACAGTGGCCCAGCCAAAGTATCACCAACTACCAGACTTTTGAGTCAGGCCAGCTTTGATCATGCATCCCTAATGGCCTCATAATGCAATGAGTGACCATCGGCAGAATGAGTGAGATCAGCAGAAGAACTACCCGACTGAACCCACCTCAAATTTCTGACCCACAGAATTATGAGCAAATAAAATGTTTGTCATTTTGAACCATTTAGTTTGTTATGCAGCATATATCAAGAAACTAGCTAGGCTCCAAAGATCTTTCTTTTGGGCTTTATGTTATCTTGCTCTGACCTGAAGTTGCTGACTGAATGCTCCTTCGAGAGTTCTCTTGAAAGGTGCCGGAACACGTTATACTAATCTTTCATGCCTTTTTCAGATGACATCAATTCAAATTATCTTATGTATGTGTATCAGCAGAAAGATTAATTCTACTTTTTTGATAAAGTATCCTTAACTTATTATTCTGAACTAACAGACATACGACACTGCTGAACTGAACAGATGGATTCAGAGTTCTTTCTCACTGTTCCAAACTTTCGTTTTCTTTTAGCACATGCTCTAAATTCCCAGTTTAGGAAACTTTTATATATTATGCTACTCACCAAGTATAGGTATCTAGTGTCCTGAGCACTAGAATCTTGACTACTAATTGTCTGTTGATTCCTAGTGTGTCAAGTACCCACCATTCCTAATCAAAGGGGCAATTTTGATTTGGGATGTTAAAAGATATAATTGAGAGTAATGGAGCTCACATTAATAAAGGAATCATACATAGTTCTAGCACACTATGTAGCTCTGGCCTTCAGTACTGCTTCCATCCCACTAAGATTTGGAAGGATATGAAGACACGGGTTATGACATGTCTTTATGGTTTTCCATTGTAATGGCTACACTTACTCCTTTTTGCTACTGAACAGATCCAGGCTGAATAATTCTTCAATTACAGAAGGATGCCTGCTGCAGCCCCTTTTAGGAACCTTCTTTTTTTATTGTTGTTGTTACTATGATAGTTTTATAAGGATCTATGAAGTTTGATGAGTAATCAGTTTCTGACATGAGTGTTGACTGAAAACCCTTCCTCTGCTATTCATAGTTCCACCATTCTATGGTTATTTGTGTATCATTTAATCAATACCCCTTTTCTACTTTCCCATCAGCATCAACTGTGGTGAAAGTTATCCATTTGCTGACCCACTGGGATTTGTGTGGTTTATTCAAGCAGGTGGGGTATACTAGTCTCTCAAATAATAGACTGACCATGTAATACCTCAGCCAGTTTCATTTTTAACTCCAGCTTTTCTGCATGGTGTCATATCCCTTTTAGACCACCGTCTTTCTGTTCCTAAGCTTATGTTCCCTTTTAGGCTAGGCACTCAACTTCCTGCTTCTTATTTGAAAAACAGTTCTCAGTTTAGAGTAGAAACAAGTGGTATTTCCTGAACTCAGTCGGTTGTTGAAATTATGCTCTGGTCATTCGCCGCATTAAATATCCAGCTCTGCACTCTTACCCATATTCTTTTTAGTGATTAACACGCACATCTTCTTAAGATGTCCTTTGGTTATTGTATTATGGTACATGAGACTTTAAACATTTTAAGATGAAAGTCAGATAAAGTCCATTAATGCTTTTTCATAAGGGATAGCAGATTTATAATTGGCAGATGTTTAGAGACTTATTAATCTATAAAATTTCATCTCAGAAATCGTTTTCTATGATTCTATGTTATCAGTATCTAAATGTGAAAGGTCAAGAGCAGAATGAGCTGGAAATATTTGTAGGACGTTAGCACGAAATTTTGAGAGATTTAAATGGGTATTGAAGACATTGGTTACCATTTACAAGTAAAACATAAAACCCTAAAACAACATTCCAAATTCATAGGTGTGATTTGGCAAACTAATATTTTTATTATATTTTTTGAATGACATAAGTCCTGCATGAATATGTTGTCATTGTGAAAAATTAATATACAAAAGCATGCAGAATAAAAACGTAAGCATCTCTTATCTTTGTTTGAGTTCCTTCAAAAGCCAACTCTGAGAAAATGACTTGAGAGTTTGGTATAATGTGAAAACTCCTGTTTTCCTCTTTTACTCACTGCTCACTGAATACTTTTGTACTCTGAGTGTGGGGTGATTTTCCCATGCTAAGCAATTCTCCAATTCTCTGTGGACGCCAGGTGGGTATCCTACAATTCAATTCAATTCTGACACTACTTGGATACAGCATCAGATCCCACAAGTTAAGGGCCCGATCTCAAAAGATTGCTGTCCCATTTCCGATGCCAATCACAAGTTCAGGTTGTCATCGGGGCTTCTGACTGACTGGGTATAAATCAGAGGTTCCCATAATCCCCTCATCAGGTTTGATAATCTGCTAGAATGGCTCACAGAACTCAAGAAAACAGTGTATTTACAACATTACCAGTTTATTACAAAGGATACAACTCAGGAGCAGGCAGATGTAAGAGATGCATAGGGCCAGGTATGAGGGAAAGGGTGTGGAAATTCCATGCCCTTTCAAGGCATACCACTGTCCCAGCATTTCCATGTGTTTACCAACCCGGAAGCTCTCTGAACCTGGTCCTTTAGGGATTTCATGGAGGCTTCATTACATATGCATGATTGATTAAATCATATGACATTGGTGATTAAGTCAACTTCCAGCCCCTGGCCCCTCCCCAGAGGTTGAGAGATGAGACTGAAAGTTCTAATCTTCTGGTCATATGGTTGGCTCCTCTGGCAACTAGCCCCTATCCTGTGGTCATCTAGGAGCTTTCCAAAAATCACCTAATTAACATAAACTCAAGTGTGGTTAAAAGGGGCTTGTTATGAATAACAAATGACACTTTTATCTCCCTTATCACTTGGGGAAGTCCAAGGACTTAGGACTTGGCGCCAGGAATAAGGATGAATACCAAATATATATTTCCTATTATAAATCACCATATCACAATAGGTATTTTGGTAGGGAGGCAAAGGAGTGAAGAAAGTGACAAGGGAAAGAGAAGAAACCCCCCCCCCAAAAAAAAAGAATTATTACTGCAGACAATTGAAGCTTAATCCTGTTGGAGAATCTCTGACAAATCCTGTAGAATTGTAGAAATTTGCTTTAGAATTTTCCTCCTTAAAAAAAAAAAAATTTCCTCCTATTCTTTTCCTTAATCTGTTTATTTAGTCTAAGACTAATTAATATCTTACTGTTTTATTCTAGTGTATAGTATGTTTTGATTTCTAGTAGGGTAAATTCTCTTTCCTATTGCTATTCTTTTTAAAAGCTAATAATGTTTTTTGGGTTTTTTATCATTGTTTTTTAAGTAAGCTCTACACCCAATGTGGGGCTTGATGTCACCACCCTGAGATCAAGGGTAGCATGCTCTATGACTGAGTCAGCCAGGCACCCCAAAGCTAATAATGTTTATACATTTTTCCTTCTGTTTAATTTTTAGAATAAGCTAATCATGATTTTTTTTTTTTTAATTCTGAGGGTATTTGGGTTGGAATTGCTTTGCTTTATAATAAATACTGAGTCTTCCCATTCAGGAACATGATATAGCTCCAGTTTAGTTGGGTGTTTTATATGTTTGTAAAAGTTCTATTTTTTTTACATGGATTTTGTACATTTCTTGTTTCATTTTCTCTTCAATATTTTATAGTTCTTGTTGCTACTCTGAATGGGATCTTTAATTTATAATATTTTATTTATTTATTTTTTAAGTAATCTCTATGCCTAAAATGGGGCTTGAATTCACGACCCCAGGATCAAGAGTTGCATGCTCTACTGACTAAGCCAGCCAGGCACCCCTAATTTATAATTTTAAAACATGTATTTGTAAGAAAGCTATCCATTTCTGTAGGTTGCCTATGTGTGCAGCCATCTTACTAATTAGTTATTGACAGGCAAACTTTTATCTCTTTACATTCTCCTCCTTTCAGACTCTCTCATATCAGTAGTAGTAGACACAATTTGGCTGCTTTTTCCCCCACCTCTTCCCCTTGAGATTAAAGACAAGATTTTATGTTTCTGACTATTTTAACTAGATTTTACTTGCCTTTTGGGATCTATCTAATTTCCACTATTACCACCACACATCAGTCCCCTGGAATACACTTTTTCTACTTTAACATTCTAGCTCAAATAGAGCTAGAATTCAAAAAAAAAAAAAAAAAAGAACTTTAGTAAATACTAATGACTATTAAAGGACATGTTACAAACAACAACAAAAACCATATTTATGTAAGTGCAGAATTTTTACCATAGCACTGTTTACTTACTTTAAAAGTATAAAGAACATTTCTTCCCAAGTGTCAACATATTTCTTTACACTGGACCTGGGCTTGATTTTCATCATTAATTCTATGGACATCAAAAAGAAGTAGAATAACTTGTATAAAATCTCCTTGCTTTTGGAGTACCTGGGTGGCTCTGTCAGTTAAGTGTCTGCCTTTGGCTCAGGTCATGATTTTGGGGTCCTGGGATCCAGCCCCACATCCTTGCTATTGATTTTATATTAATAACCTGTATACTCTATAATGTACTATATTATGCTCTTGAAAAATACAAATATAAATTTTTCCTAATAATGTGACTTTTTCTTTATTCCTTGCCCGAGTCCAAACCGAATTTCAAATAAATCTTTATACATGATAATCTGAGTTTCTGAACTTTAGTAGTAATATGGCATTGTCATTAAGAGGTTTGAAACTAGACAGACCTGGATTTGAGTCCTGACTCTACCAATTATTAGATGTATGAGTGTGTGAAAATTACTCAACCTCTTTGAGATTTAGTTTTCTCTTTATAAAATGCTACTAATGGGGTGCCTAGGTGGCTCAGTTGGTTAAGCGACTGCCTTCGGCTCAGGTCATGCCTGAAGTCCCAGGATGGAGTCCCGCATCGGGCTTCCTGCTCGGCGGGGAGTCTGCTTCTCCCTCCCCCCTCTCATGCTCTCTCTCTCATTCTCTCTCTCTCAAATAAATAAATAAAATCTTTAAAAAAAATGCTACTAATATTATCTGCCTCATAGGGTTGTCAAGATTAAGGAGCTCTAGTTTGGCAGTTAGTGCATACTATTTTTTCTGTTGCCACAGTTCTTATTTTCCTAGGCATTATTTGATATCCTATTGTTTATGCTCAATATTTTAATTTGAGTTGATCTAATAAAATATAAAATCTTAGGAAAACAGTGAACTCTGAGATTGATTCTATAACACTATCTACTTCCTTCTAATATTCTAATCAGAATCTCAATGGTTCCAAGCTTTTTATTAAGGCTTTTTGCCCTTAACTATAGAGTTGGGAGTTCATACATTAAGAAGTCAGGTTATTTTTATTCTTTTCAATGGCATGGGTCGCAAGAGAATATTCCTTTCAAAATACAGAGTTGAGGAATAAAAGATAAATAAGAAGTCAGGCTGTGTGAGGCATAAATTGGAAATATATTGTATTACACTGTAAGAGATAAATGAATTTATAGCATCAAAATAAATGACTCAATGTATTATTTTTGCTATAATTTCAGGCCATACTAAATTACTTGCAGTTTCTTGGCCATACCATGAAGTTTTATCTCTCTCTACCTTGACACATCCTGTTTTCGTCTTCCTGGAATTCCCTTTTCTCCACCACTTTTATCTATCTAGTCTATTAGCTCTTCCCAGTGAGCTAATACAATACATGTGTGCTTTCCTAATGCAGTGTTTCAGGTCATACTGGTCAATATCACCTTCATCAGCACCAGATCAATTACTATGCTTTTTGTAAAGCCCTTTCTCTTCTAGGGACTTATTACTTACCTCTGCTCTTGTACTTATTGTATTATATTATTACATTATTACTTTTGTCTGTCTCTGTCCCTTACATTACTGTGAGCCTGACCACCCATCACATATTTGGCATCTAGAGGTGAGTTGTAAACGTGTGTTAAATGAACTGACACTTACATTGCACTGTTCATGTCCCTTGACTTATCAGACCCCTAAACTTCTGAACTACTCAGCTATCCGTTCATTCCCCCTATTTGTTTATCTATCCCACCCACTTATTCTGTCCATTGATCCCATCGATCCATCAATTTTATCCATCTGCTTATCCGCTCCATTAGCCTATCCATCCATTCCATCTATCCCATTCATCCCTGTCTATCCAGAAAATACTTAATATGTGATTTGTAACACTGTGATTGGCACTAGAGATAAAAAATGAGAAATACGTAATTTCCTGTTTCAAGGGACTCATAAAGGGGAAGTGGAACAAGCTAAAACATAAATCACTCTTCTGTGTTTTGTAGTGATTAATGTAAGAAGTTAACGTAATAATAGCACTATTTTTAATTAACTGCATATTTTTATTTTCCAAAATTACAGTAAGTATTTGTTTACAAGTAAAGTGGGGTTTTACTTTTTTCTTGGAATTGAGCAATTTTATGGCATAAGAGATAATATTAATGTTCCAGAAAAAATATAGGTCTGCTTTTTCCATAATCCAGTAGACTTTTAAAGCAATAGTAGATAATGTGGTGTCTTCTGATATAATAATAAAATAATAAAGCAAAATGTATGAGCATATTTTATTTATTTTTATTATTATTTTTTCAATTTAAATTCAATTAAGTAACATATAATGTATTAGTTTCAGAGGTAGAGTTCAGTGATTCATCAGTCTTCTATAATACCCAGGGCTTGTATGAGCACATTTTAATGTTTATGGTTTTTAAAATATTTTTTTTCAGCCAGAAATAGATAACTGTTCTATTTTAAGAAATGAAATTAAGAAATAAAATTTTAATCATAGATCCAGACAAGATTTTAAAATGTATTGCACAATTGTAATTGAAAGAACAGAGAAGAAAGGCCAGCCTCCTTCCGCAAGTGGGTAAAAGGACCAGGCCTTGGCTCTCTTACCCCACTGGCCATATGAAACCAGAGAGTGGAAGAAAGACCAGGAGAGCATACTATGCATGAACACTGAGCCTTAACATGGTGTCCCTACCGACTAGTAAAATTCAGCCCCTTCCCCCAAAAAGATTCTGATTGATGGGATGAATAACTCTTCATCCCAGTGGTCACCGTAAGCCCAG
Organism: Halichoerus grypus; assembly: GCF_964656455.1. Taxonomy (NCBI): domain Eukaryota; kingdom Metazoa; phylum Chordata; class Mammalia; order Carnivora; family Phocidae; genus Halichoerus; species Halichoerus grypus. The sequence continues at coordinate 133,041,872 of NC_135717.1, read as the reverse complement.
AGGTACTCAAGTGTTTTCTCAAGACTCACAGTGCTCCCATCTCAACCTTGAGCAGAATTCTATCTTCTATGTTCTGAGGTCAAAACATAAGGAGAGGATGGGCACCTGGGTGGCTCAGATGGTTGAGCGTCTGCCTTCGGCTCAGGTCATGATCTCAGGGTCCTGGGATCGAGTCCCGCATCGGGTTCCCTGCTCAGTGCAGAGCCTGCTTCTCCCTCTCCCTCTGCCACTCCCTCTGCTTGTGCTCTTCTGTCTATCTCTCTGTCAAATAAATAAATAAAATCTTTAAAAAAAAAAAAAAAACATAAGGAGAGGATTAATGTTTGCATTTTGCAAAATGTTATTTTATCTGTGGATAAAATTATTGCTATGACTTAGGGGATTTGGAGGCTAAACAAAGAATGTGAAATAAAATTCTTCAAGCTAATTACACTATATTTTTATAGTTTAAATCAGATTATATTGTTTAACATTAAAAGTAAGCATATTGGTATTCTGTTTAACCTCTGCTAGATTTAAACAGTTAAATGTTCTCATTGAGTATCTTTTGCTAATAAATAAATTGCATCTAAAACTACAATTAACTTGCTATTTCCTCTAATATGATGTGCATGTATTTTAATTAAAGTTATAGAAAATTATGTGTTTCAAGACTATAAATGGCAAATGATTTAATCACATTGTATCATTAAATAAATCTCAATGGAAGAGAGAACAACTTAAATCTAAACAAATATGCCTCTACTTTTACTACCAAAAGTTATCTAAAACCAACATGCACTATCTTATTTTAGTTTTTTTTAAATTGTATTTTGAAAGACTTTGTATTTCCCCTGTTTTGCTGCCTATTTTTATCAACTGGAATAGATTTGATAATTGGGTTATTTCTGCCATTTTTGTGTACATAAAAATTCAAGCCTGCTGTAAATATGTATTTGTAAAAAAAAAACAAACTTCAAAGCTGAAAAGATACTGTAAAATATTTTATCTGAAAGCTTATTTTGGTAAAAGAAGATAGATAAATGAGAAAGTTCGCTACTATGAAAATAAATAATCAAATTGTTTTTGTAATGCTCTACTCTGTATTTATTCTAGAATTAAAAGATTAAATTAAAGCTAAGTAAGAGTCCAACTATTTTTATATTTTTAGCAAAGTAGAAAATAATCGCATACTGCTCAGTCCTTTGGCTTTCCATTACTAACTCTCATCTGGAAGGTTGCATAGCATAGTATGTTAATTGATTCCCAAGGGTATAATATAAACTTCCCTATAAAATATGATCTATATACTAATCTTTTGACAATAAGTCAATGTAATATTCTTTAGGAAATACAGAAACTAAAGGAATTAACAAAAGATATCCATATTTCATAGTTAAAACAAAAGCACATAATTTATATCAAAGTACTTTGAAAGATAGAGAGTGCCATGCAAATATAAAATAGTAATTTTTAAATTTTTAATCTTACCTTTCCTCATGTCTTTCCTATTTATAGGGCTTCTTTACGCCTTTCATGTGATCCCTATTCCACTTAAACTGTTGGCCAATCCTTTCAGGCAGAGAATAAGAAAGAGATAAGGAACTAATAAGCATGGTGTTAGGCACTTTAAATAGTTCATTTAATCTTAGAGCATGAAAAATCTTGTTGTTGGATAGGCCAGATGTCTGTTTCTCTTGTGGCCATAGAAGAAATGGGTCGTGGTTGTTGTTTTGTTTGTGTCTGCTTTTGTCTTGATGCTATTATTTCTTTTTTTTTTTTTTTTAAAGATTTTATTTATTTATTTGACAGAGAGAGACAGCGAGAGAGGGAACACAAGCAGGGGGAGTGGGAGAGGGAGAAGCAGGCTTCCCGCGGAGCAGGCAGCCCGATGCAGGGCTCGATCCCAGGACCCTGGGATCATGACCCGAGCCGAAGGCAGACGCTTAACGACTGAGCCACCCAGGCGCCCCTTGATGTTATTATTTCTGTTAGTTTCCTTGCTGCTACTTTAATGAACTTGAAACTTTTAAACAAAACAATAAACTATCGTCTAATGATTGGACTGGAAGAGATCTTTAAGGATCCTTGGGCCCAATCCATTCTTCATTGTAGAGATAAAGAATCTAAGGGCTACTGGGAGGAGCATCACAAGGACTAAATGCCACAAGCAATAGTTAACTTTTTCCTGGTCATTCTTAAACTACTTCTCTGTTTAGCATCTATAAGTGTTAGGATAGAAGTATGCCCCAGGTGCTATGATAGCATGAGGAGGGATACTTAACAGAGGGGTGTGTGTGAGAGAGAAAGTGAGAGAGACAGACAGAGACCTCAGCACCCCTGTGAACAACCAGGAGGGAAATGGGTGGGGAAAGGCTTCTTGCAATGATTGACACATTAGGATCAATAAGGAGTAATCTAGGCAAAGATAAAGAGAAAAGGGCATTAAACTCAAAGGAAATAGCATATAGAAAGATATGAAAGTTCAGAGAATATAGGTGTGTGAAACTGAATGAGGAATTGGATTGATATAAATGACCAAAGGAAGAACATCTCTGAAATGTTTATTACTTTTAAAGAAAATATCAATATTATGAAGACTCAAGAGGGAAATTCTCAAGAGTTCTGAAAGTGTTTATTTTAATGAGCTTGTATTTTAATTGTTCAGCCTCCTCCGCCCCCCCCCCATGTTTTTCTTTTTTGCCATGGCTACCAGGAAGCTTAATGCTTAATATTGTATTTAATTATGGTAACCTCTCTGAGACTTGTTTTTCTTATATAATTATATAATTATGTTTATCTATTTTTTTCATTCCCTTCTCAGTTACTTGCTTTTAATGATTTTTCTCTTGTTTTAAGTTGTCTCTAAAAAATTATTTGTGTTTATTTATTGATGGCCTGGGAAAGTCCCTGATATGGAAGAGAAGGGAACATCAGAAGAAACCCTGCCTAATTCCCTACATTCCAGGGCTGCCCCTGTAGTGACCAATGGTTCCTTTTGTGAATGTAGAGAATAATTTTTTGGTGATAATAGACGCAATTCAATGGTGTAGCCATTTAATTAAAATGTCAAAGCTTAGATGCGAATAGCAAAAATGAAGATTGGTGGCTCAAGCACAGAATAATCTTTTATAACAATCAAAGAATTTCCTTTATTTCTTCCAGTGATTCAAAGTTTAAATAAGCTTTTTATATTCCACATAAAATACACAGTTAAAGTTTCCAGGAAGGTATTTTTTTGAATTCTATTTTTTTTAATTGATTCTAAAATTTTTTTTATTGATTCTAAAACTGTTATGACAATGCTATGGACTGAATGTTTGTATCCTACTACCAAGTCATATGTTGAAATCCTAACCCCCAATGTGATGGTGTTAGGAGATGGGCCTTTGGGAGGTGATTAGGTCATGAGGATGGAGCCCTCATGAATGTGATGAGTACCCTTATAAAAGGGACCCCAGAAAATTCTCCACCTCTTCTACCAGGTGACAGACAGAGAGAAGACTGCTGTCTATGAACCAGGAAGCGGGCTCTCACGAGACACCAAATCTGTTAGTACCTTGATTTTGGACAGATCAGCCTCCAGAACTGTGAGAAATAAATTTCTATTGCTTATAAGCCATTAAATTTATGGTATTCTGTGAAAGTAGCCCAAACTGACAAGACAGACATGGTGTGGTAAGTACAAAAGTAGAATTCTCCTATGAAGTTGTCATAGAAAAGGGAACTTTGTGCTGGTTCTTGGTCAGCAGCAAGAAGTTTGCTAGGTGGGTATCTGTGCTGAGGAGTGAGGATTGTGGTGGGGAAGGAATTTCATATGCACACATATAGGACCTTTAGAGAAGAACAACCTGGTCAGATAGGCTGGACTATTAGATATGGCAGGATCCTTTGTGATGGCAGAATCCAGAGTGAATGACTGACAGAAAGGTATAGGGGTGGGGGTCAAGATCTCTCTAAGGCAGGATACTACCTTTCTTTATCCTTGTATTTCCTTTAGAAATTTATATAAAGGAGGATTAATAAGATCTACATATAACAGTCTTCTTCACAAGGTAAATAAGTCCACAAAAAAAAAAAAACCCAATTCATATCTAGATGTCGGAGATATTTATCACTGCAGTTACTTTAATATGATGTGCAAGAGAGATGGAAGGTTAGAGAAAATTGAGATGGGCTTGAAAGGGCAGGCTGACATCTGTAGTTCTTATTCTTTGATCTTTGCCTCTGGTCTTTGATGTTATAACAATTATTAAATAGCAGTTTGATAATGGTGAGTACTGTAATTGGGGAACCTTGTAATTTTGCAATGGTGAACATTCAGTACAGCATTAACGTGATTTTCAGCAGTGTGCCCTGATTAGGCCAGGCTACTTTCATTTAGCATCACATTATTTTCTGTTTATTATCGGGTGTAATCAAGACAATGAACTTATATAGGCTGGAATAGCACAACTGCCCATACGCTATGGCTGTGTCAGTGGGTGGACTGAGCTGAAGCACGGCCTCCGTGTTCATACTGGTTATTTTCATGACTGATTGTCAAGTATGCGGCTGGACTGACAATGTAACCAGTCACTCTGATCTGTTGTGCAATAGTTACTTTGTACTTCTGAATTTAACCCCTATGGATCAAAAATATTGCCAAGGTAAAGCTTTGTCTAAAAATATAAGTTTTATAGGTTATCCATTTTGCTATCACTTCTTACTTCTGTCCTTGTTACTCTATTGCCTAAGCTATAAATCAAAATTCTCACAATTACCACTAAATCTATCCCATATGACCATGGCTACAATAAAAACAGATACTATTCTATATGAAGAATAGATGTGTTTTTTTAAGGGTTTCATGTAAAGATTTCAAATCCAATTTTTCCGTTGCTTCCATTAACAAACAGACAGATGTATCCACAGAAAATTTGTTAGCCCCAAGGAATAATAAAATCACTCTTAAGGAAGCAGTGGATCCTTTACAGTAACCATTTTAAAGGAAAATATCATTATGAATATATCCCTGAGAAAATAAAACAACTCTTCCATATTACTACTAAAGAATTCTTTTGTAGACAGAAGTTTCAAAGGCTGCCCATAAGCTATAGAATAAAATCTAAATTTTTAGTATGATATCCTCGTATTAACTTACCAACTTCCTCTGCACTATTCTTCCCCAAGAGATCTCTGCTCAAGTCTTACGTTTTTCTTGCCCGTCTCTGAAGATATGCTGTGATCTTGCTTCAGGACCTTTGCATTCAAACTTCCCTCGCTCTATGCTTAGCAAGCTTCTATTCACTTTTTCCTCCTCTTACTGCTATTTTTGTGCTTACTCGACAACCTATGTCTATTACATTATTTAATTCTCACGAATAATCATATATGTGCCCATGGATTTAGTTGCACAGGTTCATTGTAACAATAATAAGAAGAAAGAAAAACTGGAAAAAAATCAGCATCTAACAATAAAATATTGATTAAATAAATATGATACATCTATATAATGGGATACAATGCATCCATGAAAATGATTTTATAGAATAGTTAATATTATGAGGAGATATTGACAATGTACTGTAATTTTGAAAAGCAGATTATAAAATTCTATATATAAAAAATCCTATTTTTAAAATATATAAATGCATAAAGGAATGAAAAGATATATGCTTAAAAAGAATATTAAACTAATTTAACATTGTCTTTTAGATGGCAGAATACCTGATAGTCTTTGTTTTTCCGTAATACTATTATTACTTTCATAGAGAGAATTAGTAATTATTTTAAAAGTCATCCATCTGTTTAGATGGCTATTTCATCTAGGTGGATTACAGGCTCCTTTATATTATAGCGGTAATTAATATATTATATTTATTTTTGTATATAAGGAATCTACCATAGTGGCTGGTACAGAATAATCACTTAAAGATTTGATAGATGATCAGTAGTATGGTGTTTGTCACTGCCAGTTTGTTGATTAAAACTCTTTACATGTATGTGTAACTCCTTTTTTCATTTCATCCGTGAACTATACATTTTTTTTACACATAAGGCAAATTCATAATTTATTAACTTCTAGGAACTATTATATTTTGCTGCTTTAGACTTTGGTGAACCGCAGAGGTGGTTCTTATAGAGAAAAACTCATATTTTTCAGAATCAACTTTTGCTCCATAACAAACCACCCAAAATTTAGGAGCTTAAAATAACTACTATTTCTCATGGTTTTATGGGTTGGCTAGGATTTCTGGCCTGGGCAGACTTTAGCTAGGGTCATTTGGTAGTTTGATGGGGCTGAAAGTTGTAGAATGCTCTCACTACATGTCTGGTGGTGGGCTAGATGTCACCTGGGGCACCAGGGCTGACTTGACCACAAGCCTAACAACCAGCATCAAGCTGGGCTTTATCACACTATAGTGGTCATAGGGTTCCTAAGAGCAGCAGGAGAACAGCCCCAATGCTTAAGCACTTCCAAGGCCCTGCTTGCTTCTTGTGTGTATGTCTCATTGGTCAAAGCAAGAGACATGGTCAAGCCTAATTTCAAGGACTGGAGAAAGAGACTCCACCTCTTAATGGAAGGAGCTGTAAAGTCACGTTGCAAAACGATGTATATATAAGGATGGGAAGAATTCATTGCCAGTTTTGCAATCTATTGCAATTTATAATAGTGACATTATTGGAATGATGGAAGATATTCTAGATATATTAAATACATATTTCAGATTTGAATAAATATTGTAGCTTTTGATTAAAAAAAGAATAGAATGTTTACCCATAGTTTACCTTAGTTGCTCAATACATGTGATTATTATGTACTGAAGGAAATTCATCCCCAGAGCATGAAACAATACCGTGAGTGAGTAGTCAGTGACTGAAATGTAAGCTTCAAAGTAGGGAATGGTAAGTGAGAACGTTGAAATATAAACTAAAGCAAGGTGACAAAGGGCTTTGATGCCAAAGTTAAGGAGCTTAGATTTTATCCTATAAACAGTATAGAACCTGGGAGGATGTTAGGCAGAAGAATGGTGGTCAGATCGACTTTTGAAAACCTTAATCTGAGGTGATATGAGGGTGAATTGTAAGGGGAGTAATTAGAAAGCTGCTGGAATTTCCAGGCCAAAGAAGAAAAGGGTCTGATCTTGGGGAATAGTATACAGTTGGAGAAATTGTTAGGAAGCGTAAAATCGCAAGTTTTTGTTTGTTTGCATTTTTTTTTTTTTTTTTTAGACTGGCGGTGGGGATAAAGGTGAGGGAGATGTAAAGAAATAACTCTTGGATTTTTACTTTGCATTTCTGGGGGGCATGTTATTCCACCAATGGAAATGAACAGAGGGATGGAAGAGGAGATGAGTTTTATTGTGGAGTATTGAGTTTTATTTAAAAAATTTTTTTTTGAAGTTTTATTTACTTAAGAAATCTCTATGCCCAACATTGGGCTCAAACTCACAACCCTGAGATCAAGAGTCACATGCTCTTCTGACTGAGCCAGCCAGACAGCCCTAGTTTTCAATTCTTGTGGGGCATTCAGGAGAACTTTAGTAGGCCATGTGAGTCTACAGCTCAAAGGAATGTCTAGACTAGAATTATAGATTAAGGCAGTGATGTGCTGGTATATGTTTAATAAGCAGCTCTGGGGTGAGTGGGAGTCTTGATTTCCAGCATTTGCCAATTTCTGTCATGTAATACTCCCACAGTAGCCAATTTCAAGCAATCAATGTGATATCACTGACCATGGAGCTGGGAAGAAATTGGTATAAGCCCCTGTTGTAAGCTGTTGGGAGTGGGCTCCAGAACACCATTGGTAACTAATATATTTTGGGCCCAAGTATTTTATCTAAAATAAATCTAATTCTCAAAAATCCCAGCAAAAAAAGGTATTCTTTTTTTAATGAATACATGGCTACTAATGTTAAAGCTGGATTCAAACCCAGCTCAGTCTAGCTCCAAAAACCATGCTTCAGAGTTAGTCCATGCATTTTTGGTAGTAAATAATCTAATTTTCTTAATTGTCTCTTTTTTTTTTTCTGCTTAGGAAACCACACAAATTCTGTAGTTGCACTTTATGTTGAAAAGTTATTGTGGAGGAAGTACATACTATATTGGAAATAAGGATAAATGTTTCTGAACAGAATGTCAGTTTCTGGCTAAGGCCCTAATTACTTCTATCAAACATATATATTAGAGATATTAACATATTACTCTGTGTCTGCCTACATTCTTAGGTTGGGTTCTCCCTTGAAGCAAAGCCTGAGAGTGATTTCTTTTTTTTTTTTTTTAAGATTTCATTTATTTATTTATTTATTTATTTGACAGAGAGAGAGAGAGACAGCTAGAGAGGGAACACAAGCAGAGGGAGTGGGAGAGGGAGAAGCAGGCTCCCGGCCGAGCAGGGAGCCCGATGCGGGGCTCATTCCCAGGACCCTGAGATCATGACCTGAGCCAAAGGCAGACGCTTAACGACTGAGCCACCCAGGCGCCCCCTGAGAGTGATTTCTTGAAAAAGTGTTTTATTGAGAAAGTTCTTTCTAGGAAGGGCGTGACAGAAGGGTTCACGTGTGGTAGTCAAACAATGTTAGTGCTTTTCTTCTTCCAGAAACTATATGTTGAATATGGGTTTTGAATGAGAGAGAAAGAAAATAGCCTGTTTCCAATTACTTTAGGATTATATAACAATGAGAATCTCTGAATCTGCACAATTTCTGTCCTGAACATTAGTATTGCTACAAATTTTTGGCACTGTGCAAAAATTTTGGAAAGCAAGCCTTATTCTTGGTAAATTGAAAGATATTAATCAATTTTTATTTCTCTTATTTCAGAAAGCTATTTGAGGGAAAAGGACACCATTGGTAAGGGTTTTCTTTTCCTCTGACTGAATTTTTCTATGCCCTTTTCACGGTCTTAAATTGAGAAAAACTGGCTCACCTGACTAAGGTCCCTGTAGAAAGGCACTAATCTTCAGCTGCTTAGTAAACTCTGCAGATTAGGAGGTTTCGCTAAAAGACTGTAGAACAAAAAATGCAAAGCTGTATTCACCTTATAGTTGGGTCAAGACTAGACAAAAATGTGAAAAAGACAATGTTTTTCTTTGGTGTTCCTGACCTCTCCTTTCACACCCCCTTTTCCATCCTTTTTTTTTTTTTTTTTTAAGATTTTATTTGTTTATTTGAGAGAGAGCATGAATGGAGGGGAGGAGGCAGAGGGAGAAGGAGAAGCAGACTCCCCACTGAGCAGGAAGCCCGATGATGAGGGGCTTGATCCCAGGACCCTGGGATCATGACCTGAGCTGAAGGCAGACACTTAACTTCCTGAGCCACCCAGGCGCCTCTTGAGTAATAGTATAATAGTATTCCCATTTCTTTTTGTGGAATTACCTTTCAGCTATTAAGTGAATACTTGATGAGACTATAAATCAAGGTACCTGCTGAGGAGTGGGCAGACAACACAAGAGTCAGTCTGACTCTTTCTTCCTGGTTCTTTGACTCTTTAATGGAATAATTCAGGGATGTGGGGAAAACAATCGTTGGCTCCTCTTGTTCTATGAAATCTCTCTGCCAAAACAATTGAACAGTGCCTATTCCTGAGACCACTACAGCTTCCTGGTTTTTGTCCTTTCTCATCTTGCCACTTCAGGCTTTTGCTTCCCCTCTGTGAGAACTTCATTGTCTTCCAACACATTCTTGCTTAGGTTAGCCAGGGAGGCTTCTATTGCTTACAACCAAGACTCACATCTGACTCAAGGTGTGAGGAGACATGATGGCTCTCTGTGAACTACTTAGCATCTCTGGGTTTTGTTTTTGTTTTTTTTTTTCCATGTGTGAAAAGGAAGTGGTCAGACTGCATGGTTTCTAATTTCCCCTCCAACTCTAAAAAGACATAAATATATAAAGCTAGCTCTCCTTAGAAGTCTTTAGTAATTCTGAGCATTTGCCCATTTCTAGGTGAATAGGTTGGGGGCTAAAGCACTTTCCCATTAACTATGACTTCTAATTTGGTTTCTTAGCGTGCCTTCAGCCTCTAGACCTTGGAGTCCGCTTAAGGTCATTTAAGTAGAGGCCCCGTCTGTGGTATCTGAATTATCTGGCTAAGCATCCTAAACTCACTGGATATTTGCCAACCATATGCCAGATCAGGGTCTGTCAGAATGGCCTCATTTTAAAAGACTATTTAAATGCAAGAGAAATTACATTTGAGAGAAAGGAAAACATGGGTAAAGAGCCCAAGGAACTGGCACAGCTGGGTATCATTAGCAATAATCAAACCTTACCCAGTACGAAAAGCAACAGGAAGTGAGATGGGGCACTGTATGTATGTATGTGTTGGCATGAGTATGTATGTATTTATGTGTATGTTTATAGGTACGTATGTGTCTTTGTAAGAGAGTAAGTGTGTAACTTTTTTTTTTTAATTTGTTGCCTCTGCCCACTTTTCCCACTCACTTCTAACTTGAATCTCTGTACTGTATCCCAGTGGGAGTACTTGATGTGTTGAAATCAGCTTAGAATTTCAGTCTTTGAGGCAGTGACTTTGATGCTACAGACCCAGAGGAGGCTTAAATAATTACTTTATTAACCGGGGGAAAAAGTGCAAATACTAAACAGTTGCTGGAGAATCTAAGATGTTTGAAGAACAGATCCATGAAAGATCCTATCCTTTTTCTCCAGTTATTACATATTTAATAATGATTAATCTTCTAATTATAAAATAATACCTTTATTTAGAAAATAATAACTTGAAAAATAAATGAAGTATATATAAAGGAGCAAATAAATATTACCTATACTCCTACCACCCAGAGGTATCCATTATCAATATTTTGGAATGTATCTTTTCATTTGCAGAAGATGGTCTTTAATGCAATAATCCAAATTTGGGATTTACTGAGCCTAGTTTGGAAATTCTTCTAATTCTGAACATGTGTTTGGTCACCAATTTGCTAAATAGGAACAAGACAAGAGTTCCCTTAGCAACTCTTAACTTTTTACAAATAGACTTTTAAAAATAACTGTCCTGCAGATTTTCTTTTTGAAGCCTGTAAGTATTTTACTTTTGCTCCTCCCCAGCCCCACTCCCTTTAACTCACTCTACTATACCATCCTCTGCTCTCTTCAAGTGTAAGCCAAAAGTCCTCACAACTACACAAATCCATATTACATACCTAAGTAGGAAGAGATAGTCAATAATAATAATTGAACACATGTGGCAGGTACCACACCTAAGGCTTTTTATGTGTCATCTCATTTAATCCGCACAAAGCCTTATGGTAAAGATACTACTAATATGTTTATTTTACTGGTAAGGAAACTAAATATCAGAGACATTACGTGACTTCCTCAAGATGGCCATAAGCTAGTTACTGGTGAAGCCAACATTTCAGCTCAGGTTTATCTGATCTCAAAGCCACTATGATACTGCAGCATTTGAGACCAAAGAAAAGGCATGCCTAGACAAAATTGTGAAGACATTAAGTCCATGTTTAGTGCTCTCAATGCCCAGCCAGTAGGAGGCTTTTTTGCAAATAGTGTATGATGAGAAGAAAAGTATCCATGAAAGGCTTTCTCTATTAAGGTAAGTGGGATGGTTTGAACATTATGAGGTTCATAGGAAATATTGACCTCTAGAACATTAAAGCTGGCATTTAGAGCTATGCTAAGTATAGTATGATCTAATTAATTCCTTCAATTTACAGATAAAAAACTGAGTCCTGGAGAGGTGAGGTTACAATTTCTTGGCGTAATAGAGTATGGCTAGAATCTGGGTCTCTTGATTCTCTCAACCTAGAGCTTTCTGATCACACCAAGTCCTCTTTGTTTCATAATATATTTGAATCTGATGAAACAAAACGGCTTTATTTATTTTTTTCTTCCAAGATTTTATTTTAATTCAAGTTAGTTAACATCTAGTGTAGTATCAGTTTCAGGAGTAGAATTTAGTGATTCATCACTTACATATAACACCCAGTGCTCATCACAACAAGTGCCCTCCTTAATGTCCATCACCCATTTAGCCCATCCTCCCACCCACCTCCTCTCCAGTAACCCTCAGTTTGTTCTCTTAACTGTAGAGTCTCTTATGGTTTGCCTCCTGCTCTGTTTTTATCTTATTTTATTTTTCCTTCCCTTCTCCTATATTCATCTGTTTTATTTCTTAAATTCCACATATAAGTGAGATCATATGGTATTTGTCTTTCTCTAACTGACTTATTTCACTTAGCGTAATACACTCTAGCTCCATCCACATCATTGCAATTGGGGCAATATTTCATTCTTTTGATGGCTGAGTAATATTCCATTGTATCTATATAGTACATCTTCTTTATCCATTCATCAGTCAATGGACATTTGGGCTCTTTCCACAATTTGGCTGTTATTGATAGTGCTGCTATAAACATTGAGGTGCATATGCCCCTTCAAATCAGTATTTTTGTATCCTTTGGATAAATACCTGGTAGTGCAATTGCTGGGCCGTAGGGTAGTTCTATTTTTAACTTTTTAAAGGAAATTCCATACTGTTTTCCAGAGTGGCTGCACCAGGAAACAAAATGATTTTAAATGGACTTTAGAAGATATTACTTTTCCATTTGCTAGATGAAATTCTCTAGGTTCAATTTTTTTAGGCCAAGACCACATAATGACTAATATTTACTTTCAAGGTTTTGTATCTTTCTGATATTTTTTCAACAGAAGCACATGAGATTCAACCAATTCATATCACTAAGTTGTAAAATTCCCATGTGAAACTTCTTCTGCACCATCTGTCCTATGTGTCATTTTAATTTATATGGAACCATTTAAGGCAGAAGTTGTGCCTGAAATGGTTTCATATTACAATGTGTATTCTTTTTTCTCTATTCGGCTCTTTGTTTTAATTGTTTAAATGGAAAAATATGTTAAAAACAAAGAGTAACTAAATGAAACTACACTGTAAAACACAGTCCCTTCATGTAGTTTAATCAAACAGTGTAGAAAATAAAAGGATAAACTGATGTGTATAGATTTACATCCGTTTGAATTCCTATGACTTGATCTCAAATATACTTATGTTAGCTCATTCTGAAGTTTTCCATCATGAATTCAGTGCTTTTCTTCAACCCAGAACTCAAGGCCTTATTTAAGCCACTTTACCTTCAGTTTTGAAGGTATTTGTCTTTCCCATTGGTTTTGACCTTAAGCTCGATCTTTGGCCTGAGTTTGACTACTTGAAACAATTAAGATGCAGAAATAACAAGAACCTATCTCATTAGGATAGAAATGATGAGAACAGAATGTCCATTTAGTTTTATTCTGATAAAGTGAGCTGGAATTCCCAGAAGATTGAATAAGAATAGATAATGAGGGCAGGCATTATCAGATTAGTAGACTTATGAAGTAATTCTGTGGATGTCATTTGACTAAGTATGTTTTGGAAAACTAAGCTCTGTCAGCACCACACCCAGGACATTTATTATAGCATGCATTTCATATAAGCATATATATTTTTTCTATATTGATGTCTTTTTTTTTTTTTTTTGAGTTTGCTAAAACCTTGGGTGTGTTAAACGAAATGCAGAGAAGAAAGGTATCTAAATGCTGGGTGACAAATGAGAGTGATAGATGCCTATAATTTATACATTTAGGAATCTAATCTGTCATCCTTGAGAAGAAAAGCATAGTATATGATTAAGGAGTAAGCTACCTTGATAATCTCTTGCATTTAAGAATGCTTGTAAGTTAAACAATTTCATTTATATTTAGGTATTTATGGACATTTGTACATCTTTTAAAATTGAAATATATTTGACATATAATATTATGTAAATGTAAGGTATTCAAATGTTAATTTGATACATTAATATATTATTATATGATTGCCACTATAGCAATACTTAGCACCTCTATCATATTACATAATTATTATTTCTTTTTAATGGTTATAATAATTAATTTGCTAAGTCTCTTAGCAAGTTTGATAAGTATAATACAATATTAGTGTCTATATTCACTTTACTGTGCATTAGATCTCTAGGGTTTATTTACTACTTGTTGCAAGTTTGTATCCTTAAACAACATGTGTCCTATCCCCCAACCCTTCCTGGTAACCACCATTTTAATCTCTGTTTTTATGAGTTTGCCTTTTTAGAGTCCACTGAATATCATATAGTATTTGTCTTTTTCTGTTTGATTTATCTCACTTAGTATAATGTACTCAAGTTTCATCCATGTTGTTGCAAATGTCAGGATTATATATACATATATAATTTATAAATTGTATGAAATATATATTCTGTTATATATATAAAATATTTTATGTATGTGTGTGTGTGCATCATCTCTCCACACACACATCTTTATCCACTCATCCATAGATGGCCACTTAGGATGTTTTTATATCTTGACTATTATGAATAATGTTGCAATAAACGTGGGAGTGCATATATATCTTGATATCCTGTTTACTTCCTTTGGATATATACCCAGAAATGGAATTCCTGGATCAAAAAGTAGGTCTATTTTTAATTTTTTGAGGCATTCCATATTGTTTTCCATAATGGTTGAAATATTTACATTCCCACCAGCAGTGCACAAGTGTTCCCTTTTCACCACATCCTCACCAACACTTGTTACCTCTTGTCTTCTTGATGATAGCCATTCTAACAGGTGTGAGATGATACTTCATTGTGCTTTTGATTTACATTTCCCTGATGTTTAGTGATGTTGAGCATCTTTTTATATACCTGTTGGCCATTTGGATATCTTTGAAAAATGTCTGTTTAGTTCCTCTGCATATTTTAAAGTCAGATTGTTGTGTTTTGTTGTTGTTGTTGTTATTGAGTTGAATAAGTTTGTACATTTTAATACTCACTAATTATACAGTATTCAGAAATATTCTATGTCCTTATAATATACCTTTGGCACATGACATAAAGAAAATTGGCACTATTTATGCATCCAGAAATCCTTTTCTCAATTCCCTGACAGTGGCAAAGCCTGAGGGGGAAAAAGAGAGTTTCCACATTTTTTAATGACAAGTCCTGTTCTATGATGTGGGTGATGAAGTCCTATGTGGGGCTTAGATTCATTTACTGTCAAATATTTACTAAATGTTTACTATATGCTAGGCACTGGGCTAGGTTCTGGATACACAGTGGTGAATGAGGTATCTATTACCTCTGCTTGTTGAAGCTTCCAGTCCCATGGACAAGACAGAAAAGATAAATAACCATGAATTGTGAAAATGCTTTAAAAGAAACAAACTGAGAACTCTGGTAGGGAATATTTGGGGTAGAAATGATGGGCAAGGAAGGCCTCTATAAAGAGATGACATTTAAATAAAATACATGGGGGCACCTGGGTGGCTCAGTCAGTTGAGCGTCCAACTCATGGATTCAGCTTAGGTCATGATGTTGCAGTCGTGGGATCAAGCCCCACATCAGACTCTGCGCTCAGCATGGAGTCTGCTTCAGATTCTCTCTCCTGCTCTCTCTCTCTCTCAAATAAATAAATAAATAAATAAATGCAATCATTAAAAATAGATAAATAAATAGAATACATGATGAAGTGGGGTAGGGGTGAGGTGGTGGTTTTGGTTACTACCATTTATTGAGCTATAGGCCTGGTCTAATTTTTTTAATATATTATTTAACAACTCTATAATATGATGCCCACATTACAGATGAACATACCAAGGTTACAAAGCCAGTCAGAAGAGGAGGGGAAATAGGGAGAGGGGGACATAATCCTGGGTCTCACTCCAGAGTTCATCACCTTTGAAGCTATAATTCCATTTCAAGTAAAACTATCATAAAGGAATAACCAGAAGTTAAATTACAAATTTAAGTGAAAGGATGACTCAATTGTCTGTTTTTCAAATTTCTGCTTATCTTTCATTTCAGGAATGAGGAGTGATTTCAGGTTGAGTTACAGTTGCATTTAATAACACTCTTTATTTTCCATTTTTAAATGATGTATGTGTAAGAGGCTATAAAATAGGTAACCTTAAAAATTGTAGAAAATAGTCAGATTTACTTGGAAAGAGGCAAAGAAATAGAGTGGGAACGGAACATGTAAAGTGAAAAAGCAAGAAATAACCACAGAGGAGATGGATTTTGAGTAATGAGAGAAAGTCTTCCAAGTTGGAGGTTAGCCTGAAAGATAGGTTTTTCTCCCTGCTACCTAAAGCTAGTGAGATCTCCAGAGTTACCCCAAATACAATTACAGAAGGCACTCTCAGACATTTTTCAGGAAGCTTGAACAAAGAATATTCACATATAATGGGCACATCTCTGACATTTCCTTAATCCCATGGATTTATGCAAAATTAGGTAGAAACAGAAAACCTAGAGCAATAGAAATTATATTTGATGAAATCTATGCAGCTGGGTTTGAAAGTTATTATACTTTAATTTTTTTTTATTTTTTAAAAGACTTTATTTGAGAGCAAGAGAGAGCATGAGCATGAGTGGGGGGAGGGGCAGAGGGAGAGGGAGAAAAATAGGGAGAAGCAGGCTCCCTGCTGAGCAGGGAGTCAGGATCATGACCTGAGCCGAAGGCAGAGGCTTAACTGACTGAGCCACCCAGATGCCCAGAAAGTTGTACTTTTAATGACTGACTATTAAATAAAGCAGGCAGAGAAAATAAAAACTCTTGGTTGATTAGAATATTTATCCTGATCTCAAGTTGGGACCCACCTAGATTATGGTCCTGAAAAAGCTAAGTAAGGAAAGAACATGCCAGAAAAATTACCCAAAACTTCAAAACTTGAAATAAGGCATGTGCATGCATACAGACACACATACACAATGGACATCATGTTTTTCAATATAAACAGGCACAAAGACCACTCAAGGATTGTGCAGGGAATGTGCATAGTTCATAGCAAGGCTTACTATTGACTGAAGACCCAGACTTAGTAAGTTTGCTCTGTTAACTTAAAGACTTGGTCAGGTTGAGATGGTGGTGGAGACAGGTAGAAGAGATAACCCCAGAGATTTATGGCCCATTGGTCATTATCAGTTTATATTTAAACCAGCAATCTTAACATTGCTTTGTTAAATTTCCTATAAATACCCAGCTTCTTAAATGCATTTTGAATTGTCATAACATCTTACTGGTTCTCTCATTAGTTAATGAGTTAAATAAAATCTTCTACATGTGTTAATTTTATATTTGCTTTATAGTCATGATTTTCCTTTTTTTTGTTTTTTTTTGAAAATTATACTTTAACATAGAGGGTAAAGAATCTACCCACATTAGTAATTTTATTGTGTTTTATTGATGCCCAGTGAAGTGGGATTTGTAATTTGCTATGAATATTTATTCCTATTACTCAATTTTTAATTCACTGTGTACATTTATGCCTGTTAGTTAAACCTCCACAGAGGAGGTTTCATTCTTTTAACTTAGTGCTTTTGCAAACAAATCCTCAAAAATTTTAATTAGGTGAAATATTCAAATTTGGTGGACCCAATTAACATTTGTAGCCGGGACCCTGATGCCCAGAGTAGACAAAGGAAAGGCCAATCTGGTGTTAAAGCTAAGTAGAGCTGACATCTGATTTCCTCATTTGTCTCATTCTCCTTTTGTCCTCCTGTATACACTTTGCAGGGTATTGCGAGACAGGTTTTTTAAAGAGCAGTTGAGTGGGCCAGTAGGTAATATCTGTTTGCATTCTTTTGTTATTTGCCACTCAGTAAAGTGAATGGATACCCAGTTGCTTGACAACAATCACATATGCTTAGGTTCTATGCTTACGGTGTTTCACTGATTTAAAAGAATATAGATTTCTATTTCACAAGTAGTGCTTATTAATGGGTTTCTCCATTTCCTACACTGGAAGTTAATGATAGATAGTTGAGATTGCTTTGAATTATGAGGAAACTTTGATATGAAGAAAGTGTACTGATAATAAAGCGTTCACTTACTGATCACATCTCATTTATCTACATTCCATTAATTCCATACAAAGTCATGCTCTTTGACTGAGTGTTTTGTGTTTGTCCACTAACGTGCTAAGGAAAAAACAACTTTTAAAAATTCCCAGCTCAAAGTATCCTGGTATAACAGTTGAAAGTGATAACTTGAGCTTTACTGGGGAGTATATCAACACCAGCAGTATTTTTCACTTCTGTGAAACAATAACAACAACAACGACGACGACGATGATGATGACGACAATGACGATGAAGAAGTTGAAATGTAAATGCTCTAATTTTGTCTGATCACTGTATCAGGCACCTTCCAATATTGATAGCTGTTTTGTGTGAAACACATTAGTCATCCTTCTGCAATTGCAAGGGGGAAGGTAGGAGGGACCAGGGAATTGCCATATTACTGTAAAAGAAACTAGGGGCTTCTTTTATGTTTTATATCGACTTGCTTCAGACAAGTCAAATACTTGTTGGATTCCTGGATGTTAAAGTTCCAAAATAAAGTCTCAAGACCGCTCTTCGTATCCTGAAACTTTAACCTTTTCTAAAACAATTATCTTGCTTTGATCCTAACTGGTGAAGTGATATTTGGCTAGTCAGTTAACTTCTCCCTTCTAAGTTTCCTTATTTTGAGGACGTAGTTATTGAAACAGGTGATTGGGAAGATTTCTTTTAAGTAAGCATTTTTGAGTCTTAATTTGGGCCTTTGTCTAGTGATATCCAGGAATTTATAAGCTCTAACTAATTTGTGAGCTTCCTTTTAAAATAATAACACTCGACAGCAGTGTTTACAGTTTACAAATTACTCCCAGCAACAGGTTTGTCCCCTTATAACTAACTGCTTGTAATACATAGTAAATGCTCAGAATATATTTGTTGTGAATTAATACATTCTGCTATAAATGTTTAAATGTTCCTATTTTCTAAGTGTTAGAATAATAATAGATGAGGAAAACATTTGGCCTTCACTCATTTTCTTTCTGGACGTGAGTTAATTATAATCCATTATAATGGAAAGTAAATAATTTCTTAAGTGATTTGCAAAAGGTAGAATATCAAAAGAACATTGGATTTGAATATAGAAGAACTCATTTCTAGTCTGGCTCTGCAACTCAACTGTATAGTTCATATCCCTTACCCGCAAAGTGGGAATAGTATCTCATAGAGTTGTAATATATATGAAAGCACTTCATCATCATCTGTGAAGTGCTTTACAAAGGTGAGATTTTCTCATTCTTTGACTTACACAACCCTACATACTATATTAAGCTCTGTTAATTCTTTTTTCCCCAGGATTAAAATGGAAAACTGGAAAGGTTGATAGACTTATGTTCACACAATCAAGCTGAAAAGCCAGGGTGGTTATGACAAGGTTAAGATCTATTTATCAGAAGTGAATGAAACAGAAAGGTCAACCTTCCTAATCATTTTGATCATCTGGATAATGATGACTGACCAATTAGATTGGCCATTGACATCCATAACAGATGTGATCAGCCCTACCATAGGTAATTTAATGGAAACAACAACCATTAACAACACAGGACTGGAAGTAAAGAAACCTGGATTTAGACTCCTGCCAATGACAAGAAATATGATCAAAGTTAATCACTCAGCCTTTCTGAGACTCAGTTTTGACTTTTGTGAAATTATGGTTGATTGACTTTCATGTTTCTTATTCGGCATTATTGCTGATTCTTGTTCCAGCCATGTCTTCCAATGATGGAGTTGAGGTATTTTCTTTTTGTCACATTTTTATGTCTTCTCAAATTTATCTGGAACAGCATTTTAAATTATTTTTTATGCACCTACTGATCATTGCATTTTAGGTTAGTCAAAACATCAGTCTTGGCTTTTATGATTTGATGTTTGAAAGGATATTTCCAAAGGAAATGTAAAGAGACTGATAATTAAATTTACCTGTCCACAATTCAGAGAATAAATTTGGTAGGTTCTTTTAATAGCAAAAATGATTTTCTCAACATAGTCCAAATTAATAATAAACCAAAATGATTGTATTCTAAGATTATGTATATCTAAATCATAAAATGAGACTACTGATTTAATTAAATCAGATCAAATAAGGTTTTTCTTCAACAGCACATCATCGCCAAGCTTACAGATATTTTGAAGGTAAGCAAAGCAATATTCTAAGCTCACTTTTAGAGAGAGAAATTTGACTTAGGAGAACTAAACAAGTAGGGATGGTAAACTGTCTTTCAAGGACACTGGAGAAAGTGTCTCCCTTGAGACATGTAAATGTGAATCAACCTAGTGAAGCAATTCATGAATCAACCTTAAGTAACTATAGTGAATCAGTATCTCCCTATGATATCATATACCTTGTCACCATTTATTCATTTCCCTATCAACCTTCTTTGGCTGCTATAAAGGCCAAATAAGCAAAGAAGTGATAACTCAGGTAAATGCCTCAGGGCTGTAAAGTTTTCTTGAGATGAGATCAAGCAGGACAGGGGCTGAGTACTGGGTCTTTGCAGCTGGCCGCCCCTTGTAGCTATGTTAGTGTCAGTTACACTGGGTACTTAGTTACCGGTGTAAAGTCAGGGTTGTTTCCAGGAAAGAGAAAGAAAGTAGCTATTGCTTAGGCAATACTGTCTTCCATACATATTATCCAGCATATTCATAAATGACTAATTTCCCAAAGAAAGTACCTGTTCAATCATGACTCCCAACTTTTACTCCCTTCCTTTTAAGCTACAGGGCCACTGGGCAAAATAGAAAAGAAAAAAAAAAAAGCTAACAACTTCTTTTACTTGAGTATTACTGAAGTAACTTCCATGGAATCATAAACTCTGAAAAAGTTTATAAAGCACTGTTTTAGTTTGTCAATTTTTCTTAAATTGTGACATCCAAAAATAAAGACATAATTCGAGACTAGTTTGGCATGCATAAAACTGAACTACCAACTCACTTGTTTATATCTGGTAGTTGTTTTTTTTGTTTGTTTTTTTTTAACCCAACCTCCATGCCAGATCAACTCAAACTCTCCATTCCCTCAGCAAAACTTACCCATTGAAGCCCACAGTGCTGAAGATCCAAGACTAGGGAGGTCATTCTCCAGTGTACTCTACATGTCTTCTCTCTCAGTTGAGTAGTATGCTTACTAAAACTCAGTTGTGCTTTCCCAAGCTGTTTATGATAATTGCACATGTTCCTGTAATAATGTACTTTGAATATTATATAACAAAATAAATATGAATGCAAAAATAAAATTGTTTTGTGAGAATGAAGTTGACAAAAATTAACTCGAAATGGATCATTGACCTAAATGTAAGAGCTAAAACTATGAAACATCTGGAAGAAAACATAGGAGATGATCTTTGAGATGTTGGGTTAAGCTCAGATTTCTCAGAGAGGACACAAAAAGCACAAACTATAGAAGAAAAAAATCAATAAATTGGACTCTCATCAAAATGAAAAACTTTTTATCTTTGAAAGAAAATGGAAAGGCAAGCCATGAACTGGGAGAAAATATTTGCAAAACATACATCTGATATAACACACATCCACAATAATAAAGAAGTCTCACAATTCAATAATAAGACAAACAACCCAATTAAAAGATGACCAAAAGGGTTGAACAAGTAAGTAAATGGATGGTGGCTGTAAGAGCCAGATTTCTCACTGTTGGAGAGGGAAGTTACAGGATGAGCAAGAAGAGAAGGCTAGAATGAATCCTGTGGTATTGGATTAGAGGTGGAGACATCTTATGTATTAGCTTAATATGTACACAAATGGATAGATACGAGACAGTTATAGATCTGTGGTTTCATACACATAACCGAATTCTGTCTGCTAAGAGGGCATAAGGGATTTCAAGTACAGCTGGGCCTCATCCAAGCAGGAAAGTGGTCTATTCAATCAGGCCTCAAGAACTCATCAGGCACCTTCTCTCTCAGCCTCTGCTGCTCTCTGTGGTCACATGGTGTCTTCAGTATCTCACCTAATGCTGCTACATTTTCCAATTTTTCTTGCAACTGGATTTTCCAAAAATGGCACTTTTATTTAAAAAAATAGCTCTATGTTTGGGTCCACTTATGATCTCTATTTTGTCATTGATTTATAAGTCTATCTTTATGCCAGATCACAGTGTCTTGATTGTTGAAGTGTTACAAAATGGTAGTGTAAGCCCTGAATCATTGGTCTTTGCAAGATTGTTTTCACTCTTCCAAGCTCTTTGCATTCCTATACACATTTAAGAATCCTCATATTAATTTCTACCAAAGACCACTAAAGATTTTGAATAGCATTGTATTGAACCTGTATATCGATTTAGGAAAAAGTCACATCTTAATAGTATTAATTTTTCTGGTCCATTTTATCTATTTAGATTTCTCTTTAGTTTCTCTTGCTAGTGTTTTGTACTTTTCAGTGTACAAGACTTACACATATTTTGTTAAATTTATTATTAAATATTTCATGTTTTCATGCTGTTTAAAATGTTAATTTTTAAAAAGATTTTATTTATTTATTTGAGCGAGAGAGAGAGGGAGAGCATTGAGGGAGAGTGCGAGGGAGAAGCAGATTCCCAACTGAGCAGAAAGCCCAAGGTGGGACTCTATCCCAGGACCCTGAGATCATGACCTGAGCTGAAGGCAGACACTTATCACCTGAGCCACCCAGGTGCCCCAAAATGTTAATTTTTAATTTTATTTTCCAATTGCTTGTTGCATGTATATATGATTTTTTTGTATATTGACCTAGTAGTATCCAATGGCCATGCTAAATTCACATTTATTTTAATAGCTTTTTTGGTAGATTATTTTTGATTTTTATACATAAACAATCATGTTTAAAGTCAAAAAGATTTTTTTAATTTTATTTTATTATGTTGTGTTAGTCACCATACATTACATCATTAGTTTTTGGTGTAGTGTTCCATGATTCATTGTTTGCATATATCACCCAGTGCTATATGTGCCCTCCTTAATACCTATGTGCCCTCCTTAATACCTATCATCGAGCTAATCCATCCCCCCACCCCCCTCCCCTCTAAAACCCTCAGTTTGTTTCTCAGAGTCCATAGTCTCTCATGGTTCATCTCCCCACTCCGATTCCCCCCCCTCATTTGTCCCTTCTTACTATCTTCTTTTTTTTTTTAACATATAATGTATTCTTTGTTTCAGAGGTACAGGTCTGTGATTCATCAGTCTTACACAATTCACAGCGCTCACCATAGCACATACCCTCCCCATTGTCTATCACCTAGCCACCCCATCCCTCCCACCCCCCACCATTCCAGCAACCCTCAATTTGTTTCCTGAGATTAAGAATTCCTCATATCAGTGAGATCATATGATACTTGTCTTTCTCTGATTGACTTATTTCGCTTAGCATAATACCCTCTAGTTTCATCCACATTGTTGCAAATGGCAAGATTTCAGGGTTTGTTTTTTTTTTTCTGATGGCTGCATAATATTCCATTGTGTATATATATATATATATATATATATATATATAACATCTTTATCCATTCATCTGACGATGGACATCTTGGCTCTTTCCATAGTTTGGCTATTGTGGACATAAACATTGGTGTGCACGTGCCCCTTTGGATCACTACATTTGCATCTTTGGAGTAAATACCCAGTAGTGCAATTGCTAGGTTGTAGGGTAGCTCTATTTTCAACTTTTTGAGGAACCTCCATACTGTTTTCCAGAGTGGCTGCACCAGCTTGCGTTCCCACCAACAGTGTAGGAGGGTTCCCCTTTCTCCACATCCTCGCCAACATCTGTCGTTTCCTGACTTGTTAATTTTAGCCATTCTGACTGGTATGAGGTGGTATCTCATTGAGGTTTTGATTTGGATTTCCCTGATGCCGAGTGATGTTGAACACTTTTTCATGTGTCTGTTGGCCATTTGGATGTCTTCTTTGCAGAAATGTCTGTTCATGTCTTCTGCCCATTTCTTGATTGGATTATTTGTTCCTTGGGTGTTGAGTTTGATAAGTTCTTTATAGATTTTGGATACTAGCCATTTATCTGATATATCATTTGCAAATATCGTCTCCCATTCTGTCAGTTGTGTTTTGGTTTTGTTGACTGTTTCCTTTGCTGTGCAAAAGCTTTTTATCTTAATGAAGTCCCAATAGTTCATTTTTGCCCTTGCTTCCCTTGCCTTTGGCAATGTGTCTAGGAAGAAGTTGCTGCAGCTGAGGTCAAAGAGGTTGCTGCCTGTGTTCTCCTCAAGGATTTTGATGGATTCCTGCCTCACATTTAGGTTTTAATCCATTTTGAGTCTATTTTTGTGTGTGGTGTAAGGAAATGGTCCAGTTTCATTATTCTGCATGTGGCTGTCCAATTTTGCCAACACCATTTGTTGAAGAGACTGTCTTTTTCCCACTGGACGTTCTTTCCTACTTTGTCGAAGATTAGTTGACCATAGAGTTGAGGGTCCATTTCTGGACTCTCTATTCTGTTCCATTGATCTATGTGTCTGTTTTTATGCCAGTTTGTCTTGATGATAACAGCTTTGTAATAGAGCTTGAAGTCTGGAATTGTGATGCCACCGGCTTTGCTTTTCTTTTTCAACATTCCTCTGGCTATTCGGGGTTTTTCTGGTTCCAAACAAATTTTAGGATTATTTGTTCCATTTCTTTGAAAAAATTTGATGGTATTTTGATAGGGATTGCATTAAATGTGTGGGTTGCTCTAGGTAGCATTGACATTTTCACAATATTTGTTCTTCCAATCCATGAGCATGGAATGTTTTTCCATTTCTTTGTGTCTTCCTCAATTTCTTTCATGAGTATTCTATAGTTTTTTGAGTACAGATTCTTTGCCTCTTTGGTTAGATTTATTCCTAGGTATCTTATGGTTTTGGGTGCATTTGTAAATGGGATTGACTCCTTAATTTCTCTTTCTTTTGTCTTATTGTTGGTGTATAGAAATGCAACTGATTTCTGTGCATTGATTTTATATCCTGCCACTTGACTGAATTCCTGTATGAGTTCTAGTGGTTTTGGGGTGGAGTCTTTTGGGTTTTCCACATAAAGTATCATATCATCTGCAAAGAGTGAGAGTTTGACTTCTTCTTTGCCGATTCAGATGCCTTTTATTTCTTTTTGTTGTCTGATTGCTGAGGCTAGGACTTCTAGTACTATGTTGAATAGCAGTGGTGATAGTGGACATCCCTGCCGCGTTCCTGACCTTAGGGGAAAAGCTCTCAGTTTTTCCCCATTGAGAATGATATTTGCTGTGGGTTTTTCATAGATGGTTTTTATGATATCTCTATCCCTACACTCTGAAGAGTTTTAATCAAGAAAAGATGCTGTACTTTGTCAAATGCTTTTTCTGCATCTATTGAGAGGATCATATGGTTCTTGTTCTTTCTTTTATTAATGTATTGTATCACATTGATTGATTTGCAGATATTGAACCAACCTTGCAGCCCAGGAATAAATCCCACTTGGTCGTGATGAATAATCCTTTGACTATACTGTTGGATCCTATTGGCTAGTATTTTGGTGAGAGGTTTTGCATCCATGTTCATCAGGGATATTGGTCTGTAATTCTCCTTTTTGATGTGGTCTTTGTCTGATTTGGGGATCAAGGTAATGCTGGCCTCATAAAATGAGTTTGGAAGTCTTCCTTCCATTTCTATTTTTTGGAACAGTTTCAGAAGAATAGGTATTAATTCTTCTTTAAATGTTTGGTAGAATTCCCCTGGGAAGCCATCTGGCCCTGGGCTCTTGTTTGTTCAGAGATTTTTGATTACTGCTTCAATTTCCTTACTTGTTATGGGTCTGTTCAGGTTTTCTATTTCTTCCTTGTTCAATTTTGGTAGTTTATACATCTCTAGGAATGCATCCATTTCTTCCAGATTATCAAATTTGCTGGCATATAGTTACTCATAATATGTTCTTATAATTGTTTGTATTTCTTTGGTGTTGGTTGTGATTTCTCCTCTTTCATTCATGATTTTATTTATTTGGGTCCTTTCTCTTTTCTTTTTGGTAAGTCTGGCCAGGGGTTTATCAATCTTATTAATTCTTTCAAAGAACCGGCTCCTAGTTTCATTGATCTGTTCTACTGTTCTTTTGGTTTCTATTTCATTGATTTCTGCTCTGATCTTCATTATTTCTCTTCTTTTGCTGTTCTTTCTCCAGCTCCTTTAGGTGTAGGGTTAGGTTATATATTTGAGACCTTTCTTATTTCTTGAGAAAGGCTTGTATTGCTATATACTTTCCTCTTAGGACTGCCTTTGCTGTATCCCAAAGATTTTGAATAGTTGTGTTTTCATTTTCATTGGTTTCCATGAATTTTTTTAATTCTTCTTTAATTTCCTGGTTGACCCATTCATTCTTCAGTAGGATGCTCTTTAGCCTCCATGTATTTGAGTTCTTTCCGACTTTCCTCTTGTGATTGAGTTCTAGTTTCAAAGCATTGTGGTCTGAAAATATGCAGGGGATGATCCCAATCTTCTGGTACCGGTTGAGACCTGATTTATGACCTAGGATGTGATCTATTCTGGAGAATGTTCCATGGGCACTAGAGAAGAATGTGTATTCCGTTTTTTGGGCTGGAATGTTCTGAATATGTCTGTGAAGTCCATTTGGTCCAGTGTGTCATTTAAAGTCTTTATTTCCTTGTTGATCTTTTGCTTAGACGATCTGTCCATTTCAGTGAGGGGGGTGTTAAAGTCCCCCACTATTATTGTATTGTTGTCAATGTGTTTCTTTGATTTTGTTATTAATTGCCTTATATAATTGGCTGCTCCCATGTTAGGGGCATAGATATTTACAATTCTTAGATCTTCTTGTTGGATAGACCCTTTAAGTAGGATATAATGTCCTTCCTCATCTCTTATTATAGTCTTTGGTTTAAAATCTAATTTGCCTGATATAAGGATTGCCACCCCAGTTTTCTTTTGGTGTCCATTAGCATGGTAAATGGTTTTCCACCCCTTCACTTTCAATCTGGAGGTGTCTTTGGGTCTAAAATGAGTCTCTTGTAGGGAGCATATCGCTGGGTCTGTGTTTTTATCCAATCTGATAGCCTGTGTCTTTTGATTGGGGCATTTAGCCCATTTACATTCAGGGTAACTATTGAAAGATACAAATTTGTGACATTGTATTGCCTGTAAGCTGACTGTTACTGTATATTGTCTCTATTCCTTTCTGGACCCCTTTCAATATTTCTTGTAGGGCTGGTTTCATGTTTGCAAATTCTTTTAGTTTTTGTTTGTCCTGGAAGCTTTTTATCTCTCCTTCTATTTTCAATGACAGCCTAGCTGGATATAGTATTCTTGGCTGCATATTTTTCTCGTTTAGTGCTCTGAATATATCATGCCAGTCCTTTCTGGCCTGCCAGGTCTCTGTGGATAGGTCTGCTGCCAATCTAATGCTTCTACCATTATAGGTTACAGACCTCTTAACCCGAGCTGCTTTCAGGATTTTCTCTTTGTCTCTGAGACTCGTAAGTTTTACTATTAGATGCTGGGATGTTGACCTATTTTTATTGATTTTGAGGGGGGTTCTCTGTGCCTCCTGGATTTTGATGCCTGTTTCCTTCCCCAAATTAGGGAAGTTCTCTGCTATAATTTGCTTCAATATACCTTCTGCCAGTCTCTCTCTTTCTTCTTCTTCTGGGATCCCAATTATTCTAATATTGTTTCGTCTTATGGTATCACTTATCTCTCGAATTCTGCCCTCGTGATCCAGTAGTTGTTTATCTCTCTTTTTCTCAGCTTCTTTATTCTCCATCATTTGGTCTTCTATCTCACTGATTCTTTCTTCTGCCTCATTTATCCTAGCAGTTAGAGCCTCCATTTTTGATTGCACCTCATTAATAGCCTTTTTGATTTTGACTTGGTTAGATTTTAGTTCTTTTACTTCTCCAGAAAGGGTTTCTCTAGTATCTTCCATGTTTTTTTCAAGCCTAGCTAATATCTTTATAATCGTCATTCTGAACTCTAGTTCTGACATCTTACTAATGTCCGTATTGATTAGGTCCCTGGCAGTTGGTACTGCCTCTTGTTCTTTTTTTGAGGTGAGTTTTTCCGTCTTGTCATTTTGTGCAGAGGAGAATAGATTAATGAGAGAACAAAATGCTAACAGGGTAACAATGACCCCAGAAAAATATACACTAAACAAATCAGAAGAGACCCAAAACCGGGGGAAAAGAAAGGGAAAGAAAGAAAAAAGAAATAGAAAAAAAGGATATGATCAAATATGATCAGGCTGGTGAATAGATCAGTGCCACACACTAGATTTTGGGTGTATTTTGGTCTGTTAGATGAAACTGCCTCCCAAAATTTTAAAGAAAGAAAAACTTATGTATGTACAAAAATAGGGGTAAATACGATGAAGGGATGGAATATGACTGTAAAGATGAAAATTATAAAAGATTTTATAAAAGGAATTGATAAGATAAGAAGTTGGCTGAAAAAAGAAAGAAGAGAAATTAAAAAAAAGGGGGAGAGAATGTGATCAGGCAGGAGACTAGAACAAAGCCATACACTAGAGATTTAGGGTATATTTTGGTCTGTTAGAAGAAACTGTATCCCAAAATTTTAAAGAGAGAACAACTTATATATATATGCAAAAAATAAGGTTAGCTACAATGAAGGGATAGAGTATGACTCTAAAAATGAAAAATAAAAAAGATTTTTTTAAAAAAGGGATTGACAAGATGTTGGTTGAAAAAGGGAAAAAGAGAAATTCAAAAAAAAAATAGAAAAAGAGAAAAAAGAAAATTTTAAAAATTAACTTTGAAAGACTAAATAATCATGGGAAAAAAGCCATGAATTCTATGTGCAGTATTCCCGGGCTGGAGTTCTGCTGTTCTCATTGACGGGTAAACTTGGTCTTGGCTGGCTGTTCTTGCTGATCTGGGGGAGGGGCCTGTTGCCATGGTTCCCAAATGTCTTTGCCGGAGGCGGAATTGCCCTGCCCTTGCCCGGTCTGGGCTAAGTAATCTGTTCGGGTTTGCTCTCGGGAGCTTTTCTTCCCTGCAAGCTTTGGAGGACAAGAGGGAAAATGGCGGCCTCCCAATCTCTGCCTGGGAGGAGCCAAGAACTCAGGGCCCCACTCCTCATTGAGCCCCCAGAGAAAAGCAGTCAATCACTCCCGTCTCCCCTGACTCCGGCTGCACTCCGTGCTCACCCGGCCTGTGACCAAGCATTTCTATCTCTGGAACCCGACTCCGTGTGGAGTCTCCAAACCCAGCATATCCCTGCGGTGCGCTCCCACGCTGCTCCTCCCGGGGCAGAAAGGGGTCTCCCCAGATCTGCCACTTATTGGGTCCCTGCTGGAAGAGCAGTGGCCCGACTGTGCCGCGGATCACGGTTTATGGCAACCCGAAGCTGACAGCCCGCTCCTCGGCTCCGTCTCTGCAGCCGGCTTCCCCGCTGCGATACCTGGGAGCTCTGCCGCACTCAGGCACCCCCGGTCTCTCTGTGACCCCAAGGGTCCTGAGACCACACTGTCCGCGCGAGGTTCCACCCCCTGCTTAGCCACTGGAGTGACATCCCTCAGCGGAGCCGACATCTAAAAGTTCTGATTTTGTGCCCCCGGCTCTATCACTTGCCGGTAGGGGCTGACGGAGACCCCCTCCCCGCCGTCTATCTTCCCAAATATCGCCTCGGATTCACTTCTCTGCACGTCCTACCTTCCAGAAAGTGGTCGCTTTTCTATTCAGATAGTTGCTGCTATTCTTTTCTCCCATCTCCTGTTGAGTTTGTAGGTGTTCAGAATGATTTGATCCCTATCTAGCTAAATTCCTGTGACCAAACGAAATTTAGGTCTCCTACTCCTCTGCCATCTTGCTCCTCCTCCCCAAAAAGATTTTTTTAATTTACAATCTGTATGCTGTTTATTTCTTTTTCTTGCCCTATTTTGCACTGGCTATATTGAATATAGATAGTGAGAGTGAACATCCTCACTTTCTTTTTTTTTTTTTTAATTTTTTATTGTTATGTTAATCCCCATACATTACATCATTAGTTTTAGATATAGTGTTCCATGATTCATTGTTTGTGCATAACACCCAGTGCTCCATGCAGAACGTGCCCTCCT
Source organism: Halichoerus grypus (assembly GCF_964656455.1). Taxonomy (NCBI): domain Eukaryota; kingdom Metazoa; phylum Chordata; class Mammalia; order Carnivora; family Phocidae; genus Halichoerus; species Halichoerus grypus. Next base: position 133,011,965 of record NC_135717.1, on the reverse strand, counting down.
CAATACCCATCACCAGGCTAACTCATCCTCCCACCCCCCTCCCCTCTAGAACCCTCAGTTTGTTTTTCAGAGTCCATCGTCTCTCATGGTTCTTCTCCCCCTCCGATTTCCCCCCCTTCATTCTTCCCCTCCTGCTACATTCTTCTTCTTCTTTTTTTCTTTCTTAACATATATTGCATTATTTGTTTCAGAGGTACAGATCTGAGATTCAACAGTCTTGCACAATTCACAGCGCTTACCAGAGCACATACCCTCCCCAGTGTCCATCACCCAGTCACCCCATCCCTCCCACTCCACCCCCCACTCCAGCAACCCTCAGTTTGTTTCCTGAGATTAAGAATTCCTCATATCAGTGAGGTCATATGATACATGTCTTTCTCTGTTTGACTTATTTCGCTCAGCATAATACCCTCCAGTTCCATCCACGTCGTTGCAAATGGCAAGATCTCATTCCTTTTGATGGCTGCATAATATTCCATTGTATATATATACCACATCTTCTTTATCCATTCATCTGTTGATGGACATCTTGGCTCTTTCCACAGTTTGGCTATTGTGGACATTGCTGCTATAAACATCGGGGTGCACGTACCCTTTCGGGTCCCTACTTTTGTATCTTTGGGGTAAATACCCAGGAGTGCAATTGCTGGATCATATGGTAGCTCTATTTTCAACTTTTTGAGGAACCTCCATACTGTTTTCCAGAGTGGCTGCACCAGCTTGCGTTCCCACCAACAGTGTAGGAGGGTTCCCCTTTCTCTGCATCCCCGCCAACATCTGTCATTTCCTGACTTGTTAATTTTAGCCATTCTAACTGGTGTGAGGTGGTATCTCATTGAGGTTTTGATTTGGATTTCCCTGATGCTGAGTGATATTGAACACTTTTTCATGTGTCTGTTGGCCGTTTGGATGTCTTCTTTGGAAAAATGTCTGTTCATGTCTTCTGCCCATTTCTTGATTGGATTCTTTGTTCTTTTGGTGTTGAGTTTGATGAGTTCTTTATAGATTTTGGATACTAGCCCTTTATCTGATATGTCATTTGCAAATATCTTCTCCCATTCTGTCAGTTGTCTTTTGGTTTTGTTGACTGTTTCCTTTGCTTTGCAAAAGCTTTTTATCTTGATGAAGTCCCAATAGTTCATTTTTGCCCTTGCTTCCCTTGCCTTTGGCGATGTTTCTAGGAAGAAGTTGCTGCGGCTGAGGTCGAACAGGTTGCTGCCTGTGTTCTCCTTTAGGATTTTGATGGACTCCTGTCTCACATTGAGGTCTTTCAACCATTTGGAGTCTATTTTTGTGTGTGGTGTAAGGAAATGGTCCAGTTTCATTCTTCTGCATGTGGCTGTCCAATTTTCCCAACACTATTTGTTGAAGAGACTGTCTTTTTTCCATTGGACATTCTTTCCTGCTTTGTCAAAGATTAGTTGACCATATAGTTGAGGGTCCATTTCTGGGCTCTCTATTCTGTTCCATTGATCATGTGTCTGTTTTTGTGCCAGTACCATACTGTCTTGATGATGACAGCTTTGTAGTAGAGCTGGAAGTCCGGAATTGTGATGCTGCCAGCTTTGCTTTTCTTTTTCAACATTCCTCTGGCTATGCGGGGTCTTTTCTGGTTCCATACAAATTTTAGGATTATTTATTCCATTTCTTTGAAAAAAGTGGATGGTATTTTGATGGGGATTGCATTGAATGTGTAGATTGCTCTAGGTAGGATTGACATCTTCACAATATTTGTTCTTCCAATCCATGAGCATGGAACGTTTTTCCATTTCTTTGTGTCTTCCTCAATTTCTTTCATGAGTATTTTATAGTTTTCTGAGTACAGATCCTTTGCCTCTTTGGTTAGATTTATTCCTAGGTATCTTACGGTTTTGGGTGCAATTGTAAATGGGATCGACTCCTTAATTTCTCTTTCTTCTGACTTGTTGTTGGTGTATAGGAATGCCACTGACTTCTGTGCATTGATTTTATATCCTGCCACTTGACTGAATTCCTGTATGAGTTCTAGCAGTTTTGGGGTGGAGTCTTTGGGATTTTCCACATAAAGTATCATATCATCTGCAAAGAGTGAGAGTTTGACTTCTTCTTTGCCAATTTGGATGCCTTTGATTTCTTTTTGTTGTCTGATTGCTGTGGCTAGGACTTCCAATACTATGTTGAATAGCAGTGGTGATAGTGGACATCCCTGCCGCATTCCTGATCTTAGGGGGAAAGCTCTCAGTTTTTCCCCATTGAGAATGATATTCGCTGTAGGTTTTTCATAGATGGCTTTTATGATATTGAGGTATGTACCCTCTATCCCTATACTCTGAAGAGTTTTGATCAAGAAAGGATGCTGTACTTTGTCAAATGCTTTTTCTGCATCTATTGAGAGGATCATATGATTCTTGTTCTTTCTTTTGTTAATGTATTGTATCACGTTGATTGATTTGCGGATGTTGAACCAACCTTGCAGCCCAGGGATAAATCCGACTTGGTCGTGGTGAATAATCCTTTTAATGTACTGTTGGATCCTATTGGCTAGTATTTTGGTGAGAATTTTTGCATCCATGTTCATCAGGGATATTGGTCTGTAATTCTCCTTTTTGATGGGGTCTTTGTCTGGTTTTGGGATCAAGGTAATGCTGGCCTCATAAAATGAGTTTGGAAGTCTTCCTTCCATTTCTATTTTTTGGAACAGTTTCAGAAGGATAGGTATTAATTCTTCTTGAAATGTTTGGTAGAATTCCCCTGGGAAGCCATCTGGCCCTGGGCTTTTGTGTTTTGGGAGATTTTTGATGACTGCTTCTATTCCCTTAGTGGTTATAGGTCTGTTCAGGTTTTCTATTTCTTCCTGGTTCAGTTTTGGTAGTTGATACATCTCTAGGAATGCATCCATTACTTCCAGGTTATCTAATTTGCTGGCATAGAGTTGCTCATAATATGTTCTTATAATTGTTTGTATTTCTTTGGTGTTGGTTGTGATTTCTCCTCTTTCATTCATGATTTTGTTGATTTGGGTCATTTCTCTTTTCTTTTTGATAAGTCTGGCCAGGGGCTTATCAATCTTGTTAATTCTTTCAAAGAACCAGCTCCTAGTTTCGTTGATCTGTTCTACTGTTCTTTTGGTTTCTATTTCATTGATTTCTGCTCTGATCTTTATTATTTCTCTTCTCCTGCTGGGTTTAGGCTTTATTTGCTGTTCTTTCTCCAGCTCCTTCAGGTGTAGGGTTAGGTTGTGTACTTGAGACCTTTGTTTCTTGAGAAAGGCTTGTATTGCTATATACTTTCCTCTTAGGACTGCCTTTGCTGTATCCCAAAGATTTTGAATAGTTGTGTTTTCATTTTCATTGGTTTCCATGAATTTTTTTAATTCTTCTTTAATTTCCTGGTTGACCCATTCATTCTTCAGTAGGATGCTCTTTAGCCTCCATGTATTTGAGTTCTTTCCGACTTTCCTCTTGTGATTGAGTTCTAGTTTCAAAGCATTGTGGTCTGAAAATATGCAGGGGATGATCCCAATCTTCTGGTACCGGTTGAGACCTGATTTATGACCTAGGATGTGATCTATTCTGGAGAATGTTCCATGGGCACTAGAGAAGAATGTGTATTCCGTTTTTTGGGCTGGAATGTTCTGAATATGTCTGTGAAGTCCATTTGGTCCAGTGTGTCATTTAAAGTCTTTATTTCCTTGTTGATCTTTTGCTTAGACGATCTGTCCATTTCAGTGAGGGGGGTGTTAAAGTCCCCCACTATTATTGTATTGTTGTCAATGTGTTTCTTTGATTTTGTTATTAATTGCCTTATATAATTGGCTGCTCCCATGTTAGGGGCATAGATATTTACAATTGTTAGATCTTCTTGTTGGATAGACCCTTTAAGTAGGATATAATGTCCTTCCTCATCTCTTATTACAGTCTTTGGTTTAAAATCTAATTTGTCTGATATAAGAATTGCCACCCAGCTTTCTTTTGGTGTCCATTAGCATGGTAAATGGTTTTCCACCCCTTCACTTTAAATCTGGGGGTGTCTTTGGGTCTAAAATGAGTCTCTTGCAGACAGCATATCGATGGGTCTTGTTTTTTAATCCAATCTGATAGCCTGTGTCTTTTGATTGGGGCATTTAGCCCATTTACATTCAGGGTAACTATTGAAAGATAGGAATTTAGTGCCATTGTATTGCCTGTAAAGTGACTGTTACTGTATATTGTTTGTGTTCCTTTCTGGTCTATGTTGCTTTTAGGCTCTCTCTTTGCTTAGAGGACCCCTTTCAATATTTCTTGTAGGGCTGGTTTCGTGTTTGCAAATTCCTTTAGTTTTTGTTTGTCCTGGAAGCTTTTTATCTCTCCTTCAATTTTCAATGACAGCCTAGCTGGATATAGTATTCTTGGCTGCATATTTTTCTCATTTAGTGTTCTGAATATGTCCTGCCAGTCCTTTCTGGCCTGCCAGGTCTCTGTGGATAAGTCTGCTGCCAATCTAATGTTTCTACCATTGTAGGTTACAGATCTCTTCTCCCGAGCTGCTTTCAGGATTTTCTCTTTGTCTCTGAGACTCGTAAGTTTTACTATTAGATGTCGGGGTGTTGACCTATTTTTATTGATTTTGAGAGGGGTTCTCTGTGCTTCTTGGATTTTGATGTCTGCTTCCTTCCCCAAATTAGGGAAGTTCTCTGCTATAATTTGCTCCATTATACCTTCTGCCCCCCTCTCTCTTTCTTCTTCTTCTGGGATCCCAATTATTCTAATGTTGTTTCGTCTTATGGTATCGTTTATCTCTCGAATTCTGCCCTTGTGATCCAGTAGTTGTTTATCTCTCTTTTTCTCAGCTTCTTTATTTTCCATCATTTGGTCTTCTATCTCACTGATTCTTTCTTCTGCCTCATTTATCCTAGCAGTTAGCGCCCCCATATTTGATTGCACCTCATTAATAGCCTTTTTGATTTCTACTTGGTTAGATTTTAGTTCTTTTACTTCTCCAGAAAGGGTTTCTCTAATAACTTCCATGCTTTTTTCAAGCCCAGCTAGTATCTTTAAAGTGATGATTCTGAACTCTAGATCTGACATCGTACTGATGTCCGTATTGAGTAGGTCCCTGGCAGTCGGTACTACCTCTTGTTCTTTTTGTTGAGGTGATTTTTTCCGTCTTGTCATTTTGTGCAGAGGAGAATAGATTAATGAGAGAACAAAATGCTAGCAGGGTAACAACGTCCCCAGAAAATATACTCTAAACAAATCAGAAAAGACCTGAAGCAGTGGGAAAAGAAAGGGAAAGAGAGAAAAAAGAAAAAGAAAGAAAAAAAGAAAAAAGAAAAAGATAAAGATAAAAACAAACAAAAGCAGAACAAAACAAAACAAAACAAAAACAGAATGTGATCAAATATGATCAGGCTGGTTTATAGATCAGTGCCACACACTAGATTTTGGGTGTATTTTGGTCTGTTAAAAGAAAGTCCCTCCCAAAATTTTAAAGAAAGAAAAACTTATATATGTACAAAAATAAGGGTTGATATGATGAAGGGATGGAATATGACTGTAAAGATGGAAATTATAAAAAATTTTATAAAAGGATTTGATAAGTTGTTTGAAAAAAGAAAGAAGAGGATTTAAAAAAAAAAAAAGAAAGAAAGAAAAAAGGGAGAAAATGTGATCAGGCAGGGGAGTAGAAAAAAACCATACACTAGAGATTTAGAGTATATTTTGATCTGTTAGAAGAAACTATCTCAAATTTTTAAAGAGAGAACAACTTATATATATATATATGGCAAAAATACAGGTAACTACTATGAAAGGATAGAATATGACTCTAAAAATGAAAAATAAAAATGTTTTTTTTTTTAAAAAAGGGATTGATAAGATGTTGGTTGAAAAAGGGAAAAAGAAAAATTCAAAAAAAAAAGAAAAAAAGAAAAAAGAAAAAAAGACAGTTAAAAAAAATAATTTACTTTGAAAGACTAAAGAATCATGGTAAAAAAGCCATGAATTCTATGTGCAGTATTCCCCTAGCGCTGGAGTTCTGCCGTTCTCATTGATCGGTAAACTTGGTCTTGGCTGGCTGTTCTCGCTGATCTTCTGGGGGAGGGGCCTGTTGCCGTGGTTCCCAAATGTCTTTGCCGGAGGCAGAATTGCCCCGCCCTTGCCGGTCCGGGCTAAGTAATCTGCTCGGGTTTGCTCTCCGGAGCTTTTGTTCCCTGCAAGCTTTCCGTACAGCTTTGGAGGCGGAGAGTGAAAATGGCGGCCTCCCAGTCTACGCCCCGGAGGAGCCGAGAACTCGGGGTCCCGCTCCTCAGCGAGCCCCCAGAGAAAAGCAGTCAGTCACTCCCGTCTCCCCGGTCTCTGGCCACACTCCGCGCTCACCCGGCCTGTGACCGCGCCTTTCTATCTGGCACCCGACCCCGGGTGGAGTCTCCAAACCCAGCAGATCCCCGCGGTGCGCTCCCGCACCTCTCCTCCCGGGGGAAGAAGGTGAGTCTCCCCGGATCTGCCGCTTGTTGGGTCCCTGCTGGAGGGGCAGTGGCCCGACTGTGCCGCGGATCACGGTTTATGGCAACCCTGAGCTGAGAGCCCGCGCCTGGGCTCCGTCTCTGCAGCCGGCTTCCCCGCTCAGATCCCTGGGAGCTCTGCCGCACTCAGGCACCCCCGGTCTTTCTGTGACCCCGAGGGTCCTGAGACCACACTGTCCCGCGAGGGTTCCACCCCCCACTTCGCCACCAGAGTGACGTCCCTCAGCGGAGCCGACTTCTAAAAGTTCCGATTTTGTGCTCCGCGGCTCTATCACTTGCCAGAAGCGGCCGATGGAGGTCCCTCCCCCGCCGTCTATCCTCCCGAATATCGCCTCGGATTCACTTCTCCGCACGTCCTACCTTCCAGAAAGTGGTCGCTTTTCTGTTCAGAGAGTTGTTGCTATTCTTTTCTTCGATCTCCTGCTGAGTTTGTAGGTGTTCAGAATGGTTTGATCCCTATCCAGCTGAATTCCTGAGAGGAGACGAAATCCAGGTCTCCTACTCCTCCGCCATCTTGCTCCGCCCCCCTCACTTTGTTCTTAATTACAGGGGAAAAGTGTTCAGTCTTTCATTAATAAGTATGATATTAGCTTTAAGTTTTCCATAGATATCACCAATGATTTTTTAATCACAACAGCTCTTAAATTTTGTCAGATGTTTATTCAGCTATTATGGTGATCATATGCTTTTTTTACTTTAATTTGGTAAATTACATTGATTGACTTTTGAATATTAAACCAACCTTGTATTCCTAGAACAAATTTCATTGTCATGATGCATTTACATTTTATATGTTGCTAGATTTAATTTCATATTTAATTTCAAATTTTCATACTTCTTTATTCTTATAATGTCTATCTGATTTTGGTATCAGAATAATGTGGCCTCATAAAAAGAGTAGCAAAGTATTCCTTTGTTGTTTACTTTTCATGTCTGTGTGAGATTACCATTTTTTCCCCTTAGATGCATGATAGAATTCACCAGTGAAGTTCCGCTCCTTCTGATTTCACTTTTCATCCTATTATCACAGTTAACCTCTTTTAACTCTTTCTGACCTGAATTCTTCTGGATATTAGCTTAACCAAAAGGTATTTGTTGATAAATAGATACTGCCTGAGATTGATAAGTTTAAAACTAGTCATAACTTAAAAAGAAAAATGAGAGTTTATCTCACTTCCATTATTCCCATCTTCTCTCCTCCTTTGCATTTTGTCTTACAAACAACTAAGGCTTCAGTATTTTACCCTAAGTTAACTCTAAAGGTGGAAAAGCTATACATAACCTTAATATTATTTTGATAGTAAATTTTATTTAGTGCCAGGCCAATTTATCATGCCAAGATTATATTTCCTCCATTACAAATTCAAAGTAATGACCTCTGGCCTTTTTGAAGGAAAATGTATACTCTTTGTTACATTTTTATTAACTTCCTTTGATCTTTATTAACCATTGGTGCACTTTAGTTTGTTTCATAGTTAGACCATGTCTTCCATGTGTTTTTATTTTGTTTTGTTTATCCTGGGGTATTTATTTATTTATTTTAAGTTTTATTTCTTTAAGTAATCTCTACACCCAACATGGGGCTTGAATTCACAACCTGGAGATAAAGAGTTGCATGCTCTTCTGACTAAGCCAGCCAGGTGCCCCTATTTTAAGGTTTCTACTTACCTTTCTTTTTCCATTTGCATTATTTGCTTCTGTCATGTATTAGTTTCTCATTGCTGCTATAACAAATTACCACAAACCTGGTGCCTTATCTTAGCATTATAGTACATTTCAGTAGTTCAGAAATCTAAAATGGGTTGGTAAGGTTATAGTCCTGCTAGAAGCTGTAGGGGAGAATTTATTTTCTTGCCTTTCCAATTTCTAGAGACTATCCACATTCCTTAGCTCATGACCCTGCATTACTCCATCCTCTATTTCTGCTGTCATACTTCCTTCTCTTACTCGACCCTCTTATAACCAATATATTGGGCCTACCTGTATAATCCAGGATAATCTCCTCATTTCAGGATCCTTAATTTAATCACATCTGCAAAGTATTGCCATGGACAGGTTCTGGGGACTAGGATGTGGACATCCTTGGGGAGCCATAGTCATATATACAATATTTTCCAACTTCTCAATCATACTTTTTTACGACATCAAAAAGTATATTAACATAAGATATTTAGGGTCCTGGGGAATCAGATTTTCTCCAGAATTATTTCCTAGTTTGTTTATTCCTCCAAGCTTATCCTGGCACTAACATTAGTCTAGAATAGAGAATATATATTTTTCAATACTGTAACTCTGTACCTCTCCAGATCACTAGGCTATTGTTTCTCTTAAATATTAGGCAGAAAAAGCCTTTTGAGCAAAGATGTGTGTGTTTCTCTGTCTGTGATTCAGCTGAAAGTTGAACTAGAACCTTCTTGGAGGAAGCTACTTAAGGCCTTAGAGTAAAGTCAGCACATTCTTATTCAAGTTTGTCCTTCCAAGACTCTGACTGTTGTTGCCTTATTAAATACAATGCCTGAATCCCAAGAATCAATGGACAACTAATTAGCTGTGTGCCACCACATAACAAGGACTCAAACTCAACTTTTTAGTTAAATGAAACAGCTATTCAGTATGTACTATATAATATGATAACTCTATAATGGATATAGTAGTGAATCTAATAGTTTCATAGTGGTTTAAAGAGGCTCAATACTGGGGTTTTATAGGGACATTCTATTGAAAACTCGAATTGTTTGTTCCTTTAGGATTGTTGTGCTGATAAAGATGTCAATTTAGCCACCTTGGTATCACAAGGAGAGAATCTGCCTGAGAGCAATGAAGAGAAAAAGCAGAGCCATGAGCTGGAAAAACAGATAGATGAAGAGATTAAGTTCCAATGAGAATTTTTAAGCCTCTTGATCTAGTCATGTCTAAAGCCAACTGTATATGTCAGTTATGTGAGGCAATAAATTCCTTTTTTTTTTTCTTAAGCTAGTTTGTCTTAGTTTTCTTCACAAGGTAAGAATGCTATTAAGATAAGAAATTCATGGGGGCAGACATATAGATCAGTACTTTACCCATTTGAAAATTTCCCTGAGATAACTTAAAGCTCTCATCCAAATGTCTTATACCCTCTTTTCTCAAAAGGATCAATAGAAAACATAGACTATTGTTACCTAACATAGACTGTTGTTACCTAATGGTAATTTCTGTGAGATGTTTATTTATTCATATCTCAGAATGAAAGTTTACAGTGGGAATTGGGTGACCATAACTTTCTAATGGAGGAAAATAAAGTCCCTTAAACTCTTTAAAATTCCCATTCACTTTACATGAAGTTTTATCACACACACACACACACACACACTACAGAAAGAAACTACAATATTCCACATATAGTTTTAATACTAAGGTCAAAACCATGTTCTTTTGCTGGTCAATCCTCTTTCCTTTACATAATTACTTCTAAGGACCAAAAAAAAAAAAAAAATCCTCATTCCAAACATCTGTATATTTGCCAAATAATCCTCCTGCTGGATTTACTTTGGATTTAGTTCTCAAAGATAGGCTCTAAAGTCTTTAACTGAAGGAAACACACACACACACACACACACACACACACACACACACACAACCACCACCACCACCACCAAAAACCTAAAACACAAATAGACTTTACTCAGGCTCTGTTCTGAATTCTGAGGAGATGCCTCCTCCCCATGTTTTAAATTTTAAGAAGAACCATCTCACCTTCCAATGTCCACTTTAAAAAAATATTTTCCATACTCTTTCTGACTGTTACATGCTTACAAATTTTGGAATTGTTTGTCTAATGTTATTTGCAAAGAGTGACTTCTTGCAGCTGTCAGTAAATGTGCTATGTCTCCCTCCCTCAAATCCCAGGATAATCCCCTCTGAATGTCTGACAGACTTTATAGAATTATGATGACATTCAGAGTGCTCTCAGGGCTCTGAGCCACAGAAAGTATTTTTCAACATTATAATTTATCTGTGATCTTTTTACTGCCATGTCCTCTAAAATACTCAGGAAGACAAAGTCAGCATGGCTTGTTCTTGGGCACTTTTTGTTTTGTTCTGGGAAGACAACTTTTGGATCTGAAAAGTGGATAATGCCACACTCACACTTTCCACTTTGTACCATTTACGATGAGAGACACCAAACAAGTTGGTGGCTTTAGACATACATGGCTTGGCTGGCCCTTTGTCACTCTGACAGCAACATGTACCCAATTCTCAATATTTGGGGCTCCCATACCGAGGTCTATTACTTAGGGTAACCATCACATGAGTTTTGATAAAGCTGGCTCTTAGCTCTGAGTCTGGTCCCGAATTTGCTTTATAACCCTGAAGCCTGGCGGGTGCCTAAAATGACCTGATTACCAGGAGAAGGAGCAGAGCGGGCAGAGGACCTTTAGATGGCTATTATAGAGTAGCCCTCTGTAGGCAGACCCATATAGAGCCATCCCCCATCACTAGCAATTTAGTAAGGAATTGCTTTATTCTGGAGCTATCGCCTCGGAGCATAGCGCTGCAGAAATAGGATTTTGATGTTGGGGAGTGGTAGGAAGATCATTTTGAGGCCCTGGACATTGCCTAGGTCTATATGGCACACTGTGAAGGGCATGCTAGCTGCTATGGGAATTGGGACTACAAGGGAAGAGAAGAGAGAAGGGCACCAAATTCAGATCCATTTGTCTGGCTCACAGTTTTGCCAAACAGTGGCTCTGTTTCAGGGCTAAACCCTTTAGTAAAGGGTTAGGGAGAAACACTCTGAGTTTATTCCCCTCCCCACGATGCTTCTTTAGAATGTTTTTTATTTTGTGGTCACATCTGAGTTTGCCTGACTTCTGCATGCACATTGAAGCAGTTTCATGCTGAGAGTTGTTACAAGGTAGATCAGTGAATTAAAAATAAACCGAAATGTTTGCATTTTAGGTCAAAACGTTTATACTGCTCTGGTGAAGAAACCCAGTAATTTTTTCATTATTTAAATGGGACATATGTCTACAAGACATTCCAAGGACCTGTCTTTTTGTAGCTACAGATAAGAATTCCTTTAACTGCTAGCTCTCTACCAGACTTCTATTAGCAGAGCACAAAGTAATTATAGTTGTCCGATTGGCTGGTATTATTTGGAAAAAGTAATTGTCCAAAAGAAGAGAATATGCAGACAGAATGATTTAATAATTTGTATATCAAATTTGCCCTTTGGGTGGTTGTCATTAACATATAAATTAACTTATAAATTATATTCTGAACAGTGTGTAAACTCTGGAAAATTAGATAAAATAAAACCTCTCCACACACTAGAATTTCCCGTAATTCAGAATGGAGAAAGAACACAAGATTCTGAAAATACATGAGACTGCCGCACTATGCCATAGCATTTTAAATCTCCTCCAGTTTGGGCGCCTGGGTGGCTCAGTTGGTTAAGCGACTGCCTTCGGCTCAGGTCATGATCCTGGAGTCCCAGGATCGAGTCCCGCATCGGGCTCCCTGCTCGGCAGGGAGTCTGCTTCTCCCTCTGACCCTCCTCCCTCTCATGCTCTCTGTCTCTCATTTTCTCTCTCTCAAATAAATAAATAAAATCTAAAAAAAAAAATAAATAAATAAATCTCCTCCAGTTAAAGGCTTTCTTTAGTATTTGGGTATAGCTCTCTTGTCAAACAGGTAAGCAGAAGGCAGAAAATGCAAGCTTTGGAAGATCTTCCTACATGTCCAAGTGTGCCAAGTCCTGCTTGGCCATTGAATATTCATACTCTACTTGTAGCTTCAAAACCAGGGTGCAGATTCTGCAAAAAGCCCATCTGAGAATAAACTTTTCAGATCTACTAGAATGAAGTCCAGGAATCACTGCAGTAGTTTATACTATCTGGTCTCAAATGCTTTTGAAGCCCACGAAGTGGGTCATGTCTAAAAGGCCCAAGATAGGGTATTTAAAGATATTATAATATTTCTAAAAATATTTATAAATGGCCAAGCACACTGACGCTAATTGATTCAGTAACCAATGAAGACATCTTTGTTAATTTTTTTTTTTAAATAAAATCCTTTTTTCAGGGGCACCTGGGTGGCTCAGTCAGTTAAGCGTCTGCCTTTGGCTCAGGTCATGATCCCATGATCCCATGATTCCCTGCTCAGCAGGGAGCCTGCTTCTCCCTCTACCTCCTGCTCCCCCTGCTTGTGCTCTCTCTCTGTCAAATAAATAAATAAAATCTTTTTAAAAAAATTCTTTTTTCAGATTAGTGAGATCCCTCTCTGCATTTATTTATGTTTGAGGGTGCCCAAAACAGAAAATGTAATAAACATCCATGATAAATATTTGCCACCAAAATGAACAAATATTAAATTTTATTCCCTTCAGTTATTTTTTATTTTTTAAGTAAAGCATTAAAATCTCTACATTTTCTCTGCCAGGTCCATTATCTTCCCTTTCCAAACAAAGGTCGGCATCATCTGGTGTACGTATCCCAATTACATTTTTGTTCTTGTGTTATATTTTTTTATGTTCTTTAACAGAATTATGTAATATTCTCCATGTCTTGCCCAATTAGAAAATTTTTATTATATTTTCTAATCTTTATTGTTAGTATGTAAGTATGGTGTTTTTTTATTGTCTATCAATCTTAGATTGGATAATCTTCTGAATTCTCTTAATTTTACAAGTTATCTGAGGTTTCTTTTGAATTTCCTAGGAAAATGATCATATATTCTACAAATAAAAATTTGGTCTTTTCCTTTCCAATTCTTATACCTCTTTTATTTTGTATTATTTCTTTGGTTAGGAACTTCAGTTCAGTGTTGAATAGTAAGATGATTATAGGCATCCTTGTCTTAGTTCTTATTTTACTTGAGGTGCTTCTAAAATTTCCCCATTTAGACTAATGTTTGTTGTTAGTTTTTGATAGATTTACTTGATTAGGTAGAAGAAATTGCCTTCTATGCACATTTTTTAGGTTTTTTTTTTTTCTGCTTTATTGAGAGAAGCATATGGCATTTCTTTGTCAATCTCTTAATGCAGTAAATGTGATGATTTAATTTGAAGATTTTTCCAATGTTAAATTATTCTTGCCTTCCCAGTCTTAATCTATTTGGTCATTATCTATCTATCTATCATCTATCTATCTATCTATCTGTCATCTATCTATCTATCTATCTATCATCTATCTATCTATCTGTCTGTCTATCTATGCATTCAATTCCATATGGCAATTTGGGGACTTTTTAGTTATTTATATCATTCATTTAACAAATATTCATTGAGTACTTCCTATGTGCCAGGCACTTAGGCAATACAAGTACAGTAATGAACAAAATAAATTAAAAAAAAATCCTTGCCCTCATAGATTACATTTGAGAAAGCAGTCAACAAGCAAGATTGATAAGTAAAATGTATAGCATGTTAGATAGTGATTGCTATTAAAGAAAAGAATAAAAAGAGAAAAGGGATGTAAAATCTGTGTGAAGGGTTGGACTTTAAATTGAGCATCCAAGAAAGTCTTCACAAAAATGTAAATCTGAGGAAAGGCCTGTAGGAAGGGAGAGGACTTAACTATGCAGCTAACTGGATAAAGAATACTCCAAGCAGAAGAAACAGAAGTTAAGCCATCCTAAAGTAAGGACATTGCTGACCTATTTTTTTTTTAAGATTTTATTTATTTATTTGACAGAGAGAGATACAGCGAGGGAGGGAACACAAGCAGGGAGAGTGGGTGAGGGAGAAGCAGGCTCCCCACTGAGCAGGGAGCCCGATGCGGGGCTCGATCCCAGGACCCTGGGATCATGACCTGAGTTGAAGGCAGACGCTTAACGACTGAGCCACCCAGGTGCCCCATTGCTGACATATTTAAAGAAAATTTGGCAATTTTTTTCCTAGAAAATTTGCCTATTTCATTGAAATTTTCAAATTCATTGGTATACAATTACTTATAATGCTTAATTATTTTTTAAAATGATTGCATTTGCTTTAGGTCACTTTTTGTTTTGATTAGTCTACCTAGAAGTTTGTCTATTTTGTTATTATTCTCAATATTATTGTTACCAAATACACTCTGTAAATTGGAATTGACAATTTATACGTTGCATCTCAGATGTGCATAAAAGCCACTTTATATTTCTTTACCTCAGATGACAGCCTCCTTCTTATACTCGTAGATGGCTCTAGTAAACTTCTGAATATCTTCGGTGTCAAAGAGGAGCTCATGAAAATTTGGTAGTGCTAGCCCAAGCTCTCTCTCATTCTGCCTAACCACACCATGCTGCCATTTTGACTCCACTCCGCAGCTGAGTGTTATTGGCATGAAGGCATTCTGCAAGGTAGCCTCTTTAGTGATTCCACAAGAGCACAAGCTGCCGTCTTTCTACCATTGCTCTCAAACCCTTCACTGACCATCTGCATAAGCTTGGGGTTGCATAGGATTTGCAATTAAAACTTAAAGAATCATCAGCACAAAGGAGAACAGAAAGGCCTAGTCCCAGAGAACTGACTTACCCTGAAGCAACTTCCTTGCTTGGATCAGGCCAATCGCCATGAGTTATAGACACTTTAGGGGTAGAATTAGTAAGACCAAGGACAATGTCTGAGACAAATGGGATGAGACACTTCAACTAGAGTGTATAAATAATATTTTTTGGTTTTTGTATTTTATGATGCTATGATATCTTGAGGCTTTAATAGTTAGAGATTATCCCTCTCAGGATTAGAGAACTCCTAGAGATAGCAAACACTTACCTGAAAGCATAATCGTTAAATGCAAATCAACCAATCCAGAGCCCATATCCTCAACCACCTCCTTACGGGGCCAAGCCACTATAATCCTGCCTTAATCATCCCAGGGCCAAGTATCAGACAAGTAGGGGAAGTTCCTATGTCTCAGAACCCACCAAAATTATTGAAACTAGCCAATCCTAGGTGTGTCTACTTTGTTTACCCTGCCTGGCCTATTCCTTCACACAAAAACCACAATAAAAGCTCTCACCCATGCTTTCCTCTTGCTCCCTCTGATTCCTGACTGACCCTGGTGCTTCCTCATTTGGCCCCAGTTGGTATGCCATACCTCTTATTTCTAGGGATCTGTGAATATAAACTTCTTCCTTGATGACAATCATTTCCATGTTTGCAAGTCTTACCATACCTGATTAGAACAAATCCTGGTACATTTTAAAACATAGAGGGCCACATATAGAACATAGGCCTGTGTATGCAATACCGTTAGGATGTTAAAGGTCCTTTGCAACTAGATGCCATCTTAAGAAGGAAGATATTGGTGGGGAGGGAGAAGTATTAGAGTCCTTGAATGGGGATTGAAGTAGTTCACAATTCCAATCTCATAGATAATGAAGTCATTGCTGCTCTTGGTAGAAACCTTTTTGTCAAACTTTACCTTCCTGAGGATAGTGGCAAGTGATTATGGATGATACTCCTATAGCTGCTTAGCCCCAGCATTTAGCACCATTAAAAGGCTTCTGAGTTAAGTTAGGAATTTCTGCTTGAATGTCCAGTGCTTTAGGCTGCTTGAAAGGATCACAGAGGTAGCACCACACTTTGCTTTTATTATCAGAACAATGTTGTATAGTGTAATCAAATTACCTGAGTTTGAATCTAGGCTCCATCACATGGGCTATGTGACCTTAGACAAATTATTTAACCTCTCTTCACCATAGTTTTCCCACCTATAAAATGAAAATAATTGTAATTGTACCTACTTCATGGGGTGGTTATGAGTAGTAAATGAAACAATCCATAGAAGTTACTAATTTAATACCTAGCACTGACCATTAATTATGATGATAACTAGAATGATTATTCATATGTCTTTGTGCAGGTACTGTGCTAAGTGGTTCCTTGCTTCCTCTATTTTCCCAGTGTCCCATCATAGTATTATTACCTAGGAATAGAGGAGCTGGGCTTGAGTCCTTTGACTCTACACTTACTCTTATTAGCCATCATCTCCCCATGACTGGAGGTTTAAGAGAGGGTAAATCAAAGAGAGAGTTCAGGAATTCTGGCACCCTTCTACTACATCCAAGAGTGAAAAACAAGACTACTTAAGACGCCTTGTGACATTTCTTATGTTGCCACCAATGTTGCTGGTATTTAGATCACTCAGTCCAAGCTGTAGTGTACAAGACATCTACAAATTTCCTTCAAAACATTTCAAGAATGTTATGCTTTTTTTCTTTCCCACAAAAAGGCAAACATTACTGAAACATTTCATTTTTGTTTGAAAAAAGATGTTCTTTGGCATCAAATATCTAACATGAAGATATTTTCTGGAACATCAAACAATCATTGATAGCTAACAATGCTGGTTTTGCTTAAATGAAAGCCATTATGAAGCCACCAAGTTGTTATTTAGCCAAGAACCATGAGATTCAATAAGTTATGGGAGCATGAGTATCCAAAGGAAAGATATTTTTCTGTTAGTACTGAACCTGAATGTTGATCTCTTTTGAAAAAAAAAAAAAAGGCAAGATTGAAGGACAGTGAGAAAGAAAAAGAGAAAGAGAAAAAGAAGTTCTGGTTGTTATTTAAAGAATATACACCAGTGAAACAAACTGTTCCAAGGCTATCATGTCATCATTTCAAATTAGAAGCAACACTGGTTAGAGGTATAAAATAGTATTGATAAAAATTTTGTAATTAGAGTTTGAACTCTAAGCAATTGCACTAACATAAATAGTAGTGTGTAAATCCCAGTCGAATAGGGAGTGGGCAACTCCAAAGAGGGTCACCAAGCAAAGAAGAGTTAGACAAATAAAGAAGAAGATCTAGACAGGGGAGGGCAGGGATTCTCCCTTTGGTCCTCCCAGCTCAGGATTTACCTATCCCTTAACAAGGAAGGATTAGAGCAAATACCAGAAGCACCCAATGTATTATTTGTAGTGTTGTGTTATGAATGATTGCTTAGATTGATAGTGGAGTAACAATACACAATATAGCATTTATCCTTTTATAATCAATATAAATTCCTGAGTAAAAGACCTCCTTCAGACATTGTTAATGCAACTGGGGAGAATTCAGCTGATAATTGCACTTATAGGCCTGTTACCCTTGCAACTTTTCTTTTTTTAAAGTTTTTATTTATTTAAGTAATCTCTACACCCAACATGGGGCTTGAACCCATGATCCCAAGTTCAAGAGTCACATGCCCCTCAGACTGAGTCAGCCAGGCCACACTGTCCCTTTTAAGCGTTCTTAAGAGAGGGAAAGATAACACACACACACACACACACACACACACACACACACACACACACAGGGAAAGAGAGATGGGAAGGGGGGGAGAGAAATAAGACCTAATGTCCTAAGCCACCATTTTGTGTAATGAATTAACTTCTCTTCTTTGCAACTAGAATGTTACTATTTGTTATGTGCCATCATCCTTGGAAGAAATGAAAAGATAATACTCAACTCATTTTTTGGTAGAGTTTAATTTTCTTGTGGAAGCTGCATTGAGAAAGTCTCCTAGAAAATGTCTTCCAAGGAGGCCTGGTGCCATCTGGATGTGTCACAAATTTCACTGATAAACTGAGATGTGTTAAGCTATTGTTTCTTGCTACTGACTCTTCACCCAGTGGCTTTAGAATACCCTTGAAGTATATTGACTTTGGAACCTAACAGGCATGGGTTCAAATTCTGGTTCTGCCCCCTCCAGGCTGTCTGATTTAGGGAAAGTTAGTTATTTGCACCTGCAAGAAGGACCTATCTATGCCATAATAGGAATGTCTTCCTTGCACGGTTGCCCTGCTGATTTCATGAGACAATGCATGTAAAACACTATGAACTCTCAACAAATGTCATTCTTAACCACTGGATGTGACAACCCTGAGTACCCCCACCGCATAGCTTTCCTCTTGGGGAGACTGCAAACAACACAGAGCCATTAGCCCTGTTTCCTACTGAGCCATCTGGCATTGATTTTTCACTGCATATCCTGGGGACAAGCTGCACATCACTAGTGCCATAAAATAAAGGAAGCAATAATTCTCCTCTGACCATTCGACTGCTAAAATGAAGGGACCTGGAATTTTACACCCTCTAGGATAATACAGAAGGCCTTGTAATAGGTTACCCTGCGTTGCTGGTTTCAGGACTGTTAGCTGAGGGGGAAGGGGCGATTTGTATGCCAGAGGCTTTACATTATCCATTAGCATTGTGGTCTCTTTGAGTTCTTGTCATAACCTGCAAGGTGTTTTATGAAAGAATTAACCCCAAGTAGCTTTTGCAGAAATAAAATAATATGCTACAGAAGGCTTGCTCATTTTCTGCCTGTATTTTACTGCTATGTAAGACATGGAGAGTGAGAAAATGGGAGAGAAAAAAAAAAAAACGAGGAAAGACAGAGAGATGTGCAAAGAGGAGAGAGGGAAGTATGTGTTGACCCTATTCTTCTCTGCTTCAACTAAATATGCATTTTCTACATCTTTGTTTCAGACTACCAAAAAACTAGCAGGGCCAAGTGTTATTTTTTTTTTTTTTTTTTAAATTAAAGACCACGTACTGCTTTTCTTTCTGGTTTTAAAGGATGACGTGTTTATTATAGAAAGTATGAAAGCATATTTTAGAAGAGAACATTTTAAATTTCCCATAATGTTGTCAAACAGATGTAACCATTGGTAATATTTTGGTGCATTTTGTTCTAATGTGTTTTTTATGTATGTATGTGGAGGCCATATTGAACATACAGTTTTGTATCTTCCTTTTTTTTTTTTTAATCATTACTAGGTATATTTCTCCACATCTTTGAAAATTCTTTTAAAGATAAAATCTGATCAATTCATCATACCACACACAAAAATAAACTTTAAGTGAATCAGAGATCTAAATGTTAAAAAATTGACCTACGCAATGCTAGAAGAAAACACGAATGATTTTTTTTTAATATATAGTCTAAATGGAGGGAAAATTACGTATGACTTAGAATTTAGATGCAGTTTAAGGACACCTGGGTGGCTCAGTCATTAAGTGTCTGCCTTCAGCTCAGGTCATGATCCCAGCGTTCTGGGATCGAGCCCTGCATCAGGCTCTGTGCTCAGCAGGGAGCCTGCTTCTCCCTCTCCCTCTACCTGCCTGCCTGCCTGCCTGTCTGACTACTTGTGCTCTCCCGCTCTCTCCCTCTGTCAAATAAATAAATAAAATCTTTAAAAAAAAAAAAGAATTTAGAATGCAGTTTAAAAAATTGATAAATTTGATTACATAAAAATTAAACCATTTTCATGGCAAAAAAAAAAAAAAACCCACCATAAGCAAAATCAAAGGACAAACAACAAATTGAGAGTATATATTTGCAACATATATCACAGATAAAGTACTAATTTCCCTAAATATCAAAAACTTGTAAAGATTGAAGAGAAAAAGACCAAAATTCCTATAGAAAAAAATGGACATGAGATATAAACAATTTATATGTGTATATATGTACATAGCCCTTAAATAAAGAGACGTCCAATTTTATTTATAATAAGAAAAATACAGACTGAAAGGAAACTGAAATATTTTAAAGTTTAGCAAGGCTGAGAAGAAAAGGGTACTCATAAAATACTGGTAGGAATGGAAAATGGTACAATCTCTATGGAGGGGTGTGGTATAATAATAAATATGTTTGGTTTTTGTCCCAGATTCCTGGCACAGAGCTCCCCAAACCCTTGGAATTTCCTGAGTGATAGGAATATCTTTTGTTATTCATAACAAGCCTCTTTAGATTAGACCTGAGTTTATGCTAATGAGGTGATTTAGGCTGGCGGGGAGGGTTTGGGGAGGGGCGGGTCCCTAAAAGCCTCAGGATGAGGCCAGTGACCAGAAAGACCAAGTGATTAGAGGATTGAAATTTCAGCCTCATTCCTGACTTCAGGGAAGGCGGGTAAGGCAGAGCTGGAGATTAAGCTCCATAGCAACTCTTGAACAAGAAGGTTTGATGAGTTTTGGGCTGGTTAACACTCTGAGGTGCTGGGAGGTGGTGCCCTGGAGAGAGTTTGGAAGTTCCACATCCCTCCCCTCATACCTTTCCCTACGCATGTCTTTCATTTGGCTGTTCCTGAATTGTATCCTTTGTAAATAAACTGGTAAATGTAAATAAAGTATTTCCTGAGTTCATGAGTCATCCCTATCACCTATTTTTTGCACTCTTACATTCAAGAAATTCACTTTCTGAATGGATGTGGAAAGTTAGACACTAACTGGGACAGGAGAATGGTGAATAAGAGTCAGGACATATCAAAAATCATACCTTATGGCTGTGCACTTTTCTTATGGGTAAAGACCCTGAACAGCATAGCCTGGAGCTGGGCATGGGAGAGAAAGGAAGGGTCTTCTCACTTTCCTTCAGGCCAACAGTTTCCTCAGTGTCAATATTTATAGACCATTTGAAAATGAATTCTCAATCCAGTTCCATCTACTTGTGGTTTTTATGTATACTAGATTTTGGCAAAAGGTTGATTACGAGTCTTCGATTTTAGTATTATTATAATTGTCACATTTCTTCCCATATCATTTCTAATTATTTTAATGGGGGAATTGGTAAAAGTTGCATCAGAAGCCATTTAAAAATGTTAACTCTTAAATTTTTTATAGTAGTGTTCTATGAAATCCCATGGGGGATTTATCTGTCATTCTTCATTTTGAGTAACTTCTTCTCTGGATAAACTGTTGACTTCTCTTGATTTCAGTTGAAGAATTTAATTTTTTAGATAAGCAAAAGTTTAATAAGCACAACATTTAGAATCTCTAAGCTAATCATTTCAGAGAAGGCTCTAGTCCTTATTGTTTTCTTATTAGGTTGCTAGGGCTGCTGCAACCAAGCATGACAAACTGGGTAGCTTCAACCACAGAAATGTATTGTCTCAGTTCTGGAGGCTAAAAGTCCAAAATCAAGGTGTTGTCAGGGTTGATTCTTCCCAAGAGCTGTTTGAGAGAACCTGTTCTATGCTTCTCACCTAGCTTCTGGTGATTTGCTGACAATCTTTGGCATTCCTTGGTTTGTAGAAGCATTATCCCAATCTCGCATTAATCTTCACATAGTGCTCTCCCTGTGTGCATGCCTGTGTCCAGATTTTCCCTTTATATAAGGGCTCTCATCATATTAAATTAGGGGCCACCCTACTTCAGCATGAATTCATCTTAACTAATTACATTTGCAACAACTCTATTTCCAAATAAGGTCACATTCCGCTGTATAGGACATCAACAAGTGAACTGGGGGGCGGGGGGGCTGTGATTTAACCCATACCATTTATTATATAATAAGCAGATGTCCAAGAATTCTAATCCTGCCCCCACCCCCAATACACGTATGGCCAACTTTCTAAATTAAAGGCAGTGGGAAAGGACAAAAGGCAGAGGTAAGAAAGTGAAATAACTTTCACTGAACTCTTGTAAAATGGCAGTTAATATTAGGCATCTGAAGCATATTATATCATTTTATCTGATATCAATTTTATCAAGGAGGTAGGCACAAATGACAAAAGCTGAAACTCAATTAAGTCACTTTCCAAGGATCAGTTAGAAAGGACTTGGATATGTTTGACTGCAAAGCCCACACACTTTCCTCTACTCCCTCCTTGCCTCTCTGCAAAGGCAAAACATTCATAATAATGGTTATTATAAGAATAATAACAACAACAATAACTCATGGAAATGTTTCATTAAAGCAACTGCTTCTTCTAGCACAGAGCAAAACAACAAACAAAGCAATGGGTGATATTTCTGACAGGGTGATTCCATTCTCCCTAAACATTCACAGCAGGATTTTCCTTCCTACAGTTGAATAGAGGTTAATTTCTAAGAGATAAAGGGAGAAAAGAAACAACAGAACCCAATTTAAATATTTATGAATGTCAAAAATTTAAAATTCATATTTTCTTTACATTTGATTTTGAAATCTTCAGCCTGATGGTAAAGACAGTGCAATCCTGAGACTTTCATAATAGCAATAGCTAACAGTTATTGAAGCCTCCTATGTGCCAAGCACTGGGCCAAAAACTTGTCATGTATTGACTCATTTAAACTTCACACAATCCTGTGGGTTAACGGTGGCATAACCTCCACTTTACAGATGAAAAGCAGAGAAACATAGCTCATCTTCAAAGCCTGGTTCTCAAACACTATGCCCATGTTTCTTGCTGAATAGAAAAGTTAAACCACCAAATGAGAGTTGTCTGTGATCAAATTGTTTTTTCAGTCAAACATGGCTTTTTCTAATGGAGAAATCATAGTGGTTAGAGCAAGGGGTTTGGAGTCAGACCTGAATTTGAGTCCCAGTCCAACCTTTATTAATTACGTGACCTTAGGCAAGTTGTTTAGCCCTCTTGGGCCTCATTTATCATTTTCAAAATTGGGATAATACTACTTTCCCACAGGGTTATTATGAAAATTAAGTAAGATAATACATGCAAAGCCCAATCACTGTTGCATAGTAGTAAGTAATTTATTATTTTTATACAACAGGCATAGTATGCATTTGAATATTATTCAGATATGTTTCCATGTCTTATAAATCTTCTTAGCTGGCAACTTCTCACCCTATAAAAAAGAGGGTTTAAATGCTTCAGGAAAAGGATAGATACTAATTAGAACAAGAAGATCATTGTTTATTTGTGTGAGATTGAAACAAGACTCAAAAGCCAACTTTTTCTAGGAAAGAAATGATTTTTAAATTTCTTTTAGGTTTATTAACATACAGAGAATTGAGCCTGAAGTCTCAAATATAAATTTCTTTCTTTGGGGAGGGAAGACATTGCTTTGAAGTCTCTCTCCACTGGCTTTCTGTCTAGACTAGAATAAAGATAAAGCATAGAGGAAGTAGGGATTAGAGGAAGAAGCATAGCAAAAAGAGATTAAGGAAGTCAGCTTGCAGGGTCCTTGTAACAGCCCTTTCTCCTTAGGATTGGGAGCACCAGAAAGCACCTCAAGAGAGCAGGTAGAAAGAAGCACTTTCAGAAACACCCAGTAAGGTTGGAAGCCTCCAAAAACATCAAGGCTAATGGCCTGCTTCCCTGGTCTAGGCATAATATGGGAAGGCTGCCAACCTCTTAGAGAAGTCCAATCTGGGGTTAATTGCTACATCCACATGGTGTGATAGCAAGGATATGGAGGTGATGGTAAGAGAAGGCCAGGTCAATGAGCCATAGCAGCACTTTTGGTTCCCTAGAGCTCAGAGATGGTGAACACATGCAAGAAAGCAAGCAGAAGCATTAAGTGGCCAGAGATCAGCAGAAGCCTAGGGTTAGAGTGAAGAGCAAGGACTTTCACCCCAGAAACTGGGAATGGAAAACACAGATTTCAGTAGTGGATGCTGGTATGTCTCCTTACACACTGTGATAGTGACCCCACAGCTTAAAAGAAGCCAGTAGACCCTCCCTCCCCTTTTCTCTTAGTGCCAGCTAGGAAAGGAGCCAGGGAAAGAGCAGAACTCTGAAAGA
This sequence comes from Halichoerus grypus, assembly GCF_964656455.1. Lineage (NCBI taxonomy): Eukaryota > Metazoa > Chordata > Mammalia > Carnivora > Phocidae > Halichoerus > Halichoerus grypus. Next base: position 132,988,063 of record NC_135717.1, on the reverse strand, counting down.
CTGTATATTTTCCTGAGGCATCCAGGCAGAGATTGTAGACATCAAATGATAGGTCAGATGACATTACTGGATTGTACCAAAATATAGTGTATTTTCTTCTGCTACTTGCTGGGTAGGGTTTCTTGGGTAGAACAGATAAGATACAGGAAATAATGAAGTACAGTTTCTTTACACATCTGGCCTCATATAAAGGTCCATGTGGGATGCTTAAAAACCAGAGGATAGTCTATATTTACAGCAAGGACTGGTTATAGTCCCTACTAAAATTAGAATTATTATTATTATATTTTTCTAGAATTAGAATTAAGAATTGTCTTGAGGGCAGAGCCATGAACCTATGAGGAAAAGAAGACAGGAGGAATTCAATCCGATTGTCATATGGAAATGCAGAGAGAAAGAAAGAGTATGTAGTTTCTGGCCTTCAAAATAGGCTGTTTGAATATGCAACAGAAGAGTAGATTTGAAATTCAGACTTTTTTTTTAAGAAATAAAAAGATTTCCTAAATTTAACACTTAGTTTTATCATATTAAGAGACAGACTTGGTGACCCAGATCATAGAATTTTACTCTATATCCAGGACAGAAAAAAGAGATACAGAGAAGCCAAAAGCCTACTTCTTCTGACTTAAGTAATTTTGTGAATAATAAGAAAGAGAGATAAGTAGAAATCAAGAAGCTGAGAAGCCAAAGGCCTTGTCCTGTCCTCCGTAAACACCAGGCGCCATCTTGGAGTGGAGCAAAAGGAGCACTGAAGCATTTAGCATTTACCGGGGTTAAGAGACGAGAGATTGAAAAACCTAAAGAGATTTTAAATGATTGGATCAGACTGAGGTTCCATATTTAGACTAAAACTGGTTTTTAATTTTCCATTATCTCGCAGGCTAAGGGATCATCCGAGAGAGAACTTGAGTTAAGAGGTACTCAAGGAAACTGCATCTGCTTTGTACATTTATGTGTATCTGCTGCATTACCAAAGAAAAACAAGCACCAAACCTTCCATTTAACAAGAATTCTGGACTTGGAGGACAAAAACGAGGTGGGAGATGGGGTCAGGATTATGTTTTTTGAGAAGATACATTATGCAATCACTAGCTTTGGTTGGTGGACAGTGTAATTTTTCATTCTGGCTTACTTCCTATATGAAGTTCTGAAATATTAGGATCTTATTCACTCTTGCTGACCATAAAAATTATATGTTAAACAAAGCCTAAGATTTAGTAACCTACAAATCACTTTTGACTTCCCGCTACTGTGAAAACCTACACCAAGCAAAAAAAAAAAAAAATGGCTGTAGTTGATCATAGTTCCCTATGAAAATTGCAAGCACCAAAATCTTTGGCAGCCAGAAACTAAAAAAAATTAAATCCACATAAATCTCTTCATCAGTAAGTAAAAGCCAGAAACAACACAACTAAGACCCTGGGATCAAAGAATGGCAAGATGTGAGAAGCAGGCCATCTCCTGTCAGGAGGCCAGGCACAGCTCAGAATCGATGGGCAGAGCTTCAGCTGAAAGAAGCCTGGGCCATCCCGTGGCAGTGCCAGCCCCTTGAGAAGGAAGCCACAGATGAAAATGTCAAACAAAACCTCGGACCACTATGGTTCGAATTCAGTTGAAACTTACTAAACCCTTCAAAATGCTCAAATGCTCAAAATGATCATTTTCACCATGGCTGCAAAAGCCTAACTCTGGAAGGAGTTACAGCTCCATTTCTGAATCAGGTTTGGGGCCATAATGGAATGGAACCTTAGAGGATTTATTGTATGGTGTTATGACATGTGCTCTTAGGCATGTGAACATATCTTTCCAACCTCCCCAAAGTATCTGTAAGTGAACTCCTTTTCTTTTTTCCATCTCTTCTAGATGTCCATCATGTTGCAAATAAAACCGATTTTTATAATAATATTAACAACTGACAGTTACTGCACTTTCACTACATGCCAAGCATTCTATATACTGATTACAATCATTTTTTCCTTTTAATTCCTCTAACTCTTCATGAGATAGGAATTATTTTTTATTATCTCCATATTATCTTAAATAATATGAAGCTCAGAAAGATTAGGTAACTTGCAAAGTCACACAGTGAGGATAGAACTGAGTAAGGAGCCAGAAAAGATTCCCAAGTGAGGAAAACGATCAATAATGGTGAGATTGGCATAATTTTGTCTATGAATTGTGTGGTGTTGTCTTAGTCTGGGTTACCCAGAAAGCAGAGCCTGAGGCTTGTGGTATGTTTCCTCAATTAGGGAATGCATTTCCAGGTGTGAGGGACAAGGGGAGTGAAACAGAAAAGGAGGAGCCACTATGAGACAAGATGATCAAGTTGGATTGTTCAAATCCACAGGATCGTCCTCCAAGAAGGTATATAAACTGCATCTCAAAAAGTCCACCTGGAGGGAGAAAGGGAGGAGAATTTATTTACTAGCCGTCTCCTTTTGTCAAATGTTTGCCTCACGGGGCATTCACTCCCTGTATTTCAGTGATTCGCTTATGAGAGTCCTAAACAGAATCCTGTGGCATTCTGTATCTTGGCTTTAACCTCTCCCGTGGGGGGGGGGCGGTGAGAGGCACACAGGTGCAGCCCGAGGTGAGACACTGTCAGCCGGAACCCATATAGAGCTGCTGGTACTGAAACAAGAGTGGGATGTGGCTGACAGGATCTGAAGTGTTGCCTCAGAGGTATCTGAGAACTATGTGTCTTCTTTTCCTGCAGGATAGAAAGAAGCAACTCAGTTCTAGAGTGTTACAAGTGGTTGGATGCTTATTAATGACTAGGATGCAGAAAGCTAGCTTGGAGTCCCATGTAAACATTGAAATAAATTCTCATGCCCTACTCTACGAAGCAGAGTCTTGAGGCACGTTGGACAATAGCAGTTACAAAGCATAAAAGGGCCAAAAGTGGAGGAGAGGAATATGAAAATATCCACTTAGCCATTGATTCTTCCCAGAAAATTAACCGGGGGCGGGGGAGCAGGTCCAATCAGTTCTTGGAGTTTCTTGAGGAATATACCCTCTTTCCTGGAGTGGGAAGTACAACCAATTATGGTGTGATTTCATCTTGGTTGGACCATCTGGGTCAGACCATTGAACTGCATAGAGTGCCATTGCATAGTTCCCTGGTCTAGAGAGTCTGATAAAATGTCTCGCTCCTATGCAATGGCTTCAGAAAACAAAATCCCCTTTGTTTTGGACTCAGCAAGATACTAACAGCCACAAGCCCACCTGGAGCCTATGACAGTTAAAATTAATTTCATATAAAATTAAAATTCAGGACTTTTAGTGATAAAAGTAGGTAACTCTCCATAGGCTGGAACTAATCCCCAATCGTTCTAAGGAAAGTGGACCCTGATAAGGAAGGTCTTCCGATTGCTAGAACCTAAGCCACCTGACTGAACCCGAATTGCAGGGGCAACTGGGAAAACATCTGTCATTTTTAACTAATATAGTGGGTAGTAATCTCTGCCTCACAAATTAGAAGAATTACCCAAACATAGGGAGAGGATTCAGATTCTAGGTAGCCAGAAAGAATGTCAGATGTCCATTTTTGCTCCTTTTCCCTTTCCTGTTAACAGAGTCTTTGCCTGGTACCAATGTCCTCCTTGTACCTATGTCCTTGATATTTACTGCTAAACCTCCTTGATAGTTAGCACAGCCAAAAGAAGAGACATGGCAGAAATAATCTTGCAGGTTTATCCAGCACTCCTTATCTGGACTTCATTGGTTGGGCTGGTTCAACAGCTGCCCAAGCTTGGAATATGATGCTTTGCATTTCAAATCTGCACATGGGATCTGAAAACTGGAACCACTAGCAGAAACAACTACATCACACATGGTTATCCAACTCCCCAGTAGAGTTAATGCTGATTTATTATGATATAGGAGACTCGAGTCACAGCCCTTGCTCTCATTAACCAACATTAACCATGTGATCTTGAGGAAGTGACTTAATTACTTTGTATTTGGTTGCCTAATCTGGGAAGGAAGGAAAGAAGGGAGGGAGGGAGGGAGGGAGGAAAGGGAAGGAGGGAAGGGGAGGGGAGGGAGAGGAGAGGGAAGGGAGGAAAAACCCTGGGGGATTAAGAATAGGGGAAAGAAAACTAACACAAGGGAGTACTGGTAATGTACCAGGAGTTTTACTTCCAGCCTTTACAAAAAGCTGTAAGACATTTTGTTGATGAAGAAACTGAGACAAAGGGGCCAAGTCTTCCCCCAGTCATAGAATTAACAAATTGCTGAGCCAGGATTTGAGTCAGTTTCATCCAGCCTCAAAGCCCTTGCTCTTTCTCCATTTGTTTTGAAAACATTTTGAATTACAGAAATAATAAGAGCATTACTTAAAAAAAAAAAATTAAATGAAAAGACTCTTGTCTCCTTAGACCATCATCCCTCCCCAACCCCACCCTGCTCCACCCCGACAAACCTTCTCATGTCACCATATATAACCACTCTTAGCATTTGAGTGTGTATCCTTCCAGAGTTTCTCTGTGCATTTATACACTATGCATACAACCATAGAAAGCATATAATATTGTTTATATGTGTGTGTATTTTTCTACAAAAAATGATGGTATCATTCTCCAAATATCTTTTTGCAGCTTGGTTTTTCATTTAACAATGGGTCTTGCAGCTCTAGCTATGCTAGTACATAAAGAGCTCTCATTCCTTCTAGCTGCTGCACAGTATTTTACTCCCCTGCTGATGGATATTTAGTTTGTTTGCTGTGAGCCCATTACTCCAACATGGTTCTCTGTTCCACAGATGAGTTGTATAGCCTCTTTTACCTCAAAAATTCTGTGGCGTGAAGAAAATGAAATGAGTCTGAGGACATAATAATTTATTTCCAAACAGCTCATTTATTAGGTAGTGAAATAACACCGAATTGTGAAATACATATGTTACACCATTAAAATAAAAGAGCCAAAGAGACTAAACAAAAGTATCCAGACAAGTCCAGGCAGGCTAACTGGCTCTCTGGCAACTAACGACAAACCCAGAGTCTACTTCGTGTTCCAACTAGAGACAAACCCAGTCTACTTCACGTTCACTTAACTATGTGACTCAAGGTTTTGCATGGATGTTCTTGATTACAGCAGTTTATTCTATAATAGTTAAGGTTGAACATGATAGCATGAAATGTACTGGATACTATGCATATTATATTATTTTTAACATAATGATAATCCTTTAGAGCAGATCTTCTTATCTGCATTCCATTGGTGAACAAACTGAGGGCAGAGAGGCTAAGCAAGTTTGCCCAAGGTCACAACCTAGTGACAGGACCAAGTTTCAAACCCAAGTTTCCACTGTCTGTCATCCATTCCTCTTAGCCAGAGTTAATTCAGAAGGACCTGATCATAAAGAACAGGGTCACACCTGATGGAAAGGATGTCAACACCTGGACCTGTGCTTACCTCTTCACTTCATCTCCCACTCCCTTCTCTCTCCTGGCCCTGGCCCTAAATTAATTATAACTACCCCAGAACACAGTGCTATGGACTTCTGCCCATACTGTTTCTCTTTTTCTAGAATATTCTTCCACTCTTTGTTGGGGCAATTCCTACTCCCCCCAAAATTCCATTTTTCAGCTCAAGCATTACTTTCTTCAGGAAAACTTTGCTGTAGCATTCCCACTTAACACTTGAGCAAGATTAGGTTAAGGACCTTTTCCCAGTATTTTGTGTTTACCTTTCTCAGAGCACTTGACAATGAATGATGCATTTTTGTTGCTTGCCTGTCTGCAGTGAGCTCCTTGAGAACAGGAACCATGGCTTATTTGTAATTGAATCTCTAGCTTTAGCATAGTGCCTCATGCACAGTAGCATTCAATAAATGTTTGATGACTAAATCTTAGAGTGACAGCGAAATAGAACCTCTAAGTGGACTCTTTAGCTCCATACATGCTGCTTGCCCCAGGATGGTTACCTTAGTGCTCCCCCCGCCCCCGCCTGTTGAGCTTCCTAACTCCTCACTTCCTGAGCTGGCAGGCATTTTTTCCTGCATCTGATAACATGGAGAGAGTGTGGCAGATGGAGTCTGGAAGCCTGGAGTTACAAAGCCTGGGAACCTTAGAGACAAAGTCTCTGGGACAAAACAGCCCTTCCTTATGTAGAATCCAGGTTTATTTGATCTACAGAGGATGGGGTATTCCTCTACTGCACATGAAGCTAGCAGAGTAAAATGCTAAGAAACAAAAGGGAGCTGAATTTTATTGAGGAAAAAAAATACATTGTAGAAGAAAAGTAATGAAGATGTCCCAGGAAGTGTCAAGGAAAATGTATCATTCAATAGTTTTAAAGAACAAAAATCCAAAGATCCAAACCAGGAATGTGTGAAACATAAACAGATTTTGCAGATGATAAATTGCTCTCCTCTACACATTTTTCTCTTTTCAGTTACAGATCATTTGATGAAAAGAATTTGTTTATTCCAAGTTTGCCAACATAGTTTTTGTTTTGACAGTTCAAGGGATGTATCGACTTTCCTTAATGGCGTTTGAAGCCTCACTATGTAGAAATTTGGTATTCTAGGCAATGTTTAAAAAATATTCATGGAACTGAAACATACAACTTGTGTTAACTAAATATTAGGAAGGAAAAAATAGTAGCATCAGAAAGCAATTGCCATATACTCCAGAAAAGGCTGATACTGCCATCTGAATATTTGATTATTATTACTTTTTTTTTTACCTTTTTCTATTTTACATACATATTTGTGTTCACATTTCACGATGATAACATACAACGTCTGGTAACGGTATACAGATCATTTCTTTTAAATAGAATTGTTGCTAAAACCCAATGTTTTCATATTTGGTATGATGGACTGTTAGCTGGAATTTATACAAACTACCAGGAATAAAAAGCTGTTCTGTTCTTAATGAGCATGGAATAACTTTTTAAATGATAACCTTTTATCTCAAGAATTCAGGTGGATTATTTTCCTTATCGATCCAACTCTATGGTTTATTAGCCGATTGTGTTAGAAGCTCTTTTCCTTTCCTTTAGGAAGTTTCGGAGATGAATAACAAATCAGGAAGATATTGAACAGATGTTCTAATCATCTGGTGGCTGCTGGAGCAGGTTTGGTTGAGGATACTACACAGAGCAACCATGCATGATTTTGTAACATGATGCATTGATCAACCGGCCGCTCCACTGTATACTCCCTCGCCACGCCGGCCCTCCGGAGCAATCCGCTGCCACCGGGCTCCTCAGCGGCTGCTTCCAGGAGTTACACTCCCGCTCCTCCCACGAACTCCCATTGCTTTTCTAAAGGGGACCCGCGGCACTCGGGAAAACCCGGACAGCGGATCCCTCCGACTGCGGACCGACTTCCCTTCCCAGGCAGGAAGGGCTGAGTATTTGATTATTATTAAAAATAATAGGTAATAATACTTTTCTTCCTGAGTGCTGACTATATGCTAGCCATTGTGCTAGATTCTAGCAATGGAACAGGAAGCAAAACAGGTATATCTTGCCCCTGAGTGGGTAGATACTAAACAGATAATTACACAGGTATGGATATAATTATAAGGGTTGGTAAGAAGAGAGGATTTTAAAGAAAGAGTAACAGGGGAGACCTACTCTAGATTGATAATCAGGGAAAACCTCCTTAGGAAAATGATATTTAAGCTGGGACCTAATGAATGAGAAAGAGGCAGCCAGGTGAACAGTGGTGGGGAAAGAAGTATAGGCAGAGGCCACAGAGTATATAGATATCTTGACATTGGAAAGAGCTTGGCCTTTCTAAGGAACTGAAAAAACAAACTATGGGTTGTTTTCCTGCTGGTTGTCAGATTAATTGCTGCCCCTGCCCCTGCCCCCAAGCCCTGGTATATAGTACAAGGGCCTGACCCCTGCAGCCTATTTCAGGCTATCTTGTCGGGTGGCTCTACTGAATAGGGCCAACAGAAGGGAGTGGTAGAGAATGGAAGGTAGGCAAAAGGGAGAAGTTAGGATATTTCTACCTCTTTTTTTTTCTGGTTCAAGAGAGCCTCTCCAGCAGTGGTGATGCCTTCTCCATGGCTTTAGAGTTTTTTGGCTTTGAGTAAAACATAGTGATAACCGCTGTCCTTTATTTTGGAACTAAGGTAATTGGCTAGGGACACAATCCTTACAGTTTAGTGGCACCTCCTTGTACACAGGAGTGATTACAAGTTGCTTCCTTCTAGAAGGTCATAAGTTTATAAGAAATAGCAAGGCTAACAAATTGCAGCACTCACAGATTAAAGCCCCATCCATTTTCCCACTAAAAGAGGGGGGAAAAGTCCTGTGACCCATTTCTGGAAGAGCTCGCAAAGCCGTTAAAGTTTTGGTCAGGGCAGCCAAGGTTTTTAACAGTGACTCACATGATCAGAAATCCACGTGGAAGCAGCTGCCTGAATTTTCTTTCTCTCTCTCTCTCTTTTTTTTTTTTTTTTTTTGGCTAATGATAGTGAGTGAATAAGTCTACCCTTAGCATAAGAAAATTGCACATGACCTAGCGTGAGTTGAGTGTTTGTAACTCAAATATTTATAAAAATAGTTATCCTCAATTGGGAACTAAGGCTGTTCTAGAATCCGTACTAGTTGATTTACAAATAATATTAAATTTTCATGATAGATCAAAATCACCCTCAAGGCTGTTAGTATTATTTTCTTCTTTTGTAGAAGGGAGACTAAGGTTTGGGAATATCGTGAAACTTACTTAAGGTCAAAGAGACAGTAATTTGATACAAGTTCACATCTGTTTGACTTTAAAATCCATAATATTGTGCTACACTACAGTATTTCCTTTTTGTCGGTAATCTCATAATAGCTCAGTTTCAGAGTGGAATTAAGCATTACAAAACTAGGGAATGAATTATATTCAGCTTTAAATATCAACCCAAGACCTCTAATTTGTGACTGGTGGCAATGAAGTAGAAGCAAAAGGGTGTTAGATCCTATTGATCTATGGATTTATTGGGGAAGCCAGTAGCTCTTCAAAAAAATTTTTTTGTTGTTGTTGTTTTTTAAAGATTTTCCTTTTAAGTAATCTCTCCACCCATCGTGGGCTTGAACTTACAACTCTGAGATCAAGAGTCCTATGCTCTACCATCTGGGCCAGCCAGGCACTCCTGTTGTTGTTGTTTTAAGTAAAAATTTCAGATATGTTGCACTGGCCCCCAGCTAGTGTTTGATGCTCGGGATCCATCCTCTTTGAGTATGATGATCAACGCATTCCTTATCACAGAAGGCACGTAAGAGGATGTTTGGTGCTAACTATAACTAACCACATGGTTCTCTGGAGTATTGTGCAAAAATCCTTCTGGGAATGAATCAACAGAACAAAGTCCCTTGACGTCTGCCATGACTTTGGAGTATGAGGGATGCTTGGGGAAATTTATACCTGCCCTCCCTGTCCTAGCAACCCATGGGTGGTACTGACAATGCCTTAAGTGCTTTGTGTTTCCTTCTTCTACTGGAATTCCCGGTCCAGTTCTTCAAACCCTTACAAAACAGCTCATCATAATACATGATATTTTTCTTTCTTTTTGTTTTTGAAATACAAAGCTAGGAAGACGAAAGAGGGGAGTTTGATAATGGTTGCTGATAGGGCATGCACAGGAAGAATGACCTCACACCGCACACACTGGACCTGGAATAGCATTTATTCAGAGGAACTTACAGAAGCAGGAAGAGCAGGCGTGCAGTCCCTCCTTCGCCCGCTGCTCTCTAAGACAGTGCAAAGTGATCTAGAGAGACTGCAGTCTAAACTCTGAGCTAATAAGCTGCATGCGAGGAAGATCAGCATCAGCTGTGGCATGACGCGGGCCTAGAGTCCCAGCGTTGGACTTCTCCGGTCATGCCTTCTCAGCATTCATGTTTCCAGCCATACCAGACCCTCCCTGGCGTGAACAGGAGCTCAGGCACAAGTCTCGCGGTTGCAGGTTTCCGATGTATGGAACCTTGGCCTCTGAGCCTGCTCCTCCAGCCCAGTTCTCTCTCAGGATGCTTGCCAAACAGTCCCGCCCTGCAGGAAGCCTCCCTCATTCTGGGAGGCCTTCCAGGGGCTAGTCTCAGATAAATTAACCTTTACTTCTTACTGCAGCATAAACCAGAAGTCCTCTGAGGACCAGCTGGAATTGAGAACATCTTGTCAGAATGTGTTTGGCTGGCTGGGTCTTTGTCAACACATCAATTATCTTGGCCCAGAGTACTTATATTGTCATCCTATCAATCAAAAGAAATCGATCAAATCAAGTCTTCATTTCACAGCTCAGAGTTGTTCTCGCCAACACTTCTGTCTAAATTCTTGCTAGTTTGATTATAAACAAAGATGATTCTTCCAGTAGTCTGACTGCTCAGTTCCTCTGAGTTTTTTCTCCACGGATATTGTCCTTTACCCTACCTCAGCCGCTCACTCCCACAATCACTTCGTGAATCTTATTATTACCAATAATTGCCACTTATTTATTATCTGAATTTAATATCCCCACTTCTCATCATTCCAGTTCACTTCCTCTAAAGTTCAACTTTAACAATTCTCTGACCTCATCGGGATTTCTAGTCAGTTGATCCTGGTACATGTTCCCTGTCCTTCACCGCCCTCACATCCATCCCCTACCCTCTTAAAGTCTGTGACAACCACCATCATCATTTCTGTGCATAGACCCTCAATTCTTTTGCTTCTCTCTCACATAAACTTGGAAAAACACAACCCTGATTAAATCTAACTCTCTACCTACTCCTCCTAGTTTGTGGTGGAAAGAAAGCACTCTACCCTACTATTAGCTCCATTTTAAATTCGTAATTATGAACATCAAATGGGCCTAATGCTGCCTGGCGATCTCACTAGATTTGCCAGCTCCATTCACCATCCAGCTTTCCTACACAGCTCTCTCCACTTTACCCTAACAAGCTTCCTCCTCCATCCTTGCCCTCAAATGATCCCTTCTTTCCCCCTTCCTTACGAAAACTGAAGCACTCACGAGAGAATTTCTTCCGCGCCCGGCTACTTCAGTAGGACCTGCCGTGCATACGCTGCTTTCCTGCCCTTACCTGAGATGAATCCACGCACCTGCTAAGGCCGGCCCCTCCAGTCCCTTTCCCACATATGCAGAGACATCACTCCTGTCGATTTCTTTCCTTCTCTGATAGCATTATATTTCTCCCCTTAAAAAAGAAAAACTTTCTTGGTCCCATGTCCTACACCTACTGTCCCATTTCTCTGTTACTTTAGCAGTAAAATTTCTCAAAAGAGGTGTCTGTACCTGCTCTCTGATTCCTTTCTACCCTTTCTGTCTTGAATAACCCAAAGCAGTCAGGCTTTTGACCCCGTGACTTCATTGGACTGGCTCTTTTTTTTTTTAAGATTTTTTTTTTAATTTATTTATTTGACAGACAGAGACATAGCGAGAGAGGGAACACAAGCAGGTGGAGGGGGAGAGGGAGAAGCAGGCTCCCTGCTGAGCAGGGAGCCCGATGCGGGGCTTGATCCCGGAACCCTGGGATCATGAGCTGAGGTGAAGGCTGACGCTTAACAGACTGAGCCACCCAGGCGCCCCCATCGGACCTGCTCTTACCAACTTGACCAATGACTTTTACATGGTTTAATTCAGTGGTCAGCATTTGGCAGAGTTATTCTCATTCATCTCCCTGATGCACCTTCTTCACTTAACTTCTGGGATACTGCCTACTCTTGGCTTTCTTCACACCTCACTAGTCACTTCTTATTTTCCTTCACAGATTCCATCTTTATACCTAGACTTTTTAACACTGGAAGATCCATGACTCAGTCTGCGGGCCTCTTCTCTTTTGTTTATCTACATTTATTATCTTGGTGATCTCATATAGCTTCTCTAAGCTTTGTTAGAATGGATCTAGGTTGACCTATATTCCAAGGTAGTTGTCCTTAAGGAGTGAATATTCTGGAGTCTTGACTGAATTCTCTAGATGTCCCCTCTGCCTCTCCACCTAGGTTAATTAGAACTTGAACATCTCCCAGCCAAGTGCGAGCTCTGATAATTGTTCAGTTTCTTCCGCAGTAGTTAGGGTTGCCAGATAAAGTATACTTGGGACATCTACAAACTTATTTGTTAATTATCTGAAATTCTAATTTAACTGGGCATTCTCTGTTTTTATTTGCTAAATCTCAGTGTTTGTCTGTCCTTGTGGAATTTCAGTCTCTTTACACATAACCTAAGAGTTCAGCTAAGAGCTCACAGGTTTCCCCATACAGATTTATGGAGCTCTAGTTCTCTAGGTTGTTTTTTTTTTTTTTTCCCAGTACTCTGTTCTACAAATTCTTCCTTAGCCCCTGCCAATTCCAATTTTTGTCTTTTCAACTCACTAAGAAGACTGTGCTCTATCTGGGCATACTCACCCTTTGCCACAGCCCAGAAGAGGGGCCCAAGCAGAAAGCCAGGGCAACTGTAGGGCTCACTTCATTTGTTTTGCAGGGATTACAGTTCTGGGCTGCCTATGGTCCAATGTCTGAAGACAATGGTTTATTTGGGGAGTGATTGTTCAATACCATTTACTCTATCACGGACAGAAACAGAAGTTTGTCCTGTGTCTTTTGAATTTTCTGATGGTGTTTTTCTTTTTTTGCTGCTGAGAAGTTTAAGAATTTTATAAAAAGTCAAATTTGGCAAATATTTGGGATTCCTTTAATGCGATGAAAGACCTTTCCCAATAAATTACTATTACAATTTCATCCAGTTCCTTTTAGTGATTGGTTTACTCTTTTCCATTTAAATCTTTTTGGTTTCTCTGGATTTATTTTGATGTGAGGAGTGAAGGTAGTATATAGTTTTGTTGTTGTTTTTTGGGTTTTAGCTAGCTAATGTAGAAGATTAAAGACAGCCACAAATGTGGGGGCAGTATTCCCAGTGAGCGGTGGATTCTCTTTCTCCTCCTCTCGAATTTGATCTGGCTTCCTGATTGGCCAGTTGGGTACAGCGGAAGTGATGCTTGGTGGTTCTGGGCTTAGCATTTGATGACAGTGATCATTTCTACCTCGGTTTCTTGAAGCTGTAAGTTGTCGTGTTGGAGGATTGACCGCCCTGCTAAAGAGGTTGTTTGGAGAGGCCCTGAGGCTACCTGAGAGAGAGCAGCCAGCCAAGAGGAGCCCAGTCTTTTAGTTATCTCTGCCGCGGTGCCAGACCCTCTAGAGAGAATCATTGAGTGACATAGTCATGGCTGTGTGCAGTGAAATCGTCACCCAGCCAGGACGCCTGGGTGGCTCAGTCAGTTAAGTGCCTGCCTTCAGCTCAGGTCATGATCCCAGGATCCTGGGATCGAGTCCCGCATCGAATCCCGCATCAGGCTCCTTGCTCAGGGGGAGCCTGCTTCTCCCTCTGCTGCTCCCCCTGCTTGTGCTCTCTCTCTCTCTCCCTCTGTCTCTCTGACAAATAAATAAAACCTTTAAAAAAAAAATAGTCACCCAGCCAAATCCTACTCAAATTCCTGACCCCCAGAGTCACAAGATATGATAAAATGGTGATGTTTTAGCCATTAGTTTTTTTTTTTTTTTTAAGATTTTATTTATTTATTTGAGAGAAAGAGAGTGAGAGACAGAGAGCATGAGAGGGAGGAGGGTCAGAGGGAGAAGCAGACTCCCTGCCGAGCAGGGAGCCCAATGCAGGACTCGATCCCGGGACTCCAGGATCATGACCTGAGCCGAAGGCAGTCGCCTAACCAACTGAGCCACCCAGGCGCCCTTAGCCATTAGTTTTAGGGTAGTTTGTTATGTACACGACTCTGACAGCTATCCAGCTACCCCAAGATTTTTGATTAATCCATCTTTTTTTCTACTCATTTGAATTGTTACTTTTATCAAACATTCAATTTTGTTTTGTAGGCCTATTTCTTAATTTTTTATTATGTTTTGATAATCTTCTAGTATTCATTTACCTGTTCCAAAATGGTTTATTACAGTAGTTTTATGATATATTTACTGTCTGGTAAAGGTAATACTATCATGTCTCCTGTTTTTCAGAATGCCTCTGCCAATTCATCCATTTCCACATGAAGTTTCATACACTTTTGACATGTAACAAAAAGTTTACTATTAGTATTTTGATTGGGACTAAGGTTTTTCCAATCTAAATTTAGAAAAAATTCACAGAAAATTTAGAGAAAAATTTCTATTTATCTTCTTTGATGAACCTCATTTGTTTAAAATTTTTAAGTCCTTGGAAAATTCTACATGAATAATTTACATGAATAGTTTTTCATTTTTGATACTATAAATAGAAAGTAGTGTTCTATTTTCCCAATGTATTGCTGCTTGAATGTAGGAAATAAATTGGCTTATAAATATATATATATATATATATATATATATATATATATTTTTTTTTTTTTTTTTTTTTTAAGTAGGCTCCACAACCTGTGTGGAGCCCAGTGCAGGACTTGAGCTCACAACCCTGAGATCAAGACCTGAGCTGAGATCAAGAGTCAGGTGCTTAACCAACTGAGCCACCCAGGTGCCCCTGGCTTGTATATTAATTTGAAACTATTCAATGACCAAGAGTTCTTACTTCTTACAATTATGCATTTGAAATTTGTAGGTTGTCTTTACATCATCCACTTACAATAATAATTTTGCCTTTCTTTCCAACATCAATTTTTTAAATTTTTATTTCTATATTGTAGGCTCCACGAGGGCAGGGACTTTGTCTCTTTTATGTACTATTATATCTCTAGTACCCACAGGCCTGACCTGTGGTAGATACTCAATATACATTTATTGATTAAATTAATAGTGCAATAATTAGGAGGCAGGCTTTGGAGTCGGACTGGCTGGGTTTGAATTCTGACTGCTACTTGTTCTATATATTACCTCATCTCTGAGTTAGATTTTCTTAGCCTCAGATTCCCTTTTCATCAGTAACTTGGTGTTCAATAGCACCTATTTCATAAAGGTGTGAAGATTCAATGAGATGAGTAATCCATAAGAAGATCTTAATGGAATACTTGACACATAGTAGGTTCTTGATGTGTTTGTATCTTTTCTATTATTTTTCTTCATCATAGACTATAATAATAGTACTAATAGTAAATTGCCCCTGCAAATAATAGGAATACTTATAGTTTCACCATTAAGCATGATAGCTGTTGGTTTGAGATATTTTTAAAATATGTTAAGAAAGATTACACATATAAAATCCTATCATTAAGGTTTTAATAGAATATGTATAAGATTTGGTCAAATTATTTATTGAGATAGTCATATCATTTCTCCTTTAACCATTTAATAGAGTAAATTATATAAATATAGTTTTTAATATTGAAAAATCATGTTCCTTAGGCATTAGGAATCCAAATGGCATTTTCAGAATTAAGGTTTTAAAAATATGCTTATCACAACACGATTTCTATATACTCTCTTTAAAAAAATCAGTAAGTTCTCACAACATGCAGTCTCTAAATTGACCTAATTTGTGATGCATCTGGGAGATTTCAAAGTTCTGGAGTGGATTCACAGTTCATGTGAAGAATATGATGTTATCACAAAATTTATCTGAAAGGGGAGCTTTTTAGAAGCAGGACTTTGGACTTTCTGCATTTCCACAATCATAGAACTGGCTATAGAGTTGATTCTTTGTCACGTGAATTCTATAAATCCTCTTTTTTTGTTTGCACAAGAATAAACTGAATAATTTATTCTGAGCAAAATTATAAACATTTTGAAAATCCTTTCAAAAATGTATAGTAACAACACATATTTAATGTGTGATGATTGTGCATTTTAGTTTTAAATTTTTTTCCAGGTTTATTGAGATACAATTGGCATAGAACATTAGGTGTACAACATAAAGATTTGTTATATGTATATATTGCAAAATGATTATCACAATAAGTTTGGTTAACATCCATCACCACACATAGTTGTAATCTTTTTCTTACGATAAAAACTTTTAAGATGTGCTCTTTCAACAACTTTCAAATACACAGTACAGTGTTGTTAACTATAGTTATCATGCTGGACATTACGTCCCCAGAACTTATTTATCTTATAACTGGAAGTTTATACATTTTGACCACCTTCATATAAATTCTTCTCTTGCATAGACCTTTCTTCCTTGGCAATTTTACCTGCTGTTCGTCTTTACCCTCCAGCTCAAATTGCCAATGCCAGTCTAAACCACTCATGAAATCACTAATGCTAAAAGGATTCCCTTTATTGTATATAGAGGATATTAAAATTTCTTCCTGTTTATTTGGGTTCTGGCTGCTATGGCCCCTAAAAGAAGTAATTCAAAAAACCACATTTTCTCCAACTTCCAAGTCTTAGTCTGACAAAAGGATTTTTCTCCAAATTTATGAATTTATTTACATAAAAATCCTTTGAAAGCATAAAAATTAAGTCATGTTATTGCACTTTTAATAAACCACCTTTGCTAAAAAGAGTAAATTACATGAAATTGGGACTGTCTTAGGAAATTTCCAATCTTCTAACTTAAGTTTGAAATAATGCTCTTTTAATTCAGTCCTGGTTTAACTTCCATGTGTACATTGGCCTTTTATATTCTTGACTACATTAAATACTTTAATTTATACCACGGATATAAATATTTCCCAGTGCCCTTGGATTTAGGATTTCAAAGATCATTCTTTTTTCCCATAGCTTCCCTGACATTTATGAGTTTTTTTTTTTTACCTGGATGCAGTAGATGCTTAATCTCCTTTTGTGTGTAGAGTTTGCATTTTTTTAAATGTGCATTCCAGGACCTAAAACTCTTGCTTTCCCATGTTGCAGAAGCCAAAGTTCCAAACCTGGTAGGTGATAACTCTGAGGGCCAGTATTTTATCTCACCAGAGCCTCACAGCCTGGGCCTATTATTGTCTCTATCTGCCAGGAGCATTCTCTGAACAGAGCTGACAGTATTTTCTCCTCACTGGTATCCCCAGCCAATCTAAGGCTAGAAAGCAGCAATAAAAGCTGGGTGGTTTATTGGTTTGTATATTTGCTTTGGAAGTGTCCTCTGGTGCCACATTTCTGGGCCAATAATTTTCAGACATTTGTTTGTTAAGGTAGTGTAAGACTCTCGTCAAATATAATCTTACACGGTAGCCCAAGAGGTAAACTAGATGGAAAGGTTATTGCTCTGGTTGATGCAGGGAAAGAGTCTGGAGCCCTGTCTGCTCAGTGTTCCTCATCCCCTGCTCCCTCACCTGGAACAGCATCTGAAGGTCTCGGTGGAAGCCTTGGTGTGAAGGTCCCAAGAGGGTAGAGTCTCAAACAGTAGACCTCACGTTAAACGATTCTGTTAAGCATTCTGTTGGGCTTGCCCAGTGTTGTCCTTCACTGCATTATTTTTTCCAGCTGTTTTATTTTCAAAGTAATCCCTGTGAACTCTTCCTGCTGCTTAACTTGATATTTACCTTGATATTTCTAAATGTGATGTGTTTATTGCCATTTTGGATTTTTTGGTACTAGACGTTATCTACTGACTTCCTACCATGGGAAATGAAGATTAAACTCTCTTCCTTTTTCTCCCCACATCTCCTCCTCCTATCTTCACAGTGCAATTTTTAATTTAACCAATATTTAGCATTTCTCTTATTATGACAATGTAAATATTATTTACGTTTGAGTCAAGCAGGATGCTAGTTTGGGTACAACTTTTAATTTTTCTGAAAGTTAGTAAGTGTTTCATAAATTCTCTTGCTTACTTTTTTTGGACCTTAATTGCATACTTGAATACGTAATTTTTCAAATGCTCCGAACATGCCGGGAAATATCTTCCATTCCCCTCTCATGCCCCAGTTCTCGCTCTTTCTGCTCCAGGCTGCTCTGCCTGCCCTCCAAGTCTGCCACACAGCTAACGTCATGGGTTCTCTTCTGTTTGGGATTCCTGTGTTCTGGATGCCATGTTTTCTAATTTTTTAGTTCATGTCCTCTGTTTTTTGGAGCACATGCTCTGATCAGCAGCCTCTTGAAAAATGGTGCATGGAAGGTACATACTGAATCTTTGCTGTCTGAAAATGTCTTGTTGTACCTTGACGTCACATTACACATGGAATTCTAGCTTAGAAGTAATTTTCGATCAGAAATTTTAGGCTATTCTTCTGCTGTCTTCTAACTTTCTCTCTTCATAAGGATGCTCATTGCTGTGTGGCCTTATTTATTCCTTGCACTGTGCATTCAGTTGGCCTTTTCAATCGGGAAACTCCAGTTCCTTTAGTACTGTATTGTATTGTATTATATGTCTGAGTGAGACATTTTCAAAGTATTAATTGAATGCTAGAGGGCAACATTAACTAAGAACAAGTTGGAGAACTTATTAAGTTGTCTGTAGGTAATAACAATGATGACTATGAATGGGTAGAATCAGCAAGTTAAGATATTAATAAATTTCCTGAAGTGGTCTACACATCAAATGCCTTGGTTATTTAATTTTTATTTATTTTATTATTTATTTATTTATTTGACAGAGAGGGAGAGAAAGGGAGAGAGGGAGCACAAGCAGGGGGAGCTACAGAGGGAGAGGGAGAAGCAGGCTCCCCACTGAGCCAGGAGCGCAACGTGGGACTTGATCCCAAGACGCTGGGATCATGACCTGAGCTGAAGGCAGATGATTAACCAACTGAGCCACCCAGGTGCCCTGGTTATTTAATTTTTAAAAAGAATCCATCTGTGCAGTTACATACTGTGCTATTAAGGGGCTAAACAACTCTCTCCTGGCCTAATTTTCCCATTTGAAGAATATCCCCTAGAGTAATACTCCTGGCCTCTCTTCTCACTTCTTATGTACTCATTCCCTTAGGAGGAAGATGATGTGACTGAATTTTATGGGTAGGAACTGAACATGCTCAGCTCCTCACATTCTAGCATCTCTTTATTTGCATCCAGCCTGGCCACAAAAGGCATGCTGCATTAATCTTTTCTCTGCCTCATATTTAGGGGCTTATCTCTGTGGGGGATAAATTGTCCATCTTGCTTCTGAGTAGGTGCGTACATTGTCTAATTTAGGAGAATATATTAGGAAGTCCATTGTAACCATACACCTGTGTTTTCAAATATCAGTTCAATAATAAGGTAATGTTTGATCTTCATCTTATGTTTATATCTTAATTGGCTCTGAAATCAGTAAAGGAAAAGAAATCTTATTATCCCCCAAAATCACGGCATGTATGTTACTATGTGTATATATGTACATATATATATATATATATATATATATATATACATATACACTCACACAAACACACACATAATGGGTAGAGGATTATTTACCCCAAATCATGGGTGGTTTAAGGGATTCAAGGGCAATTTCGATATGGTTTGGTTTTTCCTTTCTCACTGTGTTTGAAACCCAATACCCACATCATTTATAAAACTGCCATACATTGTTCCCAGCAACAGCTGAGATAGCGAACTTCATATTTGCTAGTATGTTCTCATAGCCTTACTGAGTGGGTCCTGTCAAAGCTAACAGTGACCTTTTTCATTAATAACATAGGGAACATCTGAAGCTGTTTTCACTATGATAAATCCCCATAGGGTTCAGTTTAATGAAGACATTTGCCTCAATGCACTCGTGTGGCAGTAACATATTTCTAAAATAATAGCGGACTCGCTGCTATTAATCCAAACAGGATTCAGACCTACCAGCTTTTTTAAACCTCATGTTTGTTAAGAGGGTTTATGACTTCATCACTTTTTCAGTTTGACAAACTTTCTCCTATAACAAACATCTAGGTAATCCCAGCCCTTACAGATGCTACATGACCAGATCATAAAATGGAAAAAACACTATCACCTTTTTTTCTCAGTCTAAAAGACTTTTTTCCTTCATCCATTAAATTCCTTCATTCATTCATTGAACAGATACCGTGTGTGTATTAGCTGTCAAGCACTATGTTAGAAGCTAGGAGGCAAAATAAAAGGCCATTATAGGGAAGACTGACACAGAAAATAATTATAGTAGTATAAGTTGTATAAAGATATGTGCAGATTGCTTTGGGAACTCAGCAGAGGGGGTGATTTTCATTGGCCAGAGGAGCCTGAAAAGGTTTCTAAAAAAGACAAATTACTACATCCTCTTGAGTTTAGCAATATCACAATTAACTTTTTATATCAAATTTTGACCAAAGGGCAACTATATGAACAGGTATATATACTCGTGAAGATCATGTTAAAGTTATTTATATTAAGTATCATGATGAATGTAATTTTGAAAAAGAGTTACTAAAACCCAGAAGGAATAGGACTAAGACTGTGTTGTAGTCCATTTAGTTTGGTGTTTGGTCCCCACAAGTGTTACTTGGAAAAGACCACATAAAAACAAAAATTATGTAATTTTTGGTTATGCAAAAAAAAAGTCTGATTTGGAAATAATTCCTTCCAGAACTCCAAGTCTAATTTACATATTTGAATAGCAGAATTAGTCTGTGAGCCATTCTATTTGAAAACAGTGATTAATTAATGCATAAAGCATTTTTTGAACATCTATACTGTATAGGAAAGAATGCATTAGATTCATGCAGTGGTAGAGAAATAAAATTCCTATATAGATAAGGCTGATAACATAAAAGGCTGAATCAGGCTGTAGTAGAGAGTGGTCAACCCCATGGTGAAATGCGGAATGCATACCTTACCCGAAGAAATTTAAATTTTAATTTTAAAGAAGTGGGCAGGCCAAATAAAACACATTGGGTAAGCAAATCTGGCCCTTCAATTAGTTTGAAACTCTTGGATTCAGGCAATTCAAAAATGAATATGATTCCATCCCTCTCCATGGGGTTCCCAGACTGTTGGAGGACGCAGACTGTAAATAACTTTGGTGCTATAGGTGTTGAACTGGGAGCGGGTAGGTGAGCCGTGCTGTGGGAACACAGTTCAACCACCTCGTCAAGACAGGCAGAAGTCCTAAAGTGGGTGTTATACAATCACTCAGTCAAGAATTCTACCTGTTATCTTGTAAATCATCCCCTTCTTAAGTATACTTCAAGTTTTCTCCCCAGTATTGTCCACAGCTTACTTTTCTTCACTACATATTCTATTATCATTTGCCTATACTGAAAATCTACTATTTTTTTCTGTGATAATTTCAATTGAATAAATTTGAGATTTTTCAGTTATACAATTAACATCACACATATGAATAATTTTGCCAACTTCTTCTTATTTTTCAGTATTTATACTTCTTTTCGTTTTTGGTCCATATGCCTTGGCTGGGACTTCCAGAACAATAATGATGTAAAAGTTTGATTGTGGCCACCCTGTGTTGCTCCAGCTTTCATAGGAATTCATCAGATATTTTGCATGAAGGTCAGTTTAAAATATATTAAAAACTAATTTGGAGGGTATAGACTCAAAAAAATTGAAAGTAGGGACTCAGATGCATATTTGCACATCAATGTTCATAGCAGGATTACTCACAGGAGTTAAAAGGTGGAAACAACCCAAATGTCCACTGATGGATGAATGGATAAACAACACGTGGTAGCACATACAGTGGAATATTATTCAGCCTTAAGAAAGAATGAAGTTCTGGCATATGCTACGATGAGGGTGAACCTCAAAGACATTTTGCTAAGGGAATGAGGCACACATACAAAGACAAATATTGTGTGATTCCACTTATATGAAGTATCCAGAATAGTCAAATTCATAGAGACAGGAAGTAGAATAGTGATTACCAGGGGCAAGGAGTGTGTGAGGGGGCTGGGGGGTGGCAGGTTGAGGGACAGGGTGGTGGTAATAAGAAGTTACTGTTTAATGGGTACGGCTTCCGGTGGGGAAGATGAACAAGTTCTGGAGATGGATGGTGGTGATCATTGCACAACGGCGTGTGTGTACTTAATGCCATGAACTGTACACTTAAATATGATGAACTTTATGTTATGTATTTTTTACCACAGTAAAATGTTTGGAAGTATTGATTTTTATTTTTTTTCAAGTAAGCTCTATTCCCAACGTGGGGCTTGAATTCACACCCTGAGATCAAGAGTTGCATGCCCTACTGACTGAGCCAGCCAGGCGCCCCAAAAGTTTGGAAGTATTTATAGCATTCCTTATATCCTGAAATAGTTAAAATGATGTAGATCTTAAAGTGGCATCTGTTCCTTGAAGGTTAAAAACAATTCACCTGTAGAACATTCCAAAGTTAATTGTCAATTTTTTTCTTGATATCTGAAAAATTTTTTTTGGATCTGAAACAATTGCCAATTTTTTTCAGAGGTTATTGGTCTAGTTTCTATCTCCTTTTTCTTTTTTTTTTGAGAGAGAGAGAGTGTGAGCCTGGGGTGAGGGGGTGGGGGGTGTGAGGGAAGGGCAGAGGGAGAGGGAATGAGAGAATCTTAAGCAGACTCCCCACTGACCACAGAGCCCCACACGGGGCTCAATCTCAAGACCTTGAGATCACAGCCTGAGCTAAAATCAAGAGTCTGACTTAACCGACTGAATCACCCAAGTGCCCCAGTTTCTCTTTTTAAGAGAAAACTTGGGTAACTTGTATTTTCCTAGGAACTAATTTATTTTATCCAAGTTTTGTACTAGCCAAAGCATTTCCTTGTAATTCTTTAAATTAGGATAGCAATGTACTGCTCTTATTTAACTTGTAACATCTCTTCTTTCAAGACCTTCAAATATTGTCTTACTTACCTTCTCCCACCAAGGGCTGCCCAGGCCATTTTCATCCGTCCCACCTAGTCTAGCTTGTCTTCAGCAGCTAATTAGAAACATAGGTATTTAGCTTTATAGTCGTCCTACAAATCTTTCTGAGACAGTTAGGCTCTCTCCCCCTCCACCCTCACTTCATAGGCACCCTGGGGTTCCAACTCCCTCTCCCAAGTCCTTCCCCCTCTGGGGACCCTGAACTGCCCTTCCAGAGAGGATGTTTGTGCCCACACTCAGTTTGGCAACAGGTGTTGCTAATTAACTTATTCAGCTTACACCTCCTGGAAGAGTGATGTAATGGCTTCGAAATATTGGACAGAACTTACGCTTTTGAGCATTGTGAAATTATTCAACTGGCGCAGCAAGCAGTAAAATCACAGTTCAGTAACATTCTCACCAACACATAGGCTCTAGGCTCTCAAAGAGGAAGGCCGGTAGGGCCACAAGAAGGAGAGAGAGGAGAGAGACTGAGAATGCTAGACTGTCTATAGAGTGAGAGCCTAAAGACCCCTGAAGCACTCCACACCTCAAAAAGACTTGGAGAAGTATTAAAAAGTCAGTTAAACGCATATATTCTGGCTCACAACTAAGAAAACGCCTGGACTAGGTGGGATGTGAAAATGGCCAGGGACAGCTGTAGGTGGGAAAAGAAAAATAATGAAATAATTGTAGAACTTGAAAAAAGAAGAGATGTAAAAAATTAAATTATAACAATAGTAAACAAACACATGGACAATCCCCCCACTTTCCTAATTTTAAAGTGGACAGTGAAGGTAGCCAAAGTATGGTGCTGGGCTTCTCAGAGGCTCTCCGTGTAAAAAAATGAAAAATGCCCAAACGAGATTTTTAATAGTATGGCATATTGTAACGGTTTACATTTAATAAATTAAAGCTTTTAACATCATAAAAAAGAACAATGTGATTGTGTTCTTCATGAGAAAGTTCCAGATTTTATTTTTTAAAAAATTAATGCCTGTGATGTAGTCGTCCCAGTTTAAAGTGTGCGAGGAGCATTCCCTTCCCCTTCAGATCCGACAGGGGTACCTTCAGATTGAATGTGTAACCTTAACAGGAAATGGAGACCTTTTGCATGGGAGGCTTGGGTCCAAGAGAAACTCCTCCCATCCAATTGGACTCTTGAGTAATGTGTTGAGCAAGGTGAGCCTGCTCATCTCGTACTCATGTGAGAACTTGTTTTAACTGTGCTTCCCTCATTAGGCAGATCAGTGGGCCTGCGGATGGCCTAGTGTAAATAAGACTCCTAGGTAAGACTTGACCTACTACCTCCATCTTGTTTTCAGGCTGGCTACAGGACAGATGGTGGGAAGATAGTAGGAATGGGAGGAGAGGAAAATATTTATCTGTGAGCAGGAAATGAAGGCCTAATTCCCTAACAGGTTGAGAGAATGTGGCCTCTGACCTGTAGACTGATGGGTTACTCTGCTGGGCCTGCGCCTCAGAGGTGGAATTGTATGCATGCACTGTGTCTCTAGGCTTGCACCCTAGCATTCTGTGTGTTTCTGTCCTTGTATCTGTGGCTTCTTGTCTCTGTCCCACAGGGCATCTCAACAGCTGGCCTGCTTTCCAGCCCCCCTTTCTACTCTCCCATTTTGTTTCTGTCAGTGGGCTTGGTTATTTGATTAAAGAACTCTGAGAAAAAAATCCATTTCTTTATCCATCAATCCCCCAAAATTCCTCAGAGGCAAGCTCTCTACCCCACGCAAGGGGCTCTTCAGTCTCTTACCATCTCTGCTCTTCTTATCAAACCTGGCTCCCAGCAGATGTGATAAACCAGCTTGCACTGGGGAGGCACAGTCCGGTCCCTTCCCAAACCATTTGCATCTGAAGAGGCAACAAACAAAGCTTCAGTCAAAAAGCAATCTCTAGTTGTGTGAGTTCACGCATCAGTAAAAGAGACTCTCTTTGGAGGGGATTGTAGGGAGAGGTTCTCCGTGTGTTTAGAATTTTAATTTAATAAATAAAGTATTTTTAAATTTATAAAATGCAGGTTATAATATCTACACAAAAGAATTGTTCAGGGTTTAAAGTGAGATAGTGCATACACCGAACCCAGTGGCACACATGAAAGTGAGGGTTTGAGAACGGGCTGCCATCCGCTGCGGGTGCTCTCACTCAGCTTAGCTTCTGTGCCAGACTCGGGGCTGGGCCGTGGGACAGACCACCAGATACAATAATAACACAACCTTCCTCCAGGCCTCCAGGAGCTCAGCCTAAAGAGAAATTTTGCACACAGACAGCTTAGTTCCCTCCCCCCAAATGTTTTCTTATATATCACCTCACTCAACTCTCTCATTGTGCTTGGTATGTGTAATTTTTTTAGTCTCAGAGAGACTCGGAGATTCCAAAGGAGTTGTCCAAGGTCCACACCCAACTTGGAACAGATGTTCCTTAAGTGAACATAACTCAGAGGGATGTATATCGCAGCAAAATACTCTCAATACAAGTAATTATCACCAAATTACTGAACTCAGGGCTACGGGAGAGGAAGGCCAATGAAACCAAGAAGAAAATCCTCAAATTTTTTCTTCTGAAAGCATGCATTTGAGTGAGGGTTCAGGAAATATGATCACCGTAAATGTATTATGATCATTGGAAGTTATTAAAATGCTTCTTAAAACTGAGCTTTTATTCATGCTGTCATACTGTAAGACCCATATGCCAGTCTGTCTCCCCTACCCTGTGTGTGTGTGTGTGTGTGTGTGTGTGTGTGTGTGTGTGTGTGTAAATGGGGTGGAGGTTAGTAGAGGGATACTCAGCATGAATAATTAGACAGTAAAATAAGCTCTATGTTGTAGTAAATCCTCCATAAAAGTGAGCATTCAATTAATTCCAGAGCACTCCTGTCATTTTAATTATGATTCTGTCAACAAGTTTTAGTGCCTATGAGAGGTGCTAAAGTGGACTTATGTTCCACCTTCCCTGGTATGATAACAAAGGAGGACAAACTCTGTGGTCAGTGACTTTTACCCCCTCTGCTTCCATATGGGACCTGGATACTGGAAGCCAGGATTCTAATTAAATTACGTGGTTTGTTCCTACGTATTTCCCAGTTTTTGTTGCTATTGTGCATGAGATCTATTTTTCTATGTAATGGTTAACTCTTTATTGCTAACATATACCACTATAGTTTCAGGGCTTATTTGGGCGACCCAAGATTTGATCTTCTCTTAAAGATCACTCTATTCCCCGGGCCCCTTGAGGATAGAAATGTGACCATGTTGGTGACAGAGGAGGACGTTCCTTGAGGGGTGGGGGAACAATTTTCTAGCAAGTGTGGGGTAGAGGCATCTGGGTCCTTCAGTGTGGCATTGGAGGAGCTCTGGAAGTCCAGCCCTGAGTTACCACGGGGACTGGAAAGTGGTGGCAATGGGGTCTTCACTACACCCTGCAAACACTCACACACAGAGTGTGGTTGGGCATTCCTAGTTGCATGGCTGTGGGCTCTAGTTCTCCTGCCCTCCCATAAATACTGTGAACTGGCTAATATCTTGTGATATGGTCCTTCCTATTTAAACCAATCCTAGCCCCTTACCTAGTCTCTTTGGATTGCTCTGTAACAGTTAAAAAGAATTTAATAGGTTATACACACTGACATGGAATGCCTAAAATACTGTTATGTTCTAAAAACAAAATGCAGTATCACAAACAAAATGGCACATCTCTTCATGGATGTATATCTTTGCAAATGCATAGAGAAATGCATGGAGAACTTCTGAGGAACTACAAACCCAGATTATAACAGTGGCAGCCTTTGGGGAAGAGAGTGGGAGTAGGGAATGGAATGGAGGAAATGCATGTAGACTTGTGCCTTTTACTTTGTATACTTTTTCTTGAATTTCTACAAGGAAAATGCTTTCAAGTATTGCTTAGGTATCTAACACAGCAAAACAAAGCAGAAAAAAGAAAACTAGTGGGCTGGAAAGTAGCAAAGAGAAAGCAAGAGTCTCCAGCTCATTATCAGCTTGATTCCACTGAGCTAATATTACCATGAACTACACACAGCATAGATGAAACTGAATAAGGGAGGGTCCTTCTGCTCTCAGGGGACTGGACAAGCAGACACATAAAGAGATAAATACTATATAGTGTTGTAATTAGAAGGATAGCAATACGAAGAGGTTTTGTGGGAGTCCTGGGTAGGGTCCTCCTAACCTGCTCCAGGAAGAATGAAGGGAGCGTGGCAAAGATTTCCTTGAGAAGGTGACACAGCTCTCCAAGGATAAGTTAACAGAAGGGAAGGAAGGATTCAGAGTGTGAGTGAGGTATTCTATGAAGTGTGAGCAGGTTTATAAGCCCCCTCCAGCTCATCCTCAACAAAGCTGTTTTTACCCACCACATGGACAAGACAGCTGTGAAGCAAGGCATATCAGAGGGAACTGTGAACAACTGGAGGCACAATTAGATTGTTCAGTCTGAGCCTAAACAACCATGGGACAGCACAGACGGTTTCCAAGGCTAACTTGGGGCAGCTGTCTCTGTCGCTGGGAGTAATGAAGAAACCAAGAGGCTTCCTGGGGCAGATTGTCATTGCTACCAACAACTCTTCCAGGCAGTGTGTGGGCATTTACAAAGAATTTACCCTATAAACTATTGAGGCCTTGGTACAGGATCAGGTTGTGTAAGCTCTGATGGGCAAACCAGCCAACACTTGTCTTCCCTGCACTGTGCCCTACACCTGTGGCATTGTCCCACCCCATTGTTATTATCTACCTTATTCCTTTTCCTCATTTTTCCGGAGCCCATGGTGTGGGACGAAGATCGATGACACAGATTTTTACCTTCAAAAAAAATACATAAAACCCATTCCTGTCAAAAATGAGAACTTGAATCTAATCAAGAGAAAACAAGCCAAATTGAGGGACATCCTTCAAAACAATTGAAATATACTCTTTAAAAATATCAGTGTCATGAAAGACAAAAGCTGAGGATTGTTCCAGATAAAAGGAGGCTAAAGAAATGTGACAACTAAATGTAATGAGTGATACTGGATTAGAGGGGAAAGGATGCTCTAAAAATGTTACTGGGACTACTGGCAAAATTAAACACAGAATGTATTTTAGATAATAGTATTAAATCAACATTGAATTTCCTGAATTTATCATAGCCTTTACAATTAAGGAAAATACCCTTGTTCTTAGGAAAAACATTTCTTTCATTTTTAGTAATACTGATTACTTCTAATATACCTGTGGATTACTTGTAATTCTTCTATGAATATTCGATTGTTATCTTTTGGCAATTTAAAAATGAGGGCATGGTATGACTGGATTGATTTCAATTTGTTTTGTTTTGTTTTTTTTTAAATTGAATATAATTGTATGCATATTGAGTGGATCACTGAATCAAGGAAAGAATTGGAACAACCAGGCTGGAGGAAAAAGGAACTGACATTTGACAATGTCATTTTTAAGGATTTGGTGGATTTCTTCAGTATGAGCACCCTGCTCCTTACTCATTAACTGTTCTCTATAAGGGCCATGACTTCCTTCTGCCTCATTACATGCCAATTACACTCTTAGTTTTTAAACATGGCATTTGCACCTAAACTCAAACTGTCAAGTTATATTAAAAATGCATTAGCTTGCTTTTAATTTAAGACCTACAGCCTTCAACTAATTTAGGGGCAAAAGGGAGAAAACCCCATTATAAAATTTTAAATTAAATTGCTCTAGTAGGGGAGGGAAAATAAGGAGGGCCTCTAGGCCCTATAATTTTCTGAGACTCGATCTGAGGAGTACTCCTCCATGAGGCCCTCCCCAGAGGCTCAGATCTGGCGAAGGGCCCTCCTCGATAGTCTGCTAGTACTTCTTGGGCACTCGCGTACCACATTTGATTATTTTGTCAGGGGCAGTCACGGGTGTCTGTCTCCCTCGTGAACTATATGTGCCTGATACTGAGTCAAAGATATTTCCTTTTGACCTCCAGCGTCTAACCTAGTGTCTGGCATACAGAAAGAGGTGCATAAATATGTAATGGATTAATCTAAATTTCATTTTTAAAGAAAAAGCATATCCGTGTGTGTGTGTGCACGCCTGTATCTAAAAGTCAGGGTCTGAGGACTCCGGGGACCATCCTGCTTATCCCTTTTTAATTTATTTTATTTTATTTTACTTTATTTTATTATTTTCCAAATTTTTATTTAAATTCCAGTTAGTTAACATACAGTGTAATATTGGTTTCAGGAGTAGAATTTAGTGATTCGTCACTTACGTATAATACCCAGTGCTCATCATAACAAGTGCCCTCCCTAATACCCATCCCCTGCCTCTCCCTCCAGCAACCCTCAGTTTGTTCCCTATCAAGAGTCTCTTACGGTTTGCTTAACCCTTTATTTTAGATAGAATTCTAATAAGCTCATCTAGTTTCCCACCTATAGTAGGAACAAAAAATTGAAACAAACAAAACAAAGAGGGAATGTAGTCTGCTTCTAGAAGAGAACATTCATGGCAGCAGTAAGTGAAAGGCCAACAGAGATGAGAGAAAGAAAATTAGGAAAAGTATGAGTCTGGAGATATTTCCTGTAAATGATGTCGATAAGGACAATGCCAATTCACCAAAAGATGATTCAAGTACTCCAGAGTACTCCATATACTCTGGTTCAGCAGGTAGAGAAATATCTGTTTGTAAAAATTAAAAGAAAAATGTTATAGAACATTTAAATTGTTTTTTTTTTTTTTATTTTGACATGTCATCCCTGTCCAAAGTTAAATAGATGGGGAACTGCTATATGTGTTTTTCATTAATTGTTGTTTTTCCTGGACACTCATATGGTCCCTGCTTTTAATTTTAAAGTAGATGAATTAGAACATTTTGTATTTCTCCCTTCCAAAAAGATCCCCAAAATGAATTACTCTTGTGGCCTTCGACCAAGTTTTGTCAGAAATGAAACATGACTTTCCTCAGGCACCGTTGCAGCCTCCTGAGAAGTGACAGGCGTCCTCCTTGCCCTCCTCCCACACACGCCCACTTCGTGAACACCGCCCCAGGCTGCGTGGCCCAGTTCGCTTGGAAAACAGGGCCTCCTAGCCCTCCATCCTTCCCCCCCACGGCCAGCCCCCAGCCTCCCGACTTCCTGAAGGGTAAGCCCCTGGGTACAAGCGGCCTCTGTCAGTCTCCACCTCCACGGGAAATAAACCCAGGGGTCACTGCAGTGATGGGCCCCGAAGCATCAGCACAGGGTCGCAGAGCAGATCCGCCAGCTTCACAGAGGACCTCCTGGGAGCCTCGGCCTGCACGCCCAGCGCCGCACACCAGGAAGTCCTTGGCAAGGCCTAACTTTCAGAGCTCCGTGCAGCTGCCCTGGCCCCCCCAGCTCCTCTTTCTGGAGCCAGAGGCCTTTGCAGAACTTGGCCTCTGGTGGCCAAGGCTTCCAGCCTTTCAGAGACCAGACGCTGTTGTCCCTAATCCAGCACTCCTGCTAGTTCGCGCCATGCCCCCTCCGCTCTCAGAGCCCCAGAAACTGGAGGGTCGACAGGCTCCTTGGGTTCCACCTAGTTTCTCAGGGCTCGGCCCCACTCTGAGGAGTCCAGCCTCTTTGCTTTGCTAGAGCTCCGTGCACTGAGGAACTGCTGGACCGTATGTAGCTCAGGCCCTGGGATCAGGCTGTGTCAGCAAAGACACGAGGACACCAGAGAACAGGAAAGCGTCCCGTGCCCCCAAAGTCCAAGCAGTGATTAGAAGCACAGTGGTGGCCTGGTCATTAACTTCTTCGGATGTTTTTGAGAACTAAGAGCTGTGTGACTAGATACTTATATTCTAACCCTTTCCCCTTTAATAACTCCTTTTTAAAATAAACAATGGAAACCACCTAAGCACATGGCAAGGCTCTATACAATTTTAGAAAATTTGGGCATTTAAGATAATTTTTTATATTGCTGAATTCAGTGACTAAAGAGGTACAGAGATTAGAATAGATCTTCGGAAAATATGTTCACCAGCCATCTAGCATCTGCTTAACTAGAAAAGAGTTTATTAAAAAAAAAAAAAATGACAGATATGAGATATGAGGAGAGGAAAGAAATGGGCAGAAATGGGATATGATGTTTGATGACACTAAAATTTGAATTGGCAAAAAAATGCCCCAATGCCTACAAATTGATGACCTCCCTACACTTTGTTCCTGCCCAGTGCTGCCATATAGGGCCATCCTTGAAGCGCGATCCATCGTCAGGTAGCCACAGTATCTGTACTGTGCAGGCAGGTCGTGGGGAGGGCCTAATACACTGGCCAGTCGTGGGAACACTG
This sequence comes from Halichoerus grypus, assembly GCF_964656455.1. Classification (NCBI taxonomy): domain Eukaryota; kingdom Metazoa; phylum Chordata; class Mammalia; order Carnivora; family Phocidae; genus Halichoerus; species Halichoerus grypus. Next base: position 132,957,199 of record NC_135717.1, on the reverse strand, counting down.
GGTCATCATGACCAGCCACCAGGAGTCCTCTCTATATGATGACACCCAAGCCCACCTGAAAAAAAATGGTGAAGGAGACATTTGCTATCTGGGCCAGGACACCAGGATTAACATTCCAGGTAAACAGAAGAGACCAAGGGTGCCCCAATGCCCCGGGGTAGAGCGTTACCCAGGAGAGCACGGATTCACCAGGAGAGGCCTCAGTCTGAGATGCTCCTACACTGTCATAGAGGAATGCTTTTGAGTGTGACATCACAGGGCAACTGGAAAGACAAAGAGCATGGGTTGCTGGAGAACATCATTTTCCCCACTTGGCAGAAGCTTGGCTGCAGTAGGAGGAAATGAAGCCCATGGAAACCACAATGAGAGCCTAACATGGGGCGAGCCTCCTGATGATCTTATTGCAGGCCCTCAAACTACTTGTGGCTACTAGTTCTATTCCCAGACTTCCCAGTTATGTGACCCTTTTCGGTTAAGCTGAGTTAAGTTGGTTTTCTGTCATATACAACCAGAATGAACTGACCAGCTTGGTAGTTGTTTGGAATTATGTATTTCCTCATACTTATGGGAGCAGAACCACAGAAGTAGAGCTTATAACTCAAACATGCTGGAGAACAGTACTCTAGAATATAGAGAAACAGAACAAAAGGATCGTGGGAGTAGGGGCCATTATTTCCATAGTATAATTTGTGTTGTAAATAATGATGCTAGCTAATTACATCTATTACACCTTTCTTCTGAATGTCTTTATGTACTAATTCACTTAATCCTCCCCAAATCCCATTGAGGTATGTGCTAGTATTATTGTCCCCATTTTGCAGGTGAGGAAAATCAAGGCATAGAGACTAACTTGCCTGATGTTACCCAGTTAGGAAATGGAAGACCTGTGGTCCAGATTCCAGGTAGTCTGGTTCCCCAGGCTTAACCACTACGCACAGGGTCACTCTTTAAACAGAAAGGAATTTGCTGGCATGACTGGTGAGTTGGAAGTCCTGCCTGTAAAAACTATTACAAATGTCGTGCTTCCTTTGATCTATTGCATTAGTCTCTTAATGACTGATTCCCTTGGAGAAGCTAGCCACATAAGAAAATGAAAGGCCAAAAAGCAAAAGCCTGCTGAATGAGATTTATTTGTCTGTGTTTTAAGATAGAGAATTATACACTATTTCACTCATTCCCTTAAAAAATTTAGTAACAAAGCTTGTGAATATTCTCAAAAGAGGAAACACAAACAGAACCTACACTTGGGTCTATGTTGCGGCCATTAATAGGAAGAGAAATATGAGGAAGGAAAAAGCACGGTAACATTAGAAGAAAAAGGGACCAGGACAGATTAAAACAAATATAAAGAGTTGGAGACAGCAAAGCAGAGAAGGGAAGATATTAAATTATGAAAAAGGAAGGACTCTACACTTGCAAACTAGATGCGCTGACACTAAGAGAAAGAGCACGCACCACAGGAAAACAAAATCCTACCTGCAGAAATTGAGCTAGATTATCAGCTCCCTGAGGACAAGTACTGTGTCTGATTTGTTGGCTGCTATTTTCCCCAGAGCCAAGCACAGTGCCTGACAGAGAGTAGACGCTCAAGAAATAACTGTTGTCCAAATAAATGAAAAAGGGAGATACAGAAACACAGTGATGACAACAGCTAGGAAAGAAGTGTGTGTAGTCATTAAGCATGTAGAGTTTGGAATCAGATGGATCTGGGCTCAGATCTTGACTTTCTATCTTCAGATCTGTGTGGTTTGGAGTAATATACTCCCTAATTTCAATATTTTTGTGTCTCAGTTTCTTCGTACGTAAAAGTAAGGCTAGGTTCCGGATATTTAGCTATTTTTCTCTTCAAACCAGCCCTCCGTACTCCGCTCCACGATGCTGGGGCTGCGGCCACTTTTCGGCTCTGCCGACTGGCTGAGGAGGAGGAAGGGGCTTCTTCCTGCTTCCTGTTCCTGAGAGCATCATTTTCCTCAAAGCTTCTTCCCCGAGCCACAAGCGGCTCTTTCCTATAGCAGCAGCGAAACCCAGTTTGCAGTTTTTCCAGCACCCCTGGGCCCCCCTCAGACGCCTCAGCCTCAGCAGAGGCCTAACATTCAGGTCTGAAGTTTGATGATTCCAGCCCCTTCCCTTTGTTCCCCGGGCCTAGGGGTGGTCCGTGCTTCCTACGGCGGCAGCCGCCTTGATACCTTAGACTCCTCTTCTTACCCTTTTCGTTACTATTATCAGCCTCGTACCCGGTTAGCAGGTCTTTCTATTCCATTTTCTCTGTTTATTGTATTTATATATTTATTTATTTAGAGGAGAGAGAGAGGGGAGGGAGGGCCAGAAAGAGAGCGAGAGAGAATCCCAGGCAGGCTCCATGCCTAGCACAGAGCCCGATGCTGGGCTTGATCCCACGACCCTGAGATCATGACCTGAGCTGAGATCAAGAGTCAGACACTTATCTGCCTGAGCCACCCAGGCGCCCCACTATTTTCTCTGTTTAAATAACTAGTATGGTTTCTGTGTCGTGCTTGGACCCCGACTGAAACAGGACAGTAACACCCACGTCACGGAATTGTGAGGTTAGATGTCTAATGTGCTCAGAATATCGCCTGACACTAGTGAGAACTCAATAACTGTGAGCTATACCATGGAGAGAGACACAGCAGAACATTCGACCAGCAGTACTGGGGATGGTACCAGGGGCCTTTCGTGGAGCCGTACCTTGACTTTATGACCTTTGAAGACTCTGACAGCTGTGGTCTGCCTTGACAGCAACAGACACAGAGAAAGTATCCAAGTCAGAGTCCATAGGCCATGAGTCTAAGACGCCATTGATTGTCACACACACCGTTAATTCTGTGTATTACTAAGAAAATTACTAATCACTACCGATTAAACTATGGTATATTGTAGATTGTGAGGCTCATTCTGATACTAGAAATATTAAAATGTGAAAAAAAGTATGCCTTTGAATTGTTAAAATATAGTATTTACCACCTTGAACCGTGGTGAATTTTAGGTAACGCTTGGATAGATGTATAGTCATTTTTGATCCCTTCCTCTATAATACCAACACTAAGAATACACACCCATACACACTTAGGAAGAGTGAAGAGGAAGAGAAACATTTCCTGGTCCTGTATGGATCCTTATTCAAGGGTCCCTGAGGAAGCCAACAACTGGAAACTGGCTCCAACGAAATAAATCTTTGATCTGGTGTGGCCTGCCTGTTTAATCCAAGGGCTCACCTCCTCACCCAGCAAAGCCTTCCAGAGTATTCTGAGCAAACTAAGCGAGCACACAAACCATAGGCGAATCAGAAGTTTGCTTTCCATTCAAACTGAGAAGGAATGGGAACCTAAAGTGGAAAGTGCCCTTGCTTATTAGCATGACCGGTGGTCTGAACTAAAATTATCCTGTGCTCAGAACACTCTGGGCTTTTATGCATCAGGCTTTTTAAAGCTTCAAGTATGTTTTGGAATATGGCTATAATCAGAAAAACAAGGAATGCAAAAATAACTCTTTATGAGTCAATGTATTTCCTGCCCCAAATAAGTTCTTACTATAGCTGGCCCTGCGCAGCCCTGATCAGACGGGGGCAACAGCCTGGGCCTGATGCCACATCACTCACCCTCCAGGCTGCCTGTCTCTGTATCAGGTCATTGACCACAAGGAAGTGATGAATCGATGGGCAGAGAGAAGAAGTGTGGGGCAGGAGCAAGAGAGAAAGATGAATGTGAGACAGATTGGCACTTGAAGAAGAAAGAGGACTAAATGAAAACACTTCAGATGGGTTTCATTGGCCAGGGTTGCTTTTCTTGAATTTTCACCCACTGGTCAAATGGGGGAAACTGCAGTCTGCCTTTTTCCACCCTCCATCCTCTGACTTGATCTGGAAGTGGAAAACTGCCAGAGAGCCTCAAGCCTCTTCTAAAGCTCTGTGCACTTGGTGGCAAACACTTCTTTAATAAGCCTTGCCATGCTTCTGTCTTAACTCCCACACCTGTGCCTGGGCTATGTGAAGAAGACAGTTCAGTCCCAACACGTAAGAACATTGAAAAGGGGAGGGTATGGGCTGCCTAAAGAGAGGAGAACAGGTTTCGTGAGACTGTGGAAGTGCTTTCTTCGTGAAGATAAGAGTCTCTCTCAGAAACCCTAAACAAATTACTGAAAAAAATACAGAGACCAGGCGTAGAGAAGGAGTTAGATTAATCAGGTGTTGTATGATGTGCCCTGTTTATTGCTCACCCTATGTAACTAGCATTGTGTGAGGCGCTAGGGATACAAAGACAAATAAGAGAGTTCTAGCCTCTAGAAGCTCACATTTAATCAATGTGTAAACAATCAACCCAATACTTCCCAAAAGTAAAAGCTGAGTTGAAGGGTCAGGGCTCACAGAAATAACAGAGGAGGAAATAAATTGAGAAGCAATCACCCCAGGACCTTTGCACTTGCTATACTCCCTTGGCTGGAGTTCTCTCCTGAGATATCCCTGTGGCTCACTTCTTCAGCCATGCTCACAAAAAAGGCCAGTATCAGGGAGAAGAAGGTAAGATAGATGAATCTGTAGGGTTTGTATCATCCCTGGGATCCTCCAATCAAACCAAATGTACCAAATCTCTTACCATATTACTTGCCAACTTTGCTCACAGCACTTTCTATCTTCACATGAGTGTCAGCTTTCCTCTGTACCAAATCTTTCATAGATGATCAGTATTTGTGAATCACATGTATTCTGGGATAAGCCCCTCTCAGAAACCTAAGTCAAGCCCCCTTCTTGGTTACTCAGTACCCAATCAAGTTTCTGTGTGCAGTAAAGACATGGCCCCCTGGAACTCCAGGCTGCAGCTACAGTGGAGGTCAAGGGCAACCCTGTGCTATTGCTGGCCGGCATGGCTCACAAGAACCAATGGTTAGGGTCTTAAAAATTTTGCAAGCTGGGGGGGCCTAGGTGGCCCAGTAGGTTAAGTGGGGGACTCTCGGTTTCAACTCAGGTCATGATCTCAGGGTTGTGAGATCAAGCCCTGCATCGGGCTCTGCGCTCAGCATGGAGTCTGCTTAAAACTCTCTCTCCCTCTGCCCCTCCTCACTGTGCTGTCTCTCTTTCTCTAAAAATAAATAAATAAATCTTTAAAAAAAACTCTTTTTGCTCGCCAGCTGATGACATGTTGGTAGCTTAAAGTCAGCCTTGGAGTGATTATTGAAACCACTCAAATCAGCCAATGGTACGGATCAGGGCTCCTTTCCCTTCCGTAAAGCTGGTTGGCAAGTATTTACTAGCACAGCATCGCCAAGGACGATCCTTCTGGGTTGCAGGGAAGAGCTCTGACCAAATGGCTCCATTACCAAGAATGAGCCAAAACGTGGGCAAGGGGACAGAGAACCGTACCGTCCTTGGCCGCACGCAGGGACAGAAGTCCTCACACGTGCCATGCTCAACTACTCCCTAAAGGAGGGGCTGGCCTGAGAGTCGGTATTTTCAGCTTTGCGGCCGTCTGGTCGCTATGGCCACTACACAAGTCGGCCTTTGCAGCACAAAAGTAACCATAGATATGTAACCATTGCTGTGGCTGTATTCTGACAGAATTTTGTTTATGGACACTGAAATTTGAATTTCATATCATTTTTACATGTCACAAAGTATTATTCTTCTTTTGATCTTTTATCAACCATTTATAAATGTAAAAACCATGCTGAGCTCACATGCTGTACAAACTCAGACAGTGGGCTGGATTTGGCCTGTGGGCTTAGAGTTTGCCCAGCGCTGCCTCGAACTATAAAATATTGAGTCATGCCAAAGATGGGAAATGTGACCTCATGTCTCCATGAATAGAGTAACAATTCTCATTATTGAGAAGTTTTTGCACTGAGTGCTATCCTAAGAGCTTTATATACATTTGCTCATTTAATCCTTAAAACGATCCAAAAGTAAATAATATTATTAAGGCTTAGAGAAGAAAAATAACGTGGTCAAGGTCACACAGTGGGAACATGGCAGAGCTGGCTAGGATTTGGATTCATTTTTGCCTAATTCAAAAGTTTATGCTCTTAGCCTCCGCCACCCTCATTTGAAATCCTGGGATGGTGTGCAGGAAATAATCCTGATGGTTCACCACCAACTCATCTATTTATCCTCCTTCAGCCATCGCTTGTAGTCAGCCCATCTTTCCCCTTTCTTCCCCCCATTCATGGGCCCTACAAGCCAACCAGCAGACTCACCCGAGGACGGGCAAGGTCACATTTACAACTTTATCTTTTTTAAGGAACTCCATAAAATGTGCTAGTAGGTTGAGTAGCACTTGCAATTTATTGCCAAAAATCAGCCTAAAAGGAGGTACCTGGGTCACATGGGGATCAGTGGAGCCCTGGGCTGGACTCCATCCTTGAGGGACACAGGGCAAGTCCAAGCTGACAAATGTCTTCTCCATCTCAGGAGCTGGCAGGACAAAGCTAGGAGCTCTGCTTTAACCATTTTTAAAATAAGGCACAGAAAGGGCGCCTCGGCGGCTCAGTCGGTTAAGCATCTGCCTTCGGCTCAGGTCATGATCCCAGGGTCCTGGGATCAAGCCCCACGTCAGGGTCCCTGCTCTGCGGGAAGCCTGCTTGTCTCTCTCCCACTCCCCCTGCTCCTGTGCTCTCACTCTCTCAAATAAATAAATAAAATCCTTAAAATAAATAAATAAAAATAAAATAAGGCACAGAAAATTAATTCTTGAGAGGACAGTGACTCCTGGAGGAAAAAAATTTATTTAGGTTGTGTGTGTGTGTGTGTGTGTGTGTATTTATGGAAGTAATGTTCAGAATATTCAGAAATGGAAAAAAACACAAATTATAAGGTTATTTCTAGGAAATTAAATGTCCTAATTTCTGTAATTATCTTACTACTACTTTAGTAAAAAAAAAACAAACCCGATGAAACGTATTAATGTTGCTAGCTCTAAGTGAGATGTCTCATTATTAACAAAAAATGATAAACGCCTAAAACAAATAGTATGACTGAACAAAATATAGATTTTCAAGAACATAAATAACTTTGTATACCTTGAGTATTAAGATAAATCAGAGGGATGGTGACCTGGGTGCAACTGAGTGGTGTCCTGACAATGATTTTCCAGTTTTGGTCAGCCCTGACCACAGATGATCCTTCACTTGGCCATGAATATTGCTCAAGTTTGAAATTAGCCCAATCTATCCTTGCCAGTAAAACTCAGAAATCCAAGTACACGTTTAAAGGAAAATTTAGTTCAACCTTGAAGACCAGGATGAACATTCACTGGCTTATGGAGAAAGTTGATTTGTGCCCTTGAAAGCTAGCCCTCTAAATAATAAGGTGCCATGCCTGCTTACCCTTGAAAAAGGGCAAGCTACCCATGGTGGCGCCGAGGCTTCCAAAGAAGAACCAGACGTCAGAGTGGGAATGATCAAGAAGACTGATACTGATGGTATCTAGTGCTGGTGAGAGTTTGGGGAACTTCGGATGGAAGTGTAAATTGGTGCAACCTTGCTGGAGGAAGGAACCTTCCTGGAGAAAAATTTGGCAACATGTAGAAAAGCCTTTTTAAAAAGTCTTTGCTGGAGGGGTGCCTGGGTGGCTCAGATGTTGAGCGTCTGCCTTCGGCTCAGGTCATGGTCCCAGGGTCCTGGGATCGAGCCCCGCATCAGGCTCCCTGCTCCGCGGGAAGCCTTCTTCTCCCTCTCCCACTCCCCCTGCTTGTGTTCCCTCTCTCGCTGTCTCTCTCTGTCAAATAAATAAAATCTTTGAGAAAAAAAATAAATAAATAAAAAGTCTTTGCTGGGGCGCCTGGCTGGCTCAGTCGTTAAGCGTCTGCCTTCAGCTCAGGTCATGATCCCAGGGTCCTGGGATCGAGCCCCGCATCAGGCTCCCTGCTCCGCGGAAAGCCTGCTTCTCCCTCTCCCACTCCCTCTGCTTGTGTTCCCTCTCTCACTGTGTCTCTCTGTCAAATAAATAAATAAAATTTAAAAAAAAAAGTCTTTGCTGGAGGGGAGGGGTGTGGAGAGATGGGGTAACATGGTGATGGACACTGGGGAGGGTATGTGTTATAATGAGCACTGGGTGTTATATAAGACTGATGAATCACAGACCTGTACTCCTGAAACAAATAATACATTATATGTTATCTAATTGAATTTAAATTAAAAAATAAATTAAAAAATAAAAATAAAAGTCTTTGACTTAGAAGTCCCACCCCTAGAAATTTGCCCTAAGGAAATAGTTGGATAAATGTGTTAACATAAACAAACAGGATGTTAATTACCAGAGAGTTTACAGTACTGATAAATTTGAAATGACCTGAACATTTATCAATAGGAATTTGTTAAATGATTATGGCATATCTACACAATGAGAAGTATGACACCATGAATTAGAATGATATGGCTCTATATTTGTAGACATGGAAAAAGAGATGTTTATAGACTAGTAAGTGGAAAAAGACTTTGTGACCTCTGATTCTACAGAGGAGGGGGACGTGTGTAGTGCGCGTGTGTGTGTGTGTCCGTGCGTGCGTGTGTGTGTGTAAGCATGCACACAGAACAAATCTGAACAGCACAATTTTTACAGAAATTATTTTTGAGTAGTGTCAGCTTAATTTTAATCTTTATATTTCTCTGTGCTTTCTGAATTTTCAGGAAGGAATATGCATTATTATTTCCTTAATTAGAAAAAAATTCACATAAACAAAAATTCTCCAAGAACTAGCTAGTGAGAGCTGGTTATCTTCTTCCTTTAGTTTTAACCCTCTAGTTAAATCTGATACCACTTTCTTTCTTTCTTTCTTTCTTTATACCACTTTTTTCTTCATGACATCTGCTGTGCTGGGTCCTCTACCATGGGCTTCTCAGAGGTTGAGGTGTTCAGGTTATTTCCATTTTTTTTTTTTTTTGAAGCTCTTAGCATACATGTATGTGTTTTTTAAAGGAGAAATAACTAAAGAGGGTTCCAAAATTTGTAGTCTATTAGAACTATTTTCATGTAACAAATTACTGCTTTTATCATCAAGAAAAACATTGTATATAATTGTATATAACAAATAGGATTCGTGGGGAAAGTCGGCTTGCACTGCATACAGACCATCCCATAGCATAGAGTACAGTACAGTGGTGGAGTGCAGGCCTATAATTGGCTTTAAAGTGGTATCATGAAGTCCCTCCTCTTCCAACTCTATCTGGCTGTATACATCTTTGGAGATAATATCAGAAATCAAAATATCCAAAATCAAAATTTGAGGCCCTTTGGGAATGTGTGCCTGGAGTCATGGGGCCCTCCTGATACCGTTGTAAGGGGCTCTGTCTCTGTCCCAAGCTAGACTAGCTCAGTACAACGGCGTACTCCGTCCTACACAGCCCACATTTCCCTCAGTCTGGCTTTTCCAGGCTGTACTCTGAGTCTCTGGGCTTAGAGCTCCCAAAATAGAGTCTAGGTGCTCCTCAGGCTATTGCAGCCCAACAGCTTTTACACCGGAGAGTCTGGCCCTCTGAGAAGCCTGGCTGCCTGGTGCAGCACGGGGAGGGCCGACAGCACCGCCATGCTGTGGCTTCTCTGTGGCCTGGAGAACCAAAGTTCTGGAAACAGTGATTCAGGGGCTGTGGCAGGACCACTACAGTGCTAGGGCTGGACGAAGGAACGTTAGACACCTGTCTGTGTCCAGGAAACTCCAGATACAGCCCAAGAACCATAGCTGCACTAACGTGACATCAAGATCCAGACTACAAGTGGGAGTCACGTCAACATCTCTCTATGACAGGGAGGCTGGGCCTTGCCCAGATGCCACATCTGAATGACTGAGCAGGCTAGGCTTCCGCATCTTCAGCAAGATGGAGACGGCTCATTCACACAGTGACTTCCTGGAGCAGAACCAGCGGAGCCAGCTGCCGTGATGCTTCCTGTGCCCAATTCCTCTGTAAGCGGCACAGAAGCGGTCACTGGGAACTCAGAGTCCTCAGGCGGCTTCCACGGTGGAAACTGAGCAAGGGGGACCATCACAGAAGAAGAAACAAATTTAAAACACATCAAAGTATCTCTGCAAGCCGTACGACCTACAGGTGGCATCAGGAATGGACACAACAGACAGACAAGTCTGGCAAGTGGTGCCACAGGGCAGAGGCTCTGAAAAACATGTTGTTTTAAAGATTTTATTTATTCATTTGTGAGAGAGGGAGAGAGAGAGAGCACAGCAGGGGGAGCGGCAGGCAGAGGGAGAAGCAGGCTCTCCGCGGAGCAGGAGCCCGACGTGGGGCTCGATCCCAGGACTCTGGGATCATGACCTGAGCCGAAGGCAGATGCTTAACCGACTGAGCCACCCAGGCGTCCGTGAAAAACATTTTTTGTTTGCTTTTGAATCTTCTATTCAGTGACATCAATAGTCCATCAAGCCCTCTCCCTTATTTGACTTTTAAATTAATTTATGTAATAAGCTATATTATTACACAAATTAATTTCCATTTATCTCCACACCCCCCATGCTGCTTTCATTATAGGCAATCATTTTAATGTATTTAGTGTGGATATTTTAATTGCAAGCATTTTTGCAAAACATGCAATGTTTTCTGTTCATGGATTTTTAACTTACATAAATGGTTACGTTAAGCATCTCATTCTGTCTTCCGGCTTTTCCACTAGACTTGAGTGTGGCTGTGTGTTGCTAGATTCCATATTGCTGTATGTATATCTAATTCATTGTTCCTGGCTACTGCCTAAGATGCCAATCCTTTGCCTCCACAACACGTTACCCATTTGCTTTCCAGTGATGGACAGACACCCACAAATAATGTTGCAGTTAACATCATTGCGTATGTCTTCCCATAGACCTGTGTGAGAGTATCCCTGGGACATATACCCAGGAACTATATTGTTGGAACACGAGATGTGTGTATACTTCATTTGACTAAATTCTGCAAGATTGCTTGCCAGAATGGTTGTACCAATCTATATGTGCATTAGCATTCTGTGAAAACCCCTCTGTCTCCACATCCCCAGGGGAGAGATCATTTTCAAGAAGTAGGTCACAATATGGAGCCCTTCCCTTTTAGACTATGGACCTTTTCTGTCTTTCTCCCAGGCTGGATGTCTGAGCTCACAGCACCCTAGGAGCTCCTGGGAATCGGTACTGAGAATGCCCATTGCTAGTGCTTCCCGGAAGAAAGATGAATTCATGTGCCTATTGCAAGTCAGTCATTCAGCAAATGTTTATTGAGTGCCTACTATGTGCAAAGCTCCATAACTAATGGAGAAAATCTCGTGTGGTCTGTACCTTTTTTGTATTTAGAAATTAATGGGGAAGAATGGGATTGATTTAAATTCTTTTTTTTTTTTAAGATTTTATCTATTAATTATTTGTCAGAGAGAGAGAGAGGACACAAGCAGGGGGAGTGGCAGGCAGAGGGAGAAGTAGGCTCCTGCCTTGCAAGGAGTCCGATGGGGGACTCGATCCCAGGATCCCGGGGAACATGAATGGTATTGATTTAAATTCTTCCAAATAAATAACCATAAGCACACAAGGTTATAAACGCTAATTTCAGGATGCTGTGGGGAACCTTACCTAAACAAGAATGAAAGCATCACAGGGACAGGGAGTTTCAATACTGTACTCCGAAGACTGCCTGACATCAGGCACTTGGCTCTTGTAAATATTTGCTGAATGAATGACTAAATGAAAGAGGATCAGTGTTTAGGGCGGGCCTCCCTAAGAACATGGTGCTCAAACTAAGTCTTGGAAGATGAGCAGGGGTTAGTCAGGACGACGTGATGGTGGTGGTGCCGCTGGTGAGGGTACCGGGAGCTCCCCTGGGCGAGGAGTTGGAGATGGGTGCATAATGTCAGCAACACCTAAACCTGTCTGTGCAAATACCGTCACCCGCCGCCACAGGCACGGTGCCCCGGAATGCCGATCCCTCTTCTCAATAAAGCTGCTGGGACCGAGGTCAGACCTGTGAGGCAGAGCCATAAACAGTAATGGGAAATCCGATAGCCATGAGCAGAAGACAATGTTTCTATAGCATGAATTGGGGAAAAAATGTTTTTTTGCAGTATAGGAAAAAGAGAACAAGTTTAAAATCAGACCCCTGAATGTGAATCCTCCTGCCCTATCTCTTAGCATCTAAGTAAACATGTACAAGTGACCTAACTTCCTTGAGCTTCCTCATGAGCAAAAAATAGGAAGGATGATACCAACTTTATAGGGTTTTTGAGAAAATTAACTGAGATATGTTATATCTCTAAGGCACTATATAATAATATTTATTTTAATGATAGTAGCTAGTGTTGAACACTTATTTGCTAAGCACTTTACTTAAATTTTCGTTCTACCCCTAGTACCTATTTCGGAGGGTTCTGTGCACACATAAGCACTTAGCGCCTGGTACAAAAAGCCCTCAAAAAAATGTTAGCTATTATCTAACATAAGTAGTATAAATATTCCTATGTTACAGATGAAGAAATCGGGGCTTAGAGAGTTAAATAACTTATCTGAATTCACATATCTATAAGGGCAGAAACGAGATCAAACGATCTCAGCCTCTGTGCTTTGTACCTGGCACCCAGCGGTCCTCCAAATACATGTTAGCCTCTCTTCCCAGCCATCGCCTGGCCTCCTGTTTTCCTCTCTTGAGGAGTAGTTAGCAATGAGGAGCCCCATAAAGGCCTTCAGGGTGGACAGAACTATTAGTACAGGGCATCTAAGTGTTCCTCCGTATGCACATACACAGAACTTATAGGTATTTCTGTCGAATGTGGAAGGCAGGCCATAAATATTGTAACTGGCCCTAAACAGACACAACAGAATGTGCTAGCTTACTCCTGGGCACTCTGAAACTTCATGACAAAGATCAGTGGATTTTGTAAGCCTTGTTTAACACTGGAGGTAATTTAAATTAGGAGATACTGAGTCACTTCTTCATTTTCCCTTGAAGAAATCGGAGCATTCTATTATGGTGCCTGATAATTACTACCTATTTCATTTCTGAAGGAATCCAAAATTGGGCAGAATCTAGGTCGCAGAATTCCAGATAGTCGCTTGAATTTTCTTTTAAACAAAATAAACCCAAGGCATGAAGAAGCTCAAGTATTCCAGAGAGAGGATAAATCATTTGAAAGAGACATATGGGAGCCTGAAGCATTCTTTTCTCTCCCTCTCTCTCTCTGTGTAACTTATTTTCCAAGAAAGATTTCACTCAGATGGAATAATCTGTTTCCTGAGAGAGTCCAGGAATTCTCCTGGGGTCTCTTGAGGCCCTCGTTGAAGGTACAGTGATTAACTCAGTCCAGATGAAGAACCAAATGTTTTCTATTCATTCTTCCCAGGCTCCCTTCTCTTTCTCTCCCCTTCCTCTAGCTCTTTGAGTTTTTAACCCTGTGATCTCTTCCTAGCACATGCATCTTCAGAGAGTGTACTAACCAGAGATGGAAATGATTTATTTTACAAGATGGTCTAAATATCTTGGGCTTTCAGCCAGCCACGAAAAGGACTTCTGACAGTGTGGAAACATGCAGACCCAAGGAAGAAAATCCTCATACACAGTATGGAGTGGTTCCTGACCAGATTTGTGGAGACTTCACCCACGTTCTCAGAAAGGGGCTCAGACTTCTGTTAGAGGAAAATTGCTGAAATCACACACACGCACACATGGAGTAGGAGAAAGGAAGATGGAGGGAAAAAAATGGGGATGATTTAGATCAGGTGCAGTTCATATTCATGGTATACTAGGCAGAACTTAAGGGAATAGCATGATGAATGAAAATCTAAAATAAAATTTTTAAACCTTGAAAAAAATACAGAATCTATTTTTCAGGATGAGTATAAAAACTATAGAAATTGTGTTTTATCATATTATATTTCCAACTGGAAATGATTACATAGAACAACTTGTGAAAGGAATCCTTTCCATCTCTGGTTAGGATACTCCTTTTTCTCCTGAATTGGAGCTCCACAATGAGATATGTGTGTGTGTGTGTGTGTGTGTGTGTGTGTGTGTGTGTGTGTGTGTGTTGTGTGTGTTGAATTACTATCTACATAAATGGATACTACGTGTCATATTGATTTTCTGGTAATTCAACACTAATTCCAGGCAAAGCATCCTGGGAAATTCCAGACTTATGAATGCTTTTCTGGAAGGTCACAATCAAGATGTGTAGAAATCCAACTGTATTTCAAACAACTCCTGGATTCTTTTTAAAAGTAGGAAACAGAACTCCTGCATTGGTTTTTCTCCTCTTTAAGCAAATGCCTTTCATTAAATTGCCAGTATTTTAAGAATTTGACCTAATCCTCAAAATACTTCAGTAGGGAATGTGACAAGTGTTACCACTACAATTCTCCAGAGATTAAAGAGAATGCACTTAACAGGCCAATGGTACAAGTGAACATAAATGCCAAATTTCATGACTCATAGGATAGTGAAAAGTCCATGACACAAGATCATTTCCTTGCCTCTAGAAATCAGAAATAAACTGTGCTTCACTTAACTTTAAAACAAGTTTTCTTTAATGAAAATAAAAGAAAGCTGTTCTGTTAGATTCTTTTTCACGCAGCACCAAATCATTCAGTCAATTTAGTGAAGAGAAAAGGGAGACAATCTAATTCAGCTGGCATTAAATAAGGAAAAATAACCCAAAGTTGGGTCATTTAGCTGCAAAGAGATAGATGCTTCCTCCACCTGAATAGTCTCCTTTTCCCTGCTGTCATTTCTCCAATTTCATGCACTTTATTTCAGGTCATTTGAGCTCAAGCCAATGGGTAGCACTACTATCACTCCTACTACTAGAAAACAGGAATAATGAACATGAGCACGTGCCCCTCTAGGCCCTTTGCCTATAGAAATGGATACTATTATCATTCCCATTCTACAGATGAGGAAACTGGCTTAAAGAGTGATGAGTAAATTGCCCAATGTATTGAGTATTGAGTAAATTGCACACCAGTGAAAATGGAAGAGCAGGGTCCAAACCGAGGGCTTTGCAAAGTTGAAATCTTCACGAAAGGCTCAAAAGTTGACCATTTGCTAACCTTCCCTATAATTAAACAGTTCACTGAGGTGTGACCCCTCCCACGCTCATCTGCATTTCAGTAAGGACTTGATTAAAATGGAAACTCTATCAGGGTAGGGATTTGGTCTATTTTTATCCCTGGTGCTTAGCAGGTGGGGTAGATGATCCATGATCAAAGTGGGCTTCATGGGCAGTGGCATGGGGCCCCCACTCAGAAGGACTCCACACTTGGTGTTAATGCTCTGTAGTCACCATCTTGAAATTCTTGGTGATCCTATCTTTGAATTTGTGTTTTGTAGATGAAGTCTGATGGGACAGTGGAGCATGGGCAGGACACTTTGAGCCTCTGCTCACATGTGGTCCCACTTCCCACCACCTCTGCGCCTCCTGCCTCTCTGGGTTTTTGGCTGCCCACTCCCACTGTAGTGCTCTGGGTGGCAAGTAAGGTAGGTGGTCTGGGTAGGGGGATTGTGACTCTGGCTGGGGTCTGGGCATGGATGCCGAAAGGTTGAAGAGGGGTACCTGTGCCCTGCAGCATCTCCCCGAAGGGCATGGCAGCAGCTGTCCCACCTTGGACGGGTAGCTCCACGAGTGCATTTAGTGGGCAACTCCACCGTGGCAAGCCTTTCACCCACACCTGATGTAAGAGCCAAGTGCATCCTGGTGCGAAGGCTGCAGTGCCTTTGGAGGACTTGCCGGTCCCCAATATATCAGGCGCAGTGCTACACAGTGAGTCCAGAATGGGGCCCGAGGTGCCTACAGAGATCACATTTCCCCAGGCGCATCCCCATACCCAAGGGAGCATGACATTAAATAGCAAAATTAAATTAAATCAGATGAGTTTAAATGCAATTAACAATATTAAATACACATTGAATAAAACACCATGACAGATCAGGAGAGAAACCACAAAAGAAAAAGGTTAATATTTTAGTATCATTTTTTAACAATTATTTTATTTTTAAAGATTTATTTATATTAGAGAGAGAGAGTGAGAGGAGGAGCAGAGGGAGAGAGAGAGAGAGAGGCAAACTCCCCACTGAGCATGGACACTGATGCAGGGCTCCACTAGGGGCTCCATTTTCGAGACCCTGAGACCATGACCTGAGCCGAAATCAAGAGTCAGCGGCTTAACTGACTGAGCCACCCAGGTGCCCCTGTATTTTAGTATCTTTAATCATATTTTCCCCTGCTTTTTGAATGGAGACCATACATTTGCATTTTGCAAAGGGCCTCACAAATTATATAGCTGATCCTGTCAATAATTATGTATTAAGTTAATAGTTTGGACTCTTGGAAATCAAAACTTTTAGTTCTCGAAGGAATAAAGCATGAAGATCCAGAAACAGCATCTTGGACTGGAAGGTTTTCCTTCAGGTGATATTCCCCAGGAACAACAGATGAGAAGCATACACCCAAGAACTTCTTGACAATCAGAGCTAGAATGGGCCATCTACAGACATCTAAGTGAAATCTCTCACATGGTAACTGTGGCTTCCATAGGCAAATTGATGAGTAGACATTTATTATTTAGCCAATAAGGTCTTTAGGAGTCAATATGATTGCTTTTTGGCATGTCATTTTCTAGCTTGGACCCACTTCCTGTGATGCCCTATTATCTCACATTTGGTGGCTTCTCATATATTCTCACACTCGTGCATATGAAGCCTGGCCCCTAGAACATTTGTGTGTTTTATTCCTATTTCCAGTATCACATTTAGGAGGATCCGTCATGCTTTCTTTTAGGGCTGTAATTCTATGAATCTGATACCAAAAAGAGTTCACAAATCCCATGAGGTATCCGAGGGAAGTATGTATTATGGGGTGTGATATTTTTATATTCCCCTCTTCCCTACTGGACTATGGACTTTATTTAAGGACACATGTATTAGTCATGGTAGTCTAACTCTTGAAACAAATAAGCCTCAACTCTCACAGTGGCTTAAAATAATAAGGGTAGGTTTGTTGCCCTCATGTCTGGTCCAATGGGAGTTAGTTGGGGTTGATTTACTTCACACAGTCGTCCAGGGTCCCAGGTTCTTCCATCCTGTGATTTCCTCAGCTGCTACGTCCTCTGAATCTTCTGGTTCATTAGCATTTGGCTGATAGATGAGGAAAAATACAGCCCATTAGGGGATTGTGAGAGATTTTTAGGGGTCAGGCCAGGAAGTGATATATATCACTCCCACCCACATTCTCCTGGCCTAGACTGTCACCTGGCCCTACTTAACTTCAGGGAAGGTTGCCAGGCCTTAGGGATTTCCCTTCTAGTGAAGTCCTTTCTGAAAATTCAGATATAGGGAATGGTCAGCTAACGGTCTGTTTTTGAGCCTGTCATCTACATTTGAACCTTGCCCTACCCTAAGTTTTTTTTGTTTTTTGTTTTTTTTTAGATTTTATTTATTTGACAGAGAGAGAGAGAGAGAGACAGCGAGAGCAGGAACACAAGCAGGGGGAGTGGGAGAAGGAGAAGCAGGCTTCCCGCCGAACAGGGAGCCCGATGCGGGGCTCAATCCCAGGACCCCGGGACCATGACCTGAGCCGAAGGCAGATGCCCAACAACTGAGCCACCCAGGCGCCCCGCCTTACCCTAAGTTTAAATCCCCCTCTGCAATTTTACTAGCTGTATAACCTTAGGCAACTTATTTAATCTTCTCTTAGCCTATTTTCATCTAGCTGTGCGCCTAGAACGAGAAGGAAATAGATTTCACTGGGATTGTTTTTGTTGTTATGGTAAAGATTGTGTGGTGTTTTCTTTATATATATGATGGCTGGCACTAGGAAGGATTCAAAAAATATTTTCCAAATGAAGAAATAAATGAAGTGGGCTCACTAGGATGGGGCGGACTCTGGGAGCAAAAGGAAAATTCTGATCTGGGTAGATTTAAAATGAGAGGAGGAGTGTTATTTAGAGAAAAAAGAATTCAAGGGGTTGACTGGAATTATTGGTTTGTTGTTTGTCCTCTGATCCAGTGACTAAGTAGCTAATGTCATGTTCAAACTCAATCTTCTCTCCCCCATTTACTCTTCTTCTTTTAGTGAATTGATTTTTTCCCTATTAGATTCCTTTCTTCTCATATTTGTCCATTCTCCAAAGACTGTGCCAAAGGTCTTCCAAATTCTGATCCTGCTCTTTCTGTGGTGTCATCAATTGCCTTAAAAACACCCTGCAAGACATTAGTGGCTCAGCAGAGCATAATAAACTTCAGCTTGGCTTTAGGACAAAAGAAATGCCACACAGACATAGACTTCAATGACGCATCTTCCATAAAATAAGCTGTCCCCTAAGTGGGGAGAATATAAATGTAGCACACATTATCGTAGTAGCAGATCCTCATCTCCACCCACAAACTCGAGTATGCCAGAATTATTCCCTTGGCATTTTCTCATTTCCTTTAAATCAACTTCATTTTTTCCCATCCCACCTGTCTGGTGCAGAGTTTCATTTTAGACATTATTAGAAGCTGAATCTGCCCAGAATCTGGGTTAGAGCCCAGAACCGGGAGAAGGTCCTTTAATCTCTAGTTTGTCCCAGTTCCTCCTGAGTTCTGCATTGCCCAAATCAGAGTCCAGATGTTCTGGCTTCCCTGACAGGCCTGCGCTCAGTGCCTCAGTGGTCCAGGATCCCAGAAATACCACGTGACCATTCTGTGTGAGGCCTTGTCTATGTGGAGTTATTCAGAGAGTCTAGACTGGAAGTTAATGGTGGAGAAGAATACAATCAATGATTAGTAGTAAGGTTTGGTGTCACTCCCTTGATTACTGCTAATGTCCCTGTTACCCAGATTGCTTTTGCAACATCAGTGCAAATGTCAACAGAGTGACTATCGATGGGAAGACCTCAGCTGTCTTGCTACGAAGTACTTTTTAGGGAGACAAATTCCATGGCACCTAAGAATCTAAGTTCACACCATGGTAAGGAGTTTGAAAATAAGTTATATATGATGTTAAAGCAAAGAAAGCCAAAGCTGAGTAGGATGGGGTAAGCTCAAGCCCAACATATAAGCAACAAACCTAAAGAATCTTTGACCCAATATCCAAACCTGGATTCAATACCCCCACTTGCTTTTCTGCTCTATTTCATTCATCTGTTATAAGAATTATAATTATGTAGTTATATTACATTATTGTTTACTAATCTAATTATAGTTGTCAATCTAAACATGAAAGTAGCAGGAATAGTCTCCGTAAGTTCAGACATTACTTTCTTTGCCCACAAAATAAACATGGTCATTTTACAAAGAATTAAACTTGAGTTTCTCAAGGATGTTGTATTCCAATCATTACCAAATATTGTGTAAAAGTCCCACTAAGAAATTAGATTTCACCCCCTGGATCACTTGGAAAGAGTAATAATAACACTACCTTATGTATGTAGCAAAGCGACTGTACATCAGCCAGTTTGATCATCATCCCAGCTCAGTGTAATAGTGATAGAGTAGCTTATTATTAATCCCATTATGCAGAAGGGAACACTGAGAAATTATGTGATTTGCCCATGGTCATATATTTATTAAGTGGAAGAAATGGGACCATAACCCAGGCTATTGTCTAAAAGCCTCTAATCCTTTCTGTTCTCTGTTCATGTACATTTTGGCTCTGGTAAATTATGTTGTTTTTATTTTCCCATTAGCTCAAGAACAACATCCTTAGTAGAACATCTGGATTTAATATTCTTTTACAAACTCTTCAGAGTCTATTCATTTGAATGAAGGGCTTTTGTCAACAGTTAACCCTTCAGACTGCCTCTCAGAAAAGCAAAAGCAAGACAGTACAGATTTTGAACTACATTTTATAGTAACCAGGGAATAGATTTTACTTTCTAATTCAGTAGAATGAATTATTTACAGTCAAGATAGACCATTGGATCAAACTTTATCTCTTCAAGCACCAGACATTTCCAGAATCCAGAAAAGAGAAGGGGTCAGTCACTGAGATTGTTTGTTTATGTCATAATCCTGATCAGGCATCATTAGAATAGAGAAGATTTAGGAAGTCCGAGATTCCAACATATTTGCAGGGCGGGCAAAGACCTGAAGTCTGAGCATAGTAGGTAGGCCAAGGGAATATCGATCTTCTGATGAGAAAGAAGGCAGAGGGGTAACACATGGATTCTAAGGTAGGTCTACAAATAGGCCCTGTTCACAGGGGTGGGACAGCAAGATGGGTAGCACAACAGGAAAAGGGCTCAAGCCAAGATCTCTGTCATGAGCCCCTTATATTCTATTAGGGAAGATATGACATGGCTACTGGGTGTTTGAACCAGGATTACAACCTAAGCAATCCAGCTCCAGAGTCCCCAGGCATTTAATGGCCCAATGCATAATTGGTAAGGGCATTTAGAGACGTGCCAACTGAGTATTACATGGGAACAGAAGGGGAGAGAGAGACAAGCAGATGCTATTCTGCCTGGGTGGAATAAGGAAAACTTCAGAGAATAAGGAAGGCTTCATGGAGAGGTGCATTTGAACGGGCTTGGATATTGGGGAACATTTTGATAGATGGAGAACAGAATATGAATGATGGAAAAAACCCACCTAAGACAGTTTAGGCAAAACAGAAACATTTTGGCTTACATGCCAGAAAAATCTAGCAATGGTTGTGGCTTCAAGCTCAGTTTGATCAGGGCTCCTAGTAGCATTGTAGGGAAGGAAAAGAAACCTCTTCTCTGTACCCTCCTACCTCCTATGCTCTCTGGCTGGGGCCCTACAAATTAGACTGACAAAAAGCAGATTGACAGGAAAAAAAACCAACACATGCAGCATGCATGTACATAGGAGAAACCCAGTGACAAGTAACTCAAAGTGGTGGTTAGAACTTGGGGCTTATATAGCATCTTAACAAAGAAGAATAAATTTGTACAGAAGTGATTAGAAAAAGGAAAAGATTTTAGGCTTCCAAGGGCAGCAAATTGTGGGAAGGTAAATAAATCTATAGGGAAAACTAACAGAGGAAGTTTGGTTTGTGTAGGTCCATCTTGGTGCCAACTTTTTATCTTCTTCATTGCCATAAGACTTCCACAGGAGAGGACAGTCCTCATTTCTCAGAAGTTTCTGCTTTTAGTCAGATGATGGACCCTCCACGAAGGCTTCTTTCTGCATCCATTGATTCTCATTTTCCTCCAACTCAAAATAATCCTTTTGCCAAAGTGGCATATTTTGGGGTGGGGTATTTTGATTTCCTGCAGCATCTTCAGGACCTGGTTTCTCACTCTCTCTAAGCTCTGCTTTTGGCCATATTGACCTCACGCTCAGACAGGCCTTCTCTTCCTGGTAGCAAGATGGCTGTCGTAGTCCAGTGGCAGGCAGACGGTCTCCAGGACTGCATTCTTAACCACGACACCAAACTTCCTCCAGTGTAAAGGAGCTTATACTTTATCCTGAGGAGACAAGTTCTTGTATGGAGGTAAAAATCAATTGCCTGTATGGTTCTGTGCCTCAATATCTGAATTTACCTCATACTTGCTCCAGCCTTGAGCTATGTTATCCTCTGTGGCTGTGTGGGTAAGTGGGGACTGGACCTGTTTGACCAGGAATCAATCTGCAAATGGTTCACCAACTCAGAATGCTTTCAGAATTCCATCCCCCAAGAGGAAACACATTTAGAGCCATTCAGCAGGAAACCAAAGGACCTGTCACTGAATTCTGGAGGTCTTGGAGTAGGAAGGCAAACCAAGTCATCAACACTTGTGATAAATTTGCAGTCAAAACAAAAGAACAAATTGCTTGAGAATGGAGTTTGATGAGTTGAAGTTAGACTTTGTGAATTTAGACTTGTTGAGTTAAAAAAACAAACAAATACCTATGTATGGCCGGATTCTGCAACTAGTTTCTATTTGCTCATTTTGCACATATTGATTACCTAATAAAACCCGATTAGTCCGCCCTAAAGATTTTTGATGGCCCTAATTGTCTTTCTCCAGATGCATAGCAGTTTCTATCTCATCTACAGAGAGGAACACCAATCTAGCAAATTTTCTCATTTAACAAACAGTCACTTAAATGCATAAGGACTCTGCCAAGTGCAAAGACACACCTCCAGCCCGGGGCAAACCAAGGAGGGCAGAATGACTGGTCACTACGGAACCACAGTTAAAAGTGACTTGGAGGCTTACTTCAGAATTTCAGCACAAGCTTCCCTTCTTACTGTAAGAGAAGTCTGTCATCTGGCACTATATGATGAATTCCTTTAAACAATAACCAAAGAGAGTCCAGGGCCCAGCTCCTGAGCAAACAGTTTTCTCCCTCCTCTAATGGTTAGAATTGGAATTTATTTGTAATCCTGGCGGTTTCAGAATCTCTGCCACCTCGGTGCCACAGAGTTTCAGGGAGATTGGAGGCTGCTGGTTCTAGACTTGTGAAACCTGGATTTGATTCCCAGCTCCACCACTTACCATCTGTGTAAACATGGCAAATACTTTACCTCTCTAAACCTCAGTTTACCCAAATATAAAATGGACATTACAAGAGTACCCAGTTTATGGGGTATTGTGTGAGGGCGTATTAAATAATATGATGCGGACAATAATATGCTGTTCAAAATATGCCACTTTGGCATAAAGATTATTTTGAACTAAAGGCAATTGAGAAATGACACAAAACAAAGCTTGCTCCCTTCCCTCTGCCTGCTTCAAAGCAGAGGGTAAATTTCCTTTTGTGCAGGTGTCCCCCCTGAGCCCCGCTCTAGTGCCAGGAGGGGCAGAATGACTTAATCACCTGAGACAACGCTAGACTCTTATCAGCCCAGTGATGGCACCCGAAAGGAATCTGCATTACAAACCTTACTAAAATGAACAACCCTTATCTTCCATTCTTTTCCTGTATATATTTTAACTTCCCACAAACTCAAATTCTTTTTTCTTTGGTCATGTCATATCTCCACATTTATCACGCTTCGTTAAAACGGTCTAGAAGCCTTACGGTCTGACTCCCTCTTTGGAATTATCACTTCATTTCTGTGAGACAACTCCCCCCTGCCCCGCATATTCATATGAAATAACCCTTTTCTCCTGCCAATCTGTCTCTTATCAGTTTATTTTTCAGGGCTTCAGCCACTGAACGTAAGAGGGTAAATGAAAACTGTTTTTTTTCTCCCCAACAAATATCACAGATCAGAAGGTTCGCTTATATCCTAGCATGGTACATACTCAGTTAATGCTGGTGGTTTCTTCATGCTCAAGAAACACAAAACACCGCAAGTTACAAACATTATTCTTGTTTCGTTTCTGCCTAATGCCTCTTTGTCCTCCAGGTGGCTCTCCGTTAGTTGCAGCAGCCTGTGAAGCAAATTATTATTATCTTTTTCATAACATCATTCATACTGAACACTTACTGGGAGTTCACTGTGTGCTGAGCCGCTGGTGTAAGCCAAGCACTATGATCATCCCTGCTTTGCAGATGGGGACTCCGAGGCTCCGAGATGCGAAAGAGCCTGGTTACAAGGCCTTGTGTGGCTCATTATTATGTGACACTACCTCCCCGGGGATGCGGCTGAAGATGGAGTTAAGAAATGATAAAAGAGAAGGTGAAGGAAAAAGATCTTTAGAAATGGTCACTTGTTAAACAGTGCCTTGCACTTCGCCAGTCCTTCGATATTTGCTCAATGAATGATTGACCAGAAATAAAATTAAATGAACAGCCACGGAGGCCGGTCTTCCTCCTGCCCACAGTGCTTCAGCCATTTCGATTTCATCCCACCTAGAACTTTGTAAAGATAGATTCCCCATCCATTTACCTTTAAGGCCTCCTCTATCAGGTCATCACATCACAGTGCTCTGTGTGTCACATTATGTCTTATGTTTTTCTCTCCCTCCTCCCCCCATATAATGTAGATGACAGACCAGCTGGCTGAGTAGATTAAAATCCATTTCTGCCCCTCTCTTAATGCAGCTCTGTGGCTTTGTTCTATTAGCAAGACCGGATGGAGTGTTTGTGAAACAGCAGTGAAATCTCTTGGAACAAAATGAGATCACTCTTGCAACGGTTCTGCCCCAAAGCACATTTATAAGCAAGTAAGTTCCACGTCATTCTTTTCAAATTCTCTTTTCCATCAGCCAAGCACAGAGCTCCGGAAGATTAGATTATTTTAAAACTATCTGAATGTCGTTGGCTGACACCATGTGCTAATTTCTCGGGGCCAAATTGTTCAGGTTCAGTCAGATTAAGGACTTCCATTAGCAGTTAAATGAAGTCTTCTCTGTCCTTGACCCTGTAATTAAGACAGATGAGGCTGTGACCCCAGACTGCATTTCTACATAGCTCAGAATTCAGTCCAATTGCCTGAAGAACCGCTATAAATATTAATAGAAAATCCCAAAGTTTCTTCTAGTTCTCTAGAGAGTGATTTCAAACAAGATATGGCTTTGCTTATGGTCCACAGGCCTGAGTCAGATCCCCCTTAGGCCACAATTTGGCAGATTACATTCTAGTAAGAAGTATTGTAGTTTTAGCCAGCTGAGATAGAGGCATCATCTGATGAGGTAATATGGTCACTCCTGAATGTCCTCAGAGTGGGAAAAGGACAGCCACATGGGCACTATCTCCCTTAGAACTGGGCAAGTAGGTCCCCCATGCTAGGCCCTTCCTCTGGCAAAACTCTCTCAACACAGTGAGGAGACATGTCCACCCTGAAGTCAGCCCCTCACCCCTAGATCACCCTCATGAAATGGCCTATAGCAAGTACCAGATCCTGCTCGGACTTCTGTCTTGGGTCTGTCCTCACAAAGGTAGCCATTGCCCTATGCACACCCCTAGGCCTGCGAGATGGCCAAGGAGTAGCTATTGGGCAGGCAGGAACTGGGGCAGAACTTGGACTTGAGGGCTGAGGGGTCCTCGTGGATGCTCACATCGTTCCTGATGTGAAGACTAGAGCCGTCAGGGGGCAGAAGAGGGGAATAAGACACAGGCTTGAGTTTTGTACCTTTACCCTGGGCTCTGAAAATGGTGGGAGTAGGCCTGTAGGCAGAAAGGTGTGCAGGGACCCCCTCAAATGTGCAGGTTCATTAATTTGATTTTGATAGAGCACCAGAACACAGCAGCTCTCTGGTGGTCAGCCTCATGCAAACCCACCTCTCAAGTAAGTGGTCGTACAAACCAAAGACCAGTTCATTTACAAGGAGAACCAAAGCGGCTGGGCTGACTGGGATGTTTATGCCAGTTGATCAAATATTTGCTCCCTATAGGAAACTCTACATGGAAAACCTGATTCTAATCAGCCGTGTTCTTGGCAAATGGGGAGTCAGAGGAAGGCCTGTGCTTCAGGTTGATATTTTCAGCCATCTGCAGGTTGGGGATACACCTGCTAAGTGGACCCCATGTTTACAATGTCAGCTTCTCCTAAGAACAAAGCTAAACATTCACTGACAATT
Source organism: Halichoerus grypus (assembly GCF_964656455.1). Classification (NCBI taxonomy): domain Eukaryota; kingdom Metazoa; phylum Chordata; class Mammalia; order Carnivora; family Phocidae; genus Halichoerus; species Halichoerus grypus. The sequence goes on along the minus strand of NC_135717.1, from coordinate 132,931,847 downwards.
TTTTGATCTTTGGATCCTCCGTAGACCACAAATTCTATCTCTACATATATTAATGATGATGACTAGTTAAACATTTCTTATTCTTTTACACATGATTTGAATGCACGTCTAGACTTTGCTTTTCCTGCTTGGAATTCATGCCTTTTAAAATGAAAGTTTCAGAAAGAAAAATCTCAATTCATGTTGTACTAGACTAAATACCAGTGAGGAGCCTGGGAAAAAGTTCAGGAGTCTCCACTGGCCATGAGAAGACTGACAGCTCTACAGATCTCTTCAGTGATTCCTATCCCTAGCAGGGACATTAACAGGGGAACTGAAACAGAGAAATTCTGTTTTTATTAAAATGACTTACCAGCATTTTTCTTTTCACGTCCTTGGCTTATGATCTCCAGTAACTTACACTGGTTATTATAAATATGTTTTTCTACATCCTGGGTTTGAAAGCAAAAATGCAACAGGGATGGTTTTTGAGCTTCCTGTCATCCCTTCCCTACCAGTTCCTCCATTCATTATTGCCTTTCCTATTTCTTTTTTTTTTTTTTCCCATCATGATTACTCTTTAATTCCTATCACTCATTTCCCCCATCCCTCCACCCACCTCTTCCTGGGAACCATCCGTCTGTTCTCTATAGTAAAGAGTCTATTTCTTGGTTTCTCTCTCTCCTTGGGAAAAAGGCTTTAAAAGAATCAGAGAGAATTAAGTGAAAACCCAGAGAGGATCAATGCGCGTGCACACGTCGCTGCGTGCTCGGTCCTTCTGAGGATGTGTGCAGGCGCGTGATGGCTGCATGTGGTTGCGCGGGCTTGGGTCCCTTTGCGCTCGGGCCTCCAGGGGTCCGCACAGAGGCTGGATCGCAACCACAGGCACCTGCTTATCTTTTCTCAGCAGTGACGCGGGAAGGAGGAAGAGGAAGACACATTCATAAGGGGCCTGATGGTAAAACACGGGGTGAGAGATTCCAGGTTTCGTAAACCAAATAATCCATTTCGGAATGAAATCGATGTTTAGGCTGTCCAGACGTCCATGTCATATTTATGAAGAGAACAGAAAACCCTCAGTGATTCTAACCCCATTCCTTGACTTGGTATCCACATCCACATTATAGTAAGATTTTATAGCAGGTGGCATCTAAAGGTCTCAGAAAAGCCTTTCTAGACGATGCCATACTCACGATTGCCTCTCGCCTTTATTTATGTTGTTCTCTCTCCTCCATCTCTAAATCCTACTTAGGAATCTTAGGCCAGGGCGGGGCCTCACATTTTGCTGCTCAGTGAGGTCCGGCAGAAGCCAGAGGGAACCGATCTAGATAAACTCGCTGCCTGGGGAGGTGCTGTTCGTGGAAACATCTATTGACCACAAGGCTGGCGAATGCTGGTCATCGGCCTAACTAAGTAAGGGAAGCGTGTGCCTGGTGGAAAACATCCCAGCTGCTGTGGGAAACAGAGCCCAGGAAACAGCAACAATAAACATTTACAGAAAAGAGAATCACACCTCTAAGCTCCCCAATGAAGGACATTTGCATTCAGAATAATGAAAACAGAACACAAATTGTTTTTTGGTAGAAACATATTGCAGGATGAAGCGGAAGGTAGTTGAGCTAAATCTTCATCTACTGTAGTGTCTAAAATTGATGAACAGTAGCAGCATAAGCATATTCTTTAGAAACATGGGCCTCGTTCAAGAACAAAAAGCTTGAAAGAGCAGAAATTCCATGCTGCTGGAGAGCGAAATGGATGTGTATGAGAGAACTATATCCTCAACAGTGAGCTCATGGGTCCCATTCAACTCCTGAAACCATGTGCATGTATTACTCTGATAAAATAACATTTAAAAAAATGGAATGTTGTCCACTTCCATAACTCAATGCATTGGAAAGTCAGTATGACTAATTCCTCATTCCCTGTGTAAAGACAAAAGATCACAGCTTCTCCCATCTTGCACATTCCTCAGTTTGGAACCGTTTATCCTGTGCAATCCAAAAACACTGTAACTGGGGCAGTGAATTCCCCTGGGCTAGCCTGTCTAAGAAGGTCTATTTTCAACATTTCTGGGTTTTCTGCACCACACAGGCTTCACATGCAGGAGCTCTCGTTGAAGGAAGAATCATTTGATGACATTGAAATACTTTGCAATGAGACAAACATTTGCAGTCATTTTTAGGGGAATGTACCCCTTACATTGCCACCAATGAGCATAAATTTGCATTCTGAATGAAGCGGAAAACAAAGTAGTGAAATGTTAGGCAAGTCTTGGTTTGTAAAGATGGGGACTAGTCCCCTGGGAGTTTGTACGATTCCTCTCGTGAAGTCATGTGTACTTCTTCAGTGTTTATTTGCACATACCTGGCTTCACACAAGTAAGAACAGATTTTTACTTCTTCTGCTTCCCCCTTAGTTATACACCGGATGCCTTACCTGAAACTTGAAGCCTGGGGCGAGGCTGCTCCAAACAAAAGTACCAAAGCTCAGAGCCAGAGAGTTCTCTGGGCACAAAGGCTTTGCAGTAGAGAGCTGTATAATGGGGCAGGAGGGTCAGCAGCAGACCGACGGCCCTGCCCCACAGCCCAGGCTAACCAGGTTCCTTACCGTCCTCGGTCATGGAGATGCCCATAGCACTCACTTCAGCCGGGTAAACGGTCTCCAGTCTCCGGGTGGGGCTGGACACGGGTGCCTGGGGAGAGCCATCCCAAGCCCCGGACGGCAAGAGCGCCCCTGACTTGCATGCCAGGCCCCCCGCCAGCCAGTTCCGCAGCAACTGTGGCTCAGCTTAGGGCTCCTTGCCTTCAGTCCACACTCCAGGGCCTTCCAGACCAAGAAGACAAATGAAGAAAGAAGATAGTTTGGGGATTACTGCTGCCCAGGCCACCTATGGAACTGTTCGGAATATCAAAAACCTGTTGAAAACCCAAAGTGGCAGTGAGTGTGGTGAACATCATACTAGAATAGAAATCAGCAGGTCTCTAGCCATCAACTAGTTAATGTCTGCTCCAGAGCAAAAGCTTCATCCTAATTTGTTAATGAAAGTTGAAATCACTTAAGCTTTTTGGGCCTCTTTGGCTCCATATTAAAAACAAGGAGGTTGATGCGATGCATAATAATAAACTCACATTTACTGAGTACTTACTATGTGCCGGGCACAGTTGTGAATTAGATATTTTAGTTGTCACAAAAACCATAATCTCTCCTTTTATAAGATACAAGGAAATCAAAGCACAGGAAGGTTAAATAACCTACTCATTTGGAAAGAGACAGAACTTCGATTCAAAACTCCCAAGCCCCTGCGTTTACCCATTTCACTTTTGTCAACTTCTAGTGTATACTATTCTCGTTCTGTTGTTTTTATCAGTTGGAAGATGTTTAATCTCTCATTCCAATGCTATATATTTGACTTCTCATAGATCAGTCCTCTATGTACCCATCAATCCTTGAGCCTCCAAACATCACTGAAAAGCCTATATTTATAATTCAGATATGAGAAGCCAGGATTTTGTACCCATCTGTGGATAAAGTATGGAGAGGAACAGTATGTCAGATGAAAAATCGCCAACCAAAACACGCTAGCAAGCCCCATCAGGAGCGGATGTAACAAGATTCAGGGACTAGGAACACACAGCCGTGTGCTCTAGAACCATCCCTGAAAGGGCAAAGTCCTGGCATGGCACGTGGTGAAGCACGACACGCGGAGGGGAGCTGTAGTCACGTGGGCGGGAACATCCGGATTCCGATGCCTGCGTATAGGTCCTCCTGTTGCCCAGCGTAGGCGAGCCTGTCTTCCTCACTGACCCTACCTCGACTTCTGTGAAATGGGGGTGTGTCAAGTGCCTCACAGGCCTGTCCTAAGAATTGAGTGGGATGCAGAAAGGATGAATACCTACCATTTGCATCGACATGGATAGAACTGGAGGGGATTATGCTAAGTGAAGTAAGTCAAGCAGAGAAGGCCAATTATCATATGGTTTCACCCATATGTGGAACATAAGGAATAGTGCGGAGGGCCACAGGGGAAGGGAGGGAAAACTGAATGGGAAGAAATCAGAGAGGAAGATGAACCATGAGAGACTCTGGACTCCGGGAAACAAACAGGGTTACAGAAGGGAGGGGGGGTGGGGCGATGGGGTAGCCAGGTGAAGAGTATTAAGGAGGGCACCTGTTGTGATGAGCACTGGGTGTTATACACAACTAATGAATCATTGAACACTACATCAAAAACTAATGATGTACTATATGTTGGCCAATTGAATTTAAATTTAAAAAAAGGAATTGAATGGGATGACACAGGAAAACACTTGGCAAACTGAAGACCCGCTATTCGGAGAGGATCCCCAGACCAACAGCATCAACATCACGCAGTGGCCTCCCACAGGGCATAGGCTTATCACTCAACCTTGCCCTAGCTATCAGCTATCTCTCAGACTTTTGTGATTGTCCAAGCAGCCAATTTTATTTTTAATAGCTCGGGGTATTGGGGGGTGTGCCAGGACCAGTCAGTGTCGCGAAGGAGAGAATCTCAATCAGCACCTTAGATTCAGGCTGATTGGAAGTCAGACCCTTCAGGCTTTTAAAGAATGCAAATATACGCCTTCTGCAAGCATAAAGCATGCTGGCCCTCAGAGCCGGGTGATCTGGAGGTGTCCGGTGTCCCCTTGGCTGCAGCCACAAAATCCGGACTCCAGACCCATGTACAAGCTCGTTTCTGAGGTACCGGTGGGCTGTAGCCAGGCAGAGGGAGAGCGCAAAGACGGCGTCCCTCGGCCTACATTCCCCGAGAGCTCCTCTGGAGTCTCTAACTGTGTGCCGAACTTGAAACCTCCTCCTAAAACTAAAGCTCCAGGACTAGCAAGTAGGTGTCTCACAGAAAGGCTGTGTTTGTGTTTCAATCTGCTGTCTGTGTAGGGCCCTGGGGTGGTAGCCTGCCAAGAACGGTCTCTCCCATTGTTACAGTCCCTTGGCACCCAGGAACACAAGCACCCCCCCCCCCGATGATCAAGGGGCATCTCCAAGGCGGCAGCCACAAAAACCAGGGCACCAGATGCAAGAACTGGGGTACCAGACACCTATAAAAGCTCCCCTCCAAGAGATGCTGGCGCTCTGGAGCACGACAGAGGGAGAGCAGGAAGGTAGTGCCCACCCTCCAAGGTCTCAGGAAAGGGTCCCAGCCGGCCTTAAATGTGTGGTGCATTAGAAGCCTGCCCCTCAGGCTGCAGCTAGTTGATCAGCAAACAGGCCTCTTTCCAACACGATTGAGCTCCTCGGTCTGTTGTGTCTTGCTGTGCCTTGGGGGCAAACTCTCTCTCTATTGGCTACAGTCCTGTGCCACCTGCGAGCGTAAGCCGCATTGGCCACCAGAGCTAGGCAACAGAGAGGTATGTGTCCCCTGGTAGCAGCCACAAAAATCAGGGCACCAGAGAAGGGTATAAGCTCTTCTCTGCAACATTCGGGGGAGCCGGGGCGACGCAGAGGGAGAGGGCAAAGATTCTGTTCACCAGCCTCTGTTCCCCGAAGAGCCCCTTTGATGCCTCTAAGTGTGCCAAACCAGAAGCCTGCTTCTCAGGCCAAAGCTCCCCGAAAAGCAAACGTGCCTTTCTGAGACAGACTGGGGTGTGTTTCAGTCTGCTGTCTGCGTACTGCCCTAGGTGTGGGAGTCTGCCAAGAACTGTCTCTCCAACTGTTACAGCCCCCTGGGGCCAGCAACACAAGCCCCCCACCCCCCACCCCAGCCTCCAGATCCAGGCAATCAAGGGACATCTCCTAAGTGGCAGCCACAGAAACCAGGTCGCCAGACAAAAAAACCAAGGCACCAGACCTGCGTAGAAGCTCCCCTCTGTGAGATACGGGCACTTGCGTGTGGCCGGGGGAGAGCATGAAGATGGCGCCTACTGGCTACAGTGAGGCAGAGAGGGAGTACAAAGACAGGACTCACTGAAAAAAAGGTTTTAAAAAAGGAAAAAAAAAAAGAAAAAGTAAAGGGTGAAATTTTTAAAAAAGGTAGTGATTGCAGTGATTGCCGGTAGTAGCAAGGAAGAGGGAGAGCATGGAAGATGGCCCCTACCAGGTGGAATATAGCGATGGCACCCAAAGGAAAGGAAAAAAAAACCAAACAAAAAAACGATGGCTCCTGTTGGCTTTAGCAAGGTGGAGGAAAAACAGGAAGATGGGATCCAACAGTTTCTCTCCCTGGAGGGTATCCCTGCAGGCCCCTGCCACTTAAGCACAATACTTTAAAATTAGGAAATGAGCTTCTTTCACATAAAGTTTGGGGACTTTTCAGAGGGCTGCTTCTGTACGGGCCCTGGATCAGGTGAGTCGACACACAGTCCCTTGAAGAGACTCAGTTTGCCATAGCCCCACGGGTCTGGTGGATAGGTGCCCTGATGGTCTTCAAAGCTAGATATTTTGGGGTTCGTCTCTCAGGTGCTGATCTTAAAAGTTGGGGTGCCAGATGTGGAGTATGAACCCTTTGCTTCTTGGGGAGAAGCCCCAGGTTTTGAGTTCCCAACCGATAGTGGGTTGCCATCTTGAACCAGAACCCCATACTGAATACTTTAAGCTGAAGGAGTTGGAGAAACAGCAAAATGGACCCCCTTCCCATAGCTCTTCTCTTCGGAAACAGGTCATAAAACCCCCATTCGAGAGACGTCCAACTTGTACCTAGAGGAAGGGAGTGTTCTTATCTCTGAAGACAGAGTGACACCACCAAGAAGAATCTGAACAAACAGGTCTTGCTCAATTTCCCCCAGTTTACTACACTTACCTCATACTTTCTGACCTATCATATTTTTACATGACTGTCCACTTCCCAGCAAATGTAGCATAAAAAGACTCAGGTTTATCTGTTTCTTCAGGTCTTCATTTCCTTATGAAGGCTCCCGGGTCCTGTAAAATTTATACTAAATAAATTTGTGTGCTTCTCTCCTATTAATCTGCCTTTGTCAGTTTAATTTTGAGACCCAGCCAGGAACCCTGAGTGGCTTGAAGAAAACATTTTACTACCTTACTCTAGCTTAACTCCAATTTATGTGCATAGACAGACAGACACACACACACACACACACACACACACCATTGTTCCTTCTTTTTACCACTCATATCATTTTCTCCATCTTCCAGTCCCCTGGTCAAAAATTTATCACATGAACACGTAAATTTATTAACCTGTCAAAGCGTCAGAATGGAAATGGAATGGTGCCATTCGTAAATCACTATTTAAAAAAAAAATTCTTTGCATTTCAAAAGTGATTTAAATAGATGTCCTAAATTTGGTTTGTTTAAAAAACAGTCTGTTCCAGAAAGTCTGTGACTAAGACATGAATAAAAAAACTAAAACACATTAAAGAAGTATTAGTGTACAGACAAATAATTGGGCATTGTTCTAAAACTTAAAAGGTCGAGATCTTTGGGTCAGGGGAGAGAAAATTTCTCAATTGGAGAATATCCCAGTTGGGTTTATGTATTTCTCAGGAGCAGTGCTATTCTCAATTTTTTATTTGTTTGGTTTTGCTCTTGCCACAAAGGACAAACGGAAGCTAGCCTACTGGAAGGGCCAGGAGACTCCCGCCTTGAGAAGTTAGCTGCCAAGCACCAATTCTCAGGGGTAACCGGCACAGAGTTTCCTGGGAGGACTTGGTCATCAGGATCCTCCCGCGCCCAGGAGCGAAGGAGCTAAGGTGGGGGATACATTTGCATCTCTAAAAAGGCTCCATAGGAGTTGGTTTGACTCTGCCTCAGAGATCGGATTAAACAAAGCACTATTTGGTAACAGTAGAAAGTCTGTCCAAAAAGTGCCCCTACATTTGCATGTATTTATTTACATTTTGTTCTAAAATCTCCATGCACTTAGGATTCAAGCACATCTGGCTATGGGGTGAGTCTCCAGGGTCCTTTAAATGGCAGAGGCGGCAGGCGGCGACCGCGGTACGGGCGTGCCAGAGGCCGGCGGGCAGGAGCGGCCGCACCCGCCGCAGCCACTTGGGGCATCTTTGGTCACTCTCAGTGGGGGAGCCACTAAATTTGGCAGTGACCAGAGACCACAAAAGAGAAACGAGAATGGCACCTGTCCCATCACAGCGAAGGACCAGGACCGCTGCTGCGCGTGGATGACATTCCCCGGGGACACTGAGGACCAGGATGAGGCGGGTGGTGGGGCGGGAGGGCTGCGTCCTGCAGGCAGGTCACATCAGGGACAAAGAAGCACGACTTTGCGATTGTATTGATGAACTCTTCCTTCCCTCCCCTCCCCCCGCCCCAAGACTGGTGGGATACGGGACACAAAGGCGAGAACAGAGGAGTCTAAGGTGGTGGAAGCACTAGCTGTACATCTGAGATGGAGCCCCCAGATGGGGCACTTCGTAACAAGACACGCTACCGGGCTCGCGGCTTTTGCTACTCAAACTTAGAATGAAATTCTCAGCCGCCTCAGCTCCTGCCCGAAGCCCCGCCGGCGCCGCGGGCCCGGGGCCCACCGTTCCCCAAGGGCGGCCGCGCGGGAACGTTCGCTCGCTTCTTCATTCGAGGACAGCGGCGCCCGCCTCGACATCCGTGGTTCGGCTTTGCTTCCTTGACCTGCGCCTTCCGGATCACCACTAATCGTTTCCTTAAAACATGGAGGTGGCACCATTAAACCCCTGACAATGAAAACTAGATACGATTGCGACGCTCGAGGAAGGGAGAGCAGCTCCTTCCACGGTGGACAGAACCGTGCTGAGGAAACAAGTTGGATCTCGGGTCTCAGATTCCCCATGTGTCACCTACTACTTGCAGCGTCTCGGACGTAACCCTAAGTCTTCTGTGAAATGGAAATAGGAATCATGTCTGCGTCTCAGAAAAATAGGGACCCGATGAGGGAGAGCGGCTGTCCTGAAGATGCTTCCCTTCGCTTCCACATTCCCTGCGGACAGGCGCCTCCACGCCCGCGCCCAGTCCGAGGGGGCCGCCGCGCACCACCCTCTCGCCCGGCCACAGCTCATCACGGCCCAGGTGGACGGCTGAGCCGGGCTCGACCCGTCTGAGGTGTGTCCTGGTCGTCCCTCAGCTCCACTTCCCTCGTGCGAGCCTCGTTCTCAGGCAGGCAAGCCGCCCCGGCGGCTCAGGCCCACCGCCGCCAGCCTGCGTAATGACCCCCCCGGGACTACCGCTTCGCTTCCAGTTCCAGGCAAACGCCCAGGGATGGTTCTGATGAGCCTGAATCGGGCCATACAGTTACCCCCAGCCCAAGTGCTGTTGCCAAAGGAATGAATGCAGCATTTGATTCACCGGGGCCGGAGTCACGTGTTCTTCCCTGGCCTGAGGGAGGGTGTCAGCCTCACTGGCTTCATGGAGATTGAGGACTGGAGCAAGACAGTTTGCCAGGGGAAAATCAGGGGGTACTGTTGCCCAAAGAAGGGGCAAGTCATACGGGGAGGACTTTTAAGAGGTACTCCCAGCTCTTCCCACCATGAGCACCTGAGGTATCAAAATGAGAAGTAAGTTTTCTTCAGGCAGGAAGAACTCTTTACTGTAAAATGGGCAGTGACCCTAAGCCTTGCAGGCAGATGCTACCGACAGCCAGCCCTCGGCTGCGGCCCAAATACTGATGGCGCCCCGAGCAGGGAGAGCACGCTCCCTGTGGATGAGTCAGTCACGGTCCTGAGGCGCAGCCTCCCCACCCACAAGCTCACTGCCAGTTCCCTGAGTCACCCCGAGCCCCACCCAACGTGTTGTGCTTTTCCCACAGTTCCCTTGAATCTCCTGGGACAGATGGCTGGCTCTCGGAGCTGAGGAAAAGAAGGGGTGTCTTTCAGAAACAGGAGTGCCTCTCCTGTGAGCAAAGCTAGCAGAAGGGCTGGCTCAGGTGGGTGGGGGTGGTAATTATTCTCTTGGCAGTTCCTGGTGCACTTAAAATCAGATTCTTTCTTATCAAGAATTGATTTCATATGTAACCTCTACCTTTTTTTTAATTTCTGTTTAAAAAAGAAACAACAGACAAAACCCAAAACCATATTCCATTCTTTCAGAGCCAGATAGCTCAGATGTCTCTTCCCTGCTCGAAGCCCCCCCTTCCATCCTCCGTCCCACGTACCTGAGAGGCAGCCTTAGCGCCCCTGCCCTGTCCACTCCCAGCACAACTTTGACGCCAGTTACATCGCTTCTCGTGTTGTTGGGTGGCTAACTGGGCGGCCGCCTGGCTGGTGCACCGGATGCGGGATGCCTCAGGAGGGTCTGGAATGATGCCCTGCCCTTCTCGTTCCCTAGTGTCTGGCACATAGAAAGTCCTCCCCAAATGTCTCAGTGAAAGAGCGAGAATGAGCCAACTGTTACCAGCGCTCGGGGCCCAATGTGTGAAAGATGATCTACAGTGGAGTGTCTTCCCAGAGGTCAGTGGGCCCCTCGTGAAGTAATGAAGACTTTTGCTTCTTAACATAATCCTGAGTAGCTTCTCTACTGCAGATAATTCCAGGGACTGCTCTTGAGAGCCAAGAATATCCGCACTAGAAGGAAACGTATTTCGGTAATCGTATAGGATGATAGGCCTGAGGTCTTACGACTCACTTCAGGGGGAAAACCACAGCAGCCTACTTGCTGTCGTAATGCTCCATGTTTGGATCTAATATGAAACATTCACTAAGTGCTTTATAATTAATCTGCAATTAATTTAGATTCTTATGCAGTTGTGCTTTATGAAAAAAATTCAGCAGTATAAATATAAATGATGAATAACAGGCAGTAGCTGACTATCAGGGTCTGAAATCTTCTAACATGCAATGGGCTGTGTGATTTCCTCGTTTCTATTGGAAGTCATTTAGAAGTGATTTAAAGGTGTTTGGAGAAGAGTAATAACATCCTATTATTCCAAATCATAACAATAAAAAAAAAAACCCACAGTGAAAGAGAGAACAATTCAAATCTGGCTTACTGTGCCATCTTGCCATATACCCTGAGAAATATGAGGAAATTTTTTATTTACCCACCTTTCACTTCATAAATGTTAATTGAGCATCTACTGTGTGCTAGGCAATATGGTTTCCACGTGAAGAAGATGGTGAATGGAAAGGTAAGTCACTTCCCCTGAGCATAATGGGCTGAAGCTCATCAAAAGAAGTGAGGATTTCCAGCTTATTTACTTGTTCAAAATAATGTCTTCCCAAGGACCCTTCCTAATTTAATCTTGCGGTGTTCCCACAGCACCTGCCGCCTCACGAGACTTGCCACGTCACGTCAGTTTGGCCTTCAGTGTTCTCAATAACTCTTATGTGGCAGGCGATCCTGGGTCTGATTCTGCACCCGGGAGAGCGAAGTATCTGAGATGACACCACAGGCCAATTATTGAGCCAGGCCCCAGACCAAGCTTCCTGGCTCTGACTCTGGTTCTTTTTCCAGTTCCTCTGCAGTTAAACAGGAGGTCAGACTGGTGCGGCTAAAAACGGCTTGAGAACTCAGCTCTGGCCAAGACGTGTTATCGGGAGTCTTTCTCAAATGTGATCTCATTTATATGCGGGTGGGGCCATGGAGACATTGAAGGATTGAGACTGTGATCTTTGGCACCCATCCTTCCCTCCAGTTACGTGACGAAGACTTTCCCCATTCACGGAACCCAGCCAAGGAAAGATGGGGTTGGATGCAGAGCACCGTGGGTAAATCGGGGGTCCCCGATGCTGCAAGCTTCCGACAACCACCATGAAAAATGCACTAGGTTCTGAATCCTTGGATACTGCTTAAGAGCTCATCTGGCTCTTCAGAATCAGACACAAAAATCAATGACACGTGTCCTTGAAGAAATGAAAGCCCACATGCTTTTAGCTTTGCCGAGTTAAGATTTTCCTCAAGTGTTCCTCGGCCTGCAGCTGGTATTTAGCCTTCTTAAGTGAGCCCTTCAGCCCCAGTGCAATATCAACGGACGGAACTGAGTGGCCACTGGAGAGTCCCCTCCTCTCTGTCCCTCTGCCTTCTCTCAACTCTGGGGCCGGAACTCAATGGCCTCAAATAAATCCTCTCAGTTTACAAGACCTGGTGAGTGTACACATCACTTACCGGAGCCATTCGCCTGTTAATGCCTTTTGCATGGGTCCATATCTGAGTTGGCGATCTCTTGCAAACTCCAAAGAGTCATGAAGAAAGGAAAACATTTCCTAAGGGTAAGTGATATAATGCTACTGACTGAGTCGTCTCCCTTTGGAATATGTTGAAGCCCCAGTATCCAGGTCTGTGGAGACGGGGCATCTGGGACGTCATTAGGTTTAGGTGACATCATGAGGAGAGAACCCTCATGGTGAGATTAGTGCCCTTCGAAAAAGAGACACCAAAGAGCGTGATTCCTCCCTCTTTCTCTCTCTCCACCTGCCTGCACGGAGACACGGCAAGAAGGCAACTGTGTGCAACACAAAGACCGAGCCCTTGCCAGACGCTGAGCCTGCTGGACGTCCAGTCTCCAGCACTGTGAGAAATATATTCCCGGTGTTGGGGCCACCCAGGCTTAAGTCTTGTGTGGTGTCCGCACTGAAGAAGATAGGTCATACAGGGGAAAGGGATGAAATGTAGCACCAGCACCAATGGCGCATCTCTTGTTCTTACTTAACCTCTTTGTGCCTCAGTTTCTTTATCTGCAGAATGGGGGAATAGAAGTCCCCTCATGGCCAACATCACGAGGTCGTTGTGAGAATCCAGCCAGAGGAGGTTTGGGAAGGGCTTTGTAAACTGCCAACAGAATGGCTTTTTTGCTCTTCTGTTGGAGATCTTTAATAATGTGTTGCTGGGAATCTGCCACTACAGTTGAAATCCCAAAATTGTTTAGGCAAAAGAAGTAAAAATAAAAATGGGAAAAGAGGTAGGTTAAGAGCTCTACATTTTTTTTTCTTTTAAATGCTGCAGGGTTGAACTCATGCATGCAAATTTTTAAGTGAATTTTTATGAGTTGGTTGTCTAAAAATCTGATAGAACTTTCAAAATCTTATAGAGTTTCTTTATTAGAATTCATAAAATTATCGTAATTCTACTTGTTTAGATTATGTGATTGTGTTATATTTTATAGTGTTTATATTTTATATAGCATTTTCTATGACATTGGGGGCAGCTAATTAAATTGATATGCAGAATCTGACAAATAATTGGCAAAGTAGTTACTGTATTTCATATACTGTAACTAAGATATAAGTGACCTGAGGTTAAATTGTACCTGTTTTTCAGGATTGAATTTATCCTACGTTATCACAAATGACAGGGTGGCAGCATGTGATACTTCAGCCCAGCTCTTATATAGACTTCTTTTCTGGCTTTTTTAAAATAATTTTTTTAATTTTAGAAATTGAGATTTAGAGAAAAACTGTGAGGCCAGTACACAGAGTTCCCATAAACTCCACACCTCGTTCCCCCTATTATTAACATCTTTCACAATAAATGAACCAACATTGATACATTTTTATTAACAAAAGTCCATACATTATTGAAATGTCCTTGGTTTTTATCTGCTGCCCCTTTTTGGTGCCAGGCTCCCATCCAGGGTACCACAGCGAATTCATGCCTCTTTAAGCTCCTCATGGCTTTGACAGTTTCCCAGACTTCCCTTATTTTTGATAACCTTGAGGATTTTAAGGAGTATTGGTCAGGTATTTCATAGAATGTCACTCTGTTTGGATTTGTCTGAGGTTTTGCTCATGATTAGAGTGAGGTTATGAGCTTTGGGGAGAAAGATTTATAGACATTACTTAAATTTGGGGATATTCCGGGGCGCCTGGGTGGCTCAGTTGGTTAAGCGACTGCCTTCAGCTCAGGTCATGATCTCAGGGTCCTGGGATCGAGCCCCGCATCGGGCTCCCTGTTCAGCGGGAAGCCTGCTTCTCCCTCTCCCACGCCCCCTGCTTATGTTCCCTCTCTCGCTGTCTCTCTCTGTCAAATAAATAAATAAAACCTTTAAAATAAAAAAAAATAAAAAAAAAAAAAAATTTGGGGATATTCCAGTAGAGAGTCAGGCAATTCTTGGGCATAAGGAAAAATCTTTTGACCTGAAGCAGCATGGTCCACAGTGGACATCTCACAACTGGAGAAGTGCTTCTAAATACAAAGAGAATCTTCCAGCAAAGTTTATTCGCCTAGTAGGCTTAACAAATCTCGGGATGCCACAGATTGCCACAGGTCTGTTCACTATGTTAAATCCTTCCTTTCTGAAGACTTTCAACACAGTCTCCTGTCGTACATCCTTTTGTTTTGTTTTGTTTTGTTTTGTTTTGTTTTGTTTTGTTTTGTTGTGGTGGGGAAAAGACTTTTGGTTTTGTAATAGAATTTAATTTGAAAACAGTACTTTTTTGAGAGAAATCCTCTTTTGGAAATGTTACTGAGCTACATTAAGTATCTGAAACCCCCATGTTATCAGGAATGTAAGTGTATGAATAAGAGCATGGCGTCTGTGTGCTGGAAAGAACTCTGTAATCCTGCTGCTGACCAGATTCCTTTCCTAGTGGAAGCGTCAAATTAATGGAGTCTCTCCCACACCAAACACCTGGGATGCTATTAAAAAATGAAATGGAAAAATGAAGGCTCTAGATGCAGGGCATGCTGGATAGACTAGTATGACAACTGAGGACAACCAAGTCTGAATTTGAATCCAGGCAATTGCAGGAAACCTGAAATCCTCCTGCCAAGAATTAACTACCTTATTTAATTTTCCACAAAGGCTATGCAGTTAGTAAAAGGGGGAACAATTTTCCAAATATAGAAAAAATACAAATATTATGTAACACATATGCGTATGCTCTAGCTGAAGTTTGGTTTTGACAGTTGACAAACATGCCTTGATGTATGTGTGAGTGGTCAGTGACTCAATCCCTTTCTAATCCCATTGTAATCTTTATAATGATTCTGTTATGTGCAGTTATAACAATAATAGCTTATATTTATTTACAGCCTATCTGTGCTTGACATATTTTATCTCATGTAATCCTGTCTAGATACTCACTCTCCTCTTCCTTAAAAGAGGAAGTTGAAGCTTTGAGAAGTTAAGTATCCTGCCCAAGGGTACACAGATAAGGTCAGGATTTGAACTCAAGGCATGGACTGTTGGGATCCAAAGTGTCGGGTCCTACTGGGCTAAACTACCTCCGTATCATTGAGTTCATTTCAAAATGCCTTCTGGGAGAGCAAGGACCATATCTCTTCTTTTCTTAATAGATGGGGTCTCACAATTAACTTCCATTCACGTGGCACAAGTTTAGTAATATTTGAAAATAAGGAAGAGGAGGATGTGTTACTACTACTGATCATCACTGTTAAGGTAAAGAAAAAAAAAATCAAATATTCTCATCTCCTAATTGACTCCCAGGCTAACAGTAAGAGAGGGAAAGGCCAGCCACTCAGCAGCCTTGTCACCTGGAACTAGAGCTAGACGGGCTCAAATCTCCATGTCCTAAGATATAGTGTATTAATAGAAAATTTGAGGTATTGGAATGGCTAATGATTGCCATTGACAAGATAGAAAGAGAGTTGGTTACAGTTCCCAAGAGAAGGGGATACGCCACATGTTGGGGGGCGGGCACACTAAGGAAGCACCAGGGTCAGTCAGGAGGCCGAGGAAGCTATGGGCAAGCGCCTTCACTGTGGTTTCTATGGGAAGGAACAGGTGAGGCAGGGTGAACAGGCTGGGGATTGGCTTGTTTGAATAATTCTAGCAGGCTCTGGAGTACAGGGGCTGCGCCTAGTTGTCCGGTACCTGGCCCTGATGTGGTTAGGGCAGGTGGGGCGTGAGACCCTGACACAGGAAGTGGGCTGCGGTGTGGACTCTGGATTGGTTGGTTTGTTATTTGAAAAGCACTCATGGGCAAGTTGTTTACTGACCCTAGGAGGTAGAGTCCCACTAGAGACCAGATCCCCAAATGTCAAAACATCAGAATACAGAAAATAAAAGACATGGTTGATAGTCTCCAGCTAGAGGATTTCTGGCCATTCTGAGTTGGGGAAGGCATACAAATGTACCCATAAGCCAGACAGAAGTATCCAAAAGCTAATTCAGCTGTAAACAATGGCGATGGTTACGAATGCCCTGTAAGAGGAACCCTCGTATGTGGAGGAAAAACAAAACAAAAACCAAAAGCAATGACAACTGGAAGATTAAATGTAACTCTCTGGGCCTACATTATCTGGGTTATCTTAAAAGATTTGTCACAAGTTAGTGCTTCACAAGAGAGAACAGAAAACTTAGTGTCCATCAAGCATTATAGGGTAAAATTGCAACTTTTTCTCTTAAATCCAATTCATTAGCAAGCTATGTACTGTACTCTAGTGTATACAGTTCTCTCTCTCTCTCCCTCCCTCCCTCCCACTCCTTCTCTCCCACAAACACATAGCAATAGTTTGCATAAATGTGAGCTCAGCTAGCAGACAACACCCATCCATCCCCCTAACACACACCGTATCACACATTCTTAAGAGTCTGCTTAGTGGGTCCAAGTTGAAATGGCTGAAATGGGCCTTTTTATTTTTCTCAAAAGCTACAGTAAGAAACACATCGGACAGGGGCACCTGGGTGGCTCAGTCGTTAAGCGTCTGCTTTCGGCTCAGGTCAGGATCCCAGGGTCCAGGGATCGAGCCCCGCATCGGGCTCCCTGCTCAGCGGGAAGCCTGCTTCTCCCTCTCCCACTCCCCCTGTTTGTGTTCCCTCTCTCGCTGTCTTTCTAAAAAAAAAAAAAAAGAAAAGAAAAGAAACACATCGGACAAAGTAAAGTTAGACCTGCCTCTTTGACCTCATAAGATTCCTTAATACCAGAAGCAGTATTTTCAAGCCCAACCGTGCTGTCTCCTTCAAGAAATGTTTTCTTCATAGTCCCGGTAAAATCAAAGACCACATTATCTCAAGTTGCAGCAAACACTTTATTCTCCTCATTAATGGCTCAAAACTGTTGGAAGCCAAAGCCTGAAAAAGTCCTCTGGCAATAAATGTGAATGTTTTTCAAAGAGAAGAAAGAAATTGCAAGAGGCTATGTTTCTGTTGACCGTATTTCTGAGTATTTTTCTTTGGCAAAGTCCTCAACCAAACTCGAATAAATTAGACACAGTGCCGATAGAAGTAAAAGAAGTAATCTGTAAAGAATATCCCCGCAAAATAAGGATCCGTTGAACAGTCCGCTAAATCCTGTCAGAACAGAGAAGAAAAAAGGAATGATTAATGTGAGAATTAGTTAAAGTAATTGATGGATTGATTGATTTAATGGTCTGTTTCTTTCTTTCTCCCTGGAAAGAAAAAGGCAAAAAAAAAAAAAGAAAAGAAAAGGAAAGGAAAGCAAGCAAGCAAGCTTACCGGCGCAGCTACACGGAAGTGGTACGTGCTGTCAAAGAATGGGGCCACAGGGAGGCTCCAAATGTGCTGAGAGCCCTAAATAATGAACGAGAGAGAGATCCATTTCATAACCACATGTTACACTCCGTGGGAAAGACTATAGTCTGAGAAAGCATTTCTTTGACTCCTCTAGGAAAAGTATCTGTGGCGACAGCTTTTGAGAGGAGTCGCTAAAACAGTCTGCAGCCTCTGAAGGACACCTGGAAGACGCTGAGCGGAGCCCTGTGACTCGGGTCACCAGCGAGGAGAAACCCTGACGGGCAGCTCACGGCTCCCCTCTCATGTGGGGAACAGAGGCTGTGCCGCAATCTAGACACACCTCTTCGGGAACGGGGACGGAATGCCCAGGGGCTGGAAACCATTACCTGTGTCATCTCTTGGGAGACTTCTTGGCGGCTTTGTATCCCTGTGGCTCCCCTTTTGCCATGGAAACATATATTTCCAAGGGTGAATTTGCACTGGAAGACTATCAATGGCTCTGTTGTGCTTCGAGAGACAAAGAAAGAAAGGGCAAAGGGAAAGCAGTTACCAGCTACGCTAGACTACACCTTGATAGAAAGGGGTACCGGTGGGAACGTAACTGGGACGCCCATTTGGTTTCATGTAGGCATGTTATTACACTAAGCTCATCAATGCCAATATGCCTGTTCACATCTCCTTATTACAGAAAGAAACTCAGTCTCAGATGATTACTGTGATAGACAATGTTCGTGCTCCCCTCCCCCAAATCCATATGCTAAAATCCTAACCTCCAGTGTGATGTGTTCGGAGGTAGAGCCTATGGAAAGTGATTAGGTCTTGAGCGTGGAGCCCTCATGAGTGCGATCACTGCTCTTCCAAAAGGACCTCAGAGCGCTCTCTTGTTCCTTTGCTAGGTAGACACAGTGACTGGCCTTCTGTGAAACAACAGGAGGCAGACCCTCACCAGACACCAAATCTGCCAGAGCCTCCATACGGGGCTTCCCAACCCCCAGAACGGGGGAAAGTAAATGTTTGTTAAGGCACTCAGGCTATGGTGTTTTTGTTACGGCAGCCTGAACCCATCAAAACAACCTGAGGGTGCATATGACAGTCGCTAAGACCTAATCTCATCACTGAAATCACCCCAGCAGCAGAAGTTCTTATCACCATAGATCTTAAAATAACTTTTGGGGGCACCTGGGTGGCTCAGGCAATTAAGTGTCCGACTCTTGGTTTCGGCTCAGGTCATGGTCTCAGGGTCATGAGATCAAGCTCCATGCTCAGCAAGGAGACTGCTTGAGATTCTCTCCCTCCCTCTCCCTCTGCTCCTCCCCCTGCTCGTGCTCTCTAAATAAATAAATAAAATCTTTATAAATAAATAAATAAATACATACATAAATACATAAATAAATAAATAAAATCAGTTTTGGAGATATCCCTTCTCTTTTCACTGGCAACTGAATTTGCATCTACCTGAAGTTTCCAGGACTTCGGATTCTACAAACTGCTGATCTGAGTACATACTGTTTGAAGCAACAAGGTAAACAAATAGGAAGGGATGTGGGGCTGAGTCCCGTTAGAATTTACCTACCGTCACAGCTAGCAGAGTGGAAGGCCTGCCAGAAAGAATGATTCTCCTCTGGAGGTTAGCCCATTAATTATCACCAAGAGGATGAGATCCATCTGTCTTTGGAAGTGATCTTTTTGCACAAGTGGGACAACCTACAATCTCAGTTGAGTATGTGTGTTATTTTTAAGTTACCCATATTAGGAAAATGGTTCTTAAACTAAAAAGCCTGATTTAGTGGCTCAAGATGGTCTTCTGCCACTTCAGGGGATACACCATTTTGGCTTATTTCCTTCCATCGAAGCTAGGAATTAATGAGGAAAGGCTATTCCAGGCTACTCAAGGAGTGTAGAAGATAGTCCATTTAGCTCTTGCTCTGTGTGAAATGTGATGAGTTCTGAGTCACAAAATACTTGCTGCTTGAAACAAACCTTTCCCAGGCAAGCAGTTGGGTCCAGTGTCATCAACTCACTGTAGAAGCAAAGTTGATGAGAGAAAGAGTCTGAAGCCTGAGTGAAACAGAGGACGGGGCAGAGCAGTGGGAAATGGATGCAGGAGGAAGGAGAGTGCTGGGGAAGCAGAGGATGAGAGCAGAGGACAGAGGAAAGGGAAGGTGAGAGGAAATGTGGAGGGGGCAGAAAAGGAGAGACTACAATCCAGAGAGACACAAAATAAAAACCATCTATCTTCCTGGTGAGTAGCTCACTGCATAATTTGAGTGAAGTGGGTTGAAGTCTTAAAGTACCGTAATTATTTTAAATACTTGGTAAGAATAGATTAAATTAGAGCTTTGTGATTTTGAAGGAAAGGTAGTCATAATAAAAGCTACCATTTATGAAGCACCTACTATGTGCCAGGAAGGGGCAATATTCTTACATCTCTCATTTCATCAGGAAGGCAGGAAAGTGATGGTTTAAAGGATGGGCTGAGTTTGAAACCCAGCTCCATGGCTTACTAGCTGTGAGTTTCAGGACAAGTGTGTTTGACCTCTCCAAGGACCTAAGTGTTCCCATCTGAAAAATATAAACTAGAAAAGAAAAACCGAACTCGAGGGTTACTGTGAAGATTATATGACCCACTATTACAGTGGAGAGTGTCTGGCATATGCTCTCTGCTCAGCAAATGGTAGTTATTAATTTCACTACTATTAACAGTGATTCCCACAGCAGCTCTACTTCTTATGGTATTATTTCAAACTCATTTTATAGATAAAAACAGCTCAGAGAGGATAAGTGGTTTCTCCAAAAGGTTATAGAATTAGTAAGTGGCAGAGACAAAATTTGAACCCTGGTCTGCCCGACTCTAAACTCTGACTCCTTGAACTCCCCTGGGGAAGGGGGTGGTATCTGCGTTAGCACTGCTAACAGGAGCTCACCAAAATGGGCAGCTCCCTACCCAGGGGGGCTATGCTATTCCTCTTGCTCCCACCCCAGTTCAAAGGGACACAGGGGTAGTCTGCAGCTTGTGAGCATCAAACCCAAGGTCACTCCCATTTTACAGGTGTGAGTGTGAAGCCTAGAGTCTTTCCATTCCACTTAGGGAGGCTGGAAGACCCCAACCTTCATTTTGAAGATTCCTCCCCCAAGCTGGCCCACCTCTCAACCCAAACAGCATCAGTCGACACGGACTGATAACTTCCCACCCTCTACCTTACTGATCAAATTGTGAAGTAAGTTCAGACTTGCTATTCAAATAGTGACAGAAGCAGAATTGTTTTCTACAGTTATGCACTTACTTGATTTCCAGAGAGAATTTGACATTGGTAGGTGTGTGCTTATTAACAGGAATATTGTAATTGTAATTTCCAGCGCTGATTATAGGAAAAAAAATAAAACCACAAATCAAAATACACAGGAAAGGCTTCAAAAGGCTTTTGTTACTCATTATATACTATGTAAGCTGTGAAATATTCTATAGCAAACACAGAGAATCAAATTTGGCACGGGAGAGTTCTATGTTTTTCAGAGACGTACCTGTCAAATTTCAAAGTGATCTCTTTTAAGTCTTAATATACAAACTATACCACAAAGATTTATGGTGTGTTAGAACACACAGACAAAATGATGGAAAGCCAAATCCCAGGCCAAATGCATAAAACCGAGTGCACAGGAAACGACTCTGGTCCCCGTTAAGGAGACACACATTTCAGGAGACAACTGAGGCAAAGACCTCAAACCAACAATCCCGCTGGAAAGGACGACTGAAAATAATGAATAACAGCTTCTCTACCCTGAATCACTCCCTTTTAGGCAACATTAGCAGGAAATACCACACACTTTCTGAACTTGAATCAAGTAACATTATGATGGTCCTAATCCCCATTCTGTTATGGAGAAAACGATAGCACAGAAGTGCATCCACAGACGCTCCTCCCCCATGCCCCCTGGAAGGGAACTACTTGGGGCAAAGGGGGGCTTCCTGGGATTCCTCCTGTAATGAACACTCCAGCAGAAAAGCAGAGTGTATCTAACACAGATTCTTATGACCTGGCCACACCTTGAATTATATGGAGAAACAACTTAAAACCAGATACATTGGAAGAAGAGCTCGTCACTTTAGATTCTCTTTAATCAATCCTAAAGTAAGTTGTTAAAAATAAGAAAGCAGAAGTAAAAGGTACTGATCTGAATTGGGATCAGGAGAGCCTTGTTCTACGGGAAGAAGCTGAGATAAATGGAATTCACTTCCTACCATGTGCCTCCTGGCATCTGCATGCTTCACAGCAACCCAACTCAGCAGCCTCATCTCAGAGATGAGAAATGGACACTCGGGAAATAAACACCTTGTTGAAGTTCTGGAATTTGAAACCGAATCATCCCACTCTTCTTCATTATGTCACCCTAGCACAGTAATTAATGTCTGTCTCCGACTTGTTTAAGCTCACTGAAGCTCAGGTTCCTTAACGGCAGAATGGGGATCAACCAACCTCAGGGATTTGGGGAGAATTCCATGCGATAATGAATGTCAAAGCCATAAACAAGTCATAAAGCACCATAGTTTATTTTTAAAGCTCAGGGTCATCAACTTGAAGTCTAAGTTACATCAGGTTGCAAAAGAAATCAGGCTGAGAATCCCAAGGATTTGTGACATCAGTTCAAAGTACAGGGTCTTGCCTTTCACTTAGCGGTCACCCCATAAATATTTATCAGAGAAAGAAAAATAAGTCCCCATTCTTAATGCCTTCAACTTGCATATTGTGCTAGCTGAAGCTACTTGTAGTCTGTGCTTAGATTCTAAATGCATCGTTACCTGATGGCACATAATAGACATGGAAGTTGCTGATAACTTTTGCAATATCTGGATTTTTCCCCTCCTAACTGAAAAAGCCAAGATAAGCTTTATTATTTAGCAATTAAAATAATACTATTCCTTGTTATTAAAATGTATAAATGTCAGCTCATTCATTACTTGGAGCCATCAGTAACAATGTCTTTCTTGTCGATGCAATTAACCAGCAGCCCTGTGCCTATGGTATGTGTCCTCAGAGAGTCAGCCACAGAGCTGCCCCCTAAGCTTTTTGCTTTGGACTTACCCATTAAAACGGGAGGCTGGAATCATTGGAGCCGTGGTTTATTGACATTTGCTAATACCAACCATTTTATGATTCCCTCGTCTACCATGTAACAAATGTGTTTTCACTTAAGGAGCATTGTAAGCACACACCGATTTTTACCATGCAGTTTTAGCTTTCATTCCAGCCTCAGAAACCCAGAGCCCTGAGTAAATTCCAGAAACAATCGGGGTAGAATGGGGAGGCTTACCCACCTGCACTGGAGGCCTCCGCCACAATACCGATGATCTATTACTTGCTGGATTTCCATGATCTGAATAGAACTAATGGTTGTATCAATCCCTGAATTGAGAAGAAATAGAGAAAAGAAAGTAAACTCTTCTGCAGAGGAAGAATATTGTGCTTCAGCAACGTCTCCAATTTACCAAAAGTGAAAGAAGAGTTTCCTAGATAAATGGGTTCCATTTGCATTCAAATGGAAAAAGAAGGGGAGGGAAAGGGAGAAGGCTTTTGTTGTTGTTGTTACAGTAAATTTTAAGAAAACTCATAAAAATCCAGATTCCAAAAGGCAGCCCCATAACATCCAAAAAAATTTCTGGACCCTGGAAGTCCTACTAAATTGACATTTATTGAAAATGGAGGGTGCAATGTGAAATGCTATCTGGCCAAGAAAGAAAGCTTTAAAAAACTTAGAAAACAGAAAACAAGCTAAAAGTACAGTCAGAATCCAAGAAGGTAGGAAGTTCAAAAAAATTATTCAAGTCCATGGAGATCAACCTCCACTTGTCTAGTAGTGAGCGACCATCTCTAACGCCTCCTTAATGGTTAGACTGGCATTGATTATAAATAAAAGTAATCCCCATGAGTGTTCAAGGGCAGGCTGCATCCTTTGTCCCTGGTCCTCACTCCTGTAATGCTTTTACAGCCTGTTGCTACTCTGCCCAGCTCCCCGAAGTCAAAGAATAGTCACTTAGATGTAAACTTACAGTCACTCCCCCAGTCAGGGCTGGTTAGCGCATCTCTTGCCAGGAATGACAAGCTTCTGTCTTCTGAAGAGGAAAAAAAGTCTGTCAAACTTTAATTAAGGCTTGGTCAGGATGAGAAGAAACCCAGTATGTGCCCCTCTGTCTCTGTCAGTTGAATGTTTCCACACCCTTTCTCTCCCCTACCTTTCGACCCATCCAATGCCTACCCGCATTTCTCACCGATCTAGTATGTTCTCACCTTCCTCCAAGAAGCCATCTGTTTTGGGCTGAACTGTGTTCCCCAAACTCTTGCGTTGAAGCCTAACCTCTCAGAATATGACTGTACTTCGAGATAGGGCCTTTCCAGAGGCAATTAAGTTAAAATGAAGCTGTTACGCTGGGCCCTAATCCAATCTGGCTGGTGTCCCTCCCTATAAAAAGAGATTAGGACACTCGAGACACCAAGGACAGGATGGGCAGAGAGGAAAGAACTTGCAAGGACATAGCACAAAGGTGGCTATCTGTGAGTCCAGGAGGGAGGCCTCAGAAGAAACCAGACCTGCTAACACCCTGATTTTGGACTTCCTGCCTCCAGAACTGTGAGAAAATAAATTTTGTTTCTGGAGTTGCCCAGCCTGTGGTACTTTGTTATAGCGGCCCTTGCAGATGGCACGGCCCCTCCGTTCTGATGTCACGGCATTACTGCCTTAACCATCCAGGGGGTGATCAGTTAGTCATCTGTCACCACATCAGAAGCATGTCATCTGTTTTATTACTTAACTTGTATGTATTTTGCCCTTTCTTGACAACTCCAGAATAGGGAACCTCTATTAAAATTCTCTGATTCCTCTGTAACTCCTAGCATAATGTGATCCACACAGGAAAAAAGAGAGGTGCGGGGGACGGGGGGAGGGGGAGGTAGCGGAGCTGGCTTGTGCAGAAGGAAGCGGGGGAGTGGTTTTGCCCTGTCATAGCCGAAAAGGCAGTTTAAAAGCAGTTTTGGAAAGGTAACTATTCAGAGGATTGTTGGTAAGGTTTTGGGGGGAAAAACATCTTCTTAAAGTGAATGGTGAAGGCAATTATTTAGTGGGTTGCTAAACAAGTCTTTAAAAAGAATTTTGAATTTTTTTTAATTTGCTTATTTTTTCTCAAGTATATGTACTGTTCATTGTATTCCTTTGTTTGCATTAAATAATGTTTATATTTTTCAACATAGTTTGGGGCAAAACACAAAGACAGTAACCTCATTTAACAAGAGACATAAGTTAATACAAGGTGTGCTGCTTGCATAGGAAGCAAAGAGAGGTGAGATCTAAAACCAGTTTCTATTCAAGTTTCTGTGTGGAATTTCAGGAAAGCAAAGGCTAGAGTGCATGTTACTTGGGCGCCATCACTCCTAAGTAAATCTGCCCTGGTTAGTACTTCTTACACTAGGCACACGGGCTTGTTTACCTGTCCACAAAACTGACTGCGAGCTTCTAGAAGCCTGCCAGCATCTTGTGCACCTTGCTGTCGCCCCAGGCAAGGCAATCCTGGGCTCTCTGCAGGCGCTCAACAAATATTTGTGGGAGGATGGAAGGAAGAGGGGCAGGGAAGGAAGAAGGAGAGTCAATCATATACCCTCCAGAAAAATGTTTCCTCTTACACACTCAAAGGGGAAATTGCCAGCAGATGGGTGCAGAGGGGATGCTGGGAATGGACGTGGGAGCCTGAGCTCCTTCATCCTGTTGGCAAAGGGGAGTGAGACAGAATTTGAAGGAGAGGCAGGTTTCCTGAGCATCTTGCCTAACATGAGCCTTTTCATTAAAAAGAAATGGATCTTGATACATGAGGATTTTCTAGAAAATTGAATATATATTTCCTTTTAGATACAAATATATGTGCCGTCCAAAAGGCCTCTAGATTTCTTGGATTCCAGCTATTCCAGTAATAATTGTCAAGCACATGTCCCCTGCTATGAGTTTTGCTTATGATTGCTCCCACAGGAGGATGTGAATTTATACGGCAAATGAAACATAAAAAGAAGGGGAAACCAGAATTTCTCCATCCTGTCTTTTTCATCCTTTACCTTTTTTTCCCTACTTTTCCACTGAATTTGCAGGAACAGGGCTCATTATAAATTTTGGCAACAGAATTACAGAGTTGCCTCATTTTCACAGAAGCATGTTTCCAGGTTCCTGGAGACATAGAATCCTATGATAGAATTTAGTATCTGATGGGATAATGGTAGTTTTAAAAACAGTAATAAAAAGGTAAATTTGAGAGATAATCTTGCAGATTAGAATTATGAAAATGGCTTTTCAGACGCAGGATTGGAAATAAATTTTAAATCTCCTATAGAACATCTCCAATTTGTCACTTCTCTGAGGCAAGACTATTCAATTCCGAAAGGCTAATTATCGGAAAACCATTAACTCTCCTGTAGTCAAACGGGGGTGGCTCTCATTTTATAAATGACTTCCAGTAATATTCACTATAAACTTAATATACACTCCCAGTGGTTTTTCACTGTGAAGCTGGAGATAGATTTCGCAATCAGCGGAAAAGATCTCCCAATAAACTAAATTAGAAACTTCTGGACAGGAGAGATTTAAGATGGTGTCCAACCAAAGCATATCCTGTTGTGGTAGAATGTGTATATAGCATTACTTATAAAATTGTGCTGTATGGCTGAGTTCCAAAACAGCATCTTGGATACCTTTTTCTTTCCTGATTGAACCAGACTCATGCCAAGAAAAAGTCAATGAGCCCAACCAGTTGATGACTGGTGTCCTTTAACACAGGGAGCCAGTTTCTTTCCGCCATTTGCTCTTCTCAGAGTTCTGATCTCCAAAACAAAATAAGCATGAATTCTCATAGCCTTTTAGTTTTGTGAGATTTTTAAATCTTCACCAAAATTCTTAACATCTGTAGAATTCCATAGATATTCTCCTCACAAGCTCTTTACTTTTTCATATCTAACTCTGTCTATTTAAGTCTTTATTGGTTCCATAGATTAAAATCTAATCCATCACACTCAGTTGGCTCCTCAGAGTGGAAGTTCAATATTCCAAAATACCCACTCTCCACCTCTTGATTAGTCTTACCCAAACCTTTTATATTAAGTGGGGAGAGGGGATAACCTTTCTGAAAGACGTTTTACACAATCAGCTTGGGCCCAAAAGAAGAATAATGGCTTGCACTCAGCATATCATAAAAATACTGATTTCCCTTCCCTTATTTTACTAGTGGTCTTACTCCTTAGGAAAGAAGCTCATAAGTGTGTTCTGGGGCTTGGTAAACTGCTAGATATTACTCTTCATCCTAGAGAGTTATTCCAACTTTTTTTTTTTTCTTAACCCTTGAATTTCTTTTTTAAATTTTTATCCTTTAATTTTTTTTTTTAAAGATTCTATTTATTTGTCAGAGAAAGAGAGCGAACACAAGCAGGGAGATGGCAGGCAGAGGGAGAAGCAGGCTCCCCGCTGAGCAGGGAGCCTGATGCGTGACTCGATCCCAGGACCCTGGGATCATGACCTGAGCCGAAGGCAGACGCTCAACAGACTGAGCCACCCAGGCATCCCTATTCTTTAATTTTTAATTAGTTGTCAATGCCTCAGAAACATCTGTTGAAAGAGTTTGCCTGGCTTTCTCCACTTTCAGATTTAGGAACCCCAGGGTCATACAATGCCCAGGACAGAGGGGAAGGATGGACCAGCAGCAAAAGAGAAGAGGCTTTCTTTACACCCCCAGAAACACACCACATCAGGGACATCTCAGTAGCTATAGGCAAACTTGGGGGAGGGGGATGCCGAAGGGACTTTCTAGAACCACAGAGTGACTACTTTCAGCTTCCTCTAGAGTTGATCCCTGGTCCATGTGCACACAGTGCCAAATAAATGGAGGCACAATGGTAGATGGGCAGAAACCCAGGACAGGGAGACAGGGGACTCAGGTTCCTGTTCCAACTTTGCTAGTAACTTACTGCAGAACCTTAAGCAAGGTCCTGGGCCTCCATTTCATCAGCTGGAAAATGGGTGAGCTGGTATCAATCAGAGGTTTTCCTGACCCAGTCCTTGGAAACCCAGGTGATTGCATAAAGTGGTCAGTGGTGTTTGCGCACTTGAGAAGTAACAACTCTCCCACGGATTTGTACTATTCTTCAAATGTTGCTGTAGGACTAACAAAAATTATTTGACTAAAGCTTAACTGAGTTTAAAGTAACATTCTCCTTTTATGTATTTTCTCAGCCAAATAACTGTAAAAGAATAATGAATTAATAGATTCTACAGGTCAAAAAGTTAGGTACCACTGGTGTACTGCTCTCTGACTTTCTACAAGACTCTAAATCCCCAAAAGTTTGCAGGTTTCTAGAAGGTGAGAGTGAAGAGAACACGTAAATCCTCTCTTTCTCCAGCTGAAAGAGGGAAGAGGGAACAATTCTGCCCGTGTATCGGGGAGCCCGGTAAGGCAGGACTTACATTTCACTTTTAGCCAGAGAAGCTGGTGACTGTGCCTAGGAGGACACAGCCAGGCACTGTGGAGCAGCCCTTCTTTCTCTAGGAGTCTCTTCAGTGTCCCCCATACTTAGGCAATGTAAGACACGCAGGCACCCAGTGTCCCAGAGAGGAGAGCAATAAACCTTCATCCAGTTTGATAAGGCTGCTCTGCCCTCCATGTGGAGAGCTGGTTGCTACAGGAAGGAGTTTGCTCAAGGGTCAAGAACATTTTTGAAAATGAAGATTGGATCAGTCCATGACCTCTTCCTGTGCAGGATCCATGGTTACACATCTCTCATAGGTGAGATGGTCTCTTCTGAGGACTGCTCTCAGAAAAGGCCACAGAGTACACCCAAGGTGGACTCCCAAGGTAGGAGAAGGGTTTACAGCCACAAGGGTTCATGTGCTTTTGCAAGAGATGAAGGCTTTGGGGGATTTTTTTTTTTAAACAGCACTGAACTTTTCCATATTTGAAACTACAGAGAATATGATGACAGAAACATATTCATTTCTTCACGGTGAAGCTTTATCTTTGCCCTATAGTGATGCATCTGTTCCCAAGTTCAATCAAAAGTTGCTTTCATGAGAAAAACAGTGCGAGCACTGCCTCCTACAGGCGCAGGGAAAAACTCTATGCCTCACCTCCTCATTGGAAAGAAAGGAGATAACAGTGCCTATCTTTTAGGCTTGTGGGGATGGAATGGTTTATTCATGTAGATTCCTTACGGCTGTGCATTTGTATACAGTAATAGCTCATTATATGATGATGATGATGATGATGGCGGTGGTGATGATGATGATGATGATGATGATGATTCGTAAAAGTTATTCAACTCTAGGTTATGCAATAATATCAAAAGGAAAAAGAAATCACACTGTTGCCCCCAAACTTCAACCAATGACCATATTGTACATGTCAGTCATTTGGACTGCTCAAAAATATTCTAGTTCATCTTCTTCTAGGCATACATTTGGTCTGCACTTTATCAACTGTTTTTAAATGAGACATGACCAATGTCACTCGCTTTAGCCAATAAAATGTAAGCAGAAGTGACACATGCTACACCTAGGTGGGAGCTTTAAGAGCCGTGTTCTCTTACCACTGCTACAGAGATTGTAGAAATACAGATTGAGATGGAGTCTCCATTAGTCAGGTTCTAAAGGATATGATGAGTGAGAGCCCTCTTTTGATCCGCATTTGACACAGAGAGTCAGAAATAAATTTTTGCCACATTATGCCACTGTAATTTGGAAGCTGTTGTCGTCACAGCATCCTGATAGACAAGCCATGCTAATATGTACCTATTGCTATTACTGTCATCATTATTCTATAGACTTGTGGGTGTGCAGAAGGTTCGCAAAAACAATAATGAATTAGTATACATTTGGATTACATTACAGAGATAATTATACATTTGGATTCCATTACAGAGATAATTACAGTTTTAACCCTTGATCAAGCCTCCATAATTTTTTTAACATGAAAAATCTGCTTCTTAAAAAAAATTCTGTGTGTGTGTGTCCCTAGGAGGAAGAAGTAGATATTCTGACAGTGGTTGTGATTTTCAGACTTGCAGCTTATCCTGAACTCATTAGAGTTCCAAAGCCTTTTACATTTTGCCCTACTTGGTTTGGGCAGAAAGCCCAGATTCGACATCATTTTATAAGTTCTAAGTGAGCCAGAAAATCTACCCAACCACCCAGGATTACTTTACATGTTCTACTATTACTAATGTTGTTGGCAATGGACAAATGAGACAAATGAGATCTTTTCACTTACTCAGCCATAATTTCATCCCTGGGCAGGGAACTCAATATTATAAGGGGACTGCAAGTTTGTGCACTTGTGTTTTTAAAGAGCTTGCCACCCTAAAGAGAAGAGTAGAACCATTGTCTGGAACCATTAACAGATTAGGCAAGTAGATATTTGCAAAGAAAAACACGTCAGGTTTCAGAGTCCTAGAGGCTTCTCTTTGAACATCCTTTACCTGCCCACAGCCTCTGATGGGTTTCCTCCTCCTGAGACCACCTTCGCGCAGGACTGGAGGGGACTCTTCTCTTTCCCTGGATGGGGCAGCAGTAAGTCTCCTGACAGGGCAGGATCTCACAGAAAGTGATTTCTGGTACTCGGAAGGAGGAGTGTGTGGTCACCAGGGACGTATTGGGTGCTGCAGAGCATCGGGCAGAGAGGAGGGAAGTGACAAGTTTAACCTGAAAGGCTGGTTCTTTTGTCGACAATTCACAGGAAACATGGGGCTGGATTTGAGAGTGAGGAATGTGAAAATCTTAAATCTTACCTGTGGGAGAGGCTGTGGGCGGCAGGGCGGGCTCCTGAGAGCTTGTGATATTGCTGGAGGAAGAAAACAAAGTGATTACTGAAGGAGGCCTTCAAGAATCCTTCTCTCCAAAGGAAAACAAGACCAAAACTCTCACCTCGGAGGGAGATTTGGGGCACGTTGGTTTTGATCTTTTAAGCTAAGTATGTACAGGGAGACTATCGTCAAGGCACTGTTAAAAAAAAAAAAAGAAGAAGAAGGAAGCATTATGTGCCAGATTTGAGTTCATCTCCATCTCACACAACCAGCCGGCCAGAGATACACTGTCACAGGCCACACAGATGGGAGGGGTGCGGCCTCGGCTGAGAGTCGCACCATGGAAACCAGCACAGTTCTGCGTCAGGGCAGAAGGCCCTCGCCTTCCTAGAGCAAAGAGGCTCTGGGGTACTCCTCACTGATGGATTTTTCCTGAGAGCAGCCCCCTGGCCCTGCAAGCTGCCTCAGAAGCATCTGTCCCAGGTGGAAGATTATGAGCGGAAGCTGTAAATCGCTGGAGGCAGCCCCTGCTCCTTGCAGGAAAAAGTCAGAGCAGAGTTCACATCCCACTGGCGGGGGGCGTCCGCCCTGTGGCCCCGAAAGGCCACCCGGGTTTAGTCAGCTGTAGACGCCAACCCCTTGGCTGCTTCTCTGACATCTTCCGGCTGCCTGTCTTTTCAGAGCACAAAGCACCAAATTGGAGGAGAGAGGAAGGAGAAGAAATGCAATGTAGCATCCATTTCCACACTGTGTGACTTCAAAATAATGACTCTTTTTCCTCCAATTATCAGAACTTACATATTCAAACAGAAGCTTTTCTGAAAGGTTCGGAGCCCTGGGAAGCTATTCTCCCAATGCTCATGCATCCAAACACCTAGCATTTTCTTCTCGCAGGGGCGTCTCTGGAACTCTCTCGTGAGCCGCACAGGAGAGTCCGCCGACCACATTACAACCCCACTGTGCGCTGGGTCTGACACAGGGTGACCTGACTTGACTTGCTGCTAGCTTGACTGGACACCTGGCTCCCTAGACTCGACTCCTTGTTATATTGCTCCCATTCAAAGGTGGGGGGTTTACTATTATTAAATATACACGAGGAAATGTGCCATGCGTTTGAATTCCACTCATAAAGAAAAAATTTCCAGAGTGTTCTCAGCAGCAGCTGGTTACTGCCCAGCAGGCACAACCCTGTCTGGGGAAAGTGGTGCTGAGCCCCAAAGATGCTATCAGACAGAATCCGTTGTGTCGCCCTGGCAACTGCTTGCTGTGATCCAGTCTCCCTCTCTTTGTTCTCCCCCGCTATCTCCCTATAACTAATCCTGAAGAGCTCTTTCTAATTTGTCTCTGGCATCTACTTCAGTGCATGACCCAGAGAACTTCTAGAATTGTGGAATGACATGGACATCTGTTCCTTTCTTTGGGGGCAAATTCTGGTTTTGACTCTTCTTGCCACCACAGGCCAGAAACAAAATAACAAGCCCAATCACCTCCCACTTATGATCTTAGTGGACAACAATATTGGAATTCGTAAGATAATTCTGATAAGCGTGTTTAAAAAGCAGTCTCTGTGCATCCGAATTAGACTTCCTATCACCCTGCCGTTGGGTTTTCACGGGACTCTGCCTCTCTAGAGAATGCTACTACGTATGTCTGCTAAAGTGGATGCTCACACTCTCCTGAGCTGGGAATCCCAGCAGAGGACAGCTCACGTAGGAGAGTGAGAGAAAGACAACGGTTTCAAATGGGAATTCTGTGTCGTGGTGTCAGATCCTTGCGCCTGTTGTGTACAGTGGGCAGTAGCAAGTGAAAAGCTGAAATGCTGAGAGGAGGGAAGGGTACGGAGAGAGACTCACACTATCTTCTCTAGCTAGGAAGCTGCGTTAGAGCACGGAACCAGCAGCACCTTGGCACCGCCCCTTACTTGGCCTCTGAGAACGACTGTCTCCCTTGAGACAAGGCCCCAAGGCAGTCCTTTCTAACACTCATAAAGCATTTTTTGAGAGATAGATAAATACCCCTGTGAAAATAGCCCTGCGACCATGCAAATAGACTGAGAACAAGAAGGCCCAGAGGACACAGGCAAGATGACCAAGGCCCGAAGCCTGAGGGGCCATCCCAGCCGCAGGTGCCTGCAGACCAGAGCCCAGGGGAAGAGCCCTGCATCCCAGTAAGGGATGCCTCCCAGCGCCCTGCAGAGGTCCGATGGCGCTCAAGTCCCCCACTGCTTGCAGCAAATCCTTCGTCCTCACTGTGTCTGCTTGCTTCCGCGGCTGAGTACATTTGGCTACAGATGCAATACATTGTAGACCTTGGGGTTATCTCATAGTCCCTTTCAGGTGACGTCTTCACTGAAGAACCTAGAAGAAGCCTAACAAATGGGAGTGTCCAGGGGAGAATAGATTGTCCCTGATTGCCCTCTCGCTCTGTTCCCCCAAGTAGACAGGAAAGAGAACAATTTCAGACAATTATTTGTAAGACTGAAACACACACACACACACACACACACAGCATAGTGAGATACTAAAAATTATCAATTGATTGAAAAAAAATCATCCTTCATCTCACATTTAAGTAGAGAAAGCCCATGTTTTTTTTTTTTCAGAATAGGAGTTTAAAAAGGGCCCCCTCAGGGCACCTGGGTGGCTCAGTCAGTTAAGCGTTTGCCTTCAGCTCAGGTCATGATCCCAGGGTACTGGGATCGAGTCCTGCATCGGGCTCCCTGCTCAGCCGGGAGCCTGCTTCTCCCTCTGCTGCTTGTCCTCTCTCTGTCTCTCTCTCAAGTAAATAAATAAAATCTTTTTTTAAAAAAAGGGCTCCCTTATCTCTAAGCTAAATCCAAGGTCAATGCCCAGTTAAAGAGCTCCCTGTCTTCAAAGTACATAGGTCAGTCCCCAGTTGATAGATGAGAAAAGGAAGATGGGAAGAAAAAAAAAGAGCTTGACAGAGCACAACACTGAAATTTTTCTTACCAAAATGCCATCACAGCAATGAGAGTTATAACCAAGGTCTGGAAAACCCAGTTAGGACACAACTGTTTTTTTCCTGAAAAATAAACCTGTAAAAAAGATTCAGTCAGGAGCCACGATAAACCAGCAATGCCAATTGGGAGAAGGACCCCTGAAGACTCGCCCCCAGCAGGGATCTTTGCCTCCCAGTGGGCTGGCCAGTGCACTCTCTCCAGCGTACATCTTCCTGCGGTCTGCCCCCTGAAAAGGAAGTTCTTCCAAAGCCTAGCTCAAGCCTCTCCCTTTCCTTGACACTCCAGCTTATAGTCATTTGTCTTTTTGCTAGCATACTGCAGGACCCGTGTCTGAGCCATTCATTTGGTGCTTATTCTTGAAGTTTTATGAGAGCAGAGGACATATCAGACAAGATACTGTCAGAACCCAGATGTTCATCTCCTTTACTACAACACTTCGGAAAACCAAAAAGTCTTCAAGACATGATGGAATAAATTCCAACAGAAGAGTTTCAGGCATCCTGACACATCATGGAAAAGACTTTTATGGCCCGAAATAAAAAGTACTCTTTAAATCATACACATCGGTATTCAATACTGCTACCTATTTTTAAGGACAGTTCTGAGCCTGAGTCTTATTGATCCTTATACCCATCCAACAAACATTTATTAAGCACTGTTCTGTATAACACTATAGGGAATCTAAAAATAAGTAAGTTACAGTCTCTAGGAAGCCAATGAGGCAAACCTCTAAGACTGATACATATTGGCAAAAAAACTTGCATATGAGGAATGGGCCAAGAACTACAGAACAGACAGCTGTGCAATTGGTGGTGAATCTGGCTGAAAAGATAGGAGAGGTTTTCTGCCCACTTGAATAAGGTGCCCCTGAAATGGGAGCTTCACTACTAATGCAATAGGGAGTGTTATGTTTGCTTCCTTCTGCGGGGTACAGGGTAGAGTCATGCTTTTGGTTGGAAGAGAATGGGAGGTTGGTGGTCGTTAAGAAATAGTTTAAAATTGGTCTTTATTTGAATTTCTTGGGCTGGTTATCTGAGTAAATAAAGTGTTCCTCAGTGTTATATTGGGGTGGGATTAATCATATAAGTTTTTAACAAATATACAAACCCGTAGGGCTCTTATAACTGAGTCACCCATAGGGCAACTGGAAGCCACTCTGAATACCAAGAAGTGAATAGCTTATACCATTCTTACATCTCACTGGAACTGTTCAGAGGAGAGTCTAATAATGTGCTGGGCAGAGAAGGGACTCAGTGAAATTTGTTAAATCGATTGGCGTTAAATAGCATTCGTCTCAGGTAAGAGTTCCCCCCCTCCAACCTACTCCCCACAGCTGCTGGATTATTTTCAATCTCCATGCTTTTGCTTCAAATCCTTTGACCTAGTGTAGGGAAATGACCTAAGACCTGGAGTCAGGCTTGGAGCCAGGTGTTGAACAAGTCATCTAAATGTCATTGATCCTCATTTCCCTCATCAATAAAATAGGAATGATAAAATAATACCTGCCAACATTTTCAGAGTTATTGGGTGGGTCCAACTAATCCTGCAATGGTTCTCAAATTCAGGTCCGCATGAGAATTACTTTGGAATTTATTAAAAACCAAAATGCCCTAGAAAATTCTGCGCAAAAGCCTGAAGGCCTTCCCACCTCACCCCAACCACCAACACACAGCGGGGATCACCCATCTATCTCTTGGAAGTAGAGAAAGAAGGAAGGAAAAGGAACACTAGATTGGATGAGAGCTACTCAGGAGACCTCAATCTTCCTCCAGAACAAGCACCACCATCGGCAGTTGTGCGGAAGTTGAGGCAAGGCCCAGCCAGGTTTCTTACCATCTGGTAAGGCCCACAGACTGCTCACAGCCAGCACTTTGCTCATGAATGTACCCACCCAACCCAAGAGTAGCACACTCCCCCTACACACATATGTTTCAATGACCCAATGATCACGGAGGCTCTGGAGAACAAAGGATACCTAGGGGTTGGTGTCATGGAAGGGAACGTGAACCTCAGGGAAATAGCCAAGACCTCCTGCAAAGACAGCACAGGGGAAGCAAAACATCCCCATTACTTGTACTTTATCAAGCTCCCTGGAAGACTCTGATAACATGCCAAAGTATGAGAACCACTCAAATAGTGGGTTTGAAAATGCTAATAAGAGTGAACACTTGGGGTGCTTGGGTGGCTCAGTCGGTTAAGCATCTGACTCTTGATCTCAGCTCAGGTCTCAATCTCAAGGTTGTGAGTTCAAGCCCTGCATTGGGCTTAATGCTGGACATGGAGCCTACTAAATTAAAAAAAAAAAAAAAAGAGTGAACACTTATATAGCACTTATTACGTGCCATATTCTCTTCTGAGTGCTTTATATCTACTAATTTATTTATTTTTCTTTTTTCCACTATATATACTAATTTATTTAGCCCTCATGATAATCCTTAACAATCTTATGAGGCAGGTAATGTTATCATCCCCAATTTATGGAGAAGGGAAAAAATGAAGGCTAAGTTCCTTATGTAAGATCACACGGCTAGTAAGTCACAGAGCCAGGATTGAACCATCAAACATTTGGCTCCAGAATCTGTGCTCCTAACCACCGTGCAATGTTGCCTCCCTTTTTCTGTCTGTAAAGCAAGAGAACACTCTACAACTTAGATGTTATTGTTATTATTCAGAAGGTTTTCACGGCTTACCAAGTGAACTCCTTACCAGGTGGTCCAGGATGTCTGAGCCCTACCTATATTCTCAGCCGTACCTTCTACTCTCCTCCCTAACCAACTCTCACCTAATCCTTCAATGAAGCCAGTGCCAGCCCCCAGATCTTTGCTTATTCCATCTCCTCTGGAACCTCTCCTCTACCTAGCCAGAGCTTACTCCTCCTGGAAGGCCCGGCCCCCATAATGCAGCACTCTGAGCCTTTGCAATATTTACCACATCCAGATACAACTGTTCTTTGTATTGTCCTCTGATCTTCCCTGGCTACCTAGAAATTCCTCAGAAGGGGCCATGTCTTACTCACCTTTGTCTGCCTCCCACAAGCTTATGATAGGGACTATAAGAGGTCTCTGAGTTGAATGAGTGCCCTTTAATACCTACATAAATCCTCTACTGTGTCTACAAAACCCCCTTCCCACCCTCACCCCACCCCCACCATACCCAAGACACTGAACCACTTAATGTTTTTAATCTTCAGGAAAGATTATCAGACTGGGCTTTCCATTCATGCATTCATTTAACAAATATTTCTTGAGTACCTACTATATGCCAGTCCCTGGGGATGCAGAGTGAGGAAGGCAGACATGGGGCCTGTTCTCATGAATGACACATTCTAGTTAATATTCTGGGATAACTGCGAAATAAAGAGATTCCCTGGGTGCCAAGTGAGCGCTACAGAGGTTGCACGTGACCACGTCGTACCAATCAGGGCCACCGTGGACGTAGGTACCGTTCCCTCCAGCCCACTGCAAACCGGTTAGTACAAAGGGCACCTTTTTACACAGTATTTTTAATAGTTTGTGTTTATTGAGCAAACTGCTATGTGCTGGGCACTGCGGCTAAGGGCTTCACCTTATTTAATCCTATCACTAATCTTTGCAAGATAGATACTATTATTACCTTTATTTCTCAATGCAATTAAGTAACTTGCCCAAGGACACTTCTACATATATATTTAACCAAGTATTTGTTTATTGGTATACCAAGTAGCTTGTCAGCAACATAACAATTTAGCAGTTTTTAGTAGAATATTAAACTCTCTCTGAATCCTTTTAGAATAGGTCAGTGCAGTATAACATGAGTAGAGATAAAAGGGGGCAATGGCCCACACACCAGGTCAGCCCTTACCAGGATATAGATTAAGGTAATGAATATCTTCTCCTGGGAAGGGCCACCTGTGCAACACTGGTGGGTCGGAGGGAGCAAGCTGAGTCTCACAGCTATCTGTCTATGAATTGCAGCTGGGAAGGGAATATTGTAGCTTCTCCCTCACTGACACTTCTCTGCATTGGAGAGGGTGTACTTTAAATTATTAAATGATTAACCTCCACCTTTTACTGTACATTTACTGTAAATGTCACCCTGTTTGATAAAAGCTCTCTTTATTCATTAATAAAGCCATTACACTTTACCTCTGCAAGAAAGTGAATACCTATTTCCCCATTTGCACAAACAGTACTAAATATCAAAGGGAAAAGAGGGATTTGGGGATTAATGGAAGTCCCTCTGGGATTTTCTGAAGCCATAGGTAAGGAGTTAGTTCAGTTAAGGCATCCACATAGACCTTATAGCCAAGGGCCATATGCAAGCGGAGGCTGATGAATTTCACTTGGGGGTGGGGCAGTATAAACAAAAACTGGCAGAATAGTATTTCTGAAATGAACATGTTTTATACTCATTTCCCTAAACATCTTTTTGAAAAAACAGTTAATTTCTAATAAAGGGGTAGTATTTAAATACCTAAAGTGTTGGGGCACTTGGATGGCTCAGTCGGTTAAGCATCTGCCTTCAGCTCAGGTCATGATCTCAGGGTCCTGGAATCAAGCCCTGCATCACGCTCCCCAGGCAGTCTGCTTCTCCCTCTCCCTCTATCCACCGCTCATGCTCTGTCTCTCTTTCTCTCAAATAAATAAATAAAATCTTAAAAAAAAAAAAAAAAAAAAAACCTTAAGTGTATAAGGATGCAAACTAGGGAGTCTATCAGCAAATAAATAAAGAAAAGCATTCTTGATCAATTTCTCTAAAGACTTTGCCGCAGGGCAGGGGGGTGTATAGAAAACATCATCACTGTTCATTACAAATTTAAGTCTATTTACCTTGTTGTTTTTTTTGGGAAGGGCCCTTCTTGGAGAAGATGCACTAACAGCTCTGCTAAATTTGCTTTAAAAAAAGAGAGAGAATGTTAATTACTATTCAAATGCCTCTCCAGGAGTTATAAGACAAAAGCCCTGCCTGCCACTAACACAGCAGTATGACATTTTTTTTTGTAATACAGTGCTAATTTAAAAAAGGGAAAGTCAAGGCAATTGAGAGTTCCTTTTGTGGAAAAGAACCTTAGTAAGCATAAATGAATGCATTAAACCTTATATTTTTCTTTTTCTCATAATTAGACCCCAGGAAATGTGCATTTCTCTCCTTAAGTAATGAAAAAAACAAAACAAAACAAAACAAAAAACTAGAAGTTTTTTCCCTGAGAACCAAACATGATTTTCTAAATTTAGAAAAGACCACTTCTCGGGGCGCCTGGGTGGCTCAGTCGTTAAGCGTCTGCCTTCGGCTCAGGTCATGATCCCAGGGTCCTGGGATCGATCCCCGCATCGGGCTCCCTGCTTGGCGGGAAGCCTGCTTCTCCCTCTCCCACTCCCCCTGCTTGTGTTCCCTCTCTCACTGTCTCTCTCTCTGTCAAAAAATAAATCAAATCTTTAAAAAAAAAAAAAAGAAAAGAAAAGACCACTTCTCCTCCTTAAAGGAGAAGTCATCCTTTGCTAAAATGTAACATTTCCTATAATACTTTGCTCTTAAACAGATACTCCGTGTTTTGTTTCCTTTTTAAAGCAACAACAGAAAAAAGTAAGAAAATTACCACATTAGGCAATTGTGTTCCAAAACATTCTAAAAAGAGAGGAGGGATGGCATCATCGGAGAGTGAAGGTTGCTGCTGGATCGGAAAGACCATTTCGTTGCATCTAGTTATGGAAAGGCCCCATTCTCCCTCCCGACTCCTATGGCACTTGGGGATGTACCTGATGGAGCTTGCTTCGCTGGCTGAGGACTTGCAAATACTGAGCCGCTTCAGCCTGGCCAGATTTCTGTTCCATATTTCTAACTCTTCTATCCTTTCTTCGAGGTTGTTGGTTAGTTTGCAGAGCTGCTTCACTGCACCCACATTTTCCATAAAGATCTGGTCCTAGAAATGAAAACAGTACAGAGGGCATAAATCTACAGTGTGAGACCACCAGGGAACTGTCCACAGTCCTTTCAAAGACAAGTGAAATATACCACTGAAAATGATTATACACACGCACAACCTCAAGTTCATTCAAGATAAAACCGGAGAGGGTTGCAACTTAAAATGATCTTGCTAAACTCCTGGCTGTGTAGTAAAGCTGCTTATGTTCAATTTGCAATAAAATAGAAATATGTCCTTGTAATCCAAGAGAGAATGGAGCTCAAGGACACTGTCAAGTTTGGAATCTGAAGATTTATTTTGTATGGCCATTATACCATATTTAAAACTCATAAAAAGAAAGTCAGAACAAGCTTCGAAATGTTGATTTGTGTGTACAGCACTAAATCCTCGTAAGAAATGATTCTAGTTCTTCCTGGTAAAATGTGCATCAAATTGCTCAGGTAAAGGAGAAAGGAATGAAGACCTGGGCTTTCCTCCGAGTTCTGCCACTTACTAGATGGTAGACCCCACATCGAACAGAACCACCTCTCTGAGCTTCAGTGTCTTCATCTATGAATGAGAAGATAATTCTTGAGGTGTTAATTTCTGCTTTAACATCCCATGAGCTATCATGTACAATTTCTGTTTTAGCCTAAGTCCCAAACAAAATTGAAAACAACAACACTTAATTCTATCTGTTCAGAGAAGGCCACTGACACACCAGAAAGAGCAAGAAAGGGAAACCAACCACAGCCAGAGTGTGTCAGCCATCCCTTCTCCCACCCACACACTTCAGTTGTCATGGAAACATGTGTGTCTCTCTCAGCCATAACAGAAACACTGGAAAGCTCTCATCAACTCACATCCTGATCCTGTGACCTCCCCTCCTAGCCCCCTCTCTGTTTACAAGTTCTGAATGCCGCAGAATTCTTTGGGGCTCATAGAGGGCCTGTCCACTGTTGTAAAATGATGAGCTCAAGGCCAAAAGAAAAAGATTGTTTTGTAGTTGGGAGATCAAAGTCGGGACTGTGTGTCTTTGGGATTCTCATGATGCAAACTGAAGCTTTAAGGGTTTCAAACACTGTAAAGCAACCACTCAGACAGGAATCAGAAACTGAACATTACAAACTTAAGGCTTAGTTTATGAAGTTTAAGCACATGTACACTGGTATAAAACATACCAATAAAGGTAAATATATAGTCAATTTCAAGATACTCTACTACTGGAATATGATGGTGTATAAATCACTTAACTTGAATAGAAAAGTTAAAGGACAGAAGTACTAAAAATAACTTTAGCTGCAATAATTGGTTAATGATACACACATAGAAAGAGGTCTATTATGACATCAAAAACATAAAACATGGAGATGTAAGTAAAAGGGTAGAGTTTTTGTATATGATCAAAATTCAGTTGTTATCAGCCTAAAATAAGCAATAAGATATTTTATGTAAGCCTCATGTAACCACAAAGCAAAAACCCACAAAAGATAAAGAGAAGGGAGTCAAAGCATACCACTATAGAAAATCAGTTCACAAAGGAACATAGCAAAAGAGGAAGAAAGGAACAAGGGAACAGCCAAAAAACAATTAATAAGATGGCATTAGTAAGTCCTTACCTATCAATAATTACTTTAAATATAAATGGATTAAATTCTCCAATCAAAAGGCATAGAGGGAGTGAATGAATTAAAAAAAAAAAAAAAATGCTGCTACATACTGCTCCCTACAAGAGATTCACACCAGCTTTAAGGACACATACATCTTAAGGAATGGAAAAAGATACTCCATGCAAATGGAAACCAAAAGAGAGCAGAGTTAGCTATACTTATATCAGATAAAATAAAATTTAAGTCAAAAACTGTAACAAGAGACAAAGAAGGTCATATATTGATAAAAGGGTCAATTCATCACTGATAAAGGGGGATATTCATCAGACTATAACAATTGTAAATATATACCTCTATACTCTATATCTCTATATCTATCTCTCTCTAGAGAGAGAGAGAGAG
Source organism: Halichoerus grypus (assembly GCF_964656455.1). Lineage (NCBI taxonomy): Eukaryota > Metazoa > Chordata > Mammalia > Carnivora > Phocidae > Halichoerus > Halichoerus grypus. The sequence continues at coordinate 132,890,887 of NC_135717.1, read as the reverse complement.
AGAGAGAGATCCAATATCAGAGAACCTGATATTAAGCAAATACTAACAGATCTGAATGAAGAAATAGAAGCAATTTAATAATAGTAGGGAACTTTAGTATTCTACTTTCAACAATGGATAACTTATCCAGACAGGAAATCAGCAAGGATACACTGAACTTGAACTATGCTTTAGACCAAATGGACCTGAAAGACATATCAGAAATCCCACCCAACAGAGCAGAACACACAGTCTTCTCAAATGCATACAGAACATTCTCAAGGCTAGATTATATGTTAGGTCACAAAACAAGCCTTACAAATTTAAGAAGATTAAAATCATACCAAGTATCTTTTCTGACCACAATGGTATGAAACTAGAAATTCATAACAGGAAGAAAACTTGAAAATTCACAAGTAGTGGAAATTAAACAATACATGCTTGCAAAACTAATGGGTTAAAGAGGAAATCAAAAGGGAAATAAAAAAATATCTTGAAACAAATAAAAATGGAAATGCAACATAATAAAATTTACGGGATATAGCAAAAGTAGTTCTATTTTTTTTCTTTAAAGATTTTATTTATTTATTTGTCAGAGAGAGAGAGAGAAGGAGAGAGAAAGGTAGGCAGAGGGAGAAGCAGGCAGAGAGAGAAGCAGACTCCCCACTGAGCAAGTAGCCCGACGTGGGACTTGATCCCAGGACCATGGGATCATGACCTCAGCTGAAGGCAGACACTTAACCAACTGAGCTACCCAGGCATCCCCTGCAAAAGTAGTTCTAAGGGAATTTTATAGCAATAAACACCCACATTAAGAAGAAAAAAGAAAGATCTCAAATAAACAACCTAACTTTACACCTCAAGGAACTATAAAAGGAAGAACAAACTGAAATGAAAGATAGTAGAAAGAAAGAAATAACAAATATCAGAAACACTATGGAAAAGATCAACAAAACTAAGAGCTAGTTTTTTGAAAAGATAAACAAAATTGACAAACCTTTAGCTAGATCAAGGAACAAAAAGAGAGAAGACTCAAATAAATAAAATCAGAAAGGAGAGGTGACATTACAACTGATACCACAAAAATACTAAAGATCTAAGAAACTACTATGAACAATTAGACTCCAACAAATTGGACAAGTTAGAAGAAATGGCTATTCCTAGAAACGTACAACCTACTAAGACTGAATTATGAAGAAATAGAAAATCTAACAGGCCAATTAAGAAAAAGAGATTGAATCAATAATCAAAAACATCCCAACAAACTAAAGTCCAGTACCAGACAGCTTCCCTGGGGAATTCTACCAAATGCTTAAAGAAGAATCTATATAAATCCTTTTCAAACTCTCCCAAAAAAATTGAAGAGAAGGGAACACTTCCAAACTCATTTTAAAAGGCCAGCATTACCCTGATACCAAGGTCAGATAAAAACACTACAAAAAAAAAAAAAAATAATTACAGGCAGTTATCTCTGATAAACATGGATATTCAACAATACATTAAAAGGTTCATACACCATGATCAAGTGAGATTTATTCCTGGGATGCAAAAATGGTTCAACATATGCAAATCAATCAACGTGATACACCACATTAATAAAATCACGTGATCATCTCAATAGATGTAGAAAAAGCACTGGACAAAATTCAGCATCTCTTCATGAAAAAACCTCTCAACAAAGTATAGATGGACTATACCTCAACATAAAAAAGCCCTATATGATAAGTCCATACCTAACATTACACTCAAAGATGAAAAGCTGAAAGTTTTTCTTCTAAGATCAAGAACAAGACAAGGAAGCTCACTGCACCCCATTTCTATGCACCATAATACAAGACAAAGCAATCAGACAAGAAAAAGAAATAAAAGTTATCCAAATTGGAAAGGAAAAAGTAAACTGTATCTGTTGCAGATGATATGATCTTATATACAGAAAGTCCTAAAGATTCCACCAAAAACGGTTAGAATTAATAAATTTAGTAAAGTTGCAGGATACAAAATCAATATGCAAAAGTTAGTTGCATTTCTATACACTAACAACAAACTATTTGAAAAAGAAATAAAGAATCCCATTTACAATGTGATCAAAATCAATAAATACTTAGGAATAAATTTATTCAGGAGGTGAAAGATCTGCACGTTGAAAATTACAAGACATTGATGAAAGAAATTGAAGACACAAATACATGGAAAGATATCCCATGTCCTCTCCTATATCAGAGGAATTAATATTGTTAAAATGTCCATACTATTCAAAGCCATCTATAGATCCAATGTAATCCCTATCAAAATTCCAATGGCAACTTTCACAGAAACAGAAAAAAAAATCCTCAAATTTGTATGGAACCACAAAAGATCCCCAATACCCAAAGCAATCCTGAGAAAGAACAAAGCTGGAGGCATCACACTTCCTGATTTCAAATTATATTACAAAGCTATAGTGATCAAAACAGTACTAGCATAAGAATAGACATATAGACCAATGGAATAGAACTGAGAGCCCAGAAATAAACCCACACATATATGGCCAACTAAAATTTGACATGGGAACTAAGAGTACTTAATGAGAAAAAGACAGTTTCTTTAACAGTGTTGGGAAAATTGGATAGTCACAGACAAAAGTATGAAATTAGACCTCTGCTTTACACCACTCACAAAAATTAACTCTAAGTAGATTAAAGGCTTAAATGTAGACCTAAGACCATAAAACTCCTAGAAGAAAACACAGGGAAAAAATTTCTTGACATCGGTATTGGGAACCATTTTTTTGGATATGACACCAAAAGCCAAGCAACAAAAGCAAAAATAAACAAGTGGGACGACATCAAAGTAAAGAGTTTTTGTACAGCAAAAGAAACAATCAACAAAATTAAAAGGCAACCTAAAGAATAGAAGAAAATATTTGCAAACCATATATCTGATAAGGGGCTAATATTCAAAATATATAAGGAACTCACACAACTCAATAGCAAAACACAAATAATCTAACTAAAATGGGCAAAGGACATGAATAAACATTTTTCCAAAGAAGATATACAAATGGCCAAAAGGTACATGAAAGGATGCTTAATATCACTAATCATCAGGGCAATGCAAATCAAAACTACGTGAGATATCATCACATACTTGTGTTAGGATGGCTATTTTTTATTTTATTTTTTTAAGATTTTATTTATTTATTTGACAGAGACAGAGTTAGCGAGAGCAGGAACACAAGCAGCGGGAGTGGGAGACGGAGAGCAGGCTTCCCGCAGAGCAGGGAGCCCGATGTGGGACTCCATCCCAGGACCCTGGGATCATGACCTGAGCCGAAGGCAGCCGCTTAAGGACTGAGCCACCCAGGTGCCCAGGATGGCTATTTTTTAAAAGGCAGGAAAGAGATAACAAGTGTTGATGAGGGTGTAGGAAAAAGGGAACCTTGTACGCTGTTGGTAGAAGTGCCAATTGATACAGGCACTATGAACAACAGCATGGAGACCCCCAAATTTCTGGGCGTATGTCTGAAGGACATGAAATCACTGTCTCTAAGAGATATCTGCACTCCTATGCTCATTGCAGCATTATTCACAACAGCCAAAATATGTAAACAATCTAAGTATCCATTGACAGACAAATGGATAAAGAAAATGGGATACACACACACACACACAAATGGAGTATTATATATATTATTATTATATATATTATATAATAAAGAAGGAAATCTTGCCATTTGTGACAACATGGATGGAATCGAGGGTATTATGCTAAGTGAAGTAAGTGAGACACAGAAAAACTGTGTGATATCACTTATGTGTGGAAACTAAAAAAGCCAAACTCAGAGAAACAGAGAGTAGAATGGTGGTTGCCAGAGACTGAGAGATGGGGGGAACGAGAAGATGTTCATCGAAAGGTACAAACTCAGTTTAAAATGATTAAGTTCTGGGGATCTAATGTACTGCATGATGACTATCATTAACAATATTGTATTATACACCTGGAAGTTGCTAAGAGAGTAGATCTTAAATGTTCTCATCACACACACAAAAGTTAATTATGTGGCTGATGGCTGTGCTAACTCACCTACTGTAGTAATCATTTTGCAATATGTATGTGCATCAAATCATTGTGTTGTATCCCTTAAACTTATATCTCAATAAAGCCAAAAAAATTCAGTTAGTAAAGAAGGATAGTTGGTGGGAGATTTGAATAAAATAAGATAGGACAGGGGTGCCTGGGTGGCTTAGTTGTTGAGCGTCTGCCTTCGGTTCAGGTCATGATCTCAGGGTCCTGGGATCGAGCCCCGCATTGGGCTCCCTGCTCAGCGGGAAGCCTGCTTCTCCCTCTCCCACTCCCCCTGCTTGTGTTCCCTCTCTCACTGTCTCTCTCTCTGTCAAATAAATAAATAAATAAATCTTAAAAAAATAAATAAATAAAATAAAATAAGATAGGACACAAATTGAAAACTGTCAAATCTGGGTGAAGTATATACATGGATTTCACTATTATTCTAAGTTTGCGTATATTTGAAAATTTTTTATTAAAAATGTTAATAAATAAATCAGAAAACAAAAACCAAAAATCTCCTGACAAAAGCTCTTTAAAATTCTCTAATTTTGGTACCAATGTTCCCTTACTTTTAAATTTGTTTTAATAAAAATAAGGCAGAAATCATGAAGACAAGAATAACATTCTACTGAGAACTGTAAAGAATAAAATAATTTGAAAGTGACCTCATCATCCACAAAACTTGCTGAGCCAAGCTTTGGACAAAGTCTTATCTGATGTCGAAATTCATGCTCTTAACCACTTTGCCACATACTACGGGTGAGTCTTCAATCGTTAAAATCAACAGCATTTTGTTAACATTCATTTTCTCCCCATCTCATCTCTTTCCTCCCCATGTCCGTATCCATCCTCTCCACTGACCTGACGTTTTGACACTGTGCTTGCTCCGCATTCTGCTTTAGCCCAACCTTCTGGGCCTTCCCAGGCCTTTTTCCAGGCCTCTCCTGGCCCTAACTGGAAGGCATCTGCAGCTTTTAATCTACTTGCTTCTCATTCCCTAAGAACTGAAAGCCTCCAGGCCAGGTAGGTAACAGGAAGCAGTGATGGGAGGGCCCATGAAGCCCTTCCAGGGCAGCCACTCCTCAGCCTCAGGTCAACAGATCTGATGCTTCCAGGGAGCCAGAAATCTAGAATTTGTGTGAGGACCTCCTCATTATTTAAAAATAGGCAACAAATTTGAAAATTTTTAAAACACCATGAGGAAAAAAAAAAAGTCTTCAGGCCAATCTTGGCCACAAGCTTCTGATCTGGGACCTGCATCCATAACCTTTCCCTTATTAATGAACATCTTCACCCATGCTGCAGCTTCCCCTCGGGCCCCAGCTGCACTCCCAACTTCCACACTCCCTGTCACCTCTGGACATTTTCATCTGAATACTCAGCTGACACCTCAAACTAAAAATTGAATTCATTTTCCCACTAGGAAACCACTTTTCTGTCAGACTTCCTTATTTTAATGGAACCACTTCTCTTCCTTTCAGTGAGATTCAGAAACTCAGCCATTAACTTAAACACATGCTTACTGAGAACCCATAATGTACCAGATACTGTGCTAAACAACACAGGATTGACAAGGCACATTCTCTGACCTTGAGAAGCTCACAGTCTAGCGGAAGAGATATGGAATAGAAAGAGAATGACAACACAATGTGATAAATACTCTAGAAGATGTATATTCGGAGGCCTGAGCCAATACAGAGACAAGATCAATCAAGGCATCACAGAATTCATTAGTTCATTAATTCATTCAACCAATATTTGTTGGATTCCTAAGGTACTCTAAGCCCTGGGGTTGAAGCCACAAATAAAGTATTGGAGATACAGCTTTGAAAAATATGGAAGATTTTTGGGGTCACGCAATGAGCCGGGGAGGCTGGTGAAGAATAAGTAGGCAAATAAGATCATTCCGGCTAGGGACAGAACTCTCCAGGCCGTCGTGAAGAAGTCTGCAGTGTGTCCCCTGCGCAGAGATCCGGCTGAGGGGCCCGTTGGGGTCTGCACCAAAGAGAGAAGGCACCTCTCTCTAATTACAGCAAAGGCACTACACACCCTCTCAGTGGCCCTGAATCTTACAAGAAGGTGAAACCAAGTGATGTGGAGACTATTCTAGATGAGGTGGTCAGGGAAGGTGTTGGCACTGAGATCCAAATGACAAGATCATCTAAAGGGAGAGTCTTCAGAGCAGAAAACACTCAACGGAACAGCTCTGAGGCAGAAACAAACTTGGTGAGCGTGAGAACAGAGAACGAAGCTGGTGGCAAAGGGCCTGGCAAACGAGAGGTGCGGGTGTGTGCAGAGACATCGCATTCTGAAGGTGTCTGGGGCTTGGCGGGGTGGGTGTGAGTGTTAGGAAACGAATTAGAAAGAGACGATTCCATCTAGATGGTGGAGGGGTGATAATAAGCCAATGAAGAGCCAGAGGGGGAAAAGGAGATTGTACGATCAGAGATGTTTTGTTTTGTTTTTGTTTTAGGGAGGAAACTGGGAAGCATAAAGAGGATAAGGAGGGAAGATAATAGACAAGAGAGGTGGCTGAAGTTAGAACTGCAGCACTGGGTGTCTAATTGGATATCGTGTGTGAGAAAAAGGAAAAATGGAAAGACTACCAGTGATGCTCCTCTCCGTCAGTCACACCTTCCGTCCCCCAGGTCTGCCACTGTCTTCTTTCACTTGTCTCTCAGTCCCCCGCTTCCTTTCCATCTGCGAGCCCCTGCCTGGTGTCCACAGACAGGAGCGCTGTGCATTCCACGATACTCGTCATGCTGTCACGCAGAGCTCCGTTCTTGCATCCTGTCTCATCACTCCACTTAGACTGTCAGCTGCTTGAAGACAGCACCCTGTCTTACTTATCTTTGCATGAATTGAACAGACAATTCCTCCCAGTTGAAGGAAAAAGAGAATCAATGAGAATCAATGAGTAAAAAGGAACCACATACTAAGGTATAGTAGGGTGGCTTATAACATCATTTCATAAAACATTCATACACACACACACATTATTCAAGGCCTACTTACTCATAAACTGCACCTCATCTTCATACAGACTTAGCTGTAAATACATGTAAGGCCACTCTGACATTTATTGGGTACATTTTTCTTACACCAAGTACACCTAGTAATAATGCTCAAGAAATATAAAAACCTACTCCGAAATAATCACAGAAATAAATGAAGTGGCCAAGTAAAGAGATAGATGAACAAGCCGAAGGGCAAAGTTCTTGGGGTCTCATGCAGGATTAGACTATGGCATTCACCCCCCTTGGCCCCCTGGCTCTCAGGACCAGCCTGGAGCCCTCTCATGTCACCTCCCATCACTGAGCTTTCACTGGGGCACATAAATCATGAGGGATTTATGAGAAGAAGCAAATTACCCCAGAGAAGAGAAGCTTATCTTACACAGTCATCTCTTCTGAAAGAAAAATGATTTCTACCTCCTTTGGCCAACACCACTCATCTCCAGCTATGGTTGGTTACATGGACAGTCTGTAAAGTTCCAACCATTCTGTTTCTTACTTGGGCACAAAATTGCAAAGTACATGTGGAAAAGACACAGCAATCATGAAGTACAACATTTCAACATTTTCATGTGCATTTCTAGTTTGTGCTTTAGCTTCAATAAAAATTTCTTTATACAAAAGGATCATTGGGTGGAAGAGAAACAGAGTGCAGAGGGAGACACTGTAACTGAACCTGATCTCCACCCATTGCTATAGCACATGTGGCCAGGACGTCCTAGAGACGTTCCTTAAAACAAGCAGTCCTGGGGCGCCGGGGTGGCTCAGGTCATGATCCCAGGGTCCTGGAATCGAGTCCCACATCGGGCTCCCTGCTCAGTGGGGAGTCTGCTTCTCCCTCTCCCTCTGCCATGCTCTCTTTCTCTATCTCTCAAATAAATAAATAAAATCTTAAAAAAAAAGAATAACAAGCAGTCCTGAATGTGGCAAGCAAGGCCAACATGTGCCCACACAAATGGGTAGGAGACCAGAAAGCAAGAGGATTTCTGTACATCTTGCTTATTGTACAATTAACAGAGAGCATGGGACAACAAGAGTCACATTACCTGTGTTCTTAATAAGAAATAACAAAGGGGCTATTCTGTGAAGTATTTATAATGTGGTGGAGAGATATTCCACAGTGTTGAGGATTACACCAGTAATTGAAGTCTCTCCTAGGGAGTGAGCCAAAGTGGAAAGCCAGGCCTCAGAGCATGGGGATGTTCACCTGCTCACAGTGTTACATGTTCGGTGAATGAGTGTGGCCTTGGTGATGGCTCCATAGATTGAATCACTGCAAGATCCTGTTATTAAGAGAATCACAGCTTGTCTCTTCTGGACTCCTGTCAGTTGTATTTACCTATAAACCGAATGCTGCCTTGGTGTAGACCGCCGCTCAGAGGACAAACAAACCTGGCTGCTTAGACTAGGAATACCACCCCTTATCTTCCCAAGGCTCTGGCCTTCTTAGGAATGAATTTGGGTTGTAGCCTCTCCAGGGGGTAAAGGCGTTGGGTAGCCCTCAGAACCGCAGCTGCTAATAATCCTGACTATCCTCATTCAACTTAAGTTTGATAGTGGGCCAGGGGAAAACTAATTATTCTCCTACAGAGTGATAATCGTAAGGCCCTGGGCAGATGTTACCTACACAGAAATCGCAGACATCGCTTTCCTGGGTGTTCTAGGGGAGGGCCACAGTCAGAAGTGACATGGCTGCCACCAAATGAGTAACCCCAAGAGCCCCACCTTGGCAGCCTAATGGCACACTCCCAGGGCTGCACCCTGAGCCAGACAGCTGTGCCTTCACAGTTTTCTCTCACCCAGGAAGCTTCTGAAAATGCGAGAGAGTGGGGGTGACCTTATGACATGAATACCTCGGAGTATCTCTTATCTTATATTTTGAGTAAATAATGGGAAAACTTCACTACTTTATTATTAAAAATAGATTTCACATGATACACCTCTCACGGGAAGTGATAGCCCAGGTCTGAGACCAAAGAGCTGCTTCTACTCAAGACGGATGTGGGAAGCAGGAGGAAGTAACCACACGTCTGCCACTCTACCCCTGCGGCCCAGGGCAGAGCAGGCCATCCACACCCCATCAGCTAAGTATTTGTTGCCCAAGAGCCCAGAGGAAGAAGACTGAGGAAGGGCCCAACAGGGAAAGGGACCCTCCACCTTGCTGCTCCGTGTGGCTTGCTGACCAGCAAGATCAGCAAAATTGGCACCACCTGGAGGCTGGTTAAAAATGCACGCTCTTGGGTCTCACCCCATTCCTGCTGAATCCACCTGTATTTTAGCAAGTTCCTCCACTGATTCACGTACACTTTGAAGTTGGAGAAGCACTGCCCCCGTGAATTGACAAATTACAAATTAGTCTCCACTCAGACATCTGTCCCTACGACTACAATATCCCCATGTCAATCGGTTTTCCCACCAGCATCAAACAGAGCAGGGCAATGTACAACAGATCAGCAGCGGGGTGAGTCTGCAAACCTTGCCACGACGCAGGCTTTCACAGAATTAATAAACACGATCTCCGACACCGACTCAAGTCACACACACAAAGCAAGCAAGGGAATGGCACACTGAGACCCCTTTACCTTGCAAAGGGGAGCTCAGCTACAAAGACAGGGACATTCCTTCAAAAAAGAATGATTTGAATATCAAAGAATTAAGACAGGCCCTTGGGAAAAATGACGAGGCTCATGAATATCTTTGCAAAACTGACCCACTTTATGATTGTGCTATGAAAGAACATACAACTTTGTTGAGAAACTGCTCGCAAAAAAAATCAACACTTCATTCCACCTTCAGCCATTCTACGAATTCCATCATTCTATTTTCATGCTAACCTAAATCGTATTCTGTGAGATAAACTACACTCTCAGAAGTTCTAGTTCCATTTTTTAAGACAAATCTGATCACAGCTTGTCACTATTTCACATGACGCCAGGGCCTCGTTTTAGGTGCACTCCTGGTACGTGGACTTTACCCGGGCCAGTCTCCCTCCAACATTAAGGCCCGCTGACCTCTCCTGTCACTGTTACATACTCCTTTTTCTTTTTCCCATAGGGGGCTTCTTTTTGGTACTTATGCCCAAGGTGCCATGGCTGATACCAATTACTGCACAGCTCAGCGAAGCTTTCTTGTTTCCTGGTTGGATGTTTCAGTGCATTTCGAGGCCACAGAAAAGGGGTCCCCTGTGGGGTTGTCACTCCAGAGGCAGATTGATTCTGTAGTTACCTTATCGACCATGAGGAAGTTGGGCAGCGTCTCTCCATTTTCACAGGTGACATCACCAACCTCTCTGACAGCTCGAGGCAGGATCTCTCGTACCTCCTGGGCAATCATCCCTAGACCCAAACACTCCAACTCATTTAGTCAGGAAAACAGCTTTCTGGAGAAAATCCTCCCAGGCCTACATCAAAATGGACTGCTGACAGCCTCCCGGGACATCTTTGCAAACAGATGCTTATTACCCCTTTTCAGCTTTTGCTTTGATCTATGATATGTTTGAAGCAAAGAAGGAATTTTGAGCCCATAATCACTATAGGATTAAAAGCAGGGGTGTTATTTTCCTCACTTTTCCTTGAGACTCTGGGCCGAATGTTGGGAGGAGTGGGCAAATACCTTAAAATCCCTGTATATAGAAGTAAGAGTGGGACATTAGCTTGATTTCCTCTTTTCCTGCAGGAGGATTTGCCACCTAAATGGCCCCTGTTTCTTTAGGATTCCTGGGTGGGGGTATCAACACCTCTTTGCCCCTTCTCTGACCTAGACCCACCTACTCTGCCACCTCCCCTCTCCCAGGTCGGCCCAGTGCTGCCCCTCTTACAGTTGGAGCTGCCATCTACCCCTGAGCCCGCATTGCATGAGCAAGATGGTTCCCATGAAAAGAAACTACGTATTCAAAATATTCCACCAGTACCATGGCGGTGCAGGAGTGGGGAGGAGGGTGTTGAGTAAAGATGACACAGACATTTCTCTGACCTTTCCCACTCAAGTGAGTGTGGATTTCACAGAGAAAATCAATGCCATAGCACACAACCTCCAGATAAAGAGGGAGTCAAACTTTTAAGAGTTGACAACACAAAATTAAAAAGGGAATTTGTGTGCATACCTGTTTGATGGGAAGTGTTTATTCCCATTGAAGATGCGAATTCAGGTTTGTAGTCATACTCAACGATCCTCATTTGGGCTATTCGTCTTAGCTGTTCATTTGTGTCAACCTAATTTAATGAAAGAAGAGCAGATTTCAGCCACTTAGATGATTTCCTATTCAAATCAATGCCCAAAGGGACCTAGAGAAATTAGGAGTGTTGACAATGGGACTGTTCTTTCCTCTTGCCCGAACTATTTTAAGAGAAATTTATGTTTTTCTCCTCAGAGAAACCCAAGCTTCAAGGTCCATATCAGTGACTTCCATTCACAGACAAATTGAGACAGAGTTTTTACATCTAAATTACAGAGTGAAAGCTCCCTCATTCACTACTCTTGCCCTTTTTTTCTCTCCTCTGAGAGGCAAACTCTCCTTCTGAGAATGGAGACTGATCGCTTTGGAGAGAAACAATTGCTATTCATGAGTGCAAGGGATCATTTCCAAATGAACATACGGTATAAACACCAAATAAATATAGGCCAACCTTGTATTTACAAATTGAAAAGGTTTAGTAAAAGTAAAAAAACCTTTAAAGAATGGAAATATCCTGTATCATTGAATTCCTTTTGGACACCTTGCTGGAGAAAATTTCCGCAAGTGGCAGGTAGCAAAGGCCTTCAAGGATCCAGACTTTCCTCTCCTACAGATGGCTTCTCCCCCAAACCACTCTGGTCAGTGATGGTATGCTTCTCTGAGTTCACTGCTCTCAGAGGTTACTAAAGGTATTCCCAGCTCTCACTGCAAATTCTTCAAAATAATGTCACCAGGTTCCAGCAAAATGACAACAAAGACAATAGAGTGAATTTTTCCTAAAGCCAAATGTGTATGATTCAAAGGATTCTCTTTTGAGGTTTTTTGTTGTTTTGTTTTGTTTTTTTTTTAATGAATTCATGGTACTAGCAGAACCTATTTTTTAAATGACCTTATTCTATAAGTAAAATACTAGCAGCCCTTTTTCTTTTAGGATATAATTTTCTTTTAGGATATAACAATTACAAAACCAGTAGTCTCTTGGCAATTAAAATTATACTGCCTGGACATTCATCCATGTGTTAGAGTAACCAAAAGTGCTTCGTTTTTCTTGTTATATGAAAACCCCTGACATGGCCCTCAACTCTTCCCTTGACCCACTCTGTTGGGTGAGTGGGAAAGCTCCTCCATCATTAAAAGCTCCCTGTCCTTCACTAGTTTGGCTGATTGTAAAAGGTGGTGGCTTGACACTTAACTGGCTAAATGGGAAAAATTTCCTTTAGGTTCTTCTTGGGAAGTATGATTTTGAGCTCACTGTTATTTTGATACCTGCTATTATCAAAAGCTTGGTTCAATTCATTCATTCATTATTTTATTCAACTAACATTTACCAATCACCTTCAACATACAATGCACTACACTAAGTGTTGGCACTTTAAAAAATGATTACCTTTTAAAAGTTTGTGCTCTACTAATTGTGAGACCTGAAACCATAAAGCTCCTAGAAGAGAACATAGGTAGTAATTTCTCTGACATCAGCCATAGCAACATTTTCCTAGATATGTCTCCTACGGCAAGGGAAACAAAAGCAAAAATAAACTATTGGGACTATATCAAAATATAAAGCTTTAGGACAGCAAAGGAAACCATCAACAAAACAAAAAGGCAACCTACTAAATGGGAGAAGATATTTGCAAATGATATATCTGATAAGGGATTAATATCCAAAATATATAGAGAAGTTATACAAATGAACACCAAAAAACAAATAATCTGATTAAAAATGGGCAGAGGACCTGAATAGACATTTTCCCGAAGAAGATATCTGGATAGCCAACAGACACATGAAAAGACGCTCAATGTCACTAATCAACAGGGAAATGGAAATCAAAACCACAGTGACATATCACCTTACTGAATGGCTAGAATCAAGAAGACAAGAAATAGCAAGTGTTGGTGAAAATGTGGAGAAAAAGGAATCCTCATGCACTGTTGGTGGGACTATAAATTGGTACAGCCATCGTGAAAAACAATATGGAGTTTCCTCAAGAAGTTAAAAATAGAAATACCCATATGATCCAATAATTCCACTACTGGGTACTCAAAGAAAATGAAAACACTAATTCAAAAAGATATATGCACCCTATACTTATTGTAGCATTATTTACAAAAGCCAAGATATAGAAGCAACCAAGTGTTCAACCACATAGATGAAGGGATAAAGAAGATGTAGTATATTCATACAATGGAATATTACTCAGCCATTAAAAATGGTGAGACGTTGCTTTTTGGGACAACATGGATGGACCTAGAGGGTATCAGGCTAAATGAAATAAGTCAGACAGAGAAAGATAAATACCATATGATTTTACTTATATGTGGAATCCAAAAAACAAAACAAATGAATAAACAAACAAAAAGCAGAGTCAAGCCTATAAATACAGAGAACAAACTGATGGTGGCCAGAGGGGAGGAGGTGGGGGATGGGCAAAATGGGTGAAGGGAAGTGGGAGATCCAGGCTTCCAGTTATGGAATGAAGTCATGGGAAGAAAAGGTGCAGCATAGGAAATACAGTCAGTGGAGTTGTAACAGCATTGTACGGTGACTACACTTGTGATGGACACAGCATAACCTAGAGAGTTATTGAATCACTATGTTGCGCACCTGAAACTAATGTAACATTGTGTGTTAACTGTACTCAAATAAGAAATAAATAAGCAAAATAAAAATTAAGAAATTTTAAAAATAAAATAAAAATAAATACATTCATAGGTTTTCTGATTGTCTTGACCTTGTGTCATACTTTTTCTAAGGGATTACACATTCCAAGTTTCCTAAAATTTAGACTTATTAAATGAACATTAAAAAAATGTTTGTCGTCTAGATAGGAGGGCAGACTCATCACATATGATTCCATTACAATGTGAGAAATGCAGAGTGATAATGGAATTATGAATAGAGAATTATGGCAGCTCCAAGGAGGTCCCTAAAATATTCCTAGGGGAGCATAAAGGAAGGCTTCCTAGAAATGGTGAAGCCCCACGGAGATCTTGGCTTATTTTGGTTCTCAAACAAACTCTGGCTCTTTTCACCCTGGCCTTTGGCTCAGGGCATTTTCCCTGCCTCAAAAGCTCTTCCTTTCAACTCCTACCTTCTCCTGCCCCAACGTAAACATCCCTTCACCAGGGAAGCACTTCTTGATTTCCAACACTAGGAAGGGTCCCTTTGCCTTATGTGCTAATGGGAGCTATTATTTTCCTCCATAGCGACCATCAAAGTTATCACCAGGCTACTAGTTGTGTCACCTTTATTACCCGTCTTCCCTATAGGATACTACCCCATGAGGGCGGAGACATATTTAAGGCCATGGTTTTCTGTTCACCACCATATTACCAGTTTCTAGTATAATTCCTTGCATGTAGTTGATGCTCAACTAACATTTGTTAAATAAACTAATAATTTGATAAATAAATCTAATAAAAATGAATTTAAGATAGGAGTTAGCCAGGGAAAGAGGCAAGGTAGGGAGAAGGGATGGAAAGGGTGAGACCAAGACAGGGATGCTGGGCAGAAAGAATACCATGAGTGGAGTCCCAAGGGACTAAGTGCCCTGAATGATGTCTGCACAACCAGGGCAGAGGTGGGCATTACTACACTGTAAAGATTAAGGCCAGAGCAGGGAGGGCCTTGCAGGCCATGCTAGGAAGGAGAAGTCACACACCTAACACTGTGAGCTCCTTCAGCCATTCAACAAATATTTATTTTTTTTAAAGATTTCATTTATTTATTTATTTGAACGAGAGAGTGTGTGTGTGCAGGGGGAGGGCCAGAGGGGCCTGGGAGAGGGACAGGTCATTCAACAAATACTTAGCGAACAGCTACTGTGTGTGCGCCAGATGGGTTATCCCAGGCACTGGAGATTCAATGAGTATTTCCGACTTGGAGTTTAAATTTTTTAAAAAGTTCTATTTTTGAGGGTAAGACCCACAGCCAGTTCATCTCAGGACCTCTGCAGTGCCTAGCCGTGTGCCTGATCTGTAACCGCACCCAAACCCTTCAATGGAAGAAGCTGGAATGAGAGAATGAAGGTAGTAAAATGGCCCGACAGTTCCTGACACTCACAAAAGGGAAGACAGGGGGGTCAGTCAGGAGCCAGATTGGACTGGCCTTGCACCAGCCAGGCCCTACTCAGTTCCCCACTCCCCGCACCCAGGGGGTCCTGTGCCTGCTTTGCCTACTCTTCATTCTCCCCTTGGTTCCTGCATGAGCCTTCACGGGGGACCTCTGCTGCCAACAGAAAGCTGACGAGGCTGTGCCCTCACTCAGGCTGTCCAGGCCACATAGAGGGAACATGACCCCGGGTGACTAAGCTGGCTCCTTTAACACATCTTCCCTGAAGACATATTGCTGGACAGAGTGATGGAGGTCTACAGTATTATTATCATTGTGCTTCAGATAGATTTCTGGCTGAAGAAAACTTTGAGGGTTGGTTTGGGGATCGAAACACCTTCTATAACAACGTTTCTGTAAGAAAATGCTCTTCTGGTTTCTAATGCGGGGTTGTAGACTTTCCCAAGCTAAATATCAGTGGCCTGTACTGCACGTTCCCTATACGAAACCTTGGCCTAGGGAAAGCCCTCGAGGCAAGGGCTGTGCCTTCTCGGAATCCTCCCACAGGAACCAAACACTGGTCAGCACTTAACACCACACCTTGCTCATCAACGTGCATTGAGCAAGAAGCTAAAGCTGAATTCAGGTGTCTGATTTGATCTTGTGCATGGCAGTTTTGGAAAGTTTTGACCCTGATGTAAATGGCCATCATTGTCTAGTGGCTTCATACCCAAGGCTTCTCTAACATTACTTCAAGAACTGCACCACAGAAAAGGCATTCTTGTCTCTGGGACTCCAGTTTGTTCAGGGAGGGAGATCTCGTTATCCATCATCTGGCCTCAGCCTAGACTAGCAGGCTCCCGTCAGGAGCAGCTTGAGTGACACTGGCTCACCACCTCAAGCTCAAGAACGTCTGCATTTGGCTCATGGCCTCGAGGGGAGACTTTGCATGTTTGACTTTCTTGAACTCTACACTTTTGTCTTTACCACACTGTGGATGCAGTTGAGGAAAACGATCTTTGAGCATTTCATCCTAACTGATTTCTTTCCCGGCTTTTATTTTTTAATCTTTTGTAGCCTTGTTTTCAGCCCTCATCACAGAATTTGACTGATGGTGCTCAACTCTCAACTTCCTCACTTGTTTTGCATTGACCTTGATGTTTTTCACACTCCTTTGTTTTTCAGCCTATCAGTTCCACCCCAATTTTGCTATTTCCATTGCAAGAGCTGCATTTTCTTCTACCGTCTATAGTCCATCAGTAAACACAATGTCTGGGGGAGTGAGGCTGCCCCATTTAGGCCGACTTCGTTTCCCCTGTGCTTCAGCCTCACAAGTTTCCATCCATCTGCTCTATCGTCTGTGGCTTGGATATGTGTCCAGATGAGCACAGAGAGCTCCACCAGAGTGCTCTGTGCTTACTCCCCACAAAACAACCTCCGTTGCCCTGAGTGAGGAGGCCCAGAGCCAGGGCAAGGCAGCAACTTACATGCATTTTCCCCCATGGCTGCCCTGGG
Source organism: Halichoerus grypus (assembly GCF_964656455.1). NCBI lineage: Eukaryota > Metazoa > Chordata > Mammalia > Carnivora > Phocidae > Halichoerus > Halichoerus grypus. Next base: position 132,874,110 of record NC_135717.1, on the reverse strand, counting down.
CAACTGTTTGGCTGCTGGGTTTTGCAAGAGCTCATCCGGAAGCCAGCTCTGGTTACCATGCCTCCTTAAAGAATGAGAAATAGCCTCCCGTCCCATGCTTGTAATCAGATCAACCAAGGGGCCACGTCTCAGAGTGGAAGGGCTATTTTTAAAAGTTGGAAAAACTGAGTCAGGGGGAGGTGAAGATGAAGTTCACAGATCTGTCAGCCCCATCATCATCACTACCATCATCTCTCTTGTCTGCAATGGTGAATAGGACTGACAGGTGTGGTGTCTCTCCTGATCGGATGGGGGCCCCCAAAGGTGGGGCGACCCAGCTGAGTGGAAGCTAGCAGCATGGACAGTGAAAGGGTTCCTCCAAAGCAGAACAAAGGAGGTAGAAGTTTACCAAATACACCACAAGGGAGCTGTGGGCAGGACCGGGAGGGAGAGGCCATCTGCCACAAGGCAGTGGGTGGGGACCGTATTTAAAGGGCAAGGTGAGGAGGTATGGCAACGTATGGAATCTTCCCTTCTCTGGTAACTGTGCCTGATTGTAAGTAGCCCATTGGTCAGTGAGGGCCTGTGGGTATTTTGAGGAGGGTCGCCTGAGGGGCCTGTCTGTACTCAGCCAGGGGGGCGCTCTGGGCCCTCGCTGCATTCCATCATTCAAGCCTGTGTGCCTAAAAATGGCCTCTAGGATAAGATTTCTAGAAACCTACATATCATAAATGTGGATAGACCTATTAAGAACAAATACATTAATATGAAATAATTTAATAAATGAATTACATATAATTTGCATCTTATACAAGTAAATAATGATAATATATATTTGTACGGCTAAAGAACGCTTCATGTATGTGAGCTGAGAAGACATGCTTAACACAAGTGAGTTGAATATGAGCTTTCCCTGTTCACAGGAGAATAAACAGAGGCATGGAACATGTCTGTGCCAAGGTTCCTGGGCCAGCGGTTGCCTGAATCAGACTAAAACCCTGGCCTTCCACCAGAAACTGGGCTTCTCTTTATCCCATCATGTTGCCACAAAGCAGGATCGGGATACAGGAATTCCACATTTAGAGCGTGGATTGGGGTGACATTTGATTTATTTGAGAAGGCTGCCTAGAAGAGGTTTGAGAAGTTCTAGGGAAGCTTGTTATTTTAAGACAGTATGTTTTCTTCAAACCAAGACATTTGGTAAGTGAATTCTGGGTGGTAGCCTGGTGGTAGCAGGAGGGGTTGTAGAGGACTCTTCTGACTTGTCACCTTCCATTTGCATTTAGATAAGATCTGGTAGGGAATTGTACAGCCAATTGCAAAAATAGTTTGAGTTGGTGTGATCTGACACGCAGACAGTTTATCTCTCTCTAAAAGTCAAAAGCTCAATATCTAGGACTGGGATTGGGAAATGTATGTGAGAACTTTCTAGCCCTAAGAGTTCCCATCTGGCAGTAGGTCACAGCTCTTCTAACACGAACCACAGCTTTGCAATCAGCATAAAAGTCTACAATTACAACCATTCTTTGGAATCCACTCAGCAAAGGAGGACATTCCTTGGCCGGTTTAGAAAAACCAGTGCACATTTGCACTGGGAAAGGAATGCAGTCCGGAAGAATGGCCAATGATTTACAGATTACGTCTCCTATTAACTAACAAAGACTAAGGAAAGGAGGTTCAAAAACACAATTCTGCCACAGCCTCAAACATGCTTATAGGAGAAGCAGGGTGCATGAGAAGGTGGGGAAATGGTAGAAGCAGTGAATGAGAAACAGAATTATATGGTGGAGGAGCTAGAACTGAGCATGGTCTGGCTAAGGGATAAGCATCTTAATCCTAATCTCTTAGGTCTTCACAGCAGTTGTGACTTTCCAAGATGATTCTTATCTCAATGGGTTAAAAACTATAAAAGACTTGGTAGGATCGAGCAGAGAGGCACCTTTTCCACCTTCTAGATGAAGGCAGTGGGTTTGGGTGGAGTTGTCTTATCTAGGGCCATGTTGCTGGGATGAGCCCAAAGTGGAGAAGCACCTCCTGATTTCCAGGCCTGATTTCTGATTTCCACTCGGCGACTAACTCTCCACAGATAGAAGGCCTTGGCCTGGAGCCTTAGGCGATGGGATTGACCTAGCTGGAGGGAAGAGGGAGAGGAGGTGCTCCTCTAACTGCTCCTCAGAGAAAGATGATGAGTGGGAAGACGACGGCTGGCAGGGAGTCTGGGAGGAAGAGGCTGGGAGGCTCAGGAGAAATACGGGCAGGACCTGGACTGAGACGGCGCCTGGAAGATGAACAGGGAGAGGGATGTCTGCAGATGGAGAAGGCAAAGGCAAGCTCCAGCAGCTGACGATGCGTGCAAGGAAGGGCAGTGGCCCGTGGCTGGAACTCAGAGATTTTCTGCTTGTGAAGCCAGCGCTGTGCTGTCATTGCCCACCGTTCCTGTCAGGTAAATCCACTCTCCTGGGTAGGAAACATGTTACGGTCTCAGCAGAGATGCCTGTCGGCTCCCACACTCACAAGTGTTAAGCACTGTGTTCGTCTTACACCAACAGGAGACATGTGGAGATGCCCTTTGCAAGGCGTGTCAGCGTCCAGGAGCGCCCAGCACACCTGACTCAGGTGTCAGAGGAGGTGCCTAAGGCCTGCCCCGTGCTCACCTCCTGGATGTTCTGCTTTGCCCGGCTGTCAGAGGGATGCATAATGGTCCCCATCACTTTCATGTTGCCACAGACGACCAGGGCTTCATCCGGGGCATCTGTATTTATTCCCACTCGACTATGACAAACAACGGATTCTGGAACTTGCCCTCGCTGCCATAATGCATCATTGCCATTTTCAAACTGCCCAGGGTTAGAGGCCTGGAAAAAAATACATAAATATGTTACAATTAAAGTTATAGTAGCAGGAATAGATGATTGCTTTATTCCTCAGAGCAAAGGAAGACAGAATGTCATCTAAGTCTTTCACCTGAGAATCAGATGGGACATTCTGACATATCCAAATAACTGTGGCCCCAGGCTGAGTCAGGAGGGCTCCCCTAACTGCTCTGCTCCCCACGAGCAGGAGCTCAGTGTGCAATGGTTTGGGACGTCTGGGCTCTATTGCAACTATCTGGAAATGAGAATGTGTCAGTTACACTGGGTGGATGATAAGGAAGAAGGAAAATCAAAATGACCTTTTTTTCAGGGATAAGAGTAATGATTTAAAACCAGAACCTTACATCAGAAGATATTCTAAGCTTACGAAAGCCCAGATACATAAAAATACTTTGCATTTAGCTAGCCCTTTTAGAGTTTCAAAACACTTTAGTGTTTATGATTTCACATGCAATTGACAAGCAAACGACAGCACAAATATATTTAATACACCTCAACTATTCCCTAAACACAGATGACACTGAAGGAAGAATAACAACAGCTACATTTGTTGTGAGCTAGTCCACTCCCCCATTCTATGAGATATGTACTATTAGCCTCATTTTATAGATATCCAGAAGCCTCCAAAAGGATAAACAAATTGCCCAAGGCCACAAACTAGTAAATTCTGGAGCTGGACTTACACTTCCTTTAATGATTAAATAATGATTCTAACTTTTCCTATTAAAAGTAACCCTGGCCGGGGGTGCCTGGGTGGCTCAGTCGGTTAAGTATCTGCCTTCAGCTCAGATCATGATCCCAGGGTCCTCATATTGAGCCCCAAGTCTGGCTCCCTGCTCAACAGGGAGTTTGCTTCTCTCTCTCACCATCTGTCCCTCCCCCTGCTTGTGCTCGCTCTCTCTCAAATAAATAAAATTAAAAAAAAAAAAAAGGAACCCCGGCCAAATGCAGTCTTCAAAGAGAATCCAAGTGAAATTATGAGAACCAGACAAAGTTCTGGAGATTTTACTCTTAAATAAAATTCTTTGCTGAAGAATTTTTCACTCTACTGTCTTCCCTCCTCCCCACCTCCTGTGGCTGAATATATTTCCAAATATCTTTAAGTAAGGATCTCTGAATCCCTCCAAATCCTCACAACAAAATTAATTTGTTTTTAAAATTATGACCTATTGTTCTAAATCTGATTTTTGTGTGTTTGAGGCAAGTTGTCACAAATTCAGACAAACAGTTTAGACCCTGATCATCCAAAAAGTCAACACATAATGCAGTATCTTCGCTCTCTGCCTTTCTGGGCAGTGCAGGAGACATTGCAAACTCAGGACCTGAATATGCATAGATTATCTCTGGAGAATACTCAAGACACCAATAACAATGGCTTCTTCAAGGACAGGAACTGAGAGATGCAGAAACTGGGCTGGGAAGGAGATTCACTGCTCAGCATATATGCTCTTGGTATTGTTTGGATGTTTTTTACCATAAGTATGTGCTACCCATTTAAAAATAATAATTTAAAAAAACCCGCAAAATTTAGTTCTTAGCTTGGGTTCAGTGAAAGAACTTTTAGCTGTCTTCAACTTTTTCATTCTCACCTGTTTGAACCCTGAGCTGCTTGGAAGACTCAACCATTGACATTTGATAGACAAAAGCAGTAAACGAATAGAAAGTAACAACTTTGAACATTATTTTGTGTGAATTCACTTAAACAGAGTGCTTGCTATGAGGTCCCCAGAGCCCCCTTGGTCATGAATGGCAAATTGGTTTTGCCTCAAATCCTTTTATTGCGAGGAAACAACTAAATCCAAAGGTATATCATATAAATGTTGATGCGTTTTGCTCTACTCTGAACATAATGAGCCACTTCAAGGAAACAAAATAGACAGTGATGGATTTATTTTTTCTTAATGAGCTTTGGGATAATTATTATCATAAACTTGATATCATGTTGGAACAGCGGATATAAGCAGACTTAATTTTTTAGAACAATTGTAACAATCTCACTTAGCTTTCATCAGATGAAAACTCAGATCCCTAAAATATGTTCAAGTCATTTTGGGAAGGGCCACAGATCTGCAATTTTCTAAATATATAGACCTATGGAGGAGTCCTCCTCATCAGTAATGGGAAATGTTATAAAGTCTGTGAATTTTTTTCCCTTCTCTGGTATCCACAATCTTAATGGGTCAAAGCAAACTATGATGTACTACCTCTTTCTGGAATTATGAAGCTGTGTTCCCATGTGGTCCAAGAGTGGTTCAATGATACCAAATCCCAAAATGAATTAAAGTCTCTAAAATACTTTCATTATTTATCCCACAGCCCCATATATTTAGGGAAGACCTGAACGTTTTAATCTGTGTTATGACGCAAGCTGGCTCTGTGATCTTGGGGCAGTCACTTAACCTTTCTGTGCCAGCTCTTTTTCTTTGAAGCTTAAAGATAATAATGACTTCTTTACCTATCTCACAGTGTTGTGGGAATTTGTTGAAATCATGTGTATATGAATACTTGGCAAAAATGAGGACGAATAGTCTCAAATTATCCTTAACACATCGCTGTGCATAGCAACAACCGTCCAGCCTATACGGGCGTACATCCTTTTATTGAGCTTTGCTTTACTGCACTTCACAGATGATGCTTTTTTTTTTTTTTTTTTACAAATTGCAGGTCTGTAGCAAGGCTGCATCGAGCAAGTCTGTCTGCACCATCGCCATAGCATCTGCTCATTTCATGTCTCTGCCACAATTTGGTAATTCTCGCAGTATTTCAAACTTTTTCGTTATGATTACATTTGTTGTGGGAATCTGTGATCAGTGATCTTTGATGCTACTATCGTAATTTGCAGAGCCACAAACCCTGCTCATATGAGACGGCAAAACTTCATCAATAAATGGTCTGTGTATTATTCTCACTGTTCCACCACCGAGCCATTTCCCCACCTCTCTCCCTCTCCTCGGGCCTCACTATTCCTTGAGATCAACATTATTAAAATTAAGCCAATTAACAACCTTACAGTGGCATCTAAGTATTGAAGTGAAAGGAAAAGACTCATGTTTCTCACTTTAAATCGAAGGCTAGAAATGATTAAGCTTAGTGAGAAAGGCATGTTGAAAGCCGAGATAGGCCGGAAGCTGGGCCTCTTGTGCCAGACAGCCAAGTTGTGAATGCAAAGGACGTTAAAAGTGCTGCTCCAACAAACACACAAATGATAGGAAAGTGACACAGCCTTCCTGCTGATGTGGAGAACGTTTGACTGGTCTGGATAGATCAAACCAACCAGAACATTGCCTTAAGCCAGAGCCTTATCCAGAGCAGGGCCCTCACTCTCTTCGATTCCATGAAGGCAGAGAGGTAAAGGAGCTGCAGAAGAAAAGTCTGAAGCTAGCAGAGGCTGGTTCATGAGCTTTAAGGAAAGAAGTCATATGTATAACACAAAAGTGCAAGGTGAAGCAACAAGGGCTGGTGTAGAAGTTGCAGGAAGTGATCCAGAAGCTCTAGATCATTCATGGCTGCACTAAACAACAGATTTTTTTAAAAATGATTTTATTTATTTATTTGAGAGAGCAAGAGAGAGAGATATCATGACCTGAGCCAAAATCAAGAGTTGGATGCTTAACTGAGCCACCCAGGTGCCCTAAATGACAGATTTTCAATGTAGATGAAACAGCCCTCTATTGGAAGAAGAGGCCATCTAGAACTTTCATACCTAGAGAGAAGTCAAAAGCTTCAAAGGACAGGCTGACTCTAAGTTGAAGCCTGTATTCATGGACCATTCTGAAAAGCCTCAGGCCCTTAAGAATTTATGCTAAATCTACTCTGCCTGTGCTCAATAAATGCAACAAAACCTAGATGACAGCATAACCGTTTACAACATGGTTTACTCAATATTTAAAGCCCACTGTTGAGACTTGCCACTCAGAAAAGATTTCTTTCAAAATATGACTGCTCAGAGCGCCTGGGTGGCTCAGTCAGTTAAGCGTCCGACTCTTGATTTCGGTCAGGACATGATCTCAGGGTGGTGAGATTGAGCTCCATGCTCAGAGGAGAGTCTGCTCGAGATTCTCTCTGTCCCTCTCCCTCTGCCCCTCCTCCCCCCGGCTCTGTCTCTCTCAAATAAATCTTAAAATAAAAAAGCATCCTACATCTTAAAATATATAAATGACTGCTCATCGATAATGCACCTGGTCACCCAAGAGCTCTGATGGAGCTGTACAATGTGATTAGTGTTGTTTTCATGCCCGCTCACACAACATCTGTTCTACAGCCTGTGGACCAAGGAGTCATTTTGACTTTCAAGTCTTATTATTTAAGAAATATATTTCATAAGGCTATACTGTCATAGATAGTGATTTCTCTGATGGATCTGGGCAAAGTAAGTTGAAAACCTGTAAGGGATTCACCATTCTAGATGTCATCAAGAACATTCCTGATTCATGGGAAAAGGTGGAAATGTCCACATTAACAGGAGTTTGGAAGAAGTTGATTCCAACCCTCATGGAGGTCTTTGAGGGGTTCAAGGCTTTAGCAGAGAGAGGAAACTGCGGATGTGGTGGAAATAGGAAGAGAACTAGAATCAGAAGTGGAGCCTGAAGATGGGACTGAATTGCTGCCATCTTACATTCAAACTTTCATGGATGAGGAGTTGCTTCTTACAGATGAGCAAAGAAGTGGTTTCTTGAAATGGAATGTATTCCTGTTAAAGCTACTGTCAAGACTGTTGCAGTGACAGCAAAGGATTTAGAATATGACATCAACTTAGTTGATGAAACACTGTCAGGGTTTCAGAGGACTGACTCCAATTTTGGAAGAAGTTCTACTGTGGGTAAAATGCTATAAAACAGCATCCCATGCTATAAAAAAAAATAAAAATAAAAAAATTCCTAAAAGGAAGAGTCAACTGATGTGGCAAACTTCACTGTTGTCTTATCTTTTTTTTTTTTTTTTTTTAAGATTTTATTTATTTATTTGACAGAGAGAGAACACAAGCAGGGGGAGCAGCAGAGGGAGAGGGAGAAGCAGGCTCTCCGCTGAGCAGGGAGCCCGACACGGGGCTCAATCCCAGGACGCTGGGATCATGACCTGAGCCGAAGGCAGACGCTTAACTGACTGAGCCACTCAGGTGCCCCTCACTGTTGTCTTACTTTAAGAAACGGCCACAGCCACCCCAACCTTCAGCAGCCACCCCCTCGATCCATCAGCACTGAGGCAGGACCCTCCACCATCTCTAAAAGATTGCATTACTCTCTGAAAGTTCAGATGATAGTTAGCATTCTTTAGCACTATGTTTTAAGGTATGTACATTGTTTTTTAAGACATAATGCTATTATTCACTTTAATAGACTATAGCATAGTGTAAACGTAACTTTCATGTGCACTGGGAAACAAAAACCTTCATTTGACTCGCTTTATTGCCGTGGGCTGGAACCGAACCTGCCTGTAATGCTTTAATCTGCCCTCCTCAGCAACACACCTGCAGAGCTGCACAATTCTGTGCGGGCGCGCCTCTCCCTGAGTAAAGTGTAAATGGCGCCCTCTGCAGGTGCTTGGAATAGGAAACAGCAATTAATGGTCACTTGAGGCCGTTCTAAGGTCGGAATGGAAAGCTGGAATTTCTTTGCTTTACCATTGTTTGGGCTTTTAAGGCAACAGCCAAAGAGCATATTAGGAAAGCTTAAGTTGAAGAAGTCACATCATAACAAATAAATTTTTGTTCCTTTTGAAAGGGCTGTGGAAAATGGGACCAGAAATGCTCCCTATCAGTGCTACTCGAAGTGTGGTCTGAAGGTCAGCACCCTCTCCTGGAAACTTGTTAGAAATGTATATTCAACCTATTGAATCAGAAATTGTGGAGCGGGGGACCCAGGTATCTCTGTTTTACTCTCCGGGGGATTCTTTGTCCCATACAGTCCTGGTGGGTTACCCCTTCCAGAGTTAACCAAAATTGAATCCCAACCACGGGGTGAAACGGACATTGCTCCACATACTGATTCCTGTGGGTAAATAAAAATTCATATGAACTCCAGAAGACGGGTGTGTGTGTGTATGTGTGTGTGTGTGTGTGTGTGTGTGTGTGTTAGGGGAGGGAAGGGACTTTTGTAGAAAAGGGCGAGAGCTGGTAACAACGGAGCCAGGCCCTGGGACGGTTCTGTTCTGCACCCATCCCTCACCATTCCTTGCAGTCACATTATTTCTTTTGCTTTCCCCGCCCCTGTTTGTTGGTTTCTCATCTTAGGACAGTGCAGTTTGCAGAGCAATAAGGGGGCATTTCCTGGGGACATGCGTATTTTTATTCTTCTGGAAAAGAAACTGGAATAATGTATTCATTTTCAAAACTAAGAAACCCTGGGGTGCCTGGTTGGCTCAGTCATTAAGCGTCTGCCTTCGGCTCAGGTCATGATCCCAGGGTCCTGGGATCGAGCCCCGCATCGGGCTCCCTGCTCAGCGGGAAGCCTGCTTCTCCCTCTCCCACTCCCCTTGCTTGTGTTCCCTCTCTCGGTGTCTCTCTCTCTGTCAAATAAATAAATAAAATCTTTAAAAACAAAAACAAAAACTAGGAAACCCTGGCACGTCTTTGAAAGGCAGACAAAAGTAATCATCCCTCCTGCTTATAACACAGCACTCCAAACCAGGTTTAATTATGTGTTTTAGAAGGAAAGTGGAGCTGAATGAAAACCTAGTCATTAACAAGGAGAATCTGAAGGAACTCCACGGCAGAATGCTCCAAAAACAAAAGACCTGGGAAATAAATCTGTCTTTGGAGTAAACATTAATTTCCATGAAATTGGTCAATTTACATGACAGGACCATAATATATTTCTAAAGCTGTTTTGATTGACAACCCAGATGAACAATTCCTGGGTCTTGCCCACCATCCTCTCTCCAAGAAGAATTCTGACAAGCTTGGTCTCTGAAGCCTTCCTGGAGGCCGGAAACTCATCTAGTCCACGCCTCCTATATTATTTGCCCTTACATTAATCTCTGCTCTTGGGAAGAATGATTCTTAGGCCTCAACATGAACCTGGATTTGCTCAGTGCAATTTGCAGTTCTCCATATAATATAGTCTGCTCTTATAACATTATTCTGAAGCTCAAACTAACAGACCCAGGCCATGGCCTAAGAGGGCACATCTGGCTTTTTTGGAGAATGTGAGCTGGTCTGCCCTCTGTCCAACCATAGGTATACGTCCAAGGCATACACCTGTAGAATCCTAGGGGTGGGAAATGTGTTGTGTGAACATTTCAAAAACTCACTGATTCAAACAACATCACTATTTCTGAAGCTCAGTTTTTTTCTCTTGGTTGGTTTAAACGTTAAACAATTAAATAGATTCAAAACTGCATTCATTTTCACTTCTGCATTTGGGGTTAGAATGAAATAGTATCAATAAGATATTTTTAGTTTGGGGGAGGGGGAGAATGGTTCACACTATTACCATTCTCCTTCTTCTCGTTGTTCTTCTCTAGAACAACCCCTGTGTTACCCAGCACACTTCCAGAATAGGGCATTCTTTTTAACCAAAAGTTATGGCTAGAAGAAAGCAATCAAATCTGGAATACAATCACTTTTTTAAAATAAAAATGTGGTGAATAACATGACACCCAATCTATACTAAGTATAATTTAATGTTTTTTAGTATTCATATGTAATATGAGTTGCAGGAACACTCAACTTTTCAAAGCGATCATGAGTTAAATTTGCGTTTTGGATAGGAGGAGGCACCAATTAACAGAGTTCTGGTAATAGAATATTAGATAGTAGCACTCTCTCGTACTGCTGCTGGGTGGACTTCACAACAGCCAGAGAACAGAGTTGCCAGCAGGAAATGGAGAAACCAGACACCAGGTAAATTATTCAAGGTACGCAGGTGACTAGCAAGCTGCCTGACTCAGGCATGAGTTTCCCAGCTCCAAGCAGCCCTTTCATAACATCTAAGCTATGCTAACTCTGAAAAGAATGGTATTGTCTGTCTTTATTCCTCCCTATGAAAAACCAGAAACAATAAGCGACCCAGGCTTCCAGACTCTACTTTAAATCACATTTGTTAGTGCAGGACAGCAATCCCACATGACGTCAGGCGAGGCGAAGAAACCGCCCTGAGCCCTGCTGGGGTGGAGAACCACGGCCCTTAGCCCATGACCAAGGAAGAGGGCCCCACCTGCCTTGTTTGTGGCACCTTGTTTGCTACAGATTAGATCAGGTCCCACAAAAATGGTAGGACACAGGCTAGCCCTCACCTGGGACATTTAAACACAAGTGTTTTACCTCATTTCCATCATTACTTCACCTCCACTGAAACTTAGAGGTGCAGTTTTAGGATTTCCACTTACAAGTGGCTTATTATTTTTAATTGATTAAAAGAATTAGACAGAGGGCCTTCTGTTTTGGAATAGCTCAACGCAAGAAAGGAAAGACTCATCTCCCCGAAGAGGCAGATCTGGTCCCCAGGCCACAGAAGTTGCTGTACTGAATGATTTCTCCTATTGGACTTCACATGTCCTCCCTGGGTCAGGACATAGCTCCTCCCCAGCTGCCAGGCCTGTGGTGCCCTGTTACCTTAGGCCCCTGGTATTCTGAGCGGCGGCCAGCCCGGCCACACACAGCTGAAGCCAGCTGCCAGCCGCTTTCTGTTTCTGTGGCTGCCGAGATTCCTGTCCACAGCTGTGACCACTCATTCATTCAGCAAAACGTGCTGAACCGTTACTATGTGGTAGGCAGGGGCCCAGATGTTCCCTGGGTCACCAATCACTTCGGGGTAAGAAATGCCTTCTTACTACTTTCCCCACCCCATGGGCTTCAGGACCAGAGAAAACTAGGTTGGAACCCGAGCCCCATCATTCACAAACTGTCCTGCCCTCTTGAGCCTCAGCTCCTCTGCATGTGAAGAAGGCAACATAAATGTGCCGCAGTATAAAATGATGTCATACATAAATTAGTCAGCCCAGTGCCTGGACCAGTTTCCTAACTGCAGCACTACGGACACTTTGGAAGGGGGAATCCTTGCTGTGGGGGCTATCTCGCTTATTGTAAGGTACTGAGCAGCATCCCCGGCCTGGACCCACTAGAGGCCGGTAGCACCTCCAATTGTGACAACCACAAAATGTTTGCAGACATCACCAAATGACCTTTGAGGGACAAAATTCTCCTGGTTGAAAACCATTATGTGAAAATGAAAATAGTAATACCTGCCATTACTATCATCATCTGTTGAGAAAGAGCTCACTTCCAGCATGCCATTGAAAATGCAAATTCAAAAAAAAATTTTTTTTAATTAAAAAAAAATGCAAATTCTACTTCAAAGGAGAAAAGCAGGTGGGATCCAGAAACGTTAAGGAACTGAACCTTACCCTTACAATGATCCGTTCAGAGATGTGGGCAGACAATAGATAGAACTGGTCTTGGTGAGCAGCATACAATCCAACCACCAACATGAAGTATCTAATTCAGAAACAGCAGATCAACACATCAGGAAACAGAGACATAATTTGTGCCATCAAATACCACCCAACACTTAACAGTGAATTTATCTAGATAGGTTTACGTATTTAAAGATCTTCTATTCTGTTCTAAGTTGCCCCTCCTGTGAAATGAAAGAGCAGTTGATTCACTCCATATTGTTCTGGGTCCACCCTCTGCCGGGTCGGAGGTATTTGTGAGCTGTTCTGGAAGCCCCACAGCACAGCACTGCTCACAAGCAGATGCACCACAGGCGGCCACCTAAGAAGTCCCTTTGCCCAGAGCCGCCCAAGCTACGTACCCTATCCCAGCAGGGCCTGCCCAGCCACACTGGATCCTTCCCACCCTGTCTGCTCCAGTCAAAGACCTCGACCCTCCCCTCTAATTACTCCCAGTGCAATTTTCATCAATGTTACTTCGATTATTTCTTCATATGTAACACTGACGAGGCATTTTTAAGATCAGATCATTTCTTGAAAGCCAAAATAAAACTATCTCTATGAGAGAAGCTTTGGCTTTAAGCACTGCAGGCAAAAACCTTGCCACCTTCCTCTGTAACTCCACAGATTCTCTAATCCTTAAAGAATAAGAGTTCTCCCCCATGTTGAAAGTAAAACAGTAATAGTAATATTTGTTATTTTCATTATAATCATTAGCCATCATCTGAGTCCTCAGAATGTGTCATACACTGGGCTACGCAGTTTATCTACAGGATCTCATTTAGAACCCCAGAACAACCCTACTGGAGAAGGATATAGACATTGCCCCATTTTACAGAATGGGTTAAGTTACATGCTCGAGGTCACCCAGCTAGCATATGGCGGTATCAAATTTCAAATTCAAGTCTTTCCAACTCCAACACTTATGTTCTAAAACCAGTGTGCCCAAATTTGAGTATGCATCCAAGTCACCTGGAGGATTTGTTAAAATACAAATTACTGGGCCCCACCCCAGAGTTTTTGCTTCAGTAGGTCTTTGGTGAGGCCTAAGAGATTGCACCTCTAACAAGTGTCCAGGTGACATCATCTCTGCTAGCCTGGGACCACACTATGAGAACCACAGGTTTAAATCATTAATGCAAGTTCACTTCCTTTTTTAACCAAAAAAGGCGATCGCAGAGCTCCAGGACCCAGGGCTTTGTACTGGTGACAAGCACACAGGTTCGAGCAGGGCGGTCTGACGGTCCTCAGCCTTTGGACAACAGTGAGGCATAAACGTGTGGTCACTCCAGAGAATCAGGGAGGGAATCAAGGCAGATCTGGGGCTGGACAGGAGAGCAGGCACTGTAGGGGGTGAGGATGGACAAGGAAAGACGCCTACGGGAAAATGAGCTGCGTTAATAAACAGGAAGAGTCTGAGGAGGGGGAAAGGGGCCACGGGCGGCCTGGTTTGCAGCCTGGTGGGACCAAGAGGAATCTGAGGGGTCTCTGGAGGGCACCGGCTAGTCAGATGGAGTCCCTGGCCACCGCGGACGCCAGTACCTCTGGTCAGGATTTGGTTTTCCCTTCTTTCTCATGTTATTCGCTGTTGTCTCAGTGAAGTGCAACCGACCCAGGGTCACTTTGGTGACCTGGTCGGCCAGCAAGTCGACTCTAAAACAGACAGCAGAAATACCAAGACACTGTGAGACAATGCAGACTCTGATCAACTCTAACTCGTTCTAAGATTCTCAGGTGTGTTCAGCCCCTCCATCCCCCACCCCCCCACGGAGGACAGTTTATTCCATGCACCAATTTTTAATAAACTCTCCACAACACGGTCAGGAATGGCTGCCAGGGGATAACTCTTGAAGGGTGAGATCTGCTCTTTCAGCAGAAGCTCGAGCCCAGACTTCCTGCCTCATAAGGGCATGTGCTCCCCACACCTCATATGGGTTCTCTTAACTCCACAACGGGGAGAAAAGACTTCGCATTTGTGCCTCTGCCGATGTTGCTAGAGCACTTGCCTCCTGACAAGCCATGTCTCTAAGTTGCGCATGAATTCCTTTGCATCCCCTTCACATATTTGCCCCCTCCTGGCCTGGCTCCTATGGAAGGCCACACCCAGCCCGCCCCGGCCAGGGAGGACCAGATGCACCAGGCAAGCTCAGTGCTGTGTGTACATGTGGTCTGTTTGGGATTCTCTCTCCCTCTGCCCCTCCCCCCTGCACTCTCTCTCTCTCTCTCTCTCTCTCTCATGAATAAATAAATCTTTAAAAAAATAATAATGATGACTTAAAATGGAGCTTTTTACAAGAATTTGCTTGAAATTATTTCAATGCATTTTACCTACTTTGTTTTTGTTGATAAGCATGTATTCAGAATATTAGCATATTACTAATGTAGTTTCTGCAGTGGGATTCATTTTATTTTTTTTTTATTTTTTAATTGAAGTATAGTCGACATATAATGTTACAGTAGTTTCAGGTGTATGACATAGAGATTCATCAACTCTACGCTCACCACAAGGGCAGCTCCCATCTGTCACCACACAGCATCATTACAATACCATTGACTCTGTTCCCCGTGCTGTACCTTTCATCCCTGTGGCTTATTCATTCTATAACTGGAAGCGTCTACCTCCCACTCCCCTGTACCCATTTTACCCCTGCCCCAACCCGTCCTCTCTGGCAACCATCAATTTGTTCTCTACATTAATAGGTCTGTTTCTGCTTTTTTGGTGTGTGTATTTATTTGTTCATCTGTTTTGTTTTTTAAATTCCACATATAAGTGAAATCATATGGTCAACGGGATTCATTTTTAATAAAATAAATTAGGTAACAGGTCTTTCTCCTAATACATTCACAAAGGAATTCAGAAAAGAAATTCTTACTTAACAGGATTGAAAATCTTTTTGCTTCTATCTGCTTGGGATTGCTCAATAGCAATTATTTGATTGGTGGCTTCTACCTGTGTGGAACAACAAAAAGTAAGTTAGCTACCAAATACATAAGTTAATTTGTTAATAAACACTGTTCATTATTAAATAACGTTCAGGCACTTTAAAAGTTTTCCAAGGCATCATGATAGGCACTGGGCAGGAGGAACAAGTCACTGAAAAGATGTATAAGACAATGACCCCAACCTTAAGGAGTATGTTATTGGTGAGAAAAGAAACAAATACGTGTAAAACTAAACAATGAAAACACAAGACAACAGAAAACTGCAGGTGAGCAGGGAATATGGCATGAGCTCGTAGGTGATTAAAGCATCGGGAGCAAAACACAGGAGCAAGGCAGCTCCAAGGGTACATGCATCTATCCATCCATTTAATCATTCATTCCAGAGACACGTGCTGAGCACCTGCACCTGCTCGGCACCTGCCACTGCCCAAGGCATGAGAGATGAGAAGTGGACAAAATTAACAGAAACCCCAGCCCTTGCAGAGCTAATATTCTAATAAGAAGAAATAACAATACACAATGAAAATAAATAAAATACGGAGAATGGCATTTTTTTCAGTACTTGCTACAAAACTCTTCTTGCTCTGAATGAACAGTGGCAAGGGTGTGGTGAGATCTGCCCTGTCATATATGGCTTGTGGATAATAGCAAAATGACAATTTTTCTGAAAAGCAGCTGGGCAACATACATCAAGCGTTTTAATTATGTTCATGCCTTTGATATATAAATTCTTCTGGAATGTATCCTCATGCAAAGACAGATATACATGGATGTTTACTGAAGTTTATTAACAATAAAAAATTGAAAATAAGCAAAACTTATAATAATGCAGGAATATGGTACATTTATCCAATAGAAACTATGTCATCTTTGTAAACAATATTTTATAGGGTCTTTAATAATATCATGTTATTTTCATAATATACTATTAACAATATGAGATTAATTTTAATAAAAGAAAAAAATTAAGACTACCAAAAGGTGGATCCCAAATATGAATGAGTTTTTTCTCTTCTTTATAGTTTTCTACTGTATTCCAAAATATTCACAATGGATTCATATTACTTCCATAATCAGAAAAATATGTTTTGTTGTTTGTTTATTTGTTTGTTTGTTATCTGTGTTTGGTTTTGGTTTGGTTTGGTTTGGTTTGGCTTAAGAGCTCAGTTTGGAGCAAGAGCAGCTGAGGTATCAAGGTACCAAGCCCTATTTTGGGAGACTCACTGCCTAAGCTCAGGTTAATAATCAGAATAAAATATGGGTGCTCCTCCCCCTAAATGCTGGATCTGAGGTAATAAGTTAACAAATCCTTGTTGACCACTCAGAAGTCATCCTACCTGCATTCTAAACTCAGCTCTCTCATGTACTTATCTTGGATGAACTGTCTAACTTTACCGTGACTCAGTCTCCCCTCTGTTTAATGGCTCCTTGGCTTTTTTAGGTCAGAGACCTATTTGAGAATTTGGCAAAAACTACGAATCTACTGCATATGAAAATGCACCAGCATCAAAAAGAATAAAATATTACAGTTAGTAAAAGAAGTGCAAGATTTATATAGTGAAAACTATCAAAATGTAGTTTGAAGTGATGCTGTACCAGTTTCTGAGCCAGTTTCAGGCTTAAGAAATTGGCAGCTCCCGCTTCGTATGTCTTGGAACATTTGTTCTTAGAACCTATCCACCATGCCGTGAGGAAGCACAACCTATCCCACAGAGCGGGACCTCTCATGAAGAAGAGCCAAGGCCTCCCAGCCACAGTCTCATTTGAGCTCCTGGCCAATGGCCAGCCCAAACTGGACAGGCATATACATGAGCCATCTTGGAAACTGGATCCAGGCCCAGCTGAGCTGCCCCAGCTGATGACTCCTGAAGAGACATGAACTGTGAGAGCCAACCCCTAACCAACCTGCACATTTGTGACCCAAATAGATGATTGTCATTATTTTAAGTTGCTAAGTTTGGGGGGTAGTTTGTTATGCAGCAACAGATACCTGGAACACTTAATAAATGTTGGCTTAATTAAATTGAGCTCAATAAAAGACTTACCTTAACCCCAAAAGCTTTCAAGTAAAACATTTCTATTGGCTTTAGGCCCATTTGGGTTTTGACAAATTTTGGACTTCCCCGAACTTGGATATGGATGGTTATCTGAAAATGGTTCTTCTTTTGGCAAACAAAAGCTTCATCTGCTGGTGAAAAATTAAATCCTTTGTCTGTGATAACTCGATAGCCTATATCAGGTCTATAAAAAGAGGAATCAAGAAACCAATTTAACAAACATTTTCTACACATTTTCTTCCATTAACAATACTAATAGTATAAACATTTCAAGAAAATACACTGTGGAAAGTGACTTTTGCTATATTTAATCAATTCTGTGGATTTTTGCTGAGGAAGTGTGCTATTTCAAAACACAGATGGCTCTCTCACAGCATTTTATCTTCTCACAAGGAAGAAGCACAATTCTTGCCAAATGGAAGCATTGTCTCTTCGGCTTCCCTTTCCCTTTGTGCTTTCTAGAATTCTAATTTGACTCCACCATACAACAGAAAGATGTAGTCTAGAAGTTGAGAAGTCACTGCATTACTCAGACCTATGAAATAGCTGGGATAAAATTCGTCTTTTTCTTCCTTTAAAAAAAAAAAGGCTCTAAATGTCATCAGCAACAGCACATTCAAATAGTCCCTCAGATGAGTGAATATTCAGCCTACTCGTGGTTAGAAGAAAAAAGCAGGCTGGTCAAAATTACCAGGAATAGCTTTAAACCAGATTAACTAGAGCCAGTCAGAATACTGATTGAAAACCCATTTTCACCAGAGTTTGGTCATTTCCTTTTTATCCTCCTGATCTGATTATAGCACTGAAAACCTACTATGCTGGTTACTTCTGCTAAGAACAGAGTAGTGGGGTGGCTAATCAGACCCTTGCTTTATTTATCCTATCAAATTCGTTCAATATCAAGGCTTTGTGTATCACATATTTAATTAAATACCTTTAAATATTAATAAAACTAAAACACCTTACATGTGTAACATTACTGAGTAGAGAAGAGAATATAGAAGGTGAAACTTTTTTAGTGAGTTTTTCCCAAACATGTTGTAGATATGGAACATGATTTTTAATTCACCAAGATTCCTAAATGTGGATTTTTCCTCAGGAAAGAAGCTTCTCCTCAGGACCGGAAGCAGAGGAAGGCAGGACTTACTGTGTGTGGTTCTGTGCTTCCTGGGATCTCAATTTGGATGGCTGCCATTATAACGAACAACACTACGTTTCTAAATTTTCCTCTAATTCCAGAGACAGAAAATATGAATGAGTCTCTTGGAGAAAAGAGTGTTCATGTTCTTTGCAATTTAAGCACATTCCCAATGGATCAAGTCACTGGGTCATTACTCCCAAGTAGCTGACTTGTCAAAGCCTCCACAATCATGGTGCCTGCCAGCACCAAAGTCAAGACCATTCACTGAATGAAGGATTTGATAAAGACCACATGTCTTATGCCATCTGGAAACTTCATATTGACTCACGTTTCTAGAACTAATCTTCTAATTTACTCATTTAAAGTCTAGATGAATGGAATTGTATAGATTTTACTGCAGAGGGTAATAAGAACTGTCTTGATGGAGAAAAAAGGAAATATCTTTTTGTGATCTTCATGTTTCACTATCAAAAACTCTGAAGGAAGGAGGTAAGGTTTACAGATCAGCATTAGCCTGAAATTTAGAGACAGCTAGAAGCAGAAACAGAATCAACGAACAACTATTATGCAGTTGAAGATTATTCTGAATCTTAAACACCAATCTCTGGTTATAGAAATCTGTTTACCTAAAAATAGCAATTCTGTTTTTGATATCAAAAGTTATACATAAAGTCAACTAAACTGGCTTTTTAAAAGCTCTTTTAACACAAATTTTCAGTATCACTCAGAAAAAAAAAGTTTTTGATAAATTTTCAACCCCCTAACTTTATTGCTTTTAGGTAATTTAAGGAAACAATATTTTTGTGACAAATTAGACATAATAATCTGAGACAAGTGATTTTCTGTCTCAATGATATGAGTAGTGAAATCAAGACAACCTAAAGTCTAATGTAGATTAACATTGTCTTTTTCTTACACTTAAGAAAAGTGAATTATGTCTAAGCATTCAAAATAAATCTGCCTCTATACCTTTAAGCTGATACCATCCATGTTCTCCTTTTTTTCCAGATCAGTGGAGCTTAGATTGGCATTCAAATAAACTTTAAAAAAATCTACTCAAGTAAAAAGAAGGATAAGTTGCCTCAAAAACTTGATCAAGGGTTTCATACCTGGGTACTCATATTTAAGATAGCATATATGGACTACTCCCCAAAAGATAATCAAATGAAGGCTAAGACTCAAAACCAAGACCAGTGGACCCTTCCTTTCTTTTCCTAATTGAACACAGTGGCAAATACACAAAGTTGTCACATTTCAATGAGACAATTAGTAATTTGCTTCATTCTGGTTCCCATTCAACACACCAACTCCCAAAGTCTGTTTAAGTCCTTAGAATTTGTTTTAAGGAAAAGATTTCTTCCTTCTAGTTCAACCAGCATGAAAGTCCTAGTGATAAGTTTTGCTCTTAAAGAAGCTATATTTGAATTTGGAAAATACCATGGAAGGCCCTCAAGTTTGTGGATCAACATTTCTCATTTCATATTATATTTATTGCTTGAAAGTCCTATTCTTTAACCATTAACATTTTTTAGATTTTTCAAGAAGGTATTTATAATCTTGAAAATTCTAGAAGACTTAGGTAGGTAAATTATACTCTAAGGAATAAAGAGAAGGCTCTGAGCAATAATACGTAAGTCCACATTGATTTCTTGAAACTATAATATCATAAGATTAGGATGAAAATTTTCCAGTTTAAAGATATTTTGAGTGGTTTCATTTCAGTCTCTAAATTCAAAGCCACCACCAGCTAGGATGGTTGCAGTATGTGTTGACAATGAGCTTGACAATACTGATTCACAGCATAGATATTAGGGGAGGGGGGATGTCACCAGCTAGCAATTTAATGTGGCCCCCAAAACAGTATTCTGCGGAATTTTAAATTAACTGCAGGATTAAATGTTACTGATTTGGGAAATCCCCATTTTCCAGCTCGTAGTTTGAACTGGGTCTATGGTCTCAGAAAGATTCACTCTCCCCTCTGTCATTTAGTGGGTAAATTGTAATGAGTCAGAATTACAGTCTGGATTCCAAAAGGCCAGAAACCCATGTCCCAACTATTCATTAGTTGGAATGCGAAACATAAGGAGTAAGATACACTTCCTCATGGACCCATCCTATTTGATCAGGGGTGGCTTCAAAGCCCAAATCCTTGGATTTAGTCTTGGGAGTTAACCTGGCCTTTCTTCCCTCACTCCCCAGTACACCACCAGGGGGCTCTGGGACACTTACAGTTTCTCATAATGACCAGTGAATAAACTGTGCCAAGGCACGCTTTGGTATGGCTGCCACTTCAGAGAAGGAGAACACTGGTTGACAGGCGTCATGTTCTGCCCCTCACTGTCGTAGTCTTGCACTTCGCTGCTGCAACTCCTACTTGTCACTGCAAAGAAATCGGTGTGTTAGATCCTTCTTCCAAGGCTGTTTTTCCTAGACTCACAGACAGTTGCATGGAGCAACTGAACTGGCCACGTATGACGTCCTCAGTAGCGTCTCCCCACTTCCAGTCAATGTGTTTCCAGTGAAGTCCACTCCAGCCAGAGGAGGGCACGGGGACCCAGGCTGGATCAGTTCAAGCACAGCATTCGCTACTCGCATCAACAATTGCATCAGGTTGACTCACGGCCCAATCCAATCCAAGCAGAGTGAATCTCAGCACCTCAGGGGACACGGGTTCAAAGATGCCGACTCTCTGCCTCGAGCTTTAAACCCGTGAGATACATCCCCAAGGGTTGCTGGCACCACTTGGGGACATGATGGAAAAGCCTGTCTGGAAATGAAGCCTGCACAGCAGAAGGCAGAGTTGAGGATGAAGGGCACTCCATTCTGATGGCATGATTTGAGTTCTGGGATCCAATTCTAAACTCTTGGGTGACAGGAGCCAATAAATCCTCCAATTTTGTTTTTTTTGGTTTGTTTGCTTGCTTGCTTTTTGCTTAAGGCAGTTTGAGGTTTTGGGGTTTGGGGGGTTTTGTCCTTTGTTTCTTTGTTTTTGTTTAATTGCAACTAATACATTCTAATCTGTTACAGGTCCCTCGTGGCACTAGCTTTCTGAACTTAGATGAGCTATTTATTCACTTAGTGTTACTTCCCTCAACTGCAAAATAGAAATTAAAACAGATGTCTTGCCCATCTTGCAACGTTATACAAGCAGAGAGATTATCATAGTACAAGTGAAAGCACTTTCCGAAGCTAACGCCAAGATAAAGCAGCCGAAAATGTCGTAAGTATGTAGTACTGACTATATGAAATTGCTACTTTTCTGTGTTAAAATAACAGCAATTTCACATGCGCAAGCTACTATTTTTGCATAATCCTTGCAAATTATCTTAATTTGAGTAGGCCTCCAAACCCTATGATTCAACCTCGGATAATCTTTATGTAAATTCTATTGGTACGTTTTCTGTTTCTCTTTTCTTTTAACTCCCTGACGTCAGGAGTGAAAGGAAAATGGTGGGTGTTCACAAGATCAGGAGCGGGCAGAGAGCAGCAACACAGAGATATGAGGTGAGCTCCTGGAGAGCGGCACTTAGCCCACAGCTTGGAAACTGCAGGGTTTTCTTTCACTCGTCTAACTTCCTTTCTCTATACTTCCACTGAGGACTTCCTCAAATGAATAAATAACGGAGCTGCTTCGGATTGTCTTTGATCTCAAATGTCAAAGAAAATGTGTTTACCTTGGGGTATCCCTATTACATGTCACCTAAGCAAAACATCTATTTTTCCAGTTTTTGTAAACAACCATTTTGAAAAGATTTCTCAAAATCATGAAAAGCTTTTTCCCAGCTTAGAATACAGGAGGTCAGCAATGCAAGGGCCTCTCCATGCTGTCACTCCTCCAGAAGTTACCAGACCTAGAAACTTCTCAAAACAAACAAACAAACACCTTCCATGGTTCTCCCGCTTATACCAAATTCAGAGAAAGGAAGAAACCAGTTCTCCCATTTTTCCTTCCTCTGTCCTCCCGTGGAGAGAGGGTAAAGGAAGCTCAAGAGCTTGGGGTTTGGAATCAATGGGCCTGGGCTTGAGTCCCAGCTCGATGCTTACTAGCTATACAATCCAGGGAAATGGTTTCCGGTCTCGGGGCTTCAGTTTCTTCATCTACAAAATGGGAGTAACAGTATGAAACCTCCCGGGGATGGTGAAGGGATTCAACAAGTTACATCTATAAGTGCTTGGCACAGTGTCTGTCACCAGGAAGGGTTTAAACAATGGCATGTTTCATTAACATTGGTGGCACTGTCATCACATGGACTAGCGTCAGCTCAGGTGATGCAGTTTTGTCTAAGAAGCCTTGCGAATACTTCTGTGCTTGGCCTCCATGGTAACGCTCTCTGATGTGAAATAACTAACACCAAGTGCCTGAGTGAATGTCAGCTCACTTGGGCCCTTTCCCACTCACGCATGGTGGCAAGGTCAAGGATAAGAGCAAGTCCTGCTTTTTCCCATTATAGCAGCAAAGGGGTGGGGCAGCCACTCCAACAGGACTGACATAGCCATGGCCTCCCTGGGAGCTGGAGATCAGCTGGTGAGACCCGGAGACCACAGGTCCACGCTGAAATTCCAGGCACAAGCCTGAGCCCAATACTGGGACCTATTACTAGTCACACTAATAATAACATCTACTACTCCTGTGTACTTTCTTATTTTATTTTTTTAAAAGATTTTATTTATTTATTTATTTGAGAGAGAAAGAGATCGGGAGAGCATAGACGGAGAGTGAGAAGGAGAAGCAACCTCCCCACTGAGCAGAGAGCCTGATATGGGACTTGATCCCAGGACCCTAGGATCATCTGAAAGCAGACTCTTTACCAAATGAGTCACCCAGGCACCCTCCTGTGTGGACCTCCCCAAGTGCACCAAGACACTTGACAGTTTCTCATCAACTCTTCAAGGTAAGGATGCCTTTTTTTTTTTTTCAATAAACTTTCTTTACTGAAGTATAATATACATAAAGAAGAATACACATTTCATTAGTACACAACTTGATACTTTCTAATAAAATGAATTATACTGGGTAACTATCACTGGGCCAAGAAATAGGACATGTCCACCACTCTAGAAGACACCCTCATGCCCTCTTCCAGCTACTACTTTCTCCTGCCCAAGACAAATCACTATTCTAAAATCTAATACCATAGAGGAGTTTATAGAAGTGGAATTATATGATATGTATTCTTGTATGTTAGCTTCTTTTCCCCAACATTATGTTTATGGGATTCCCTCATTACTGTTGCAAATGGCAGTCATTTCCTCATTTCCATTACTGTAGGAATATATAATTTATCCTGCCTTTGATGGTCATTTGGGTTATTTTCAGTTTGTGGTTATTATAAGTAACACTGCTATGGATATTTCTGTGCGTGTCTTTTAGTGGGTGTATGTACACATTTCTGCTAGGCATGGTCCCAGCAGTGGAATTACTGGGTATAGGATATGCATTAGTCGATGCAACCAAACTGATTATAGAGAGGTTATGAGGTCAGGATTCCTAATGTCATTTAACAAATGTGGAAATTGGGGCTCAACCACCTGAAATAACTTGCCCAGTGTCATAGCTATTAAGTGGAAGAGACGGGGTTCAAACCATCCTCTTCCCTTCATGCTACACTGAGGATGTCTTGAGAACATGTAGCAAAAGAGGAATAGAAGTGTGAAGGCAGGAAACTGACCAAGTTCCCACCTTTTGGAAAAACTCATAGCTTTCATTTTATTGTCTTTAAAAATATTCTTTTATACATTACTTTTTAAAAAATCTTAGAAATGGGTGAAGTAGAAATTATGATTCTCATTTGATAATCAAGAAAAGTCACTCTCGGGGTGCCTTGGTGATGCAGTTGGTTAAGCATCTGACTCTCGGTTTCAGCTCAGGTGGTGACCTCAGGGTCCTGAGATCCAGCCACTCAGCATGGTTTCTGCTTGTCCCCCTCCCTCCCCTTCTGCGCACCACCCACTCCGTGCTCTCTCTCTCTCTCTCTCAATTTCTCTCATATAAATAAATAAATCTTAAAAAAAAAAAAAAAAAGCCAATCTCAGAAAGTCCCTAGTTGCTGAGGAGATGAGACAAATACTTTTTCTGACTTTACAGTGTGAACTCAGCCAGTGCACCTCTCCCGGGGGCCAAAGACCACAACTCTGGGGCTGAAAAAACCCTTTTATTTTTGAGGTTCAAACCATATGAGTCCATGAACCCTCTGATATTTGGGGTTCAGATCAGATGGAAGCAGGAACGCTCTCATACATGGGGTCTAGACCATGTGGGGCTGGAAACAGCCAGCAGGAGTCTGCCCACCAGCTATTTTCTCTCTAAGCAAGATTTTACATCTGCCCACAGCAACCCAGTGATTCTACATTGTGAGCCTATAAATGGGAATCTTGGAACCTGTGGACAAAGTGAACTGCTTGGGAGAAGGTCACCAGAAAAGCCTTCCTGATTGATGTAGAACCTCTCCTCCCATCAAAATCCCTGCCCAATAAGACTAGCATAAGCTCCTCCTTCCTCCTCCCATGTACCATTTCCCCAGGACCTTTGTAAAAACCCTTGGCCTCTGCCACATCAAATATGACTTCTCTACTAGAAAACTGCTGAAAATATAAACTATAAAGAAAACATAGCATTTGGATTTTTGCCTCCCCAACCCCCCACCGCCACCCCCCCAGCCCTGGGAAGGTGTTCATTTACATTCTGGAACCATTGTCTGGAGCCAATTATTTTTAGTCAGATTTTCAGTGACCTTCGTCCGAATAGGACTTAAGCAAGGGATTCAAGATTTCCTATCTGTTGAGACATTTCAGTTACTCTACCATGACTTTCTCTGGAGATGGTGAAAAAATCAATGTCCTCTCCAGAGACAGGCAGCAGAAAATCATCACAGGATGGAGCTTAACCCTGAAATGGCCAAGAGGATTTGAGCAGCAATCTGGTTTGATGAGGAAATGCTTGGAAGGTTTGGGTGGCTTGCCCAGTTCTCTCAGTGGGCTGGTGCATCTGTGGGAGAGCGAACAGATGGTTCCCTCGTCTGGCTAGGAATTTACTCAGCCTTTTGTGTTTGAGAATCACATAGAAGCTGCAGGCTAGATGTAAGGATTCTTGAAGAAATTAGAGTACGCTCGCATAGGAAGCTGGATGGTGAGCTCTACATTATCCAGAAAGGAGACTTTAATTAGCATTTTCTGTTTCAAGGGTTGAATAAGAAAAAAACCAAGCAACTGTTGGCCAGGGTGGATCCATGCAAAAGAAAAGGAGGCAGTGAGAGGTTTGGTTCATGCGAGGGCTGGATGCCTGGATGCACTTCCACCACAGCACTCCCAGGGGGCGGCACGTGTGGGCCTTGGCTGAAGGACCTTCCAGCCCATGCTGGAGCTGCGGCCAGACATCCCTGAAAGGACCAGCAGGCTCCACAGGCAAGCACAGAGGACCAGCTCTAATCGCGAGGCTGTGAAAGACAAGGCAGCAACTCAAGCAGGCAAGGAAGCCACCCGCATCCTTTCAGGGCAGTAGAAAGCCCTGGAGTTTGGGGACAATAGTGGGAAGGGAGCTCCAAAACAGAAATCTTGAACGTCCTGCCAGCTGATGCAGGGTAATAAATGAGATGTACCCTGAATCTGGGCTGCTATTCACACTGCCTACATCTGATTATTTACAGCAGCTAATAGAGGAGGCATGGAGTATTATCCTTTTGCCTAGTAAGTGCCATAGCATTTATTCTGAAAGTTCAAGGCTGCAGACTCCAAAACCCCAATTTGTTCACAACTTGAAGAGGTCTCTAAGCTCAAAACATGATGTGTCACCTGTTACATAAGACCAAAAATAAGGTAGTCTGACCCCTTGGGCATTATATGATTCTGCTGAAAGACTTCTAAAATGATCTTACAAAGTCTCAAAGATCTACTTGGAACCTGCTAACTTGAAGCGACTGCTAGGGGAGCTCAACTCTCTACCTTTCCGTTCCACTGGAGAAATCCTCCAAAGTCTGCTTCCATGAGCCGGCAGCCTGAGTAGCACTGGGAGCTTGTTAGCAGTGCAGAACTGCAGGCCCCATCTCAGGCTTACTGAATCAGAACCTGCATTTGACCTAGATCCCTATTTTATCTGTGTGCACCCTCAAGTTGAGAAGGATTGCAACAGACAAAGCAATAGCACAACAGCAGGCTCTTGAACGTGCTGCCATGCTGCAAGCTTCCACTGGCCTGGAGCCTGTGTCCTCGGAGACACATTGCCCCTAAAATCGAAAGGACCGGCATTTCATCTCCACCAGCGAGAGAGAGAGAGAGAGAGAGAGAATGACGTCTCTTCCTAGGAGCATCTGCATGACCCCACCTAAGACTGCATGAAACAATATGTCAAGAGGAAAGAAATAAACTCCCAGGGCTTACCCTTGCCCATCTATGAAAGTGAAAATAATTTTGTAGGGCTACTACAAGGCTGGTCAAAATCCCTGACTTAATGGTGAAAGCAGTGACTGGCCCCAGGTTGGCTCACTTGGTCTGGAGTGATGGGCCCACATGTGACAGTCCCCGGAGTCCTCCAGCGTCTGTGTGCACTTCCTCTTCTTGGTTGGTGGCAATGAGGCTCTAGAATCAAGAACCCAAAATGAAGTTAGGAGTTTTTGCTCTCCATGTTACATTAAATCAGATTCAGTTTCCCAGGTCTCTGCTCTCGGCCTTCTTAAGACTTATTGCTGTTGGTTGAGACTCCTTGAGGCCTACTAGTCTGCAATACTACTAGGTTGTACATGAGTGGACAGGACAAGCTCCTATTCCATGAGCCCTACTGGTCTGAAACTTAGCTTTCCAATATCCAATAGATCTGAGATTCACCTACTTGAAAAATAAACTGACAATATTTCCAAAGGCAGAAGACTCACTGAGACAGAGAAGATATGAACTTAAAATATAGTATATACATATATAAAATAGAAGTATATAAAATATGTATACATTTTACACCTGAAATTTTTTTCACATGGAATTTTACCACAATTTTTGAGGACCTTTAATCTTTCTGCCATTCTTTAGATTCAGAAGGAGGAATGAAAGAGAAGAGGAGAAGAGGAAGGAAAACAGAAAAAAAGAAGAATATTAATGCTTAATCAACAAGTATTCTTCTGAGAGCTCATTCACAAATTACTTGCATATTCTAGCTGAGGCTGCAAATGCAAACAGTGCTTTCTCCATCACTCAGAATGTCCCCATATATTTCTGACATTTTAACTTTCCATTGAATGAGGACTTTGGGTTTAGTGAGCTTTTAATTCAAAGACCGTCTAGAGCCGAGAGCACTGGGGCCTTGCCGTGTCGGATATATGTCTCAACACCGCCATCTCCTGGACAGAACGCCACTGTTCATGCTTTACCGGCACCACGGGGGGTGCGGGCTGCTCTGGGGTCTTTCATAACTAAATATCTTGCCCTTTACCCAGGGCTGTGGCACAGAGACTGCTGATGGTAAGGACGGCTTATCCCCAGATGGGAGGACACGCATCGGTCCGGGGGGGTCGTAAGATGCCTGGTGTCTGGGTAGCAGTTGCGAAAGCTGTCGTGGCTGTGGGCAGAGCCCCTCATTTCACACGAGCTCTGTGGCAGGTGTGCAGGGAGCGTCCCGGGAGCAGCTGCCGAGTGGAGAAAAGTAGCAGGAGTCCTCCCGGCTGCGGGTCTCACGGCCGGGCAGCATGCACCTGCGGGAACACACAGGTGAGAAGGGCTCTTTCTGACCAGCCAGTGTCCAAGAAGAGGGGCACGGCAGGGTGTGCGGCAGGCAGAGTGCACTCACCTTTGATCTGTGGAGGAGAACAGGAGTCTGATGCCGAATAGGGTGGAGTATCTGGGAGCTGCTGCTGCCTGAGGATTAGAGACATACATTGCTTTTGTTGGGACCTGTTCCGTCATTATAGCTTTGTCACAAATGGGAGACTGCTGTGGGTACAACACACACAGTGCACCATGGGGGCCAAGACCACCAGATCAAGCCTAGTGTTGTGTGTCAAGTAAATAGGCTTTGAGGCAGACCAAACTGGGTTTGGGGCCTGGCTCTTCCACTTCCTAGCTGTGTATCCATGAACAAGACTTCACTCTCTCCAGGCCTCCGTCTCCTCACCTACAATATGGGAGTAACCATCATGCCTTCCTCCTAGCATCATTGTGAGAATTAAATGAGATACTGTGTATAAAACCCATAAAATAATGCCCCCAGAGTGCAAGCTCAGTTATAGTTTATATACATACACATAAACATGTATATAGTTTATTATAGTTTAATTAAAAGCATTGTTGCTTCTTAACGTTTTCAAAGCACTTACACCAGAGAGATGGTTGTGCACACTGTTTGGGCTAAAGCCTTATAAAATGTCACCACCAAAGCAACGGTTTTCCATCTGTACACTGGGAAATCCCAAAGCTCTTGGAATGAGCTCAGTGGTTTTACAAAAGAAAAAATTTAAATGCCTGGGGGAAAAAATTCATAATTTTTCCTGTTTTATATATTGAGGTGCAAGTAAAATTTCATTTAAGAAAAAATGAGTACCACTAAAAAAGTGTGAAATTTTCTGTTCCAAAAAACCTGCTCCTTATGGCTCGGAAACTCCATGATTCTAAGGCATTCATTAGCACTACCACCCTCTACTTGATTCTCCTGCTGGAGAGTAAGCGATCATGTTTTTCTTGATTGATTATGATTTTAACCTCATATAATGAAAAGTCTTTTTTTATTGTTTACTAGAAAAGTTAGGTTTTCTCCTCAAATTGGCCCTTTATAATTCATTCACTCTTTATGAATAAAGGAAGAGAAAACCTTCCTCCAACAATGCCACCTTCCTCCAAAAACACCACCAAAAATGAAAGTAAAGGAATAAAGAGGCATAAAAGGACATAGAGTACATGTGCAGAGCACACAACAGACTATATTTTAATAACACTGTGGCAGACAGAAGTAGGATGGATGGTAACTGAATTAACAGAATGGAAAAAGCAAAAACAAGACTGCCTGGAGATGGCAGAAGCGACACAGCCAATAAGAAACTATCCAATTTTAATACAATTCCCGAAAAGCCCAAGACATTGGAGTCACCAGGAACCTCTGAATCCAGGAGTAAGGTGGAGCTGAAAACAAAAGACTCAACTGATCTGATTAAGGAGGGGCGCCTGGGTGGCTCAGTCAGTTAAGCGTCTGCCTTCAGCTCAGGTCATGATCCCAGGGGCCTGGTATCGAGTCCCGCATCAGGCTCCCTGCTCTGCGGGAAGCCCGCTTCTCCCTCTCCCATTCCCCCTGCTTGTGTTCCCTCTCACGCTCTCTGTCAAATAAATAAACAAAATCTTTAAAAAAAAAAAAAAAAGAAAGAAAGAAAGTCTGATTAAGGAACAGTTAGACCTTTAGATTAGCTTCCTCAACCTGTACAACCCTACAACTACCTCCATCACCCCAACGGAAGTTAGAAAGGTTTACTCTCTGGAGAAACAGATTCCAGGGAGATGTAAAGCTACTGAGCTAAAAATGGAAGGATTCATTAGAAGTCCAAATGCTGAACCCCGAGGCCCTTCCTCAATTTGACTTTGCAGGCATCCAAGCAGATTTCCTACAGTTAGAAATTGGAAGATTGTTCCCCAGAAAAATTGAATGTCCTCAAGGGGAAAAATAAGATTTTGAAGTTACCCCCTAAAATGGCCAATCCTTGCTTAATCACTCTATGATGAGACTCATCCTCTGAGAATAATGGTTTGCACACAGAACATCTTAAACAGGAACAAAAGATGAAGGACCAGATATTTCCAGAAACCTTGAACATTAAAGACAAAGAACAAACAACTAGATAAAGAAGGGATGCAAAAAAACCCCACAAAGAGCTCCTCTGCTTCTGATATCACTGGTAAGCTCCTACCAGATTTGACATTTTCATACTGTGAACTCTGCAAAATTAAAAAAAAAAAAATCTGCCTAAAAATACTGGAAAGTGGACAAAAACAAGAAGGTTCTGGGGGGACACTGAAACTTGGATGAAGGTATTAGCATAAGGTGAGTTACCTGTTTACAAATTTTAGCCTCAGGGCCAGTTGAAAGCAGAACCACAAAACAGCTAAAACTCCAATAGAAACACACAAACTTTCTGACCTGAAGAACCAGAGAACAGAGTTTGGGACAAACAGCTGCTTAAAGTGAAAGGGGAATCTTGGGAAAAAGATATTCAGAGAGGGGAACCCTACATTCTGTGTAAAAACTCAGGCCAAGAGTCTGACTCCCGAGCCATCAATGTATATGGGGCTGACTGCACACAGTCCAACCAAAAAAAAAAAAAACCCCTCAAAAAACCCAAAAAACAAAAAAGCAAGATGAACAAACAAACAAAACTGAAATAAAATTTGAGCTACTGCCCAAGAGACAGAGTTTATAATTTGAGTTTAAGGAAAGTAACTGCCTGGTAAAACAGAAGTATATATATTCTTCAGAGAAAAGTAAAAAAAAATCCAGACATTCACAATGTCCAGAATACAACTAAGGATTACTCAACAAATGAAGAAGCAGGAAAATATGGCCTACCCTTGAGGAAAAGAACAATTAGTGGACACCAACCCAGAGATGATCCAGATATTGGGTTAGTAGATAAATCTAGATTTTAGCTGCAGCTATTATAAAAACAGCTGTTGTAACTAAGCCTAATGGAGTAGAGGATAATGTGTTTGGAAAGAATAAAAAATACAAAATCTCAGCAAAAAATAGAAACTAAAAAAGAACTTAATGGAAATTCTAGAACTGAAAAAAAAATTAGAAATGAAAATAAAAATAGAAAATGAAAAAATCACTGGGTGGTGTAACAGAACTTGAAGACAAATCAATAGGTATAATCCAGTCTAAAGAACAGAGAGGGAAAAAAGAATATAAAAAGAGGGAGAGAAAGAGAGATTTGTGAACCGTGGAGAGGATGTAACAGAAAAATAATTAAAGATATAATGACCAAAACCTTCCCAAATTTAGTAAAAGACATAAATTTATAGGTTCAAGAAGCTCAGCATATCCTAAGTAAGATAAATATAGAGAAAATCACACCTAGGTCATTAGAGTCAAATCAGCAAAAATAAAGAAAAATTTTCAAACTAACCAAAGAAAAACAACATATTACATGTAAGATAATAGTGGTTCAAATGACCAATGACTTCTCATCAAAATCTCCAGAGGTAAGAAGACAGTGCAACAATATCTTTAAAGTGCTAGTGAAAATCAAAACTGACAATCTATAATTTCATATCTGATGAAGATATCTTTAAGAATAAAAGCAAAATAAAGACATTGTCAGATTTAAAAAAATTTTAAGTGAAACCATAAACAGACATGCACAATAAGAAATATTAAAGACATTATTTAGGCTAAATGGAAATGATATCAGAGGGAAACTTGAAACTTTAGGAAGGAATGTAGAGAATAAAAAATTGTATATATCTGAATGCAAATTGGGTTTTTTCTTAATTTCTTTAAAATACATAGGACTGTTTAAAGCAAAAAATGTGAAATTATCTTGTAGCATTTATAATGTATGAAGGTGTAATATCTATGACAGCTATAGCACAGAGGGAGTGGGGGATAAAATAGAATTATACAACTGAAGGTTTCTACATTTTACATAAAGCATACAATATTAATTCATTAAATCTAAGTAGACTGTAAAAAGTTAAATGATGCAAAGAGGTACAGCTAAAGTCAGTAGATAAAATGGAATTCTAAAATTATTCAAATAATACAAAATAAAGTAAAAAGGAGTTACAAAGAAGAAATAGGATAAAAAGAAGACAAATAATATAATGGCAGATCAATGATTACATTAAATGTTAATGGACTAAAACTCCAATAAAAGGCAGAGATTGTAAGAATGGATTTTTAAAAATAAGACCAACTATACATTGCCTGCAAGAAACACTTTATATATAAAGACTCAGATAAGTTGAAAACTAATGGAGAAAAAAGGTATTAGCAGGCAGAAGTGATTTCATGAATAATAGGTAAAATAGGGCGCCTGGGTGGCTCAGTCATCAAGCGTCTGCCTTTGGCTCGGGTCATGATCCCAGGGTCCTGGGATCGAACCCCGCATCGGGCTCCCTGCTCCGTGGGAGGCCTGCTTCTCCCTCTCCTACTCCCCCTGCTTGTGTTCCCTCTCTCACTCTCTCTCTCTCTCTGTCAAATAAATAAATAAAATCTTAAAAAAAAAATAGGTAAAATAGACTTCAAAATAAAGAGTATTACTAAAAATAAAGAGGCTCATTCCATAGTAATAACAGTCCTTTCATTAAGAAGGCATAGCAATCATGATTGTTTATATATCAAATAACAGAACTTCAAGATACATGAAGCAGAACTGACAGAATTAAAAGGAGAAATAAATAATTGTATGGTCCTAGTTGGAGATTTTAACATCCCTCTTTCATCAATTGATAGAACAAAATAGGGAGTACAAATTGATAGAATAAAAAAGTCAGTAACGACAAAGATCACCTGAGAAATTAAGAAGAAAAGGAACTGATGTGTTTTAATACTGAGAAGAATTTTGCAGTTCCCTTCAGAGAATTTGAGGGAAGAATTAATGACAGTTACATTCAAAGCCAAGAAAATCATGAAAAGAAGGCTATGGTTCAAGAAAAACAATAAGATCAAGAAAGAAAATATAATCATAATAAATTGTATGAGAATACATAATGATAATAATGTAAGCCCTGGATATTGACCTAAGCAAAAATTTTTCTAGAACTTTATGATATTGGGAGGCTGGTGCTAGAAGTGGGTGTCAGATGTAGTTTAAGAAAGTTAAATCCTCCCTAAAGATGATATTAAGTTCTTAAAATAGATAAAGTAGGAAGAGCATAAAACACCATTTAGATATAAAGTGGTAGAAATATCTAAAATAGTTGAAAAGTATCTGCCTCTGGGAGAGGCAAACTGAGGAACATGGGGAAGACTGAGGCAGAGGATTGCTGGTTTTCATTATAAGCCATACACACACAGTACCATTTGACTTCTTAAATTCTGCATAAGTATCACTTCTATAGATCTACAAATTAAATTTTGTGATTGACTCTGTGATCTTACAATTCCACATTCAAGATTCTAGGCAGTTATTTACCTTTACATTAGTGGCACCACTGGAATTCAGTAATGTTAATAAAATCTAAAAATCACAAGTAAATTATCAACTCACTTGAGAAATATGGCATGGCATATTGTATACAGGAATGCATGCATGGAGAATCAAAGGTCCCTTTGTGGAGTGGCAGCAACATGTAGTGATGGTTTAAAAATGAAGATTTTGAAAAAATTTTTAAAGATTTATTTATTTTAGAGAGAGTGCATGAGCAGGGGGAAGGGCAAAGGGAGAGGAAGAGAAATCCTCAAGCAGACTTCCTGCTGAGCACAGAACCCAATGCAGGGCTTGATCCCAGGACCCTGAGATCATGACCTGAGCCAAAATCAGGAGTCAGATGCTTAACTGACTGAACCACCCAGGCATCCCAAGATTTTGAAATTTTTAATGCTTTCCTTGCAGTTTACTCTCCTTTGCAAAACTCACCACACCTACTCCTTTATTTTATTGAATTCCATGCTCACTGCATTTTCTAGTATTGAGAGATATTTTGCAGTTCTTTTCAGAGAATTTGAAGGAAGAATAAGTGAGAGCTACCTTTGAAACTGAGCAAATTGTTAAGGCAATAATTAACTTTAAGAAAAACACTGTTGTTTGGGACTGTTTATGAGCAGCTAATCTCCTCATCACTCACAATCACATCAGGAATCCCAGTCATGCATATTAGACTGTTTTTGGTCTTCGTGCTCTGAATTTGCCTATTATGCCAAAGGGATTTCCATGAAGTAGACCTGGAAAGTAACAGAACCATGGGTCACTCCTTGAGTGGCCATCTGTCTCTCCCTTCTGTAGGAAATAGTTGTAATAATCAACAGAGTCTTAGCTACTGATAAAAAATGAATAATTTGCCTTCTAAACCTCCTCCTCTCAGATATATAACTTGTTACTGTGTTTGGGAGGATAAATGGATAAATATGGTCTCCTGGGGGTTGAATGCCATGCAACCAAAAGAGGGAATGCTAAATAGACTCTTCTTTCCAGCTGGTTAAGTTATATGTATATCCATGACAGCTGCATGCTATGCCCAAAGCAGCCAATATTTCTTTCAGATAGTATTCAGGCTTGACCAAGTTGTTGTTGAGTGCCTACTACATGCTCATGACTATACTAGGCACTGTGTAGGACATACAGTATTAAGACATGGACTTCATGTGAATACCCAACTGCGACTACTCACAATTCAACAGTCCAATCCCGAGTTTTCTTTGATGACTCCCCCAGTGCCTTCATACACCAATTGTGCCTTCTCTAAAGCTCTATTGCACAGTGAGCTCAACTTAGCACAGTGCTTGGTATAGAGTTGGTACTTAATAAATATGAATTACTGCTTTTTTTATACTACATATGGCCATAAGTATGTTATATATATAAATTCATATATTAAAAGATGGCTTTCCTGACCATCCAATCTAAAATAATAGCCTTCCCCCACCCCTCTTCCTACTCCCTTACTTTATGTTTATTTTTCTTCATCTTACTGAATGACTTTATACTATATGCCATTGTCTTTCTCTTCCCACTAGAGCGGCATGACAGCAATGGAGTACCAAGAGTAGAGGGATGGGAGCGTCTCACCCCAGCAGCAGGCAATAAGGAAATGCATTGTCTGTTGGGAATTTAAAAACAATACTTACACCTACAAAAAGTCAGTGTGCTTTTATTCTCACCATGCACCACCAACTCAGAGAAAAATGCTTGGGTCAGGGCAGGCTGCTTCCCACCACACTGCCCTTGGTAAACTACTAGCAGGGATTTCATCTGTTTTGTTCACTGTTTTACTCCCTCTCCCAATTATAGACATAGTTGTTATTGAAAATAATTTCTCCAATTTTTCATGTATGTGATTTATCCCTCCCGCATGGTCATTTACATTAAGAACATATCTTAATACTGTGTTGTGTGTGTCCTGCACAGTGTCCCAGTGGTGAGCATGTTGTAGACACACAATAAATACTTGATCAAGCTTGGTTAGGGTTTGTACCCACCACCTGGAAGTTGGGGTGAGAAAGGGCCTTGGCAGAAACGTTGTCAGTGGATAACATAGCCCAAGAAAATAATTTCATGACAGGGCAGAGGAAGCAAGATGCCACCCCACCCCTCCAGTCCTTTATTGGCAAACTGCAAGGACCCTGAGCTTCCCACCACCACTCCTCTCTGTTGCTTTAGAAATAGATAAACCTTTGAACCTACCCTGGTCCAAGCACCGAGCTCACCCTTTTCATGTGTTATCTCATCTGATCTCAACCACCATCATGGGGAAAGGTACTACTATTGTCCCTATTCCACAGGCAATGGAACTAAGGCTTGAGGAGGTTACATAACTTAACCAAGATTATTCATCTGGCAACTAGTTAAGCTGAAATCAAGTGGTCTACCACCAGAGTTAATGCTCTAAAACACATGATGATTTAAACACAGACTCTCCTAATCATATTAATTACTATAGGTAATTTTCCACAAATATCTTTAGAACCAAGATGTCGCCAATAATGTTTCAGCCCAGGATTCTGTTTAGCCTTCCTCCTACTACATCAGTTTGAACCCAGAAGCCAAACTGGTCAATGAACTCACACAGCCTTTAACAAGCTCTTCTCGCAGAACTACGCATGTTACCTCACCCCTTTCACAACACCACAGTAAAGAGCTTATCAGCCCCACCCCATTGATGGCAGACTAAAGCGTGCAGCTGGTCATTGACTCCTAGCCCATTTTGATGTCCAACCCCAATAAGCTAAGTCCTAAGTAAAACCCAGAATAAGCTCCACTATTAGAAAGAAATAAAATAAAACCTGC
Source organism: Halichoerus grypus (assembly GCF_964656455.1). Taxonomy (NCBI): domain Eukaryota; kingdom Metazoa; phylum Chordata; class Mammalia; order Carnivora; family Phocidae; genus Halichoerus; species Halichoerus grypus. The sequence goes on along the minus strand of NC_135717.1, from coordinate 132,837,821 downwards.
AGTTGATTCCTCATGGACCTAATGTGTCTTTAAGGTCTGCCTCCTGTGAAGTCACCCATTCAGACTTGTGAATAGGTGTCACCTCAGTGCCCTCATCTAGTTCCCTCTTACTCCATAGGTAGGACCCCAAGGCCAGCCTAAAACTCAATATGATATGACCTTCACTGAGACACTTACTCAAACCAAACCAAATTATTTGGTTTGGAACGTAGGAGGTGATGGGGAAGGAGGCATGTTTGTGAGACCTAACGCAGGGCTTCTCAATCTATAATGTGCATGAGCATTCCATGGAGATCTTATTAAAAATGCAGAGTCTAATTCAGCTTTTCTGGGGGGAAGGTCTGAGATGCTACATTTCTAGCTCCCAAGTCAGGTGAGTGCTGCTCCCTGACACACATTTAGAGTAAAAAAGGAAGGAGGTGAACCTCTGGGCATTTTTGAAGGAAACAAAGCCTGTTTTTAAGATTCACTAGTCTCACAAAGAAACGGAAAAATGTTCCATGCTCATGGATTGGAAGAACAAATATTGTGAAGATGTCAATGCTACCTAGAGCAATCTACACATTCAATGCAATCCCCATCAAAATACCATCAACTTTTTTCAAAGAAATGGAACAAATAATCCTAAAATTTGTAGGGAACCAGAAAAGACCCCGAATAGCCAGAGGAATGTTGAAAAAGAAAAGCAAAGCTGGTGGTATCACAATTCCGGACTTCCAGCTCTATTACTAAGCTGTCATCATCAAGACAGTATGGTACTGGCACAAAAACAGACACATAGATCAATGGAACCGAATAGAGAGCCCAGAAATGGACCCTCAACTTTATGGTCAACTAATCTTTGACAAAGCAGGAAAGAATGTCCAATGGAAAAAAGACAGTCTCTTCAACAAATTGGACAGCCACATGCAGCAGAATGAAACTGGACCATTTCCTTACACCACACACAAAAATAGACTCAAAATGGTTGAGAGACCTAAATGTTAGACAGGAGTCCATCAAAATCCTAAAGGAGAACACAGGCAGCAACCTCTTTGACCTCAGCCACAGCAACTTCTTCCTAGAAACATTGCCAAAGGCAAGGGAAGCAAGGGCAAAAATGAACTATTGGGACTTTATCAAGATAAAAAGCTTTTGCACAGCAAAAGAAACAGTCAACAAAACCAAAACACAACCGACAGAATGGGAGAAGATATTTGCAAATGACATATCAGATAAAGGGCTAGTATCCAAAATCTATAAAGAACTTATCAAACTCAACACCCAAAGAACAAAGAATCCAATCAAGAAATGGGCAGAAGACATGAACAGACATTTTTCCAAAGAAGACATCCAAATGGCCAACAGACACATGAAAAAGTGCTCAATATCGCTCAGCATCAGGGAAATCCAAATCAAAACCTCAATGAGATACCACCTCACACCAGTCAGAATGGCTAAAATTAACAAGTCAGGAAATGACAGATGTTGGCGGGGATGCGGAGAAAGGGGAACCTTCCTACACTGTTGGTGGGAATGCAAGCTGGTGCAACCACTCTGGAAAACAGTATGGAGGTTCCTCAAAAAGTTGAAAATAGAGCTACCATACGATCCAGCAATTGCACTACTGGGTATTTACCCCAAAGATACAAATGTAGGGATCCGAAGGGGTACGTGCACCCTGATGTTTATAGCAGCAATGTCCACAATAGCCAAACTGTGGAAAGAACCAAGATGTCCAACAACAGATGAGTGGATAAAGAAGATGTGGTGTATATATATACAATGGAATATTATGCAGCCATCAAAAGGAATGAGATCTTGCCATTTGCAATGACGTGGATAGAACTGGAGGGTGTTATGCTGAGCGAAATAAGTCAATCAGAGAAAGACATGTATCATATGACCTCACTGATATGAGGAATTCTTAATCTCAGGAAACAAACTGAGGGTTGCTGGAGTGGAGGAGGGTAGGAGGGATGGGGTGGCTGGGTGATAGACATTGGGGAGGGTATGTGCTATGGTGAGCACTGTGAATTGTGTAAGACTGTTGAATCACAGATCTGTATCTCTGAAACAAATAATGCAATATATGTTAAGAAAAAAAAAAAGAAGAAGACGATAGCAGGAGGGGAAGAATGAAGGGGGGGAGTCGGAGGGGGAGACGAACCATGAGAGACGATGGACTCTGAAAAACAAACTGAGGGTTCTAGAAGGGAGGGGGGTGGGGGGATGGGTTAGCCTGGTGATGGGTATTAAAGAGGGCATGTTCTGCATGGAGCACTGGGTGTTTTGCACAAACAATGAATCATGGAACACTACATCAAAAACTAACGATGTAATGTATGGTGATTAACATAACAATAAAAAATTTTTTAAAAAATGAAATGAAGTACTCAAAAAAAAAAGATTCACTAGTCTCTTTTCTGGAGTCTTCCTTTTATAGACACACACACACACACACACTCTTCTTGTCCTTTTTCCCTGCAACCTCCAGGGTTCTATGCTATCCCCTAAATATCTAGCGCCCCTCCCTTCAAGCAGCTCTCCATACCTAGACATTTCCCAGTGTGTCCACCAGAGCTTACCTGTGTACCTAGTAGGTAACTGGCTGGCTAATCTAGGGAAATCAGAGGATTTCAGCCTGCTTCTCCCGGGCAGACAGCTGCCCTGGACTCTGCCACACAAGGAAACAAAGGGTTAAGGGCAATATTCAGAAATTTTCACGTGCTGACACGACTGCCCTTAGCTCAACATACCAATTAGATTCACACAGAAAGATGAGAAAGTCCTGAGGGGCGTATCCAATGCTCATGCATGGGTACCTGCCTCCCAAAAGGGGTCAAAAGCCAAATAAATTTGAGAAACACTGTATACCATTTCTCTTCTCCAGTTGCATATTAGCATAACAAAGGCTCTGAAAAGTCCTGCAGTAAAGTTCATTTAGCTTTGTTGAAGCCAGTGACTCATAAGCTTATTTACTCATCATGGAACTTTTCTTTTTCCCCCATAGCATCTCATGGGACCAATTTTCCACTGAGCATCTAGGGGCATCTGTTTTACAGGGCCAATAATTCCATTTTTTAATATGTTTGAAAATCTCCCTATGAGATTCAAACTGGGTCTCATCATTTTTGCAGCCTCGTGGTCTCTTAGATCGTTTTGGCAAAGAGTTGTTACTGACATTTTTTAAAAGCATAATTCATAGGCAATACAGTAGATGGGAAGTGACTCAAGATTGGTCATAAACTTAGGTTTGAATCCTAGCTCTGCTACTTATTAGCTGTGAGCCCAGGCAAGAAAACCTACATCTCAGGGCTGTTAAGAGGAATGCAACTAACCTACAAAAAGAGCCAGGTGTTTAGAAATAGTCAACACTTGGAGTCTTTGAATAGGTTGTACAGATGTAATGATCACTGAGCCAGCTGAACAGCCTCATGGTCGGGGATGGACCGGAGCTCTTTCCACTTGTTCTTGCTCAGACTTTTATTTCAGCCTCACTTAACTGCATGCACCTGAGCGGTTTTTATCAAGCAATGACAGGTTATCTGATTACTGGACTGTTCTTCAATGGGCATGAATACTGACAATCTTTGCAAACTATGGCTCAGACCCATCCTGAGTCACATCTTTTGTCAGATAATTTTAGATGCGTTAAATGTATTTCCCTGAGGTTCACATTGCTCCCAAATATCACCTAATTAATCTAAAAGCTGCATAGAGAAGAAAGGTCATGTGTAGAGCCAGGCACATTTGGATCCCAGCTTTGCCACTTATTGACCTGTGGAGAGTTACTTACTCTCTTTGCACCTCCATATTTACAAAATATAGATAATATTGTGTCTGCTTGGCAAATTTGTTCAGAGAATGAAATGTGTAAAATCAAATATGTAATTAAATAAATGAACGTGTAAAAAATGCAAAGAACATTGCCCAACACTTAGTAAGTGCTCAACAATATTAACTCCCTCCTCTACCTCTCTTACACCCAACCACCCCTAAAGGTAGAGAATGAATCCAGTTGGGCAAACCAATAGTGATAGCCTATAAGGAGATAATTCTGGTCCTATAGGAAAGACCATTATTATCATGGAAGCTACGATCATATGGCAGATTTCAGACTTCCCAGATAAGAAGACAAGTTCTTTGAATAAGGCTTTTGTTCACTTCTCCCCACCAAACAACTAAAGTTCTTTCTTCTACTTATAAAAGTGATCCATATGATTAAGCAGAACCCTGGTACAATCCGCTATACCTTCTCTTAAGGAGCAGTTACAAAGAAGAGAGACTAGACAATTTCTGGCAGATTGTTTTCAGGCCAGAGATGTAAGGATACATACCGCCCACTCTTTCCTCAGGAATTCACACCCATGGTTTGGATGGAGTGAAGGGGAATGTGAGGGAAGGCATGGGGCAATTAGTGTCTGAGTTCAGCCCACACAGCGCCTAGAGCAGAAGAGCCAGCTCAGAGTGTGGCCTCACACATTTGGCCACCCACTAGCTGTGTGTGTGTTTGTGTTTAACTAACTTTCAAAATGTTGAGCTTCCCTTCATCCTGTGGTCATTCAGCAAGGAGGTTCTTGTCAGCAAAGAGCAGCAAGGGCCAGGTACCAGAGATATCCACAGATAGGTTTCCTCATTACTGAGATTCAGGTCCAGTTTCACTCTTTCATGGGGGAGAGGGGGGAGGGCATTTACAGGTATACCAAAATAGGCTCAATAACAAAATGGAGATGACAGAGAAAGGTCAGTGAACTTGAAGACAGATCAATAGAAATTATCCAATGGGAACAACAGAGAGAAAGAAGATTGAAAAAAATCAGCTGAGACTCAGGAACCTATGTACAGTATCAAAGGTCTAGCATTTGTATCACTGGAGCCCTAAAAAGAGGTAAGAAAGACATTGGTACAGAAAAATAAATGTGAAGAAATAATAGCTGAAAACTTTCCAGATGTACTGAAAATTTTTAATTTACAAATTCAAAAACAATATAATCCCAAACAATATAATCTCAAAGAAAACTATGCTTAGCGGTGCCTGGGTGGCTCAGTTGGTTGGGTGTCTGACTCTTGATTTTGGCTCAGGTCATGATCTCGGGGTCATGGGGTCAAGCCCCAAGTTGGGTGCCATGCTCAGGGCAGAGTCCGCTTGTCCCTCTTCCACCCCCTCTGCCCCGCCCCCTGGCTCATGCATCTCTCTCTCTCAAATAAACATATAAAATCTTAAAAAAAAAAAAAAGGCATAGAGTTTGGGACATACAACAGTCTCAATTTGCAGATGACATCATTGTAAACATAGAAAATCCCCAAAAATCTATTTAAAAAGCTCTCAGAACTAATAAATGACTTCATTAAGATTGTAGGACCCAAGCTTAATTTATAAACATCATACTATTTTTATATGTTGGCAATGAATAATTGGAACCTAAAACTTTGGGGGGAAAATTATTATTTACAATAGCTCAAAGAGAAACATGAAATATTTAGATATAAGTCTAACAAAATTTGTGCAGCATTTACATGCTGAAATCTATATAACACTGAGGAAAGAAATCAAAGAAGGCCTAAACAAATGGAGAGATATACCATGTTGATGGATTGGAAGATTCAATTTTGTTAAGATATCAGTTCTCCACATATAGATCTCTGGACTTAACACAATCCTAATCAAAATCCCAGCATGATTGTATAGATATCAACAAGCTAATTCTAATATTTATATGGGAAATCAAAGGAACTAGAATAGCCAAAACAGTTTTGAAAAAGACAAATTTGGAGCACTTACACTATATGATTTCAAGACTTATAATAAAAGCACAATAATCAAGATAGTGTAGTATTGGCAAAATGATAGGCACATAGATCAATGGAACAGTCTAGAGTCTAGATATAGATCTACACAAATACGGTCAACTGATTTTTTACTACAGTGTAAAAGTAATTTAATTTAATTTAATAATCTTTCTAGGCTATTCAACAAATAAATCCAGAATAATTGGACATCCATACACAAAGAAATTAATCTCAACCTATATCTCAAACTTTATAAAAAAAATTAATTCAAAATGGATCATAGGCCTAAATGTAAAGTGCAAGACTCTAAAACTTTTAGAAGAAAACAGAAGAAAATTTTGGGAAGCTTAGATTGGGCAATATCTATATTTCTTAGATATAAAGCATAAACCATGTAGGAAAAAGATAAGTTGGACATCATCAAAATTTTAAACTTTTGTTCTGGGAAAGATACTGTTAAAAGAATGAAAACTTAAGTTACAGACTGGGAGAAAATATTCACAAATCACATATCTAACAAAGTTCTTATATCCAGAATATTAAACAATTCTCTAAACTCAAAGGTAAGAAAACTCCACAATGGGCAAAAAATTTGAACAGAACCTATACCAAAGAAAATGTATAAATAGCAAACAAGCACACAAAATGATACTCAACATCATTAGTCATTAGGAAAATGCAAGTTAAAACACAATGAGATACAATGGCTTTTTATTATAGAATGGCTATAATAAAAATTTTCTAAACTGATAATACCAAGAACCAGCAATGAAGAGAAGCAATTGAATGTCTTATACACTGCTAGTGGTAATGGAAAATGGTATGGCTGCTCTAGAAAATTTGGCAATTTCTATAAAGTTAAGCTTATACTCAAAATATCATCCAGCAGACTTCATTCTAAATATTACCCTCAGATCCTCATGGGGAAAAACAGAGCTTTTCCTCTATGGTCAGGAACAAGACAGGAAAGCCCACTCTCACCATTACTATTTAACATAGTATTAGAAGTCTTAGCCTCAGCAATCAGACAACAAAAAGAAATAAAAGGCATCCAAATCGGCAAGGAAGAAGCCAAACTGTCAATATTTGCAGATGATATGATACTCTATGCAGAAAACCTGAAAGACTCCAACAAAAAATTGCTAGGACTAATACATGAATTCAGCAAAGTTGTAGGATATAAAATCAACATAGAGAAATCTGTTGCATTTCTATATACAAATAATGAAGCAGCAAAAAAGAAATCAAGAAATCGATCCCATTTACAATCTCACCAGAAACAATAAGATACCTAGGAATAAACCTAACCAAAGAGGTAAAAGATCTGTACTCTGAAAACTATAGACCACTTATGAAAGAAATTGAAGAGGACACAAAGAAATGGAAAAACATTCCATGCTCATGGATTAGAAAAACAAACGTTGTTAAAATGTCTACACTACCCAAAACAATCTACACATTTAATGCAAACCCTATCAAAATAACACCAGCATTTTTCACAGAGCTAGAACAAACAATACTAAAATCTGTATGGAACCACAAAAGACCCTGAATAGCCAAAGCAATCCTGAAAAAGAAAAGCAAAGCTGGAGACATCAGGATTCCGGACTTCAAGCTCTATTACAAAGCTGTAGTCATCAAGACAGTATGGCACTGGCACAAAAACAGACACATAGATTAATGAAACAGAATAGAAAATCCCAGAAATTGACCCATAACTATATGATTAACTAATCTTCAACAAAGCAGGAAAGAATACCCAGTGGAAAAAAGACAGTCTCTTCAACAAATGGTGTTGGGAAAATGGGACAGCAACATGCAGAAGAATGAAACTGGATCACTTTCTTACACCATACACAAAAATAAATTCAAAATGGATGAAAGACCTAAATGTGAGACAGGAAACCACCAACTCCTAGAAGAGAACACAGGCAGCAACCTCTTTGACCTCGGCCGTAGCAACTTCTTACTAGACGTGTCTCAGGAGACAAGGGAAACAAAAGCAAAAATGAACCATTGGGACTTCATCAAGATAAAAAACTTCTGCACAGTGAAGGAAACAATCAACAAAACTAAAGGCAGCCTATGAAATAGGAGAAGATATTTACAAATGACATTATTTGATAAAGGGTGGGTATCCAAAATCTATAAAGAACTTATCAAACTTAGCACCCCCAAAATAAATAATACAGTTAAAAAATAGGCAGAAGAGGAGTGTCTGGGTGGTTCAGTCAGTTGAGCTTCTGGCTGTTGGTTTCAGCTCAGGTCATGATCTCATGGGTCATGGAATTGAGCCCTGCATGGGGCTCTGCACTTACCAGGAAGTCTACTTGAAGATTCTGTCCCTCTGCCCCTCCCCCAACTCATGCATGTGCTCTCTCTCTCAAATAAATAAGTCTTTAAAAAAGAATGAAAGAAAAGGAAAGAAGGAAGGAAAGAAGGAAGGAAGGAAGGAAGGAAGAAATGGGCAAAAGACATGAATAGACATTTTTCCAAAGAAGACATCCAGATGGCTAACAGACACATGAAAAGATGCTCAACATCACTCACCATCGGGGAAATGCAAATCAAAACCACAATGAGTTACCATCTCACACCTGTCAGAATGGCTAAAATTAACAGCACAGGAAACAACAGATGTTGGCGAGGATGCAGAGAAAGGGGAACCCTCTTACACTGTTGGTGGGAATGCAAACTGGTGCAGCCACTCTGGAAAACAGTATGGATGTTCCTCAAAAAGTTAAAAATAGAACTACCCTATGACCCAACAATTGCACTACAAGGTATTTACCCAAAGGATACAAAAATACACATTTGAAGGGGCACATGCGCCCCAATGTTTATAGCAGCATTATCAACAATAGCCAAACTATGGAAAGAGCCCAAATGTCCATCAACTGATGAATGGATAAAGAATACATATATATATATATATATATACATATAATCCCGAAAAAGAAAAGCAAAGCTGGAGACATCATGATTCTAGACTTCAAGCTATATGATAAAGCTGTAGTCATCAAGACAGTATGGTACTGGCACAAAAACAGACACATATAATGGAATATTACTCAGCCATCAAAAAGAACGAAATCTTGCCATTTGCAATGATGTGGATGAAGCTAGAGTATATTATGCTAAGTGAAATAAGTCAGTCAGAGAAAGACAAATACCATATGATTTCACTCATATATGGAATTTAGGAAACAAAACAGATGAACATATGGGAAGGGGAAAAAAAGAGCGAGGGAAGCAAACCATAAGAGACTCTAAAAGATAGAAAAAAAGCTGAAGGTTGATGGAGGGAGGTGGGTGGAGGATGAGCTAAATGGGTAATAAGTATTAAGGAGGGGACTTCCTATGATGAACACTTTTTATGATGTAAGTGATGAATCACTAAATTCTACTCCTGAAACCAATATTACACTATATGTTAAGCAACTAGAATTTAAATAAAAATTTGAATAAATAAATAAATATTACCCTCGGAAATTAAAACTCTTGATCACATAAAAACCTGGGCATTAATATTTATAGAAACTATTCATAATGGCCAAAAACTGGAAATAATCCAAATGTCCTTGAATGGGTAACTAGATAAACAAACTGAATTATAAACATTCAACAGAGTCTTTCTCAGCAATAAAAAGGAATGAACTATTGATCAAAGACTTTATGCTTAGTAAAAGAAGCCATACTAAAAATGTTTTATCCCATAGATTTCATTTATGTGACATTCAAGAAAAGCAAAACTATAGGGACAGAGAACAGACCAGTGGTCACTAGGGGCTGGGGTGGGTGTTTGACCACAAAGGGGAAGCATAAAGGAAGTGTTTCAGGTGAGGGAACTATTGTTTGTGCTGATCATGATAGTAGTTCTACAAGTCTATGAACTTGTCAAAACTCACAAAACTATATACAGGATAAAAATTGAATGTTACTGTATGTAAATTAAAAATAAAAGAAAGCTGGAGTGGCTATGTTAATATCAGAATACGAGAGCAGAAATCAATGAAATACAAAACAGAAAAACAATTAGGAATATACATTTAACCAAAAGCTGGATTTCCAAAGGGTTGAGAAAACTGATAAACCTCTTGCCAGATGGATCAAGAATAAAAAGACACAAATTACTGATATCAAGAACAACAAAAGGATTATCACTATAGGTTCTACAGACATTAAAAATAAAATAAGGGAATATGATGAGCAACTTCATGCCAGTGAATTTGACAACTTAGATGAATAAATTCACCGGAAGACATTAACTGCCTAAGCTGATAACTACCAACAGATAACCTCAATAGCCCGATATCTATTAAAGATATTGAATTGGAAGGGGAGGACCTTCCTATAAAGAAAATTCCAGGCCCAGCAGACTTCACTCAGGAAAACTGCCAGAAGAAACAATACCAACTCCATCCATGCCCTTTTGGAAAACAGAAGAGGAGGGAACACTTTCCAGCTCATTTAATTATTTCATAACTTTTAAAACATCAAATGGAGAGCAGTGCTTTCATTACTTACAAGGCCCCCAGATCGAAATCATTGCCCAAGAATTCCTCCAGCAGACTTGTATCCAGCACCGGGTTCTCCAGAGTGTCACTGGGCCCCTGAGCTGCAAAGGCAAATTAAAAGTCTTGAGATTCATGAAGATTTCAGAATGGCTAGCATCTAAAAACATTGACAGGCCTGCACCCAAGAATTTTAAAGCAACTAAATAGTATACATTTATTGAGAGTGTGATCTTTCTTCCATTCAAATATTCCTTTAGAAATCTCTTTAGATCATGATGTAATGAGCACTGGGTATTATATAACACTGATGAATCACTGACCTCTACCTCTGAAACTAATAATACATTATATGTTAATTAATTGAATTTAAATTTAAAAAAAAAGAACTCTCCTTAGAGGTTACTCTCCTCCAGCAACCTTCCCTGACTGTCTAAGGCTGATTTAGGTGCACTTTTTTATGTGCTTCCATTAACACCCTGTGCTTTACTTTATGCACTATTATAATTGCTTTCCCTTGTGTTTGTTTCTCCATCTAAAGTCTTTAAAGAGCAGGGACCATGTACTTCTTATAGTAGCCACAAGAATCTATGGTATAAAAAAGGCGGCAATAAACATTTGTGGATGGATGCATGGACGGTTGGCTGGATGGTTGGTTGGTTGGTTTGTTGGTTGGACAGATTATTTCCAGTTAAGTTCATCAAGAAGTATCTTGCTTCACATTTTTGTTGGACTTCCCAAAATGTAACACAATATTTTTGTCCTTTTTATTGGTTTAAAAAAATGAAAATACACTTACTGGTTTCTTTCTAATCATAATAAAGATGTTAAAATTTAAAAAGAATAAAAAAGAATATAAAACATAGGAATATATAATAAAGAGGACAAAACAATATTTGTTTGTAGATAACATGATTCTATACCAGCAAACTCAGGAGAAACATTTACAATATCCAAGATATGGAAGCCACTAAGTGTCCATCAGTAGATGAATGGATAAAGAAGATGTGGTGTACACATCTACAAGGGAATATTACTCAGCCATCAGAAAGGATGCGGTCGGGCCACTGGTGACAACATGGATGGACCTAGAGGGTATTATGCTAAGTGAAATAAGTCACACTGAGAAAGACAAATACCATATGGTTTCACCACGTGTGGAACCTAAAATAACCCAAAGGAATAAACAAACAAAAAGAAAAAAATGAAGAAGTTTGTTCTGGTTGCTTGGTGGGATAAGAACAGAAGGGAGATGACTTTGAACGCCACCACAATTGTTCAGGGACATTCGAGGTGGTTTGGATTTCTTACTCTGAGCTAAGCCAAAGGAGAGGCACTTTACCTGACTCATTAATCCTCATAACAGCCCTAGGAAGTAGACACTAATATCCCCAGCTTACAGAGAAGGCAAAGTGATTACACAGGTTAACTAGCTTGCCCAGGGTCTCACAGCTAGTAAGTGATATGCAGGAAAACCAAGCAGGCTGCCCTGATTCTTGAGCATGTGTTCACTCCCCTCCCCACCATCACCGCCCCATTTCATGCTCCAACAACAGGCAAGACTGACTTGTTTCTACTGCTTCTTTGGGCTTTGGTCAAGCTGACTGCTAAGAGAAGCAGGTGGAGGGAAGAATCTGTTTAATTTCCCACTGAAGCCCCTGCTGGTGTCCCATCTGCTTTATACAGCACGTGTGTGTGCGCATACACACACACACACACACACACACACACACACACACACACACACACACACTGCTCCAGGCAAAAACTGGAGGTGGCCCACAGATGCTAAGACCTGATCAATGTATCACTTGCTTTACATCACCCACCCTCCCCCACCACCATCCCCAGGAAGAAATAGGAGATGGTCTACAGCTCCCAGGACCTGCCCCATGTGGCATGTCCAAACACCTTAATGAACAAGGAGAGATGATCCCCGCAGTAGCCAGCTTTCTCAGGGACTCCAAAATCACATCTGTGCCTTCCAGACTCAAAGGAAATTACTCAACAAGATAAATCTGTAGTGTCAGATAAAATTGTTTTCAGGAGGCTTTGCACACACAGGGAAACTCTTAAATGACTGTTAAAATAAATCTCATGCTTTTAAAAATAATCACTTTGCTATAAATGTCTTAAACACTTATTTATTACACAGAAACCTGCAGAGATGGCATTGTTGAGCATCCCACCCCCTGTCAGTGAGGCTTGGTTTCAAGCTTTGATCCTACCCTGTTCTACATTTGGCTTTTGTGGGTGTCAGAGTCCTGCTCAGAACAGGAGAACAGGCAATCCTGGGAGTGCCAGAGAACTACCCCTTTAAATCACTCTCAGAGAGAAAGCCCTTCTTCACCCTAGTTCTCTGCCTCCCCTTCTAAGCTCAGGGAGAGCTGCCACATGGAAACCTGTCCTGCTGCCCTTGGCCAGACAAGAAAAAAGCACATAGTTAGAGGATCAATCCACCAGGAAGGACCAAAGACAAGTCCAAGTTGAATCCACAGGACCTACTAATAGACATACACAGACCTTTGGGGAAAAAGTGCTCCCCAAAGGTGTGAGTAGGGTACATACCACGAGGACCTTCCTTTCATTGCTCTTGCTTCCTCCACCCACCTGCCCATCCACCACCCACCAGTCCTTTTTTGTTACCATCTGATATGCTCTGTTCCCATATCACTTTCCCCAACCCAGATGCCCCCTGTTCCTTCCTTTATCAACTCTCACCTTTTGTCACATAGCATCACTGCCCAGAGTATTCAGACAACAACCAAGATGACAAAATTTGTCTGTTTCAATAACTGTAGGTTTTTAAAAGATTCTAAAAAGCAGCAGTGAGGATCCCCAATGGTTGCCCTTTGGATTTAAACATTAAAATACTTTCCCTCTGAAACACCAGTGTTCATGAGAAATTCGAGCAGAAATGTTCATAAATATCCCAAAGAAGGAGACGGAGGGGTAGAAGAAGAGAAGGCAGAGGAGAGAAGGAGAAGCCAAACACTCTCCTTTTCTCATTTGCTAAGGATATTCTGTCCAACTTCTATAAAGTTGGATTTTAAATCTAATGGTGGTGTTTAGAGCCACTACCAAGTCAGAGTTAGATGAGTAAAGACAACATTTCCAATCATTACTTCACTGACTGTTTCATTCATTCATTCAACATGCACTTAGTATCCACTATGTGTTCAGGAATAAAATCAGAGATGAGTTCACAACCCAGTGAGAGGGACAAGAAAATCAGCTAGAGCAGTATATGGTGTTAAGCATTAGGATGGTTGTAGATAGGAATACTGTGGGACCTTTCAGTTAGGCTGCCCGGGGTGAGGTGGTGGTGGCAAGGACTCCTTGCAGGGGACACTTGAGAAGGAATTTTCAAGGATAAGTAGATGGTTATTAAGAAAAAAACTCTTTTTTTAAGATTTTATTTATTTAACAGAGAGAGACACAGCGAGAGAGGGAACACAAGCCGGGGGGAGTAGCAGAGGGAGAAGCATGCTGCCCGTGGAGCAGGAAGCCCAATGCGGGGCTTGATCCCAGGACCCTGGGATCATGACCTGAGCCAAAGGCAGACGCTCAACCACTGAACCATCCAGGCACCCGAGAAAAATTTCTAAGAACAGAAAAGAGCATGTGCAAATGAATTTAAAAACTCAGCCGCAGGACTCCTTTGGAAATGTGCCAATAGCGTGGCAAGAGCCACGTGAAGAACACATATGAGACTGAGAGCAAGACCTGTTGTGGCCCCCAGTGAGAGCTGGATGCAATTCTGTTTCAACCTACTGAGCAGCTATGTGAAGTGTGTCTGTCTCTCTCCACTGAACTCTAAGCTTCTCTAGGGAAGAGATTGCTTCTTTTTGTACACATCCTAGAACAAGGCCTGGAACCTTGTTAGGCCTAATTATTTAATAAATATTGCATCTGTTGGATAAGTAATAAAATTTGAATGAAAAAATGTGATTATGAATAGTGGAAGGTGTATCTAAAGAAACAAGCAGACATCAGATCATGAAGGTTCATAGGTATCAGGGTAAGGAATTCATCTTGAAAGTTATGGAGACATTGAAACATTTTCATCAGATGGATTACATGATCAGGTTTATAGTTTTGAAAGGTCAAATTGCCTGCTGTTAAGAGATTAGACTGAAGCTAAGCAAGAGCAAAGAAACTAGTCAAGGATACTGCCAACATTAGCCTTCCCTTATTACTCAACACACAATCAAAAGGCACCTGCTATGGACCAGGCAGAGTGCCAAGTGCTAGACACACAAAGACAAAGAAGCTTTAGTAGTCAAGGGTCTTGGTTCTACAATCAGGCCTGGGATCAAATCTGGCTCTAGATTTGTGCCACCAGCTGTGCAACCTTGGGCGAATTATCTAGCCTCTCCGTGCCTCAATTTCCTTATCTGTAAAATGAGTATAATAAGAGCATCAACCTTATAGAGTTAGAGTGAAGACGAAATGAGATAATGCATTTAAGATACTTAGCATAGTTCCCAGCTCAGTAACTACTACCCTTCACCATTACTGCCAGTTTCTGTGCTCAATGAGTTCATAGATCAGTGAGAAAGACTGACATAAACACATACCATTGCATTATGATATGACGACAAAGATGTACACAGGGCATTATGGGTCACTTAAATGACCCAACAGGAGCAAAAGGATACCAGGAAAGCTTCCAGGAACAGGGGTCCATGAGGTTAGAATAGTCAGCAGGGACAGATCCTTGGGTCGTGAAGGGCCATGAAACTCTGATCTAGGGCAGGAAGGTGGAAGAAAGCACAGTGCCCTGGAGCCAGCTCGTACGAGCTTGTGCACATCTCTTCCCAACTCCGTATTTAGTGTCTTCATGTTACAGCTTGAAATTGGCCATAGAGGGAGGATATACACCATGGAAATTGGCAAACACTACACATTGGGAATTTTTTTCCCCAAAGAGTTGGTTGTTGAACATTCACCAGCACACCACTGGATGTGAGTGGTATTTGAGAGGAGAAGCCTACTAGACTCTGTGACTGAATGGAAGGAATCTAGGCAATTCACTAGTTCCTGTTTTGGCGTGGTGATTGGGTGGGAGGTTGTGCTGGTGCCTTGAGAAAAATGAGACAGTCGGGTGAGGAGCCAGAGAAGGAGCTTGGGGATTTCATCTGCTCCGGCCGGTATCATGTCATCCTGTTTTTGCACTGAGACAAAAGGGAGCAGCAGGGCAATGCTCCCAAGAGGAACTCCACCTAATGACCTGGAAGCCTGGGAGTCTCCCCAGTTCTCCCTGTACAGGTAGTCCTACGTTGGTCCAGGAAGAATCTAATCAGTTCTTTAAACCACAGTGAACATGATCCATTGTTGGAAATCGTGACCAAATTAAAAGACTGTCTCTGGACTTTAACATGATATGAATCACCTGAAATTTATGTGCCTGATAATCAAAAGATAAAATGAAAATTAACCTTTATTCAACTTGAGTAAAGAAACAGTTCAAGCACATTGTGTAACAGGATGACAACGCCCACGTATGTTTTCCAGAACTGTCACAGGTGCAAAATTCTAGAAAGGATCACTAAAAACTTGGCTGTTGGACTCTTAAGAACAGCAGAAGACATCTAAGAGCCTGCCTGGGCCCACCAGGCCAGGAACTAGCCGTGTGGATGAACTTCATTTCCTTGCCTGTTCTGGTTCCCAGCTAGCAGATTAGGAGGCTCTGCATGGAAATGTGTCTCTTGACTTCAACTAGACACTTAACAAAATTGCTAATTAATTCATTCAACATTTAATAAATATTTGATGAAGTGCATATGTGCTAGCCACTGGGGATACAATAGTGAGCAACACTCGATCTTACCCTCAAGGGAGGGGAGGGGCACAGAAAAAGAACAGGCAGCCCCAACATAGTGTGGGAAGTTAGGCCCAAGGAGACACCTGGGGGTCTTCCATCTGATTTGAGGGAGGCAGTCAAGGATGGTTATATTTGTCACTGAGCTGGAGGAAGGCAGAGGAAATTATATTAGGATTAGGAGAACTTATACCTGGGAGAACAACTACTCCCCAAAATGCTAACCTGGAGAAAATTCTAAAATTCAGTATAAAATGACTCTGCTCTCCTCCTTGTCAATAATGTTATTTGTGATTTTCGGAAGTATAAAGAAGGCACACTGGCCAAGTATGCAGATGGCCCGAATGATGGAGGCAGGGAGCAATATGTTTTGAAAGAGTCAGGTCTAATCTCAGGCTGACTGGCTTGATGGCTAACTCTGACAAGATGACAGCAGGTTAAGCGTTCAGCTCTACATTGACTTTTTAAATCATATAAAAAGGAGATGGGGAAACTTGGCTTATGAGTGAATAGGTGATACAGACAAAGGTCTTTTAGTTGGGCCATCATGAGGAAGTATCAGGAAGACAAAGAACTAATGTAGAATTATACTAATCATTGAGTACAGAACTAGGGTGGTGAGGTCCCTGTTCCTCTATGCACAGATGCAACCTTGATGACCTGGGCCCCACACCTTCAGAGGAATGTTGACAAATATGGTGTCCAGGGGAGATCCAACAGAGTGGGAAAGAATCACTGGTCAAGCCACATGAGAGATGGTTAATGGATAATAATAATAATAATAATAATAATAATAATAATAATACTTGGTAAATTTGTTGAGCACTTTTTATGTACTCTTTTTATTGTGCTAAGGATTTTACATTTCATTCTCATTTGATCCTCACAATAATTTTATTCTATCAGATGGGTGCTATTATTATCCCCATTTTTCAGAAGAGCAAATATCCTTAGCCTGCTTAAATAACTTATTCAAGTTGTAATAACACAATTGATCTTGCAGGGGCTCAGGTGTTTTCTACTATACCATAATGTATGTGTTCTTGAACAACCTTGCTTTCTGCAAAATCATGCAAAAGAATGAAGGAGAGTAGGGTTGGGGCAAAACACTCAAAAACTAATAAAAACAATAACATTCTTGGTAAAAATGTAAAGGACATATTAAATTATTATTAATATTGTTAGGTGTTTTGGTAAATAGAGGAATTTACCCTTTATAAAAAGGATCATGGAAGGGGTTGCAAAAGAAGAGTTACAGCTGCTGAATTATGAGGACAAGGGGAGAGAGAGGAGAAACTTGATACTTGATTGTGATACCTGATTTAAGTCAATTACATTAGGGCCTACCCTTCCTGAGCTCAAGGACTCTCCTCTCTGAATAGATAAAGCTTCCGCCAGCAGAAAAGAAAGTGGTTGGACCACTACTGGGAAGGCAGCTGATGGTGTCTGCTGTAAACAACTTAAAAATGTAGTAGATCTATGATCATTCAACATTAACGTTATGACAGTTCCAAATGAATGTGTCCAATTTGCTTTTTCACAGACTCAGGAGCCACTCAATGTGGCTGATTGGCTCAACACCTTTGGAGAGCTGCCCTTGTGGCAATTTGCATGGCTTCTCAGTGAATAATCTAAACATTTGCACAGGATTTAAAGTAGGAGGGGAAAATGGTCAGTCTATTGCACCATTTAACCTCGATTTTCATGGAAATAGTTCAATGTCTCATTAGTTGGTTATCAGATTCACACTTCTTTTCCTGACTTGAAATATAAGTTAAGCAAGATCCTCTGGCCTTTCTGGGAGTCTGGGAATCCAGTTTTCCAGGAGTTCTGGAGCCTTACAGCCGAGCTTCCTCCCAACCCTTCAACATGAGCATTAAACTCTCATGCCTTGTGCCCTTTCTCTTCAATAACATATACTAAAGTTAATATATACGGGAATGAACAAAACACAATCAACTGCATGTTAACCAATATTAATTTTTAACTGTGGAAGAGAAATGTGGAAAACAGAAGCTGACAACCTTTCTTTTCAGTGGTATAGGAACACCTCAAGGAATCTCATTTCTTTTATGTTCAAGATGTTGAAGAATTATTGTTCTGCTTTGGTCTATTAGAAACTCTAATTTTGCCAAGGGCCAAAAAAGAGGAAGAGGAAGAAGGAAGAAGGGAAAGGATGAAGAGGAAGGTGTCCCAGAGGAAGGACAGCTAAAGCGGGGCTATCCACCCCCAGGCTTTATAGGTGGCTTGGATACTCTGGAATGTACAGTGTTGAATAATAAATCAATGTCCCCCAGTGGGTGGGTGGACCCCGCATGGCACAAATTCAGCAAAATGTGACATGGAAGCTGCCCCATGCTATGGCTTTCAGGAGAGCCTGTCCTGCCTCAGCAATGCCTTCCTATCCCGCCAAGCCAGGCAGATGGGGAGGGGGCAGCCCAGCAGGGCACTGACTGAGGCCTGAGTCATCAGCCAAGTGTGGGACAAAGACTCATGTCTTCTCGGATGTGAGAAATAAAGGAGGGAAATCCAGCAGACTTGGAGGGAGACTGGGCTTGGGGTTTTTATTGATTGATTGGATAAATATGTTGGAGTGATACCTATGCGCCGGTCCCTGGCTGCTGAGGCTAAAGGAATGAATGAGATATAGTCCCTTCCTTCCAGTTGTCGGTAGGAGGCTGACACAGAAAAAGGCAATACATGCTTTTCGAGGTGAAGTGCAAAGTACTGTGGAAGACACAGAAGCCCTGAGGGAATGATGCCAAAGTGGAGACCTCAAGAGTGAACAGCAATTAGCCAGGTGAACAGGGCAGAGAAGGGTGTTCCAGAAGCAGGGAGCCTCATGTATTGTGAAGGGAAGGAAAAGCATGAGATCCGGAGAACTGCCATCAGGCCAACTTGAGATAATTCTAGTTCTACTGAACTTCTCTGAGCCTGTTTCCTTATCTGGGGGGAGGGGGGTTTTACCACCTTAGAGCATTGGTCACAGACTAAATGTGATGTGTAATCCTTCCGCTGACAGATTCACTCCTAGATCAAACTCTACTCAGGCCCCTCTGAACTTTTCAACAAGGCCTACTTTCATATTTCTGTCTGCATTGTCCAATTTTAGCAAGAATCCTGACAAATCAGTTTAACCAGAATCCCCCATCCTCCATATCTGATCACCCTTGATATCTAGTCAGGTTCCTCATCCCCCCACCTTGCCCCAGGTGATGTCTGGTCACACTAGCCCTCTCTGAGCAAGAATCCTGTTAGGCTGGTCTAGCCAGAATCCCCCCCCTCAGCCTGCTCCTGGGCTATACATTCCCACTTGCCCATGCATATTCCAGAGTTGAGCCCAGTCTCTCTCCCCCATTGCAAAATTCCATCACAGTGGTCACTATACCTGTTTGCTAGCCTCTCCCTTGAATAAAGTCATCCTTACTAGGCTTTAACAAATATCACGGGTTTTATTTCTTCTTTAATACTACTAGTGCTCAGCACATAATGCATTTTCTTGCCCTTTTTATTCCTTCTCTGCTCCTCGTCCCGACCCCCAAACACAGGACTCAGAACAATAAACCAATCGCTGAAGTCAGGGCAGATCAGCTTTATCAAAGCAGGGGGTTAAATGAAGGCCCAAATGATAGGAACTTGCCAGCCCTGTTCTAGAAAGTGGTTGCAGTGAGGTAGCAAGTGGCCAGTTTGTGGGAGATTAACATAGTGACTGGGGATAGGTAAGGGAGAGGAGGATAAAAGGGAGGAGATTTTTCTAAAGGCCAGCTATGTTTACTGAAGTATTAGTCTGACATCTACTCTAGAATAGGGAAGCCAAGGAGCCAAGGCAAGTACTATGTCTTTTTCTTTTAGGAAACCAAAGTGGTATTCAGATGAAAAGAGCATTGGTCTTGGAACGAGAAGACTAAGATTTTGCCACCACCGCTGGCATTCACCAGGGTGGTTTTAGACATGTCTTTCAGCTTCTTTAAGCCTCCATTTCTTTCATCTGTAAAACACCTTCCTCTCAGGATTGCAAGAGGGACCAATGAGGGACAGAAATGAAAGAGTTTGTAAAATGTCAAATTCCCATCAATAAGCATAACACAACTGGAAGAGTGAGAAGAAAACTTTGAAGATGGGTAAGGAATGAACTGGCAAAATAAGACAATGTCAGAATTGGTGGCTGGATATGGATTTTCATTTTTTCCAACATTTCCATAAACAGCCAGCAAAGGGAGGACCAGTCCTGAGCATGGTTTCCAGCTCTGGATAATATGAAAGGTCAATTCAGATTTTCACACAGGAGCCTGCTTCTCCCAGGAGCAGACTATTGTCTTTGTGTTATCCCCATGCAGATAAAAAGAAGAAATAAAAGTTCTCCAAATACTTCTTAAGGCACAACACTTCTTGAGATGCATGGATAATAGATTTTAAAGCGCCCTTCTACCGATCAATCGGAATTAGCCTAGTCATGTTAATAGCTAGATCTTACTCTTTTATATTCACACACAGAAGTCATCCCAAAGTACATTTACTCTTAGCAGAAGTCTTGACCAGCTCCTACCTTGGAAAATTTATAAGAAATAGTTTGTAGATGTCCTTTCTGCCTCTTCCTGCATATAAAACATCTTGTGTGACTTAACATATTTGTTTCAAAACAACGAGCTTGCATAACCCAACAAGGGAAGGAAGAAAAGAGGATCATTGCTTCCATCCTTTGCATCTATAGAATCTCACTGCATGTGTAGAATGCATATGGGACAAGGAGAGTAGAATTCCAGTTGAGATACTCTAATCTGCTTTTGTACTGTTTTAATACACACACATAGAGAAATAGCTGTGCAAATTTTAAAAACTGTTTCTATACATGCTTTTATGAGCTGTTAAAAATATAAGTTGTACCGGGGTACTTTATAGGATATTATACAGTAATATATTTATTCAGTTCTTTTTGGATTTCCAACCTTTACATCCTGATTATCCACAGGCAAAAACAACAAAAATAATTAAAAGCAGTAATACCTTTCAAGAAGAAGAGAATTAATTCACTTATGTGCCTCAAAGCCAGCTTCCCCAAACCCTGTCAATGCCTTGTTGAATGACGTGTTTGAGGTCAGCAGTTACCAAGGTCAGCAGATAACATTCTTCATATGAATTTTATATCACCGCAGCCTTTCCAGAAAGACACTGACAGATCAAAGAACTAGTTCTCCTACAGCAAGAGCATCCTCAGAATGTAGATTATGTGAAGCAAGTTCTCTCCTTAAACTAAATTTGCAGTGTCCCTTCTTTGGACCTTCTTACAGATTTACCATAAAATTAGCACAAAATGCTTGAGACTATTCACGGACAGGACAATAATAACAATATATTCCTTTCAGCTTTGATCTTATCCCCAAACAAGGAATGCTCACAAAACCTTGGAAATATAGTACTGTCATGGTTCCGTCTTTTCTGAAAAATGTTGATTTCAAGACCAATACGGAAAAGCTGAACCTTTTGCAATAAAAGGAAATACTCGGTACTTTGTCCTATGTTGCTTGGCAACTACAGGCTATAAATGGATTTTATGATTATAAAGGCTCTGGAATTAATGTGAACATGTAAAAGTTGTAATAACTCCCTGGAGACAGGAGTGTTTCTTTGAAAAAGAAATATGTGTGTGTGTGTGTGTGTGTGTGCGCGTGTGTGTGTGTGTGTGTGTGTGGCTTACGCTCATTCTTGTTTCGAAAGCAAGCAAGCAAGTAACTTGGTTCCTTCACACTTGCAAATGTTATCATAAAATCAATAACTATTATTTATTTCATCATTAATCTCCATAACCCTAAGAAGTAGATGTTATTATCCCCATTTTACAGATGGAGAAAACTGAAATTTTAAAATGTTAAGTAATTGGCCCAGGGTCACACAACTAAGAAGCAGAGGAACCAGGATTCAAACCCAGGTCTGCCTTGGTTCACCAAGCCCTAGGCCACCACCCACAGCCATAAATTCACAGGAAGCATATTTCTCGGCTCCTAATCTTTGAGGCTATTGATCACTTTCACCCTAGGGGAGGGACACTCTTTTCTGCTAGCAAGTCATCTCACGTTCTCCTTAGAACACATGACCTCACACTGCTATACATGACAATTGTTTCTTACGTTGCTACCATCAGGATATCAGATATCAGAGTATCGTCTCACTGGACCTTTTGTCCTGACTCTGGTTACCAAAAAAGCCACGTTGGAGAGTTAGCATTTTCTACTACACTTCTGAGCAACGCCGCTGCCTAAATCCCCTCTATAGATGTTTGGCTTGCACCGAGCAGTACCTCAGGCCAGGGTTGCTGTTCTTCTATCTTTGCATTCTTATTGGTAGCCTTATCTTTGGAGTATCTGTAGCTGCCTGCTCTACAAACATAAACTATTGCCTTTCTACCACATCTGATGACACTGGAGCTGGGCTTCGCAAAAAAAAAAAAAAGAAAAAGCCAGATGGCACTAATGTACCAACCACTCAGGCTCCAGAATAATTTCATCTATGGAATGGAATTACATGCAAATTGGCAAACTGTCACACAACACACACACACACACACACACACACACACACACACACACGTCCTGGTCGTCTGAACAGGAGCCGTGAGTTCCACAGCTCACGTCTATAGATGTTCCTCCACAACCTGCTTAGAAAACACTGGGCAGAGTGACTAGGGCACAAGCCTCCAGAGAAAGACAGGCTTCTGTCTAGCTCCAAGCTCTCAGACGTAACAGCTGTGCGAATGTGCGCAAGATGCAAACCTCTGAATCTCTTTCCTCATCTATGAAGTCGTGATGACATTACCTTCTTGTCCATTTTGTTGTGCAAATTAAGAATTAATACAGCTAAGGGTTTAGTACAGTGTCTCCCATAAAGTCAAGGGCTCATTACAGGGTAGTGGTTTTCTGACTGATCACAGGCTGTTTCAGGGAGCTCCTTTAAAAGAATAAACATTTTCTTAATTATAGGTTACTGATCATACTACTTCACTGGGCAGTAACTGTGCGTCAGGCACCATGCAAAGCCCTTTGCCTCTATCATCTTACTCAATTCTCACTCCTCCCCTGTGAAATATCTACTTCGCTTGATAGCTGAGGACACAGTCTCAGAGAGATCCAGTCATTTGCCAAGGCTGCATCATAAGTCCATGGTAGAGGTGGGATTTGCACCCAGGGCAATCTGGATGCAAAGCCTGTGCTCTAACCACTATGTCACTCATCACCACACATGCAGATTGGAGAAAGGAGCTCAAGGTCAATGTGTGTGATTTGTAATGGTGCCTGATTTCCAGAGGTGATACAGGTGGCCTGTAAAACGTGGGAAAGACATGTAATCAGACAATCCCCCAAGATCATTCCTGCAAACTCCCAGGGCCATTACCTTGACTGTGTTTCCTGGTGCCTGGACCTTTTTTTTTTTTTTAAGTGGGATCCACACCAAGAATGGACCCCAACATGGGACTTGAACTCATGACCCTGAGATCAAGACCTGAGCTGAGATCAAGAGTCAGACACAAAACTGACTGAGCCACGCAGGCGCCCCTGGGCCTTTATTTTTGCTCAGGACTGCAGCGTCCACTCCTCTGTTAGACTCCAAAAGTCTCCTGATGACTTCTAAGTATTGATTCTGATTCACAGTTCATGGCCCAGTTTGAGTTAAAGGCTGAACCTGTCATAAAGAGACTTGGATTTTGAATCTCTCCATCCCCAGTTAGCATCTCTGCCATGTTTTCTACTGAGCACCACACCACCTTCATTCCCTTCCCACTAATAGTTCCTTTTAAGGAGAACAGAGTTACCACACTAGAGGAAGATCCCTACTATAGATCACAGATCCAAGAGTAATCCACATAACAAACTTCGATGAGGAGCTGTGATTTCCTCTCCAGAGTTGGTCTGGATATTAAAATATCTGTGAGAAAATGAGCACAAACTGAACAACTATGTATAATGCAAAAAAGGCCCCTGTTTCCCCACCAGAAATTCTGGTCAAGAATCTCACTCACTTAACACACATTCAACAAACATCTACGTAACTGCAACATGCAAGACAGTGAGCCTGCAGAGATGAACTAGACAAAGGCAAATCCTCACACGGAGATGCTTACAGTATCCTCTGTGGGAGAAAGACATGCAAAACACAGAAATTGAACTTTAATGTAAAGGATGTGCATCCAAAGATGTGCACAAAGTGCTGGAGAAGCATGGAGAATTTCGCTTCCAACTTAGCCCAGGGAAGTTTGCTGGAGAAAGAAGTAGGAAAGTGCATTGTGGGTCGAGGGCACAGTCAAAGACCCAGTGTTATGAAAGGGCAGGATGCATTCAAGAAACCATGAAAAGCTGTGAGGCTGGGGTATAGATAATAGTAAGAACAACACTGAAGATAATAATAGTAATAGCAAACATAATAGTAATCCGGGGACTGTTCTGAGCCTCATGTATACCGCATCATGTAACCTGCCCAAAGCCTATTAGACAGGTACTAGTAGTGTTCCAGTTTGATAGATACATAACTGAGACACTGAGAGATGAAGTAACTTGACGAAGATCACACAGCTAGCAAGGGGCAGAGTCAGGATTAGAACTCGGGCCCTGGAGTATGCCCTTAACCACTTATATCAAACCATCTGTAATAGATATGAGTATGGAGGAGTCCCCTGCGATAAGGACACCTGGAATGTTATCTTGGGACAATTATGCTAAGCTCAGGCAAAGGAGATCCAACAGAAAATGTTTAAGCAATGGCATCCACATGAGTCAACAGCAAAGTGGAAGGTGGTCAGCACAAGGACAGAAGTTAGGAGACTCTTGTAAGAGATGAAATGTTTGAACAGAGGGGAGGTTGCAGCTGAAAGACATTTCTAAGGTGGAAGCAACAATTTGATAAATGATTAGCTATAGAGTATAGAAGGAGTCTTCAAGAGTGGCACCCCAGTTTCTAGTTTGGGGGGTTTGTTGGAGAGTGAAGGGAACCCAGGAGGCAGTGAAGATTGAAATCAGAGAGGAGAAGGTTAATGTGTTCCACTCTGAATGGGTGGATTTGGGAAAACTGAGGGACACTTGGGCAAATACATATGTACTTTAAACAGCTATAAATCTAGGTCTGGAACTTGGCAATAGAGTTTGGGATATGCTGATCCATGGGAATGCCCACTCAGGGTAAGCTTTGGTGTTCAAATAAGAGAGTTTCTGAAACGGGACTTGTGGGCAGACAAGGGGGGGGGGCGAACTACTGAAAGCACCCAAGAGGACACAGAGGCTGAAGGAGAACCAGGAAAGAAGATGCCAGTGGATCAAACAGGATAAAGCTTCCACGAGTGAACAATGGGCGATGGTGACAAATCCCAGAGACACCGCCAGGAGGATGAGGGCCGAAGGTTTTTTAATGCAATCTAGCCATTAGGAGAAATTTCAGAAGAGCAAGTCAGAGCAGAAGCCAGATTAAATTGGGTTGAAAAGCAAATAGGACGTGAAGAATAGAGTGGGTATTTTTCAGAGTTTGGTGATGAAAGAGAAGTGAATGTCTGGAAGGAGGGTTAGAGTTGAGAAAAGAGAATTAAATCTCCTCGCTGACCCACTGATACCTGAATTTTGCTATTATTCACACCTCCCCAGGATGTTTTATTACCCTCTCCACTCCCTTGTATTGACTTTATTACATCAATTTTTAAGGTATTATGTAATATAAAGTATTCCCTGAATCTTTTTAGAAGTAGGCTAGGCACAAATAATCAACAAATGTTGATCCACTGCCAAGAGCTTCCTCTTAGCAGACTGGGCCCCTGGAAGCCTCTCTTCAAGTACTTCTGGCACAGCCCCTGGGGACAGAAGGAAGCCCAGGGCAAAGGAAATAATCACCTTTTTCTGGTGATTTTCCTATACTCAACAATAAAACTGAGAGCAGACTTTTAAGAATTCCCTCCCTTTTTGGTTACAGTATCACTTTGGTATAAGTGTTTTCTGATACGGTGACAACTCAGAGTATAGAGGTGAAACCATGAACTATTTTCATTACTGCTCTTAATTGTGTCATCATATCTCCCTATCCCATCTCTTCACAACGTTTTAAGTAGAATCTCTAAGTTTCTAGACTCTAATTGTTGAAACATGCCGCAGTCTAGGATCTTCTCCCTAGTTCCAAGGGCATCCTCTCCATCATGGGAGGCTCCAGGCTCGGGCTCCCTCAGGAGGGGCAGGTGAGAGAAGCCGCCAACAGCCTGAGACCAGAGCAGGGGTCCCTCAGCTCTTCCGAGTCACAGACCTCATGAGGCATCTGATGAAAAGTAAGGAGGCTTCCGCTGACGTATTAGCCTACACAAACACCTATTTCCACTCAGTGTCAGAGGCTTCGAGTCCCCCTGAATCTTATCCCAGGTTAAGGACTCTGGGCATAGAGTATCTTTTTTAGTAAAAAAATGAAAATGAATATCAGACAGCAGTGATAGGGACAGTCTACAGATTGATTTTTAAAGAAACTTCCTAGCAGATAATTCGGCAATACTTACCAAAGAGCTAATTTAAAAAAAAAAATTCTATATGCCAGTAACTCTATTTTGAGGAGATTCATACAAAGTAAATAACTAAGGGTTTGGGGGGAAATTTGATCACAGTATATGTAGAACAGGTTAAAAAAAAAAAAAAAAACTAGAACAAGCCCAAATGTCCAGCAGTAAGAACTGGTTAAATTACAGAACATCTCAAATAAAGGTTCTCCCACATGTTCCTGGGGGCTGAGAAGGGGAGGTGTCCTCCTTGCTCTTCTGCTACTTTCAGACTAGCTTTCCTCCTCCTTTCTTCAAATGAAGCACATGCCAGATGACCAGGCCCCCTCCTGGTAGTCCCGTCTAGCAAACTCTCGCTCACTCACTATTCCTGTCTCACTGGACATTGGGCATGGGCTTCCCTCTCTTCCTCTCTGCAACACCACTCTCGCCATCACTGCTGGGGGCCTCCACATCCCCCCGACGCTCTCCCAGCCTCTCGGGTTCTTAGACTCCTTACCTCCTACTACCTTTCCTCCACCTCCCCTCAGACAGCTCCTGTCATGGTGCGCTGCGAAAACCTGGCTCCAGCCAGTAACTGCACCATCCTCTGAAGTCTCAGTCCCAAGGGCTGTGTTCTCTGACCAGCTTATCACTCAGTGACACTTATGTCTCTACTCTAATCATTTCACCCACTGGGATCCCCCCTTCATGAACCCTCCTGCCACTTTTCCACACCTCCTCACCTCCTCACCTCCTGCGACTCCCCCTTCCCTTCTTAGCCAGCTTAGATGTCAGGGCCTGTCACTCCAATTACTCCCTTGCAAAGACTAGTCACTCTCTTCCCTTCTCTCCGTCTGTGGGACTCACCTGGGAAAACCTCAACTTTGTAAAAATCCAATTCTTCTCCTGCCCCAAGCCTGCACTTAAGTGGCTGAATACTGCTGAGAAAATCATACAAACGTAGTGACTGACCTCACTTAAAGTAATTGAACACAAGTCTCACACGGACACAGCACTGACCAGCAATCCTACCCCTGGTGGACGACTTGCTGGAATGCCACCTCCTCAGAAGATTTCCTGATTACCCAAGCTTATGTAACCCACTCTCCCTTCAGTCTCTTTCCACACAACTATCTGGTTTTATTTTCTTCATAATTAATGACTCTCTGAAGTCATTTTATTTACTTGCTTATCTCTTCATTGTCTTCTTTCTTCAGCCAGAAGAGGAGCTGCTTCAGGACTAGGACTCTGCTTGTTCACCACTGAATCCCTAGCCAGGAACGCAGCACCTGGCTCACTTTGAGTGGCTGATTAAATAAAGGAAAGGGACACATGAGGAACTCGCATCCACATACTACCTACCTGGATGACCCTCAAGCAAGTTAACATCCACCAGCCTTCTGATTCTCCTGGAAGGATAAAAATCCCTCACAGGGCTGCTCTGACCTCACACAGAGAAAACAATAACAAGGTAACAACAAGAATAATAATAGCTAACATTAATTGAGCTCTCTGTGCCAGGCATAGCCCCTTACAACCATATTTTGGGATAATACAGTTATCCACATTTTATAAATAAGGAAACTAAGACCTGAAGAGGTTTACTTCTCCATCAACTGAGAGGCAATAAATGGCAGAGCCAGGATTCACATCGAAGATGACTGACTCAGAATCCATGTTCCTAACTAAAATTCTATACCCAGCACATAGTAAATGCTCAATAAAAAACAGTCCTACAGTAATAACCACAGGATGTTGCCAGGACACAACGTCTAAAATTCCACCATTAGAGAGCAACCAATCCTACGTTTAGATATGTAACCTTTTTTGACTCATTTGATCAAAACATCTTCGTGTCCTATGAAAGCACATGGTGCGCAAGACTCTATAGAGATGTGTGATGACATCAGATCATTTGCTGTTTGTACCTTCTGTGCAAGCCCAGGTTTTATTGGCACAGAAAGAAGAGGGCATAGGGTGCTGGGAGGGTGAGAAAGTGGTGGTCCCAAAGTGAAAGAAAAACAAAGAATTGAGAGACTGGCCTGAGGCCAAAGATACCCTTTCTGCACAAGACAGCCTTGTCCCGGGTCAGCCCTGACACTGCAGCTTCAGTCTTCTCCACTGCTGGGAGCTGTTCGGAGCTTCTGATGCCTCTCAGGAAGTCAGAGTCATCCACCAGTTAGAGTTGGTTTCACTTTTGGAGAAATAATATGCCAGGACCACCGAATACATTTACCATTCATCTGAGGCTTTCCATCAACTGGCAACACTTTGCTCTGCTTCTGTTTATTCTATTCACTGGACCTTTCCACTTACTGGGCAAGTTTTCCTTCTTCCTATATTTGAACTTGCTGGGTTCTCCAAACCTAGAGTTCAGTCACTCTTTGTGGACTAGAATAGTCTTTTGCACTGTTCTTTCATTCATTTATTCTATTAATATTACTGAGTGTCTACTATATGCATATAGGTACTTTTCTGAGCGACATCGCTCTTCTCAACAATTCTGCTTACCTTCCTTGGAAGCTTTTCTAGATCAGTCCCATGGGGGCTGGGCACTTGAGTCACTGTTCCAGAGTTCAGCATTTTCCCCATTTTCCTGAACATTTGGCCCCTCCATGGTATCCCTGTACAATTCATGGGCAGCAGATGTTTTTGCCTACCCTGCATCCCTACAACTCTCATTTAATAACAGCTACCTAGCAATTTAAATCTTAAGCAGAGAGATGGGGGCAGAAACTATGTGGAAGTTTGTTGACAGCTGCTTCCTGAATGGACCATTCTTCCTCTTAGATCTCAGGAGCCATCGGGTGGTTCCTGCCTGTCCACCGCTTCGGGTTCTAGAAGCCACCTGCTCCCCAAACTTCAATGAGTGTGCTGGAGTTTCAGTGGCCCAGTGCCTTTCTTGTGCTTCTCATTGTTATCTGCTCTTACTATGTGGTTTTTCCCACTCCACTCAGTCAGGGCAAGAATCTCCTCTTTTGCTTTTGTGATAAGCCAACAGGTGTTTTGAGAACCTACTTCAGGACATGACCAAGAGGAAGAGCTAAATAGGTTCTCAATTCAGGAGACTTCCTTCTTAAAGATTAAATACAATGAAGAATTAAATATTCTTCTCAAATCAGTTTTTATAAAGTGTTCTAAAAGCCTGGAAATAAAAGATGAGTTCCTCTGACATCAAGGTAGCCCCCAAAAATACCCATAAGGAAACAAATTAAGAATGTGAAGTCACAGCTTTCAAAAAAAAAAAAAATGAAGTAAACAGAAGAATGAGATTTACTGCATTTCATTTGCTTATTCCTTTTTACCCAGAGAGTTGTTTTAAGAATTAAATGAAATTATGAGCGTAAAGTGAATAGCATGGTGCTGGGCACATGGTAAATGTATAATAAATATTGTTATTAATCTGGTTCAAACTTAAGGTGAAACTGATAAAGTGTCCAAGTTAACCAACTTAAAACTTTTCAAGTATTAAAGGATATCTATTTTTAAAGATAAAATCATGACTTTCATACAAATATAAGATGAATGCACATCAAAGATTTTACTTAACTACCTAATTTTTTTAAAAAGATTTATTTGTTTGAGAGAGAGTACAAGCAGAGGGAGGGGCCGAGGGAGAGGAGGAGAGAGAGAGGGAAAGAAGCAGATTCCCTGCTGTGCGTGGAGTCTGACATGGGGCTCAATCCTACAACCCCAAGATCACAACCTGAGTCGAAATCAAGAGTCCGACACTCAACTGACTGCACCACTCAGGGGCCACTTAACTACCGAATTAACGAAGGAAGCAGGAAGATGTTACAACTGGCTCAAGGAGAATTCAGACTGCGGACCTAGATCTAGATCTGCAACACATGTATCTATCTATGCCATGGAATGAATTTACAAGTAAATGCAAAACTGGCTTTTACCAGATCTATTGATTCCCCCTAAAATCAAATTCATTTGCATATCTATAGACAAAATCATTTACATGAATATCAGTTATCTACAATGTATAGAGTTTTAAAATAGCTCTAAGACAATGAAAGGTATAAATCCCACAGAATCTGATAGTCCAGAAGGATGTGATCTAGGCATGGTTTTCTAGGGAAGATGTCCATAATCTTTTTCATCTGTATCAAAGTCTTTTACAATTTTTTCTTTATACATGGATCTTAAACAGAAGAGTTTTGCTGAATTAAACTCATTCTCCTCTAGTTAACATAACCTGATTATAACATAATACATTTCAATTATGAAGCGCTTAGATAATAAAGAGGAAAATGAAAATCCCCATATTCCTATCACTAAGAGATAACAACTATTAATACTTGAAGAGTATTCATCCAGTTGTTTCTATATATATGTGTCAGCATGTATGTATATATATTAACTGTTTTCAAATCAGTTTTAACAAACTTTGTTCTGGGAAGTTATATATATATATGTATATATAACATTCAATTGTATATACCAATTTATAACCTACTTTCCCCCGTTATATAGTGAACATTTTTCCTTATCTACATCATTTTTATAGTTATAAAATATTCCGTTATATGGAAAAACCATAATTCATTTAATTAATCCACCACTATTAGAAATTTAGCTTGTAACCAAGTTTAGTTATTATAAATAAAATAATGTGCTTCTCTTCTGACAACCTTTCTCTTGCAATGGTACCAGCTTTCTTGAAAAAGCCAAACATGTCACATGGTATCAGTTTCCAGAGGATGTTGGGATCCCTAGAATACCCGATCTTCCTCTGCTTTAATTGGCCTGCCTATTGCATCAGTGGAAGACCGGGAATTAGAATTGCCAGCTACCTGAAACCACCCTTTGTTCTTGCCATTTTCCTGACACACATCATAAAGATTTAGGCACATCTAAAGTTTAAAATAAAAACTAAGATCATCATGAGCTTTGACACTCAAGACCATTTAATTGAAAATGATATTGTCAATCCAGATCTTTTTTATTCTATTATTTTTTAAAGATTTTACTTATTTATTTGAGAGAGAGAGTGAGAGAGAAAGAGAACAAAGCGGGGAGGGGCAGAGGCAGAGCAAGAAGCAGACTCCATGCTGAGCAGAGAGCCCAACGTGGGGCTCCATCCCGGGACTCCAGGATCATGACTGGAGCCGAAGGCAGACACTTAACCGACTGAGCCACCCAGGTGCCCCAATCCAGATACTTTAAAAAAATTTTTTTTATTAAGTAATCTCTATGCCCAATGTGTGGCTCAAACTCATAACCCTGACATCAAAAGTAGCATGCTCTACCAACTGAGTCAGCCAGGCACCCCAACCCAACATGTTCATAAGGAAAAATGCATTTAAGGCTTAGTTTCTTAGAATGAAGGGTCTGAGGAAACAGAGAAAAATAGCTTTCAGCTAGGTAACAAATAGCCAGAACTTTTCTTGATTTTTCAGACCTTGATTTTTTTTTTATATAAGATTGCATTTAATTAGAACTGATAGGGGCGCCCGGGTGGCTCAGTCGGTTAAGTGGCCAACTCCTGATTTCAGCTCAGGTCATGATCTCAGGGTTGTGAGATCGAGCTCCTTGACAGGCTCCATGCTGGGAATGGAGCCCTCTTAAGATTCTCTCTCTCCCTCTCCCTTGGCCCCTGCCCTCCCTCTCCCTCTCTAAGGAAAAAGAAAAAAAAGAAGAGCTGATACATCAGCAGGAGCATGACATGCAACAGTTGGCTCTCCTCATGAGATTATAGGATCTACTTTTGCTGTCCTCATTCTAAGGAATATTTGAGAAAGGAATCACTAAGATCTAAGGGAAAGACTTCAAAGCCCTACAAGCTACCATTTAGAAGAGGTGGTCGTTGGACTGGGCACATGGTAGGTGCTCAATATTTGCTGAATAGCAGAGGTAATAAGAAATTGACAACCAGCTGTGCGGTTTTCAGGGGGAAGGGAATCACTTCAGCTACTGCCTTAATTTTTTTATTTCTAAAAATGAGGAGAAATGACTGATCCCTCATGAAAAGAAAGGCTTCAGGGGCGCCTCAGTGTCTCAGTTGGTTGAGCGTCTGCCTTCGGCTCAGGTCATGATCCCGGGGTCCTGGGATCGAGTCCTGCATTGGGCTCCTTGCTTGGCAGGGAGCCTGCTTCTCCCTCTGCCTGCCGCTCCCCCTGCTTGTGCTCTCTTTCTCACTATCACTCTCTCTGTCAAAAAAAAAAAAAAAAAGAAATCTTAAAAAAAAAAAAAAGAGAGGCTTCAAATGGAGGAACAGAGTTTGGTTTAAGCTAAGAAAAATACTATTAAAAAAATAATCAGATATTTTAGCAAGCTACAGAGAAGACTCGTGGAAACTGTATCCCTAGAGACCCTGAAAATAAGACAAAGAGAGTCTAGGAATCCTATAGGTATAACAGAACTTCCCAAAACCAGAAGGTAGACCAGATTAACTTTTTAGGTCTTCTCCAGCTCTAGAAGGAAATCAAATGGACTTTATGCTTTTATAAAATGAATTGGTGGTTTCCCTAAAATAAAGCGTATGTAACTGTAGCTTAGAGCTTGCTACCCACTACTAGAATGAAAGTTTCATAGACTATAAAATCAGGCAATAACAATCGAACTACATTAGTGTGCCTACTGTGTGCAAAACCTGGCCCAGGCCGGCACACTGATTTGGCCACT
This sequence comes from Halichoerus grypus, assembly GCF_964656455.1. Taxonomy (NCBI): domain Eukaryota; kingdom Metazoa; phylum Chordata; class Mammalia; order Carnivora; family Phocidae; genus Halichoerus; species Halichoerus grypus. The sequence continues at coordinate 132,804,586 of NC_135717.1, read as the reverse complement.
GTCAGAGACCGAATACCCAATGGGATGGGTCACGACTGAGATAATGTGATAATTCTCTTGGTCTTACATTTCTTCTTGTCACTTCTGGCAAAATCCAAGCCACAGAAACCACCATATTGTATTGATTCCTTCTGATGGTGACCTAGAATCTCACTACTTCTTTGGTATGATCACTCTGCATTTGATACTATTTGGTGTTGGGTCAATTCCATTCAACTTCTTAACATCCAGACTTTGTCAGGCACTCTACTAATCACAAGAAATGCCAAAAGCACTTCTCAATATGCTGCAAACTGCCCTCTGCATTCTGTGAATAAACAGGTCTGCCCTCAATTCTCCTATTTCCTCCTGGGAAATAACTTTCAAATGTGTAAAAGCTATGGTCACAGTTCCCTTCATGTGGACGTCTGACCATGGCTGATGAAACACCAAAGCCGCACTGAGGTCTCTGATGGCAAGTCCTTGCTGACATTTTCAACAGACCCACCATGAGAACATCAACCCCACTAAATATGAGGAGCTTTACTGCCAGTTCAGATTTTTAGAAGGAAGAAAATCTGTGTAACCATGTCCTATAGTATGCCTCTCCTTTGGGGAAGAAGTACTCATTGCTGTAATATGCCTGTCCCTTCAAAAACAAATCATTATTCAGTTGCACATTTTTAAAGTGTTGTAAGGGGTGCCTGGGTGGCTCAGTCGGTTAAGCGTCTGCCTTGGGTTCCAGGTCCTGATCCCAGGGTCCTGGGATCAAGCCCCACATCAGGCTCCCTGCTCAGCAGGGAGTCTGCTTCTCCCTCTGCCTCCCCCTGCTTGAGCTTGTGCTCTTTCTCTCTCTCTTAAATAAAAAAAAAAAATCTTAAAAAAAAATAAAGTGTTGTGAAAAACAAAAATGTGAAGGGGGAGGAGGTGTTCCTTTGCTGTTTTATATTTAACTATACTCAGAGAAAAACTGTCTTAATAAAATCTTACATCTTTCTTGTGCTATATTCAATAACTTTAGAGACAAGACAAACCTGCAATTTTTGAAACGTAGGGGATTAGAAGAAATATAATCTAGCACAGGACAGAGACAAACACTAGGAACATAGATACGCTGACCCCGTGATTCTTTTAACAACCAAGCTAGAAGATGGAAATCCTGTGTTGTTTTAAATCACTACCATTGATTGTTGCTACAAACACAGCAAATAAACCTCCACTTCCAATTTTAGGCCAGTTAGTATGATAGCATTTCTTCCAAGGCCAAGTTTAAGTGAATTCCAAAAAGGTGAAACAGTGATCACAAGCAGAGGCATTTCTCAGAAGCAGGAAGTGCATGTTGGAAACTGGCCTCTTACCTTCGAAGAACTGCTGCAGGGCCTCATTTTCCCCTAACACATCCATGGTGCTGGGGTCCTAGTAATACTTCCTCCCAGAACACGGTTTCTCAGAGCTCAGGAAGTAAGTGCTGTCCTCTCGACTTGAAGCCTATGAATGCTCTTGAAAAATCTTCATTTTCTTTTTATTGGAGCGAAGCCTATCTTCTGCCAACAAATTGTGTCCAGAAAGATGGTTAGGTTCTCAAAATGATTATAAAACCAGAATATGTGACCATGCAGGAAAAAAAAAATTCATGAAGAGGGAAGTGGTAACAAATCCATCTATCTTACTGTAGGGAACTGTTTCTACTCTGCCTTTCGTCTTTGTTTTAAGGACCTTTGTCCTTAGTGACACATGTAATTACATAAATGGGCAATAAATAGTCTTATCTCTTATTTGTCCTTTTACACCAATATATCTCCCCCTCTATCAACCAGATCAATTTAGCCATAACCAGGCAAATATAGAGTTTGTGTGTGTGTTTTACCTAGAGAAATCAATATATTCGCTTTTATAGAGATCTTGAATAGCAGATAATTTAAACAGGCTTATGCTAATGAAAAGTTAGGATTGGTGAAGTATTTCCAAATTTAATCACAGTGAAAACTTAAATTCCTTTGATACACATCTAGTCTATCTCCTCCAGATTTTATTTTCTTTGAAAGTATAAAGTATGAGAAGCCCCTCTAATGAGCAACAAAACTGCATTTGATTCAGTAACTCTTACAACTGAGTATATATGGTTCACTTTTAGCTGGTTTCACTCCTAAATATAAAAGTTTTGCTTTCCTGCTCAACTATTAATTTACTTAATAATAGCCTAAGAATACAATTAGGGAATTAAATTGTCTCTTTTAGTCCCTTCCTTTTCTCTTTTCCCCCAACATTTTATCTTGAAAAAGTTTTTAACCTATAGAAAAGCTGCAAGGATAGTACCATGAAATAAATACCCACTTACTCTTCATCCAGATTTACTAATTACCAATATTTTCCCACTTTTCCTTTTTCTCTTTTGCTATATACATTTTTGGCTGAGCCATTTGAAAATAAGTTGCTGACACCTTGACATTTTACCCAGAAATAATTCTGTGTCTCCTAACAAATTAGGACATTCTCCCACATAATCACAGTATTATTATACCCAAGAAATGTAATATAAATCTAATACTAATATCTCATTAGTATTAATCCCAATGTCCCCAAAATATCTTTTATGACTTTTTGTTTTCTGATCAAGGATCTAGTGAATGTTCATGCATTGCCTTTGGTTATGTCTTTTAGAGATATAGAACACTCTTGTCATTTTTAGTTGTGTGGCTTTTTATGACATTGACACTTTTTTAACAATCCAGGCCCATTGTCTTATAGAATGTCCCACAGTCTGGATTTGTCTGATTGCTTCATTATTGTTAAAATTAGTATAGGTGACGTGGTATGCTTCCTAATAAGTATTTTAAAACTCCACACATATAAACTGTTCCTTGAAAACAAGCAAGGTAATTCTATATTGGGGGGGGAAAAAAAGAGAGAGAGGCTTAAAATCTTACTTTGAAGGTCATATTGGGCCCCAGACCTTCAAGGACAAGTCATTAAGTTGCTTAATGAATTCTTTTTTTTTTTTTTTTCAGTTCAACCTGTGTTAAACTCTCTGCTGGGTGCAGGAAAGAAAAAATGAGTAAATAATGGTCCCTGCCCTCCGCAGGTTTAAATGTAGGGTGTGCGAAAAACACAAGGAACTATAACTCAAGGCAGACGCTGATAAGGCCTGGGGAAAACATCTCAAGAGAACAGAGGAAGTATAGAGTTATTTAATCTAGGGGGTGTCACTAAGAGCTGAAATTGGAAGAGACTGAAACAACGTAAGTGCACACAGAAACAGCTGTGGGGGTGTGGGCCTTGTGGAGAGAAAACGTGGCAAACAGGTTGGATTTGTACTTCCTGGAGAGCTGCTCTTAGGGTAGAGTGGGTAGATTTTGAATGCTGGGCTACATCCGATTCCATGCATATTTATACTCTCTGTTGATGATTTCTATTTAGGTAGTGGTCATGCACAAATGTAATTAAATCTAGCTTGAAAGAGAGCTGTGTTGGAACGTGTTGGTTAGGGCAGTAACAAAGTTAGACCAGTATTAAAGGCTGAAGATGGTATAGAATCCAAAATTGGCTATTGATTGGATGTGCAGAGCAAGGAAGAGGTCAAATGATATTTTTAAGTATATGCCTTTAGATGCAATATGAATTAAGATGCCGAAAACGTGTAGCCCAGGGCTAAATCTAGACTCTAAGTTCCGAGCCATGTTTTCTGGAGGCCGTTGGGAGTAAGTCATCACACTGTATTCACTGCCCAATGGTGATAGAGGATCCTATCCAACAGTTCACCCAAATACCTCACATTCTCAGCAGCAGAGTAATGAGTGAGCAGAAACATAAGAGGGGAAGAAATTAGATTCCAGGTAATGGGCTGAGAAGCAAAGGTTAAAATAGGGTCCCAAGCTCCAATACTTCCCCGGGCCAGGCAGGTAAGTGAGTACAATGGGTCAACATAAGCAAAAACCAAGCATGTAAGCATATCGATAACTGACAAGTGACCCTTTAGTCTTGGTGTCAGGAAGACAGGGGTGGTGGGGCATAGAGCAAACAGAGGCTACAGGCCCTGCTAAAGGGTGGAGCCATCCAACAAGTAGAATCACTCAACTTCCTCCAAGAATGTGGATTCAGTGTTGTCAAAGTGGCCAATTTTAAAAGTGAAGCTAGAAATGCAGATTTTAATTTTAAATCTCATTTTTAAATGATGCAACTAATTTGTTCAGAAACAAATCAAAGGTAAAAATAAACCAAAACATTGTCAAGGACAAATAGCACATAGGTGAAAACATGATTCAGCCTGCAGGACTGAGATTTGCAACTTCCGGGTGAGAGTCTAACCTATAACCACCAACATGGTTTGAGGAAGGTAAAGAGAATCTAGAAGAAAGTTGTTGGAAGGGCTTGAGCAGTAATCTAATGTAGCTGTGGTTTAGACGTTTGGGTACTGATGTTTCCTAGATAACTCCAAAATAAATAGGTAAAATCTGATGATGTGTCTCAAATTGGGAATGTAATGATGGGGACTTTGTCTCTCTCAAGGCTGTCCCTGAGATCTATAGCTCCAGAATTCTCGTACCCATACCACAGTCCCGCCTCTTGAAGTTTGATTATATGCGGATTTGTACTTCCTGGAGAGCAGCTCTTAGGGTTTCTATTCTTCTATATTTCAGCAGCTTTGCTCATTTGTGGTATTGTAAATTTTTTTATTTTAGTTTTTAAAAGATGCTGGCTTGGATGAGTGGTAGTAGTGGACATGGAGGGAAGTGGAAGGAAGGTATGTTTTGCAGAGTTGATGTGACTTTCTGATGGATTGGATTGGAGGTGGTGGTGACAGAAACCAAGAGCAAGCCCTAGACTGTTGCATAAGCAACTGGGCTAAGTGTCAATGTTGGGTTTGAGATGCCCATTAGAAATCCAAGCAGAGGGGCCAATGGGTACATGGATACAAGAGCCCAAAGCTAGGCAAGGGATGTCAGGGTTGGAGATGTAGAGTTATATGCAAATGATACGTGGTTTTCAAAGCCAGGGGCTCAGATGAGATGATCTAAAGAATATTTAGATAACAAGAAGGGGGCCCAGGGCAAAACTCTAGGGATTCCAGTATTTAAAAGCTGAGCTAAGAAAGAGCCAGATAGAGTTGTGACCAAAGCTGTCACAGAAAACCTCAAATTCCCCACCGTGGCTTACTAAGACCTACATTGTCTGACTCATGCCTCCTTCTCCAGTTTTCTCTTACCAATCTCCCTGACACCAACTATACACTCGGTCTTTTTACTGTTTTTCAAATATGTCAAGTTTGTTTCTTCCTTAGGGGCTGTCTGCCAGCTTTGGGTTCTCTCGCTGCTTGCCTCCCTGCACAAGCCTGGGTCTGGTCAGAGCCCAGCTTACAAACGTCGCCTCCTGATGTGGCCTTTCCTGACCACCCCATCTGGAGTACTCATCCATGCCCCTTCTAGCCCATTACCCCATTTTAAGTATCTCTAGAGCACTTATCTTTTAATGTTGGTCCTTTTGTCCCTTTCTCACGGAACTGAGAGCTCCACGAGAAGTGACCTCACCTGTCTTCTCAGCGCTGTATCCCCAGCACCTACAGCAGACCCAGTATGTGTGAATGAGGAGGAGTTCTGTCTACAAGTTCTGTACAAAGATTAATAGACACTGCTGGGCCCTCATGTGTGTCTGTACCAAAGAAACTTAGTTGTCTGATGAGATGGTAACTGTACTGCATTCCATGAAAAAAAAATGAACTATTTTTCTAGCACAAAAGTTAGACACAAATATAAATTCATACTCTTTGACCTCTTTGTCTTACACATTGTGTCAAAATTACTGAGGGAAAAACACAACAAAGGAAACCTTTAAAAACAAGTCTCTGAATAAAAGCAGACCCATGTAGGACTCTGGCTGCACAAAACACAAACACACAGAATTCACATGGTCTTGGTGCTAAGTGGGTAGGTGGGTGGCCACTGAAGGGCTGAGCCCCAATGTTCAGAAATCAAACCTTTGTTCTTCCAGTGTAAATTCCGAGTCAAAGGCTGTGGATTGTTCTAGAGCTGAGAGAGACGACAGAGAACACTTGATTTGGCCTTCATTGAGGAGGCCGGAGAGGAGTGGTGACCTGCCTAACTGATCAGTTTTGGGAACCACCCCAGGAGAATGCAGTTCTCCTGAGCAACTCCTAATCCAACTTCTCTCCATTAGACCAGGCTCTCTCCTCAGCTCTGAACTTATTTATAGAAATTCATCAAAAAGTCTTTTCTTTTTTAGAATTGGTAGTCTAGGCAATTAAATTCTGTCTAGAAATACTCTCCTGAGGGCGCCTGGGTGGCTCAGTTGGTTAAGCGACTGCCTTCGGCTCAGGTCATGATCCTGGAGTCCCTGGATTGAGTCCCGCATCGGGCTCCCTGCTCGGCAGGGAGTCTGCTTCTCCCTCTGACCCTCCCCCCTCTCATGTGCTTTCTCTCTCTCATTCTCTCTCTCTCAAATAAATAAATAAAAAATCTTAATAAAAAAAAAAAAAAAAAAAGAAATACTCTCCTGAGCCGAGATTAATCAGCACACTAATTATTCCATCTCCTTTGCCTGGCCATTTCTGCTAGCTCCTCAGTAGTCAGTCTTCTTTGCAGGCTTTTTCTCTCACTGTCATGGTAACGCAGGGCCCAGTGCCATACTTCTCCATCTCTAAAGTATCCCTAAACTCCTATCTGATCCCACAGCTAAACTACTCCCAAATATATCACCTAGCCTGACCTTATCATTGAATTTGAACTTGTATATCAATACCTACTTAATATCTCCATTTTGACGCTTAATGGGCATCTCAAACTTAACATGTCAAACACTGAGTTCTTGTCTTATTCCATGCATACATAATTTGAACCTATCCCAGATTTCCCCATCTCAATAAATGCAGTAATAGCTCAAGCCAAAAGCCTAGGATTCAGACCCAACTTCTCTCCTTTCCTCTCTCCCAAATCCAAGTCATCAGCAGGTCTTGTTTTACTTTTTGTTTTTGAATGCAGGAGCATTGGACTAATCATAATCCTTGGTTCATAACACACCACCAATGGTTTGTGCATAATTGTCCTCATTCATCTATGTACTTTTCATAACAAGTGAACCCATCATCCAACCCAGGGACTAGAACATCAACAATGACTTACTCTTAGATTTGTTCCTCCCACTTCTCTCCCTTTTCCTCCTCCATACCAGAGGTAACCTATCCTGAACTTTGAGTTTATCACTATTTGGATTTTTAAAAAATAGTTTTGTTCTATATATATATATATACATATATGCTTAAACAATTTTTCAGTTTTAGTTTTTGAACTTTACGAGAAAAGTTTTGTCATAGTCTTCTGAGCATTTTGCTTTTCCAATCTATGTTATATTAAGGTGCTGTGCTCCATGTAGCTGATGTTCACTCATTTTGCCCACCACGTGATAGTCCCTAATGTGAGCACACAACACTTTACCCTCCTGTTAGATGGACATTTGGATTTTTTCCAAAACATTCTTATAGATGCATTCTGGGGCACTTTGTGCAAGTATTTCTCTGAGTATATACCTACAAGCTGAGCTGGTAGGCTGTGGGGAATGTTCAACTTTTCAAATGAATGTTTTTTCACATAGATATACCAATTGACACTTCCACCAGCAATTTATGAGTAATCTTATTAAAATTCTCTGCAACATTTGACTTCATTGGGCTTAATTTTTGCCAGTTGCATTTAAACCTGTCACTGTGGTCTTTGCTTTCCCTGTTAATAATTGAAGACCATTTAACAGTTTCTTAGTCCACATGCACTTCCAACTCTGTAGTGACCTGTTCCAGCCATTTCCCGTTGTTCTTTTTTTTTTAATTTGTAGAATTTCTGTATATATTGATACTAATCTATCTTTGGTTGAGTTTTGCAAATATCTTCTCATAGCTTGTAGTTTGGCTTTAACATTCCTTTTGACGGACAGAAGTTCTAAATGAACAATTTATAACATAGCACAACTTACTTCATGGTCTCCTTTTATGGTTTCGATTTCAGTTTAAGAAGTTCTTAGAAGCAGATTAGGAAGGTATCCACCTGTATTTTCAAAATATATTTCACCTATAATTTCAACTATATTTTCTACATCACAAGTTCTACAGTTTCAGGACATTTAAACAGAGTTGTTTTTTGTGTATAGTGTAAGGAAAAGATCCAATTTCATATATTGCTTTGTCAGCTCCATTTAATGATTAGTCCTGTCATTGACCTACCATGTCTTCTCTGACACCATGAAATTTATAAATATGTGTGGGTCTACTTTGGAGCTCTCTATTCTATCCATTGGCTATTTTCTCTATTTCTGCATTGTGTCACACTTTCTTAAATACTTCAGCTTCATAAAAAGTCCTTCTGGTAGGATGAACCCTTCCTCCTTTCTTGTTCTTCAGAAGTGCCTTGGTCATTCTTCATCCCTAACTTTGCCACATAAATTTTGATCAGTTTGTCAATTCTAGCAGAAATTTTGGGATTTAGTTTGGAGATACACTAAATCTACACTTTCATTTTTTAAAAAAATATTGTCCTTCTACTCATGAACATAGATCACTCTAGTCCTCTTCAATGTTTTTTTAGTAAAGTTTTATAAATTTCTCTCCCCAGATCTGGCACATCTTTGGTTAGATTACTACGTACTTCAGAATTCTTTTTGCAATTGTTTGGTGTCTTTTTAAAAATCTTATTTTCTAACGGTGGCTGTATACAAAAAGTACAATTCACAAATGTATATTGATCCTGTATTTAGCCACCTTACTAAACTCTCCAATTATGTCTAATAATTTGATGGAAGACTTTATTTTCTATGTAGACAATCATACCATGAGTTTTTTTTCCTTCCCAATCACTGTATCTTTATTTTCCTCATCTTGCTGCACTAACATTTACAGTACAATTTTGAACACGAGTACAGTAATCATCTTTGTTCCATTGTTGATTTTAAAGAAAATGCTTCTAACATTTCCCACCTTAGGATGGTGTTTACTATAAGATTTTTAAAGATATCCTTCATCAAGCTGAAAAGATTACTAAATTTTTTCTGCATCTATTGATCAGATGGTTTTTCACTTTTATTCTGTAAATGTCAATTAGATTTATGCATTTTCTAATATACCATTTAAAAAAATTTTTAAGTACTCTACACCCACTGTGGGGCTCAAACTCATGACCCTGAGGTCAAGCAAGAATCGCATGCTCTACTGAATGGGCCAGCAAGATGCCCCTCTATTATACCATTTTTGCATTCCTGGGATAAATGCCACTTGGTTATGGTGTTACATTGTTTGCTTTTGCATATCTACTCATGACAAAATGGACCTATAATCTTCCTTTCTTGTATTAACGGTCCCAATCTGGTTTTGCTATCAAGGTTATATTGGTTTTTGATGTATGAAACATAGTAGTTCTATTCTCCAGAAGAATACATATAAGATTAGAATAACACATTCTTTAAAGTTTGTTAAAGTACTCTACACCTAGAGTTTTATTTGTGAGAAGATTTTTAACTACTCCTCTCCTTGAATAGTAATAGTACTGCTCAGGCTTCTGATTTCTTTTTAATCAAAATATAACATTTTCTAGGAATTTTGCCCCTTTGCTTAAATTTTCAAACATATTGGGATGTTGTTCTTAATATTCATGTTTAATATCTGTAGTATCTACACTGACATACCCCTTTTCACTCCTGGTATGGGTTATTTGTATATTTTTTCTCCATGATAAAATTGACAGAAATTTTTGTCTACTTTGTTCATCTTTTCAGTCAACATACAACTTTGTTGATCCTCTATTGCATCCTTGTTTTCTATTTCTGTTATCTCTTCCTTTTATTTTGTCCTTCTGTAACTTGAACACTTAGCTCATTTAAAAAATATGATTTAAAGCTGTGTATAATACCCAGTGCTCATCACATCACATGACCTCCTTAATGCCTATCACCTAATTATGCACCTGATAAATTATTGAACACTACATCTGAAACTAATGATGTACTATATGTTGGTTAATTGAATTTAAATAAGACTTAAAGCTACAAAATTTCCCTTGAAGCACTTGCGCTTTTTTTTTTAATTGAAGTATAGGTGACATATGAATGTACAACACAGTAATTCGACAATTCCATATATTAAGTATAGTCACTGTCACCAAAGTTATAATATTGACTATATTCTCTATGCTGTACTTTTCATCCCTGTGACTAATAAGTGAAGTTTGTACCTCATAATCCCCCTCACCTATTTTGTCTGATGCCCACTCCCCTCCTAGCAACCACCAGTTTATTCTCTGTATTTCAGTCTGTTTCTGTTCATTGGTTTTTTGATTCCACATTTAAGTGAAATCATATGGTATTTGTCTTTCTCAGATTTATTTCACTTAGCATAATACCTGCTAGCTCCAACCATGTTGTTGCAAGTGGCAAGATTTCATTCTTTTTGATGGCTGAGTAATATTCCTGTGTGTGTGCGCGTGCACACACATGCCACATCTTATCCATTCATCCATTGATGGACACTTGGGCTGCTTCCATAATTTGGGTATTGTAAAATAATGCGGCAATAAACACAGAGGTGTAGGAGTGCATATATCTTTTTGAAGTAGCGTTTTCATTTATTTTGGGTAAATACCTGGTAGAGAAATTATTCTATTTTTCATAGTGGCTGCACCAATTTACATCCCCACCAAGAGTACATGAGGGTTCCCTTTCTCTACATCCTCATCAATACTTATAATTTTTGTCTTTTTGATACTAGCCATTCTGACTGGTGTAAAGTACCATTTCATTGTGGTTTTGCTTTCTATTTGCCTGATGATTAGTGATTTGAGCATCTTTTCATGTGCCTGTTGACCATCTCTATGTCTTCTTTGAAAAAAATGTCTATTCAGGACCTCTGCCCATTTTTTTTTTTTTAAAGATTTTATTTATTTATTTGAGAGAGAGAATGAGAGACAGAGAGCATGAGAGGGAGGAGGGTCAGAGGGAGAAGCAGACTCCCTGCCGAGCAGGGAGCCCGATGCGGGACTCGATCCCGGGACTCCAGGATCATGACCTGAGCCGAAGGCAGTCGCTTAACCAACTGAGCCACCCAGGCGCCCCCCTCTGCCCATTTTTAATGAGATTAGTTTTTTAATATTGAGTAGTAGGAGTTCTTATATATTTCACATTTGGTATTATTAGTCAGCCCTAGTATTTTTAAATTTTTTCAATTATTACTGTTATTAATTTTCTTACTAAGTCTTCTTGGTGAACTCAATTTTTAGCCTTAGATAGCACCCATCTCTATCGCTAATAATGCTTTTGTTTTAATGTCTGTTTTGTCAGATAATAGTGTATGTAACTACACTAGCTTTCTTTTGGTATTTTCCTATCTTTTTTCCAGGCTTTTATTTCAAACTTTCCATGTCCTTATGCTTTGTGTATAAATATATCATCTCCATATCACACTATTCATTTCTCTACATGGGTCTTTTTTTCTTTGGTCCTTCACATTTAATTGGTATCTCTCTCTCCTATCTAACAAGACTGGAACTTTAATTACCCTTACAATCTCTGGTGTCCTCCCACTGCCACTGTGTTGATATTGTAGAGAATTTTAATTCTAGATTGTTATATACTTTATTTTTTTTAGCCTTACCTTTCATTTATTCTTTTAAAGTCATCAACAAACTCCATAAGTATCTCTTTTCTTTCCCCCAAATCTCTTGTAGCATCTCTTGGATTTGTTTCTCTTCATACTTAGGTACTTTCTCCAGAAGTGTTTTTAATTTGCATCTTTGTGTGGAAAATTTTCTGAAGTTTTCAAAGTCTGAAAACATGTTTATTATGCCCTCACATTTGAATAATTATTTATCAGGACATAAAATTCTAGTTTCAAAGTTCTTTTCATGTTCAATTTCAAATTCCTGAGCTGGGCCTGGTAGTGATGGTTTCTACCACACCATACCATTCTCAAATATCCTTTTGTCTGTAGACTCCCACCCATCCTGGTGACTGAATCTTCTACAGGAAAGATTGACCAAATCTTTGAGGATAGAAATGAAAACAATGCCATCTTCAGAAAACTAGGTCTCTCATACAATGCTGCTGTAAAAATAAATTTGTTCAACTTCTGTAGAGGACAGTTTGGCAAAGCAGATCAAATATTTTAAGATACACATACCCTGACCTAACAATTTTACTTCTAGGCAAGTCTACATGAAGTAAACAACCCAACAATGTGCAAAGAAGTACACATAAGGATATTCATCACAACATTATAGGAAAAAAAATTAAGCTAATTTCCAAACAAATTATATTAACATCCTATAATAAAAACAATGTAGTGATTAAAGACATGTAGAAAAAATATTTAAGAAGAAAGTCTACTTTTTGTTTCAGAAATATGCATATGTATGTAGAAAATATCTGAAAGCTGGAAGGCTCTTCAGAAATACTAACAGTAGCATTCTCTAGATGGAGAGATTAAGTGCTTTCTGATTTCTTCTTTTTGCCTTCTTTAAATAAAATCCTTCTTTGAAGCCCAATCTACAAAACAGACAAAAATAGAGCCATTCTTGCAGGGGGACAGAGCTGATCCTGTCCGCTTAGCCTTCTTCCTTCCCTCTCAAAGGCTGCTGTGCAGTTTGAAAACTACAATTCAATACATTCAGCTTACCCTACATGCCATGTCAGAGCTAGAAGAGAAAGCAAAAACATATTCAATCTAACATTGACGTATTTTATTTATTTAGCTTTTTTTTTTTTGCAACTCTAAATTACAATCACTAGTACACCTATAATTCTTTATAGTGTGTTCAACTAAAGAGTAAGCAGACACAGCAGAGGTCAATTTAAAAGAAATCACAGTACTTCTTAGTGTAATCTGCAAAAGAGGGAAAAAGTCTTGGGCCCACTCCTTGGAAATAAATATCAAGTAACCATAAAAATATTCAGCCATTTTCCAGGTATTCAGGGAGGTTCAAGCATGGTCCCAGGCAGAGCATCAGAGTTCCTCTTTGAAATATCCCAGCTTTGCCAATGACATCTCTTTTCTCAACTGCATAACTTCCCAAAACATCTGATCAACTATACAAATAGAAAAGGAGACACGTAAATCATAAAATATCATTTTAATTATTTTTTAGCTGTTTCACTGAAAATTTAACATTAGCTGAAATGCCAACTGGGCATTTCCTAACGTCATACCTAATGCCTCACCATTTTACTGCTAATTCACAGAAATTTTTTCAGGTATTTGTGAGCATCCCAGTTTTATCAATAAATGAACAATATTCACCTATTTGTTAGATGCATCCATGACCACTTTAGCCCAGCAGCATCTGCTTCAGTGCCCTGAGTAAATGGCAATCGTGTTGCCGTTTTAAGTAATTACACTCAATCCTCAATTATTCTAACTTAGGGATCTTCTTGCTTTAGTTTGCTACATCTTGGCCATTCCACTGTTTATTAACACCAACACAGAGTAAAACAGGAAAAAATGGAAAACAAAAGACAGTCCAGGGAACTCAGTAACATTCTTTTTGAGAAATAACCGAGAAAATGGTTTTGTATATGGCTCAAATTAGAAATAAAAATAAATGTAGAGGCTGATCTGTAAATTCAATTATCTCTACTTTGGCAAGCCCTCCCTGTAAGTGGAAAAAAGTTGGCTTTATATTTCAGATAAAAAGTCTTCCTCTGACATATCATCAGATTAGAGATTGATTTAGATCAGCGGTTTTCAACCAGTGGAGATTTTGTTTCCTCAAGGGTACATCTGACAAAATGTCTGGATACATTTTTCATTACTGGCATCTACTGAGTAAAGCTCAGCAATGGTGTTAAACATCCAACAATGTACAAGATAGCACCCCCCCAACCGTCCCCGACAAAGTTTATCCAGCTCAAAATGTTAATAGTACCAAGCTTGAGAAACACTGCTTTAGATTTAGCTGCCCTAAATCCTTTTTGGCACAAGGCACGGATAATACACATATTTTAAAATTAGTAATATTTATCTGCTACAAACCCACACATTATATGAAATGTACTAAGTACCATGAAGTGGAAGAGTGACAGAAACCAGAGAAGAGGCCACTTTTATCACCATCATCCCCACTACTACTCATGACAGTTCCTCCCTATTTTCATAAAGGAAATTATCTTTCATCTTCCCTACAAAAACTTATTTTAACAAGGAGAAAAAACACACTTGACAATTTAACTTAACATAAATCATCTGTTCTGTAGCTTAAATCCTATTTATTATCCATCAACAGGTATTCAAAAATATTTCAATTTTATTAAAGTCATAAAAAGTATTGTACACTTTAAAGACTACTTTATGCTACTCAGCCTTTTCAAATTCAACATTAATGAGAGGTTTCACCCTCATTCTTTTAGGCATTAAAATCTAATTATATGGGATTCTAAATAAATATGACTCTTCTCAACATACCAGACCTGTGAAATGCTAAATTAAGTTTTTATCAGCATGACTAACCTTTCCACAGAATTAAGATTCACTGGTTTGTTTACATGGCAGAAGATAGCAGGCTCCTTCTAGCTTTTAAATATAAAAATACTTTCAGTCCCTAAAAAAATATGAATAGGGGGGCGCCTGGGTGGCTCAGTTGGTTAAGCGACTGCCTTCGGCTCAGGTCATGATCCTGGAGTCCCGGGATCGAGTCCCGCATCGGGCTCCCTGCTCGGCAGGGAGTCTGCTTCTCCCTCTGACCCTCCCCCCTCTCATGTGCTCTCTCTCTCAAATAAAAAAATATGAATAGGAAATGTCCTACAACTTCAAATACAAAATGGGTATGGACTTATCCCTAGCTTAGTATCTGCTATTTGTTTTAAAACAATCACATGTACTCAAGAAACACTGCTTTGGAGTTGTTGGGCCGTATTCATTCTCATGCCTGGCATTTAAGACATTTGGCTACAGAATCATCAGTAAACATGAAAGACTGTATTAAAAATATTCAAACACTTGCATGAGGTTGGCTCTCTTGGATATATCATCTATATGTTTCAGCTGATTCAGAATATAGTAATCTTTATTCCATTCCAAACTATCCTCATGACTGCTTTATTAATTCACATGTGAAAGTACAAAATACAGAAAAAATTATTGTTAGAGCAATAAAATAAATCTGACCATGTCTAGAGCTTACTCATTTTTATTTCTTAGGAGCAATTTCAATAAGCTTTTTACTCCCCTAACTTTTGCCATGTGGTTTATCCATATACCTCCCTTAAGAGTTATATCTGATTCTGCTTAAAACTCGTATCAGAGTAAAATGAGGCAGTTTTAAGGGTTAAATACATTTTAAAAGACATTAGTTCCCAAATACTCCACACATTTTATTAGAACTATGAGAGATTCAATATGAATGTACCAATAATAAAGTTTATTTGAGCAATACTACTGTGTTCTATATTTTTTGCTGAAGGTTTATGTAAATATTTTGTAACCAATGAAGAACACTCACCATCCTGCTGTTTCACGAGCCCCTGCTGAATATATCGAATGTATGTAAAAAAGTTACATACAGAGGTGATCTAGGCCGAAAGGGAAAAAAAGTCATAAACAGTCAAACTTCTCATATCAAAGTGAGTTTTGTTCATATCAAAGTGGTTCAGTTACTTACCCTATATCTGCAAAAAGGAGAAATATAATAATAGTTGCTTGAGTCCCCTAATTTAATTCTGTGTTTACAGGACTTACTCTGGCCAGTTAGAGCACATTTTCTGTAAAACAATGACAAAATTTTAGTTTTTTAAAATTGAAAGGGGTGCCTGGGTGGCTCAGTCGTTAAGCATCTTTGGCTCAGGTCATGGTCCCAGGGTCCTGGGATCCAGCCCCACATGGGGCTCCTTGCTCAGCGGGAAGCCTGCTTCTCCCTCTCCCACTACCCGCTGTGCTTGTGTTCCCTCTCTCGCTGTGTCTCTCTCTGCCAAATAAATAAATAAGATCTTAAAAAATAAATAAATAAATTGAAAGCATTCTGCTCCTACCTTCTGTAGAAGTTTCATACTCACTAAGACAACAAATATTTGAGACCTAGTACATACCAGGCACTATTCTAGATGCCCACAGGCCTGAGAAATACAAAGGAATAAGCCACCTTACAAAAATACTGACTCTCAATAATTATATAAGGGGTGCACTATATTCAGACATACCATCCTTTCTATTTGCACACTACTACAGACTCTCAGACTTGGTATGATGGCTTTCTGGTTGGAATGAGGCTATTAGTCTCTAAAGGGCAGAGACTGTATCTAATTCAACTTTAACTGCCAGGCACTGAGCAGGTGCCTGGTACACACCAGACATTCAACGACTGTTGGTTAAGTGATGAGCCACCTGTCACTCTACTGCTCAATATAGTGATGCTGGCTTATCTATCAGGGCAGACTGTGAAGCAGCCCAGCTATTACCCTCCTAAGCTAGGACCATGGCTTAACACAACTACCACTCCCTATCAAGCCAAAATGAGTACAGCTGTAACTAAAATAAAGTGGCCAACAGCATTTTAAATAACATTATAGGGGGTGCCCTGGGTGGCTCAGTCATTAAGCGTCTGCCTTCGGCTCAGGTCATGATCCCAGGGTCCTGGGATCGAGTCCCGCATTAGGCTCCCTGCTCAGTGTGGAGTCTGCTTCTCCCTCTGCCTGCCGCTCCCCCTGCTTGTGCGCTCTCTCTGTCAAATAATTAAATAAAATCTTAAAAAATAAATAAATAACATTATAAATTACAAAGAAAAATATGTTACATGAACATTAAATTTCAGCTATACTTAAAAGAAATGATACAAATGTGCCTCTATATTAAGAAAACAAATGGAGACTGTGTATTTAAAATAGGATCATTTTGGGGGCGCCTGGGTGTCTCAGTCGGTTAATCGTCTGACTCTTGGTTTCAGCTCAGTTCACAATCCCAGGGTGGTGAGATTGAGCCCCATGTCAAGCTCCATGCTCAGTGTGTAGTCTGCTTGAGATTCTCTTCTCTCTTCCTCCTTCTCCCTCCCCCCAGCTCACACGCTCTCTCATTCTGTCTCTAAAATAAATAAAATCTTAAAAAAAGAAACTTTATAAATAGGATAATTTTGGAGATGGCCATTCCGACCACAAAAGAATTCTCGTATTTTCAAAGAAAGTTTGCTTCATTGTTCCTTTCTTAGAAAATTCCTTTAATGATCTATAAAAATATTTTTAAAACACTAACTACTAGCTTAGGAAGGATAGAAGATCAAGAAATTAAAAAATGGCACAAGTGTTGGAAGTCCTTGGAACTTCCAAAAGTATAATTTACACAAGAAGGAAAAGTAAGCATTTAACTGATAAAAATCAATGTATACACTACTCTTCTGGAAACAGACATATACATGTCTGTCTAGTATTCTAATTTTGAAAGGGCTTTGCTAAAGTCGTATTAAGCATCAACTTCTGAAATAATGAAAGTGTTTCTTACCTCATTTCTAAAGCCAACTTTGAACTGTCACTGCCAACACATTCTTATTTAAGCTAAGGTTCAATGTCAAGTCTTCTGATCTCCAAGGCCAGAGTTTTGTTAACATGCTACACTTCCTCAGTACCTCTTAGCAGCTCTAGTCCCCAGATTTTAAACCCTTACCTGGCATTTTCACTTAGTGATGTCAACATGTCTAAATCCAGACCCGCCGTCTTCTTCCCCAAACCAGAGCCCTTCCCACTAAGTTCCGAAATGTCACACCATTCTTCCAGTCGGCCATCTTTAACTCCTTTCCTTTTACCATCCCCACCTGAATCTCTTCCTCTCCAAAGTTCTCTTCAGATTTGTCACATCTTTCCTTCCATACACTTACCATCCTCTGAACACACAGTTTCTTGTTTCCAGGCCTTCAGTCATATGTACTCTTCTTTACCCAAATTCCACTCCTGCTTCAAAAACTCAGATCAGATTTTCCTCCCTCTGAGAACACCCCTGATCACCACCCACGGGATGGGTCTTGGCTTCCTCAAAGTTCCTACAGCATGTGCCATTTACGTTATGATTATCTTCCCCACCTAGTCCATGAGAGCCTTGGCCAGGGCCGAACTTCACATTTCAGAGAAGAGAATATCTTCCTGAAGTTTCTCCAACATGTACTCCAAACACCTTGGCATCTAACCCCATTCCTACAAGCACGATATCCCTAAACTACCTAAACTGTTCCCTAAACCTAATCTATATGATTATTTTACTAAAATACTATATAAATCCACTAACTGATATCCTCATTTGTCATCATTTGATATTTGCACATGTTATATATAATGCAAGTAGAAATTTAAAATTCTATAATAAAAACTGCTATATGCTATATTTAAAATAAGGTATACATAGACCTTAAAAGCACAAAAACTGTTATCACTGATGATCAGGATAAAAATATTCGGGAGCTTGTGGAAAGAGTAGAATTTAAAGATTTTATTTATTTGACAGAGACAGTGAGAGAGGGAACACAAGCAGGGGGAGTGGAGAGGGAGAAGAAAACTTCCTGCTGAGCAGGGAGCCCGATGTGGGGCTCAATCCCAGGACCCTGGGATCATGACCTGAGCTGAAGGCAGACGTTTAACTGACTGAGCCACCCAGGTGCCCCCAAAGGAGCAGAATTTAGAAATGTAAATCCCTTCCCCTAGATTCAGAGGCCACTGTGCCACAGTCACGGCACAGAGGGAGTGTGGTGGATGTTTGGCTCAGAGAGCAAACATGTGACCAGGTACTCCCCACAGACAACTACCTGAACACTAACACTGTGTGATCAGGAAGAACCACGTGACTCCTACAACAGGCTTTCACACAGACCTATTAGTTCATCTCAATCAGCCCTGTTCTCTTCTGCCTTCACTGTGACCCAGACAGGAGTCAATTCCTGCTTTCTAGGAGCTTTCTCAGACTTTCCGGTCCCCTATACGGATCTAGTTCTTAACACCAACTAAGCAGCTTCCTCCAACTCTTTCCAACACTTCGCAAACAGCTTTGCCAAAGGTTCTAGAAACCACTGGTTTCAGTCTTTCCTCCTCCTAGGACTGAAGAGTAAAAAGCCTGCCCTGCTATGAAATATGGGAGTCTTACCTCTGAAGGTTTATAACTGCCAAGTATCTGTCATGTATGAAAGATAGAACTGGTTATTTACCAAAGTGAGAATCCTTTATATGATAGTATGAAAGGGGAGGATTACAGAAGTCTTTCTGGCACCGTGTTTTCATGCTTGATAAGACCTGGTCTAATTCACTATCTTCCCAAACTATTTTTAGTGGCAACCCTCAGGAACAAATATTTTACACCAAAACCTATATGTGTATGTATAACAAACAAAAATTCTGCTTATGACCCACTAAACTGATTTTATGAATTGAATGAGTCACAACATATGGTCTAAAAAAATGTTTCTAATACCTGGTCCAAAATATGTGTATATTTTTGTAATTAAAAGGGCTCTCCTTTGATGATAAATTTGAAATGCTATTATCTCACACTGAGGATTTGTCTTTAGGCTGCACAAACTAAATAGAAAGCTAACAAGAAATTTAATCACATTTAAAACTAGAAAAACTAAATATTTACAACATATAAAATTTTTTAAAACTCAGTGTCTTCCACAAGACATGGTTCTGAAAACGTACTTTGGTCCTCCACATTCGACTGCAGAAGCTTTCACAAATCGAACAGGTTGTAATCCCACCGGTTCAATGCTTAGAGTATTGTTTTCCACAGCCTCCAGAACAGCTGAAGCCAACTTCAAAAAAACAAAAAGTATCAGATACTACGCTGGCATAAGAATCTTAAAATTGCATTCTACAGTAAACTGGATTTTAAAAAATTCTTCTTTCCCCAAACTCCACTAGTTTGGTCCTAGGCCAATGAAAAAGAAATTACATAATCTTGGTTTGAATTCTTTTATAATTCAAATATCGTTATGAAAGGCAATTCAGTTATAGCTAAGTAACTTTTCTCATTATCTAGAAGAGGATTGAAGGCATTAATTCCAATCTGTCCATCTCTTACCCACAATTAACATCCATTATTAATGCCACTTCAAAATGAATACCCTAATGCTTTTGCTAAATTTATACATATTTTTAAATACTAGTCATTCATAACACAGCAATATATACAATTACAGCTATATATTTTCTAAACTTGTATTTACGTGCACAAGAGTGACCTACAAAAGAACTAGCTGGATTATCAAATATTAAATGCCCAGATGGAGATGGTAGCAACTGGTAAACGATAGATGAAACTGGCAAATTTCTTCAGTCTGGCAAGACTACTAATCCGGAAATGGACTACCCAAAAACAGACACAGAGCCACAATGAATAACATGTACCTATCAAAAGTGTCTTACTGTCCATTTTAACTTCTCCTTACAAGTAATGTTAAAATTAAATCCTCTAAAGACTTAACATAAGACTCTTAGGATTACATTTCTTAAACAATGATTGACAGGATATTTATAGACAAACCTTCTACATGTAAGAACAAATTAAAATTATGACGTTACATTTGTATAGTACCTTGTATTTTTTTAAAAGTTTTTGTATGCACTTAATTCACTTCATTTCATCCTCTTAACAACGCTGTGACATAAGCAAGGAAGACATTTTTTATCCGTTTTAAAGATGAAGAAATTAAATAGAATTTTTTGTCACGTACAGATAAACCCAATAAACGCCTTGGAGTATACAGAACTTCCCTTACACTGAACCTCAGACTGAGAATCAAGAAATAAGCCCAACCCCCGATTCACATTTACTACTTCACTCTGGTGCAACACATACTTCACTGGGAATGAGCCTCTGCTCAAGTTAAGCAAAGATGTTCAGTAACTGAATGCCAAGAAATGATTGTGATCTTTGTTTGGAATGGAGAAAATGATAAAACATGACATGTTATTATAACTTATTCATGTAAGAGAAAATATGTAACATGATTTAGCAAAAGGTACAGGAACAACTTTAATGCATTACTATTAAAATTTTAAAAAAAATTACCTCACTTTTTGAGAATGTTAAACATGGAAAGATATCTTCCTGATAAATTTTGTCTAAGAAAGGACACGATCTATCCATTGTAGGATCATCCTTCCAAGATCTGAATTCATTATACAGAGATAAGTCAGCCTGACAAACAAACCAAAAGAAAACACAAAATAATCTTTTTAAAGATACAAACATAAAATCACTTTATAAAACCAAAACCTAATATAAACATTACTGAAAAAGAAATCTTCATTTAAAATAATGAACTGAACCATTCCTGATGAGTTAGAATACATGGTACCAACTTTCTTTTTTAAAAAAATCCAAACCCCAAATGACTGACTAGCTCTTTTCAATGGATCTACTATGGTGTCCAATGATGCTACCTTGATCCCCACCCACCCCCCAAAAATGTTAGAGCTCCTCTTAAGACACATGTGTACACTGCTCTGAATATAAAACAAGTGATGAGAAGTCTTTCCTGAAAATAATCAAAAAGTAATTTGGAGCCAAGTTAATTAAATAAAGTGTCTGAATAAATGGAGACTAAATTGTGAAACCCAGTTTGGGTCAAAAATGACAATAATTGTTCTGCTATTACCTGAGGGCATTTTCAAAAGAACTCTGAAAATGTTTACTTATAAGCAGCAAGACTAAAAGCAGCATATATATAATCTCCTAAATTGGCTATCTTAAAACAGAACATTTATTAAGATATATTTTGGCACAGCGACTGTCTGAATGACCAACAATAATCCAGGCTGGCACCCATCTTCCTAGTCACTCTTCCAGTTGTCCCTCTTTTCCCCACCTCCCTTTAATAAATTTTCCCCAAGTATTCTTCCCTCCAGATGCCCTCTTCTCAGCTCGATCCTACCTGTCACAGAGAGCCACACCTGCCCCCGGCTGCCCACTCACGGCAGTGCCCCTCATCCTCCTGCAGCCCTAAGCCACTCTCATCCAGAAGAGCTGGGCACACCATAAACGACACACTGACCACAGCTATGGCCTTTAGGAGAGCCTAACCTCACATGCAGGTGATTTACATGATGGTAATAAAAGGCTGAGTGTATCTGAGCTTTCCTACAGACCTTCTTTTTATATAATGGCAACTTCAGTGTGAATTTTTTTCATCCCAATCCATAAAATTTTTTGAGTCAAAACTAAAGGCAAAAGATTTAAAAAAACAGCAGACAAATAATACTTACATTTCCAAATTCATTTTCTTTGTAAAGTTTACCCTTCCATGGACATAAACCCCAAAGCAGGTAAGTGGTACTCTATGAAAAGACTCTAGTTCAAAGGCAGTCATTTAAACTATTAAGAGCTGACCCTGCACCAGGAACTGGCAAGGGCTCCACAGACACTTAATCCTCACAGCCGTGCAAGACAGACACTATGATCTTCATTTTTTTAGATAAGAAAACTAGGGCTTAGAGAGGTAAGTAACTTGCCCGAGGTTACAGATCAAGACACCTGTGAAAGTTCAAATTTGTGTCTAAGTGACTCGATCGCAAAGCCTTGCATAATGCGCGTGTGTGTACTTGCACAGACGTGTTTTAAGTGCTTTCAGAAGCTACGCTGCAAATGTCGTTTCTGACTGCCTGTCACATTTTCTACAGAAACAAGGACATGGTTCACTTTCTTTCCAACTGTTTTACCTTTTTCTAAGGCTTACACAGGTCAACCTTATGTGTTTCCTTTGTCTAATAAAACTTTTTGATAAGTTTTCATAAAACATTAGAATACAGGATATATCTGAAAAGCAGAAGTTATCATTCTGAAGTTGCTTGCTGCCTATTCATATTTCATGAGACCTCATAAATTAAAAACAAAACTTTAAAATGTCCCATGAGAAAACATTTACATTTTGTTAGTGTAAACAACAGAAAACAAGGCATATAATCATACACACTGAGAAACTGCAGCAAAATACAAGTTGTACCAAGCAATTAAAAATGCTAATTAAATTCAAAGAAATTAAAGTTATGACTAAAAAAAGTTTCTGAAATATTTAACCAACATGGATTTTAGATTCTGTCACATTCAGATTTGGCCACGTATTCAACTTCTCTCTCACTAGCACCTTTTTCATTAATAAGTAAACAAAATCCAATTCAATTAAAGTAAGTAATGATCTCGGTTATTCAATTTAATAAAGTCCTGGCTTCCACACAAAAACTTAACCAAATGAGCAGATTCAGCTTCTTAAAGATCAATGATGAACCTGAATACAACAATGTAAAATACAGCTTTCAGGAAAAAAAGGGGGAAGGGCTGCTCCATGATCAATCCCCTTGGAAATGCTTTCTCATAGTATGCAATGATAAAATGAAAAAATATTTTATAATTATACAATTTTTACTAAAAACAGCTCAAAATATCTCCACAGTATCTGTTACCTTCACAACATATCTTTTAAAATGATAAGGCTACCATTAGTTCTATTTTTTGTTGCTTAATTATCTGAATTAACTCAAGACCCTCTTACTGATATAAAACTCTACCTCCCCCAGAGTTTAAGTAAAAGCAATGTACTGTTCAAGAAAATCACCTTATTTTCACACATTTCTTATATTCATAGTTAGAGTATCTTACCAATAAATTTTGACTAGCCAGATCATTAAAGCCACCCACTATCCTTTATACAACACATGACAGTTTGCTCCCTTAATGAAATATCAAGGTTGAGAAACTTACCAAGTTTCCAGCAGGTAACTCCAGGTCAGCCAAGTAGAGAATGGAACTGAAGATTCCCTGAAAGCAGCCAGCTCTAGATAAAGCCTCCCCCATCTTAATATTGCATATTTTGTACTAAAAATTTTGCTGGCAAAAATCACAACTGACACCTCAGTGATGAGAATTAATAAGTATCAACAGAGTCAGAGGGGACAGTCCTTGACGAGTTACCTCTTTGCAGTCTTTTACAATTGGCTGTATCACACTGAGGTCCTGATGACCACCACTCATAGCACTGCTTGTACTTTTATTTCTCGTATGCCCCTTTTTAAAAGGTGTCCTTCCACCTGGCAGAGGCTCTTGTGTAGGTGATGTTGGAGAACTGGACAAGACAAGTGTCTTCAATGCAGCTACTTCAGCTTGAAGGACATCGATCTTGAAAAGAAATCAACATAGTTCCATCTACTAATTATGTTTTATGACAGATGCAGCTAAATGCTAGCAATCTAATCAAAACACTGTCCTTTCAAAGATGATATGTAAGCTTAATTTGTATTTGCTGTGGAGTAATAAAAAGAAAGTGAAACCAAGTTGTTTAATGTTTCTATATGGCTTAAATTTGGAGACTATTCATGATGTGGAATGAAATTTTTAAAATTATCAAAATGTCTAACATATAATTCATGTGAATGTTCAAAATCTTCAAAATATAAATAGCTTATGAATAGTTGTGGTTCATTCCTAAAATAAAAAAATCTAGGAACAGTTTGGTGGGTTTTTTTTCCAGCGACTTAAAAAATATTAACTTTAAAATATAACCCTTTTGATAATACATGTGATTCACAAGACTTAAAATCCTTTGGTTCTAATATAAATGAGCACCGACTGTTCACTATTAGTTGTATCTGTGTGGTAGCTGTTTTCTATTTATAGTTTCCTGTAGTTTCCAAATCTTCTAAAATAAGCCCTAGTTTACAACAGGAACAAAATCTAATAAATGTTTAAGTATCCTTAAAACAGTAATCACTGATTTTACATTTTTTTTACTATTAAAGCAGCAAAAACTTACTTTTCCTTGTGCTTCCTTTAGCTGTTTCTCTGCGGCTGCCTGCTTGACATTTGCTTCTCTCACCATCTTATGAGCTTCCTGAAAAAGTTGAAATCTCAAATTTTGGAAACAAAGTATTTAGCCTTTGTTTTCAAAAATCTTTCAACAAATGTCTATGACTACAGCAAAATTATACTACCAAAATTTAACCTGAAAATAAATATTCAATGTCAACTCTTGAAATAGCAATTGTCATCTGATAGGTAAACTGGTAGGAATTAGGAATAGGTACTTTCTTTTAGTACTAATACCACTGACGTAGCCAAGTTGAGTTCAATTATCCTGATCAATGTTTATGTAAAGACTATGAATGTGATGAAGGAAAACAAATATCCCACATGTCAAACCCAACTTCTCTGTAGTGAGGTTTCTGTTATTTGGCCACAATATATATATTCATATTATTAGTCATAGTAAAGACACACAGAAGGGACAAGTAAAAATATTAACACATCAATAATGTTGCAGTTTATAGCAATGACAGCTGTGAAGCCTTAGAGCTTCCAATAAAAACATTCACAAAATGATATTAAGTGACAATTCTATGCAGAACAATCTAAAAAGGAAAATCAGAGATTAACCTTTAATAAGGTCTTATTTTTTCAGTACCATAAATATGAAACTCTAGGTATTTAATTCCTTTTTTTCTTATATTTATTCATCAAAATTTACTCATGACATCTCTTTGTGAGGTACTATTCCAGGTGTTGATAATATACTGGGAAAAAAAAACAAGGTCCCTGTCTCTTAAGGAGCTTACATTCAGTTTACATTCTAATAATCAAATAATATAACCAACTAAGAATTCTGGGTTTTACTGTAAGTGCAATATGAAACCTTATGATCTTTTAAGGAAGAAAGTCACTGATCTTACTTATATTTTTAAAAAATTACTCTGCTGTATGGAATAGTCCCATAAAAGATTAAGGCTGGACTGGAACCATATACAGGGTGCTTGAGATAATCCCCTGGGATTTAAGAACACGTATGTTAGAACTTCAATTTACAGTTTACGAGAGGGAAGAGAAGGAGGGACGGAGGGAGGAAGGAAAGGAAGAAAGGAAGGAAGGAAGCAGGGAGGGAGGGAGAGAGGTTGGCTGGCTGGCTGGAAGGAAGGAAATCAGCTTCAAAGACATTAACATGTTTCACAATGGCACTTTACTAAGTCTGTCAACTGTTCAGTAGAAGAGTAAACATTCTCCACATCAGAGTCCGACAGCGGCACTCCCATTTGCTTTTACAGTAGTAATGAACTGCGGCTTGTTTATATGCCCATGAACATGAATTTACAGACCACATTAGCTTAAATAAGAGATGCTTTACTACCAATGCTTTATAATGAGATGAGATTAAGTGTGAAAATCTTCCATGCACAATTATGCTGGTTATCTTGTATCAAAGTCCTTAAGAGCTGCCAATTTAATGAGGTTTTCTTTTTAAAATAACAAATGTTTCAGATTTGCTGAATTTTTCTCTGATGACAAGTGGGTGTCAACAGATCACTATTTGGCAGATATTTTCTATTTTTATAAACATATCTAATCTGACACTTCAGGATAAGTGACATTTTAACTATAAATGCAAAAGTAACTCATGCTAAGGAGAGATTATTTGTTTAAATGTTTGGAAATGGACTCTGCTTTCCTTAATAGTGGACTGTGCAACTTGGACCAAACCTCCCATAGAGAATAACTAGAGAAGCTGAACAAAATTTTTTTAAATGTGTCTGACAGTAATAGAGAGCTAACAAAATAGTGAAGAACTAGGGGACCAATATCTAGGAGAAGATGTAAACCCAGATAAGAGAGCTGGAATTTGGGGTGACTTTTCCTCTAGAGGTATGAGGGACACAGTGAAGAGGTGTAACCTACGTGTAACTGGAGTTCAAGAGGAGAGAAGAGAGCGCTAGAAATGAGGCAGAAGCAGTAACTGAAAAGATAACGCACAGGATTTTGCAAACTGACAAAAGACATTAAGTAGTAGATTCCAAAAAAGTGAAAATTTTCCATCACTCTGTTATTCTAAAGGTGAAGATGATACAAGTATCGTCTATACCAGGAGTCAGCAAACTTCTTCTGTGCAGGGTCCGCCAAGTACGCAGTTGGGGCTTTAGGAGCTAAGCGATCTCTGTTGAAGTGTGGAAGCAGCCAGAGACAACACATTAACGGTGACTGTGGCCATTTCAATAAACATTTATCAGCACTGAAATCTGAATTCCAGTTTTCATGTCACAAAGTACTCTTCGTTTTTTCCCCTAACCACTTAAAAATGCAAAAACCTATCTTAGCTCAGAAGGCTGCACAGAAGTAGGCACAGCTAGTTCTGCCCTGTAGGTTGTAGTTTGCAGACCTCTGATATAAACATTCATGTCTATTCACTTACAGACTTTGAAAATGGAATTTTCTTCCTATCTGGTTAGCAGGGATTCAAACGAAGGTGTTTTTCTTCTTTCTTTCTTTAAAATAATGTTTAAACTCAACATCTTCTCATTAATTTGCAAAGACAATTTGTTGGTATGAGAGAAGACATATTCACTACAGAATATTCTGGAGAAACCTTCACATAACCAGCAATGGAAATGAAAATTCAGTATAATGGTTTCATACAGGGAAAGATGTACTTCTTCCATTTGGATCCATATATTTGTAAGTTATCAGCCGCATTACATCTGATTTAAAAGAAGGAATTTAGACCAGAACTTCATCTGAATCATAAATTGTTAAAACAAGATTTTCGAAAACAAGGTAACATGATCAAACATACTCCTCTCGCTAAATATATACACACACACACAATATATTCTAGTGAGAATAAAATATATTTGTGCTATAATAAAAAACTTAGTATTACTGACTTGCTTTTTAAAACTATTGTTTTATAATTTATGTAACACATTATTAGTGTGTATATATAATTTATAAGTATATATGCTTTTAAAACAGTGCCTACCACATAGGTAACCCTCAATAAATATTACTTATTTTCATCATAATAAAGGTATATGCTCAAATTTTTCTTTTACAGATTGAGTACATGATGTCAACAAAAGCTGGGCATCTATTGGTCTAGGTAAGAAATAATGATGGCGTGTAAAATGCCGTTAGCAATATCACAGTAAAAAGGCAGGTGGATTTGCCTTACATTCGGGAGGTACTGCCACAAGGTTCTCCTCGTGAATGTGGGATAAAGGAGAGGCCTCAATGAGGACTCCTTTTCTGCAGCCCGAGACAAACGGAAGTACCACTTATGATCTTCATAGTACTTAAAGCAAGGATCAGGGCTATGAATTTGAATCCCAGCATTGCTCCTTAACCTTTCATGCCTCACTGTCTTCACAGATAAATGACAGTAATTTGCTCTATATGCCTCACAACATTATGAAGAGAAAACTCGGCATATCATAGACATTTACTAAAACTGGCTGACAAAATGTAAAAGAAAAAAATGTTAAGGCTACCTATCTTTTCCTTTTCCATGTCAAATGAAACTACTTTGTAAAGCATTCTTTCACCTGACTTCATTTTTATATTATCTCAAAATCTGAGACACTAGGTGGGAATATATATATATATACACACACACACATACATATATATAATTTTAGAGTTCTTGTATATGATAATTTTAAGACCCAACTTTGCTACAAAATGTAATTATATTCAAGATTATTCATACACAACAAACTCCTAATTTGAATTTACATGTTAAGTTTACCAAAGCTGTGCACATTGTGTTTATTCGAAATAATCTTTAATTCTTAAAAAACTATATATACATATACCTAAAATACAAGCAAAAAATCTTTTCATAAGACAATGGGAAACTGAGATCATGAACACACAAAAGACCACAGAAAAACTTCTAGCATCTTTTTACAAAATTCATAAATAACTGGTCTGAATACAATTTTCTTCATTACTGAAATCATCTTTTGTCAGTGTAACTTCTTTCCCAGAAAGTATATATAGTGTCAACGCTATTAGCCATTGTCAGGTCAGGGATAGATCAAGGGCCCAAAATCTTTTTTTTTTTTTAGATATACCTTTTCACTTATTGCAAAAACTGCATTTCTGGTCCTTCACATTCTGCTATGGAGAGGGATAAATTTCCTCCCATTTGTTTTCTTCCTACTTCATCTAACAGAATATACGCGGCAAGTGCAGACAAGAGGAACTAAGTAGGGCTAAAATTATGGGCAGGCAAGTGAGAAGCTTAATATATTTGCTTTCTTATCTAGCATCCATATATCATTATAAAATTCTCTTCTGGCCAGACAATACTGGAAGAAAAAGTCTAAGGTTTCTGTCTACCCCTTCTACAAACAAAAATGTAGTTAGTCGTATAGCTCTTGTCCTCTAGTCTTTGATGACTAGCTAACAAAAAATAATAATAAATCAGTTTTTAAATGTTCATGAAAGAAAATGACCCCCCTAAAAAGAAAGAGGACAGGGCAAAGGGGCGTGGAGCAGAGGGGGCATGGAAAACCCACATCTGAAGAAACCCACATGTAACGTGTTAACAGTGTTATTTGTAATGATAGAAATGGTGGAATATGCAGTTGGTGGGTTATGACTCTCATGACAATGACCAGGTAAGTCAACATGAAAACATGTTATTTGAAGAAAAAAATACAAAATGTATTAGAATTACAATTATGTAAGAAAATATGCATACCTCTAAAACTGAAATAGATGTATAAATAAAAATAACAAAAGGGGAAGAAAATTTTCTAAAATCTTTTACTACACTCAAACTTTTAAAAACAAGTTTTTAGAGGAAAAAAAATTAGTATTATCATCTTTTTAAGATTTTATTTTTTTTAAATAATCTCTACACCCAACATGGGGCTCAATTTACGACCCTGAGATCAAGAGTCACATGCTCTACTGAATGAACCAGCAGGCTCCCCAAAAAGAAATTATTGACAATTGATAATGGCATTAGTCATTCCAGTAACACATCAACTGTTTTGACAAGGAACCGTTTTTTGTTTTGTTTTGTTTTTTCAAGTAAGCTCTATGCCCAGCATGGGGCTCAAATTCATGACCCCAGGATCAAGAGTCACATGTTCTACCAACTGAGCCAGCCAGGTGCCCCTGAATAAGGCACTTTTAAAGGCTCGAGTCTTAACCCAAGAAGGGCATTCTATGACAGTGGTTCTTAATCAAATTAAGTACCATCCTCTCCCTCTCTCCCAGGTTTACAACTTATAAAAGCTTTCAAAATGATCAAGGAATATGACTAGCATTTTGGGGCCAAAGCCAAGTATGATGGTTAATTTTATGTGTCAACCTGATGAGGTCACTGGATGCCCAGGTATTTGGTCAAACATTATTCTGGGTATTTCAATGAAGGTGTTTCTGGATGAGATTAACATTTGAATTGGTATGTTAACTAAGGCAGATTGTTCTCCATAATGTGGCTGGGCCACATCCAATTGAATGACAGCCTAAACAGAACAAAAAGGCTGATCCCCTTGGAGTAGGAGAGAATTTTCCTGCCTTCACACTCCAAGTGAAACATCAGCCCTTGTTGGGTCTCAAGCCTGTCGGCCTAGGGACTAGAACTGCACTATCAGTTCTCCAGTTGTCAGGCCTACGGACTTGGTCTAGAACTACACCATCAGCTCTCCTGGGTCTCCGCTGCTAACTCACCCTGCACATCTTGGGAATAGTCAGCCTCCATAATCACCTGTGCTCATTCCTTATTATCAGGCTCTTTCTATATACTGTGTATGTATATATACACATTTTATTGGTTCTATTTCTCTGGAGAATCCTGACTATAACATCAGCAATACAAAATGACAGTGTCAATGGCACCCCTCACGAGAAACACTGCTCGAGCTGGGCAGAAATTGTGGTCCTGTTGGCAGGCTGGAGATAAACAGGTGGACCTTCTAACAAGTAGATGTGCCTTCTAACAATCCTCAAACCATCATCTCTCAGATAGCTACCTCAAGGGCTTGCTATCTTTGTTGTGGAGTCATATTATAAGATTACCCTAAAGCAGCCCCTAAATACTTGATAAAAACAAAATTAAAATTTACCTCCTTTCTTTCCACATAGGCATTTTTTAAACAACCTAATACTGGTAGCCCACAGGGTCTTTTCCTTTTCCCATCATTTTAAGACTCTACATTTCTTAAAGATTTAATTTTTCTTAGATGACTTAGAAATTATGTGTGAAGCTAAGCATATCTTTTCCAAGATTCCCTCAAAAAACAATTCTATCAATATATAAAAATCAAGATGTTGCTCTTGGCCAAGACGTAAAGAGACCAACCTCAAACAGACTAGCTGTGAGTTCCTCCAATTCCTGTCCAAGTTGATCTCGTACTTTAGAAAGCCTTTCACACTCTTCATCTTTTAACTTCAGTTCCTATGAGAAATTGATCATTTTATTTTGAATTTCCATAGTTTGAAGTTAGATTCAGCAGACTATATAATCTTTACTAATAAAATTACAAAATATTAATACTGTCCCCTCCTGCGATGTTCACACTGAAAATGTTTATTTAGCACTTGCTATGTGGAAGACAATCAGGCAAATCTAAAATTATAAATAATTCTAACTCATATATTAAATTTTCATGTTTCTTCCATGAGACATCCAAAGATTAAGTATGATTATATATTACATGTGAAAATAAACAATTAAATGACTTCATTCTTTTTTCCCTCTTCTCTGAACATACTTGTTTCCATCAAGCAAGGAATTTAATTGCATTTATCCATTTCAATAAAAACTCAGTGGGTTTTTTTCATATTTACTTTAAAATTTGTTCACTTATAGATAACTTTATGTACCATATGGCAATTAGTCTAAAATTTCCTTTAGGAGACTATACCCATTTAGTACTGCAACCAGAGGCAAATTATACATATTTGCACTTTAAGAAAAATGTTAACGATAAAATCATACCCTCATTTATACATGACTTCTCAAAAGGTATCAAGTAGATGTTTAAAAAAATCCTTTAAGATGTGAATAATATGCAATTTTGTATGTTCCCCTAAATTAATCTTCCAAATTTTGGGATTAAAAAATCCAAGCTTCCTATATATTGGTCACAATTACATTAATAAAATAATGGGTTAGTTGTATTGTAATTGTGGTAGCAGCATAGTTTTTGAATCCCCCAAAGTCAACTCCTGAAAACCAAATATACCAACTGAAATATCAGAAGAACCCAAAGACCACATCGTCAACAACACTACATAAGGGAATCCCCACAAATCTTAGACTACGAGAGAACGTGGCTACACTGCCAAGACAGCAGGATCAGCAACTACGCGGAAGGGACAGCATGAAGCAGAAGGGACTACAGAGGTATCCTATGAAGCCTCAAAACCCAAAAATCATTACATTTACCCCAAAGGAGAGGACTTGACCAAACTATCCTGGATAATACTACAATGGTTGATACATGTCATAATACACTTGTCAAACTGTGCAAATGGTTGATACATGTCATAATACACCGTGTCAAAGCTGTGCAAACTGTGGAAACTGGGAGAACAAATATGAGAACAAATGGAGAAAAAGGAAAAGGGTTCCACAGGCTCCAAGCTGCAGGTGGAGTATGAAACCCTACTTGCAGTCCTGAAGCAGCAAACAGTACGGTAAAGCCCTCAATTCTCAGAAACTGCAGAGCATCCAGCAAGGAGACCCTTCCAGGACACAGCCCACCCCAAGGGAAAAACTCATGGAATCCGAAACCAAACTGCATGGCAGGAATAATGGAGACTGACAGAGAGAAGGCTCAGACATCAAAGGAGAAAGAGGGTGGCAAGGTTGCAAAGCAAACAGATCACAGAAGGTAGTATAAAAGTATTTTTCTTCTATTTCTAGAAATATCATTTCTAGACATAATGTTAAACCTGTAAAGTTTGCAGAGACACTGGGCTAGAGGAGAAAACCTTCTTGAAAAAAGTTTACCTCCAAGAGACAGAAGTGGCTACACAGATACACCAATAACAATGGAAGGGAAAGCTCTTGAACATAAAATTGAGAAAGCTATCTTGGTTTATCCTACTCCTTCACAGGAGCCTCCTCCTAATAGTCCAGGGAAATCCAATCCATTTAAACATGGAAAGCCAACACAAATATGTGAAGCTACCATAATAAAAAAGTTAAAGGCAAAGCCAAGTCACCTTTATAAGGTAAAGACAATCAGATTGGTATTAAGTGTCGATAGCATCTTATGCTAGAAAACAACAGAATAACATTTTGAAGATACTCAAAAAAATGGGAAATGAGGATTTTATATCCAGCCAAAGTGTCCTTCAAGCCCAAGGCCAGAGACAAAGAATTATAAACCTGTAAAACTTTAGAGAATATCTCTTGTATAAGCATGACTCAGGGATCCAGTAAAGAACAGAGATTCACATAATCCAGAAGAAGCTGTCGAAGCTTTAACACTAAGGACTGGGGGTGAGAAGCAAATATATTTCACTGTAGAACTACAACTAAAAGATGGGCATATCAAGGGAATGAAAAGACAAGCCAGAGACTGGAGAAAATACTTGCAAAAGATGTATCTGATAAAAGACTGTTATAAAAAAATATACAAATTCTTAAAACTCAACAGTAAGAAAACAAACAACCTGACTGAAAGATGGGCAAAAGATCTGAACAGACGCTTCAACAAAGAAGATATAGGGAAGGCAAATATGCATATGAAAAGATATTCCATATTATATGTCATCAGAGAAATGCAAATTAAAAACAATGATACACACTGATTAGAATGGCCAAAATCCAGAACACTGACAATACCAAATGCTGACAAGAATGGGAAGCAATAGGCACTCTCATACATTGCTACTGGGAATGCAAAACGGCATAGCTATTTTAAAAGACAGTTTGGCCATTTTTTAATCAAACTAAACAGACTCTTACCATACGATCCAGCAATCGCACTTCTTAGTATTTACCCAAAGGAGCTGAAAACTTATGTCTACACAAAAACCTGCATACAGATGTTTATACATTCATAATGCTAAAACTTGGAAATAACTAAAATGTCCTTCAGCAGGTGAATGAACAAACTCTGGTACATCCAGATAATGGATTATTTTGCATTAAAAGGAAATAAGCTACCAAGTCATGAAAAGACATGGACGAAAATAAATGCATATTATTAAATAAAAGAATCCAATCTAAAAAGTCTACATTCTGTATGAGTCCAACTATATGACATTCTGGAGAAAGTAAAACTATGGAGACCATAAAAAGATCAATGGTTGTTAGCATTTAATGGGTGGGGAGGAATAAATGGAGTATAGAGGATTTTTAGGGCAGTGAAACTATCCTGGATAATACTACAATGGTTGATACATGTCATAATACACTTGTCAAAAACCAATAGAACATACAACAAAGGGAACCCTAATATAAACTCTGGACTCTGGAGGATAATGATACGCCAATCTAGGGTCATCAATTATAATAAATGTACAATTCATAATGTTGAGGGGCTGTGCAAATGTGGGGACAGAGTGAATGGAAACTCTGTACCACCCTCTCGATTTTACTGTGAACTTAAAACTGCTCTAAAAAATAAAGTCTATTTTTTAATACGGATAAAGCTGACAAAACAGTTATTTAAATGTTATAAGCTTTAGAAATATAAAAATAACACATACAAAATATAAGAGAAAGATGAAATCAAATTCACAAATTTCTTAAATATTAATGGGAGGTAAAGGGCTATAACTTGAGATGCACAACTCAAGTAGTATAAACCTAAATATATCTAAGAGCATAGAGATTAACACTGAGATAATAGTCTGACTAAAATCAAATGATATAAGAGAAAAACTGTAACTAGATAAGTTTAGTATTGCTTATGGTAGGGCACAAAGGCAATACCTAAAGAAAGGCTAAGATAGATAGATAGATAAATAGATAGATAGATAAATAGATAGATAGATAGATAAACTTTGATTAAAGAAAGGTAACAACTAGAATGGAAATCAAACCTTCCAAAATACCAAAAAGGAAGAGGACACAAAGAAAACAGAACACATAGGAAAAGGTTTGTATACACACACAGTAGACATCTGAAAGCTATGTGACAGAAACAAATGTAGCATGTTTATCAATAAATGTGCATAGATGTAACTCACCTAATTAAAAAGAAAATAATTTTCAGATTGGCTTAAAAAAGCAAAATCCATCTCTATGTTCTAGATAAGAAACATACCTAAAACAAAGTGATTCAGACAGATTAAAAATAAAAGAATGGACAGAAATATACTAAAAAATATAATACAAATAAAAATAAAATAGGAATCTGAATCTTGATATCAGACTAGACAGAATACAGGGCAAAAATCATTGAAAACAAAATACTTCATAATGCTTAAGACCACAATGCAAAATGAAAACTTTAAAATACTGCCACATACAAAAACACAAAGGTAGTCCTAAACAAACAGAAGAAGGACATACCATGTTCTTGAGTAGAAAGACATCATAAAGATGCCAATTCTCCCTGAGTTAATTTATAAATCTATAACTGCATAAACTTAATGCCAGGTTCTTTCAAACTCTAAAATTGCACTATTTTATAATTACATATGGAAACTAAGTCAATTCATTCAACATTTCCTGCTAGGTGGTCACTATGGTAATCCTCAAGCTACAAAACCAAGTAAGATACTGCTCCCTGAGAAATCCGCACAATCAGTTAGAGCAATACATATATCATTCATGAAGGCAAAATTCTTGAATAGCTCCCTATCATCTATCAAAGTGGTATAAGCCTCACCCTAAATACTAAAAGCCCTCGACAACATGTGCTCAATTTCCCTTTTCAGAGTTTTCTAGGAGAAATCCATACTCTAAATACTCTAGATCCATACTCTAAAGCTAGAATTTAAACTGATCTGATTCACTGGTTTCACTCCCCAGTCTGAGCCCATCTGTCTGGTC
Organism: Halichoerus grypus; assembly: GCF_964656455.1. Taxonomy (NCBI): domain Eukaryota; kingdom Metazoa; phylum Chordata; class Mammalia; order Carnivora; family Phocidae; genus Halichoerus; species Halichoerus grypus. The sequence goes on along the minus strand of NC_135717.1, from coordinate 132,768,881 downwards.
TAATCTCTTCCCCATCAATATATGACTACTTTCTCTCTATGCTTTGAGATCTATCCTCAATCTACCTCTAAGAAGTCGAAATTGTATTTCATGTGAATATTTTTTTTAGAATCTGTACTTTTCATGATCAGAATCTTATATTGTAATATAGTTATTGAAAATTCATTCCTCCAACAAACATTATTTTTGTGTTGATAGAATGTTAATTTTTCTCTTAGCACCAGGCATTCATCTAGGTGCTGGAGACACAAAAAAGGAGTGAGACCCAGTTAATGATTTTTGCAAACAGCTTGTTGAGGGCAGCAAATCTTTAAACAGATTCACAAGGCAATTTGATAAGGGCTACAGAAGTGATGTATAAACACCAGAAAAAGTAGGAGTTTACCAAATGTAGAGGAAGGAATGAAAGAGTAGGTTTTATGATGAGAAGGGATGTACACCACAAAAAGATAATGCCAGAAAATTAGGTTTACGGCCCATCCTAAAAAGCACTGGCTTGGAAATCAGGTCCTCCTTTAAAGACAAGGGGAGATTATCTCAAAGGCCATGGGAAGTCACTGAAGGATTTTAAACAGGATAGCAACAATCAGATTTGCAATTCAAAATTGTTACTCTGAAGTATAGTGAGGTTGCTGAGGTTTAAAATTAAAAAAAAAAAAAAAGACTAGAGAAAAGAAAGACAGTTCACTGATTACTGCTGTATTTTAGGCAACAGATATAAATTTAGAGCGATTGTACTGGCGAAAAGAAATTTGAGAGATATTCAAGACAGAATATCAGGACTCAGATCAAGTATATTCCATCAAACTTAAGTCTATGGTTTTTAAGATAAACATTTTTATATCAAGAAAGAAAAAATGCTGTCAATGAAACTACGATACGATTTTTTTTCACTTAGAATTTTCATTTTATACTTACAGTAAGAACTCTTTTAAGCTGATTTTTTTGTTAATACCTTTCTCTTTCAACGTCCTATCATAGTGAGGTCATTTTGAAGATATTTAAGCCAGTAATTAAGACCAACAAATACAGAACCCAACTCACATAATTCAATTGTATTAATCACAACATGAACAACTATGACCAAGTTCACACACAAGTAGGCAATGATGAGTGTCATGATGGTTAACATGGGGAAAAAATGTACAATTCAAATCAGTGAAACATGGCCATGTATACATGTCTTTTCTCCCCAACTAGTAAACATCTAAAGACAGGGTCAAATCTAATTTATTTTTGCCCCCTACAGGGCCTTGTACAATGTTGTCAGTACTATAACAGAGAACTATATCTGTTTATGAAAGAACATTGTACATGTTTATGAACATCCATGGCTACACAATTGGTAGGGCCATGCTGAATATGAATTTGACACAGATATGTGTTTCTGAGTGACTTTATCTGGCTGCAAGCTATTCCACTGAATTTTATTTTCCAAGTTATCTCACTCTTTTTTAAGGAAAAATAATTAAAAATTGGAAGTAACACATTATACCAGTAGGTATCACACTTAGCAAATAAAAGAATCAACAAGGGAGTTTATTAAAAATGCATATCCTCAAGCCTCAACACAGTAATTTTATTTCAGCAGAATCTGGGGTAAAGTCCAGGAAGCACCATTTTAATAAAGGTAAACTAAGGCCCAACTTCTACCTCAGAAGTCCATCAAAACTGGTCTTCAGCAATGACCTGTGGAAGGCCAAATAAGTGAAGAACTACATCATCTCTGGAATCCCTGCACCTCAGAATCAATGATCCACATGGGTATTCCCCCTATACACAGTATGGATTTTTTGCCGGGGAGTGATTGCCCAGCCAGGGACTACATTTCCCAGCCCACCACACATGTATCAGCAGAAAACTGGTTTGCACCAATGGAATGTGAGCAAATGTATGTGTCACTTCTAAGCCAAGGCTTTTTAGAAAAAGGTGTGCCTTTTCCAAGCTTTCCTTTCCCTTCATCTCATTGGTTAGATACAGATAATAAAATTTGAAAAGATTACAAAGATCCATGACAGAAGAAACACAGATCCCTGAATTATTTCATAAAGAACTATGTATCAACTATGTGCATCTGCTGCAGAATGCTCAATAAATAAAAATTAACTTCTTTTAGGTTAAGTCACTAAAATTTAGGGGTTGCTTACAAGCAGCTAGCATGTCCCTAACTAATATGTGTGTTTATTCTACAATAATGTAACTATACACACATGTATATATTCATTTAATCAACAAAATGTATTAAGAACCCATTATGTGTTCAAAATATAATCATGAGCAAAAAACACTTGTAATCTTTATCCTCATGAAGCTCAAAATTATTGGAGCACGTGTGTAAATGTATGTAAATTTTGTGTTAGGGTTACTGGGATGGTGCAGAATAAACAATACAAACAGAAATAAAACTTTGATTCCCAATCAAGATAGAGTAACAGAGATCATATTTACAACCCCATCTGACACAAGTAAAAAACTGGAAAAAATACATAAAACAATTTTTAAGACACTAGGCACTCAGCAGCAGACAGTGATCCTCCAAATATGAGAAACAAATTAGGTGAGCCCTACGATTTGGCCTAGCTTATCACCCAAAAAGATGAAAGCGTTATTACATAAGGATTAAAACAGTTATTAAACTGAATTTCATATGTTTGAGAAGCTAGAGGAAAGACTGAACTTATTAAAAAGAGCAAAAAAATATTAAAAAGACCCAAATCAAACTTTCAGAGATGAAAACCACAATGTCTGACATAAAAAATACACTGTATAGGATTTACAGATTAAATCTGCAGAAGAAAGGAGGAGTGACACTGAAGAAAGAGACAGCAACAGAAACTATCCACAATGAAACACAAGGAGAAAAAAAAAAAATTAAAACATAAATGAACAGAGCACCAGTGAGCTATGAGACAACTTGAAGAAGTCTCTTGAATGTGTAATAGGAGTCTGGAAGGAGAGCAGAGATAGGGGTGGTATGTAAAAGTTTTTTAAGAAATAATGGTCCAAACTTCCCAAATTCAAGGAAAATTAACAAACTACAGATTTGAGAAGCTCAACAAACCCTAAGTACAAGAAACATGAAGAAAACTACACCAAGGTACACCATAATCAAAATGCTCACAGCCAGTGCTAAAGAGGAATCTCACATCACAGGCAGAGGACAAAAGAAAACACCTCACTTCTTGTGAAAAACAATGCAAGCTAGAAGACACTGGAGCAGCATCTTTAAAGTACTAAAAGGAAAAACTATCAACCTAAAATTCTTTACCAAGTGAAAATATCTTTCAAAAACAAAGGTGGGGAAAAGATACCTTTTCAGATACATAACAACTAAAAATAATTTATCACCAGCAAACATACACAACAAGAATGTTAAAAGATGTCCTCCTGGTAGAAGAAAAATAATTATCAGATGGAAATCAGGATTCACGTGGAGAAATGAAGAGCGATGGAAATGGCAGCTACATGGGTAAATATAAAGATTCCTTTATCATCTAAATCTCTTTAAAAGATAATCGTTCAATGCAAAAATAGTAACAATGCATTGTAGAGTTTAAACATATGAACAAGTGAAATATATGACAACTGTAGCACAAAGGCTACAGACAGTACACTTTTTTAAGGTTCTTACATTATATGTGAGGTAGTATTACATCATCAGAAGGTAGAGAGGAATAAGTTAAATATGCATACTATAAACCCTAACCACTGAATTAGCACAACAAAGATATATAGCTAATAAGCCAAAGGAGAGAAGATAAAATCATTAAAAAAAAAAAAAAGTGGAATTAATCCAAAAGAAGGCATAAAAGAAGGAAAAAGAAGAAAAAGGAATAGATGGAACAAACAGAAAACAAAACAGTACAATGGCAGATTTAAACCAAACCATATCAATATCACATTAAATGTATATGGTCTAAATATACCAATTAAAAAGTAGAGATTACTGGAACAGATAAAAAAGCAAAACCTAATCATGTATCACCTGCAAGAAACTCACTTTATATAGGAAGACAAAAATAGGTTAAAGAATAGAAAAATGGTAACTATCTGGCCTCTCTTAAAAGAATAATCAGAATAAAGAGAATGGCTGTAGACATAATTTTGATTCACAAGTTGCTATAATTCAAGAAATATTTTCATATTCAAGAGGCATTTTCAAGCCTTGAGCTCTAAGTATTAATACTATCATGTACTCTTCATAATTCACCATACGTATGTGTTCACATGTCATTATTATTTCAATTACCTCAACAGGAACTCTTAATACAGCAAATTAAAGATTTCAAAAGAAACTCCCAACTTGAGCTAAGAAACTAGCAATCTGTTCTGATCAATAAAGAACCACCAAAGTATTCTCAATGATGGATATATATATGCTCAATAGTTTACCTCTATATAAACTCTGATTTCACTTAATACTGTATATTAAAACAACAGAGTGTGATCCAGATGACAGAAGCCAAATACAATCACATCTCAGCACACCCCTCCCTCTAGAAAAAGATAAAATGGCTATTAATTTTTCTTTATGATAAAATATATTTAATCAAAATGTTTTAACATATCTGCATGGCTATTTAGTTATCAGCCATTCGCTGAAGCAGTAATAAGAAGACATATATGCCAGCCATCGTATTGTATTATGCTAAGCACCAGGGATACAAAAATCAATGTTACACTCTTAAGAGACAAGTCTGGTAGCAAAGACAGTGGGAATATATGTTTGTGAAATGTCATAACATGCTAAAAATCACACATATAAAATGTCCTATCTTCTCAAGTTTCTAAACGTGAATTGGTCCATTTGACCCAAGTTGTTAAATTTATATAGAGTTGTTCATATTATTCCTTTATTGTATTTTTGACATCTGCAGCATCTGCAGTGATATCCTGCTTCATTCCTGCTACTGATAATTTGTCTTTTTTTGTCAGTCTTGTTAGATGTTTGTCAGTTTCATTGATTTTTTTTTTTAAAGAATCAGCACTTTCATTTTCTCTAGTTCTTCGATTGTCAATTTCATTGATTTCTGCTCTTTATTCCTTCCTTCCTTCTGCTTGCTCTGATTTTGCTATTTTTTCCTAGGTTCTTAAAGTGAGAGCTTAGAATGCTGATTTAAGACTTTCCCCTTTTTCTAATTATAAATATTTGGTGCTGTAAATTTCCCTCTGAAATTTAATTACAGTCACATAAAAAGAGTAAGACATAGCCACAAATTTGGGAATAGACAGCAGGAACTTTAAAGATGACCAAATGGGAAATACAACAAACTACGAAGAAAAGAAAATTCTCCAAGATAAGATACAGAAAATATTCAAGCCCAGCTGAATGGCAAAGGTAATTATTACTAAACAATTCCTCAAAACAAAATGACTTGGACT